>NC_044549.1:34056-1240722 GCF_007565055.1 Rhinopithecus roxellana
TGCTAAATTTGCTATGAATTTTTCCGAACCACTGAACACTGTTTTAGTTTTTCCTTGCATATGGCTAATCAGACAGTAAAAGGGCATATACCTATATAGTGTCCCTATATCATCCGTCACTTCCCAGAGAGGGCAAAATTCAACTTTGCCAGCTGATAGAGTCCCACGCATGTTGTTCTGGTGAAGCTCAGGTGTTAAGGTGGGGTATGTATGTAAGACAGGACTGAAGGGCAGGGAGAAGATGATGCAACACTAGATAACCTGGAAAACTAGAAGAATTAAAACATGTTGCACACCTCACCAGAAACTGGAAGGAGTTTGTGTTCTTATGGGGTCTTGACTGGCAGGGAGAGTTCAGCCCAGCTAAGAAAGCTTAAGAGGCACTTCATTAGAAGGGTAATCAATTATGTGCCTCCCTATTTTGTCTTTTCCTCATCAAACATAGAGAGCCCATTTTAACTTTTTATCCTGACCAAGATCAGAGAAGCTGTATTTAAGTATTTCTCCCACTTAGTTTCTTTTCTATAAAAACAATTAAGCTGCAAAAAAAGGTGTTGCGGGAATGGGAAGGCTGTAACTTGTATGTTGTAATGTTAGTCCATTTTCCACTGCTATGACAAAACTCTTTCAGGAAAAAAGTGACAAGCTGGTTTAGAAAGTAGGGTCCAGCTGCCCTAACCAGCTCATCAAAGATGACCTTATGGTTAAGAAATGAGAGAAAACTGTTAAGAAAAAGTCTCATTTCTCCATCTTGGGCTGTTTCAGGGGTTGTCATAAAAGAGGCTGTCACTAAACAGGCAATTGAACTTATCATGTAGGGCTGTAAATCCACATTTCAACTCTAGTCATAATGATGAGGTTATTGCTGATTTTTTCTGATAATTAAGGTACAAAAATACTAGGTTCTCGAGAATCTCTTTTTCAGTGTCACTTGGACAGTGGCAAATTAAATAAGCATGCTAAAAGTCAGAGGATTTTGAGGAAAGTAAAAGCTAAATGTTTGGGGCCTCTCTTGGGCAGCGGTTGCTACAAAACAGAAGGGTGAGCAAAGTGACAAGATGAGAGCACTAGGTGAGGGACAGAGACCAGGTGGACAGTCCAAAAAGAGAAATGGCAAACATCTTTTAGCCAAACCATTCTTCTCAATATACCCAGGGCTCCTAACCTTGTGAGTTGGCCTCTAATCTGAGTATGACACCCCCAGTCTCTAACTTTGGTCTGAGTCTCTCACCCTAACTTATACCCTAGGGCTCTCACTTAAGTAATAGTGGAAATCTTCTTGCCACCTGAATGGTTCAGACTCAAAAGAAGCCCACTGCCAGCTGATGGATTCTGTGTGGATTTTTCCTTGGAGTGGGGGTCTTTTTTTGGGTCCCTTCATGGTGTTGCTGAAAATGTTGCTGAAAAAAGGGTCCTGAACAGACACAAGTAGGATTCTTAGATCTGTGCAGGAAAACTTTTAGGTGAGTCAGAGAGCACAGTGAAGGAAGCAAGTTTATTAGAAATACTCCATTCAGAGTTGGGCATCCTCAGAAAACAAGAGCAGGAATGCATTGTCTTTTGTTAGTTCTCCACTTATAAGTAACTATAAGAGAATATAATTAAATGAAGGTGCAGAGTACTCACTAAAATGGGGCTATTGTTTTAACAATGACCATTAACCCTGATCTAACTAGTCATAATATTATCTTTAAGAAAAAATGCTGCATCCTAGGACATTTATAATTTTAGTTGGTGGAAGATGTCTTGTATGGCCAAATATTCTGCAATTGTAATTTGTCCAGCTAAAAAATGTGCTATTTTCAGACCATAAGTATAACTTCTAATGCCTTGTGAGTACCTAGCTACTCATATTAAGAGAATATTCTAGTCATGTTTATTAAACTAGAGAGCTTGGTAACCATGAGTTCCTCTAAACAGCAAGTCTACTCCTCAAGGATAATGTATTTCTAGAATTTTGTCATTTGTTTTTGATGGCATTTGGATGTTTACCAAATGGCAGAAAAGAGTGAAATTAGTCCTCAAAGATTTCTCAGGATTGGATATAAACAAAATGATTATAGTTAATATGCAAGTTGATAGAGAATTAAGACATTTTATTTGAACACAATAGATTTTATTTTATTTATTTATTATTTATTATTTTGAGACAGAGTCTTGCTCTGTTGCCCAGGCTGGATGCAGTCACACCATCTGGCTCACTGAAACCTCGCCTCCAGGTTCAAGGATTCTCCTCCTCAGCCTCCCAAGTAGTTGATTAAGCAGGAATCACCACACCCAGCTAATTTTTATCTTCAGTAGATGGGTTTCACCTGTCCTGGTAGGTCTCAACCCCTGACAACAAGTGATCTGCCCACCTTGGCCTCTCAAAGGTGGGATTTGAGGCATGAGATCATGAGGCATGAGATTGCAGGCATGAGCCACAGCTCACAGCCATAATTAAGTTTTTTTTTTTTTTTTTGAGACGGAGTCTGGCTCTGTGGCCCAGGCTGGAGTGCAGTGGCCGGATCTCAGCTCACTGCAAGCTCCGCCTCCCGGGTTCCCGCCATTCTCCTGCCTCAGCCTCCCGAGGAGCTGGGACTACAGGCGCCGCCACCTCGCCCGGCCAGTTTTTTGTATTTTTAGTAGAGACGGGGTTTCACCGTGTTAGCCAGGACGGTCTCGATCTCCTCACCTCGTGATCCGCCCGTCTCGGCCTCCCAAAGTGCTGGGATTACAGGCTTGAGCCACCGTGCCCGGCCCATAATTAAGTTTTTAAATAATTCTAACTGATTTCCTGCTGTTGAGCAGGGAGCTGAGCAGATTCAACAAATCTTAGGCATAAAGTAGGAGAAGACTGAGGACAAACTCTCTAACACATGTGATTAAATTAATTACAATTGAAACCAAATCAAATTTAAAAAGTCTGTACCTCTTAGTTTCAAGATGTTTCCCATCATTTTGAAGTGTGGTATTATTCAGTGGAAAAGAAAAATAGTGTTTATCTCCAGAGTAAAGAACAGGGTTCCCTGCAGGGGTTGATTGAGAGCTATGACTCAGGATTAAAAATTCTTCTTTTTTCCACTTATAAACTAAAAATTAATTTCTAAGCCCCTATTGACTAAATGGACCCCACTTCTTGGATAAGGACATTCCAAAGTTAACCTGAAAATCTAGTTCAAGCCATGGGTCACACATGCCTCATTATACCCCCCCAACTTGGTTTCAATTTTAATTTTAATTTTCAAATTATTTTTGTGGGTACATGGTTGGTGTATATATTTATAGGGATATATGGCATACTTTGATACAGGCAGGCATGCAATGAGTAATACATAATAAAAAATGGGGTATCCATCCCCTCAAGCACTTACAGCTTGTGTTATAAACAATTCAATTATACTCTTTTAGTTTTTATAAAATGTATAGTTACATTATTTTTGACTATAATCACCCTGTTGTGCTATCAACTACTGTCTTAATCATTCTTTCTAACAATTATTTGTACCCATTTAGCATCCCCACTCTGTTCCCCCATTGCCCTTCCCAGCCTCTGGTAATCACACTTATACTCTCTGTCTCTATGACATCAATTGTTTCAAATTTTAGCACCCACAAATAAGTGAGAAGATGTGACATTTGTCTTTCTGTGCCTGACTTATTTCACTTAACATAAAGACTTTCAGTTCCATTTATGTTATTGCAAATGACAGACTCTCATTCTTTCTTATAGCTGAATAGTACTCCATTGTGTATATGTACCACATTTCCTCTATCAACAGTCATTTATTGATGGACATTTAGGTCTCTTTCAAATCTTGGCTATTACCAGCATTTGTTTCTGACTGACTTCTGGATAAAAGCCCCCTTAACTGGGGTGAAATGATATCTCATTTTGGGTTTGATTTGCCTTTCTATGATGATCAGTAATGTGGAGCACTTTTTCATTTGCCTGCTTGTCCTTTATATGTCTTCTTTTCATAAATGTCTATTTAAATTTTTTGTCCACTTTTTAATTAGATTACTGTATTTTTTCTATACAATTTGTTGAACTCAATATATTGTAGTGTATTAGTCTGTTTCTGCACTGCTCTAAAAAAAGAGACTGAAAGGCTAAAGACTAAAAGAAAGGGGCCACAGGACCCATGCAAGTCTGAAACCCAGAAGGGGAGTTGTTGAATTGTAAGGCTCCAAAATAATTATTTTTGACTCTATCTCCCATTTCCAGGGTACACAAATGCCTTGGGAAGTTTTGACCTTGTGACTTGGCATGGTTCAGCCCCCACAGCTGCTCTCATGGGCTGGTATTGTGTGCCTCTGGCTTTTCCAAGTGCAAAGTGCAAGCTATAGCTAGATCTATCACTCTGGCGTCTGGAGGACAGTGATCCTCTCCTCACAGATCTACTAGGACATGCCCCAGTGGGGAGCCTGCATGGGGACTGTAACCCCACATTTCTTCTCTGCATTGTTTTAGTAGAGGTTCTCCATGAGGGCTCCACCCCTGCAACATGCTTCTGCCTGCACACCCTGGCTTTTTCATACATCCTTTGAAATAAAGGTGGAGGCTACCAAGTCTCAACTTTTGCATTTTGCACACCCACAGGCCTAACACCACATGAAAGCTACCAAAGCTTATGACTTGCTCCCTCTGAAGCAGTGACTATAGTTGTAACTTGGCCAATTTGAACAACACCTGGAGCTGAAGCAGTGGCCAGGATGCAGGCAGCCATATTCTGAGGCTACCCAAGGCAGCAGGTCCTGGGTCTAATCCCAGAAACTATTCTCTTGTTTTAGGCTTCAGGACTTGTGATGGAGGGCTGCCGTTTAGATTTCTAAAATGCCTTCAATTCCTCTTTCCTATTATCTTGGCTATCAACACTTGCTTTTTTTTTTTTTTTTTTTAGTTTATACAAGTATCTCTAACAAGTGGTTGTTCCACAGCCTGCTTGAGTTCCTCTTTCATAAAAGCTTTTTATTTTTCTGCCACATGATTAGGCCGCAAAGCTCTCAATCTTTTACACTGTGCTTCCCTCATAAGTGTAAGTTACAACTTACTTTTTTCTTTTTTCTTTTTTTTTTTTTTTGCTCCCACATGTGAGCATAGGTTGTTGGAAGCAGCCAGGCCACATCTTGAATGCTTTGTTGCCTAGACATTTCTCCAACAGAAACCCTAAATCATCACTTTCAAATTCAAACTTCTATATATCCCTAGGGCATGACAGAAATTCAGCCAACCACTTTGCTAAGACAACATGCATGACCTTTGCTTCAGTCCTAATAAGTTACTAATTTTCATCTGAGACCTCCTCAGCCCAGCCTTTACTGTCCAGATCACTATCAGCATTTTTGTCACAGCCATTCAACCAGTCTCTAAGAACATCTCAACATCAAAACATCTCAACATCTCATCTCAATAGAAAAAAATCTATTTTTCTGTCTTCTTCTGAGTCCTGCAAACTCTTCCAATCTCTGCCTGTTTACCCGATTACAGAGCTGATTCCACATTTTCAGGTATTCTTATAACAATTTTCCACTCCTTGGTGCCAATTTTCTGTATTAATCTATTTTTGCATTACTATAAATATCTGAGACTGGATAATTTATTTTTTAAAATGGAGGTTTAAGTGGTTCATCATTCTACAGGCTGTAGAGAAGACACAGCACTGGCATACACTTCTGGGAAGGCCTCTGGAAGTTTAGTCATGGCAGAAGTTGAAGCAGAATCTTGCACATCACAGGGCAAAAAGCAGGAGCAACAAACAGAGGGGTGAGTTGTTACACACTTTTAAATAACCAGATCTTATGGGAACTCACTCACTCTCATGAGGATAGTACCAAATGGGATGATGCTAAGCCATTTATGAGTAATCCACCCCGATGGTTAAATCACCTTTCGCCAGGCCCATCTCCAACATGGAGAATAACATTTAAATGAGATTTGGGAGGGGACACACATTCAAACTCTTTCAGAGGAGTCTTTATGTTTTTTCAAATATAAGATTATATCTTCAGCAAAAAAGATAATTTGACTTCTTTTCCAATTGGGATACCTTTTACTACTTTCTCTTGTCTGATGGCTCCAGATAGGACTTTCAGAATTATGTTGAATAACAGTGGTAAGAGTGGATATTCTTGTCGTCTTCCAGATTTTAGAGGAAAGGCTTTTAGTTTTTCCCCCTTTAGTATGATACTAGCTGTGGGTCTGTCATATATAACTTTTATTATGTTGAGGTATCCTCCCCTATCCAGTTTACAAAGGGTTTTTTGTTATTAAAAATATTAAATTTTATCAAAATTTTTTTAGGATAATTGAAATGGTTATATGGATTTTGTCCTTCATTCTTTTTGTTTGTTTGTTTTTTCTTTTGATGAAATCTCTCTCTGTCACGCAGGCTGGAGTGCAATGTCATGATCTTGGCTCACTGCAACCTCTGCTTCCCAGGTTCAAGTGATTCTCCTGCCTCAGCCCCCCAAGTAGCTGGGATTACATGTGCCCACCCTGGTGCCTGGTTAAATTTTGCATTTTTAGTAGAGATGGGGTTTCACCATGTTGGCCAGGCTAATTTCTAACTCCTGACCTCAGGTGATTCACCCACCTTGGCTTCCCAAAGTGCTGCGATTACAGGCGTGAGCCACTGAGCCCAGCCCCTTCATTCTGTTTATATGATATATCACATTGATTTGCATGTTGAACCATCCTTGCATCTCTAGGATAAATCTCACTTGGTCATTATGAATTATCTATGTATGTATCATTTAATTCAGTTTGCTAGGTTTATTGCAAATTTTTGCATCAATATTCTCAGATCAAAGAATGAGTTTGGAGATGTTCTTTCCTTTTCTATTTTTCAGTCTGGTCCTACAGACTTTTTTATTATTACTTAATTTTGTTATTTGTTATTGGTCTGTTCAGGTTTTTTTTATCTTTTCCTAGGTAAATCTTCATAAGTTGTATATGTCTAAGAATTAATTTCCTCTAGGTTTTCTAATTTGTTGGCATACAATTGCTCATGGTAGCCGCTAATAATCCTTTGATTACAGCCATTATTGTGTTGAGGTCTCTTTCTTTAGCTCTTAAAATATTTTCTTCATTTATCTAGGTACTTTAGTGTTGGGTGCATATATATTTCCAATTATTATATCCTCTTGATGAATTGACCTCTTTATTATTATATAATGACCTTCTTAATCTCTTCCTACAGTCTTTTGTTGAAATCTATTTTTGTCTGGTATAAATATAGCTATTTCTGATTTTTTTTTTTTTTTTTTTTTTTTTTTTTTTTTTTTTGGTTTCTATTGGCCTGGAGTAACTTTTTCCATACTTTTATTTTCAGTCTAAATGTATCTTTATAGGTAAAGTTTTGTGTTTTTTTTTTTTAGGTCACAGATTATTGTCTTGCTTCTCTATCAATTCATCCACTATTTGTCTTTTCATTGGAGTAGTTTAATTACATTCAATGTTATTACTGATAAGTGCTTACTCCTGCCATTTTATTTGTTTTCTGATTGGTTTTTGTCCTTTCATCCTTCTTTTCTTTCTTCCTGTCTTCCTTTTAGTGAAGGTGATTTCTCCTGTAATATAATCAAATTTCTTGCTTTTTACTTTTTGTACATCTGTGGTATGCTTTTTGATTTGAAATTACCATAAGGCATGAAAATAGTATCTTATAACACATCATTTTAGACTGTAGACAATTTAACACTGATTGCCATTCTTTTAATCTTTCTGTTGCTTCTCTTCAATCCCTATTTTAATGTCCATGTCTTGGAAATATGTTGTAGTTACTTTTTTTATTGGTTGTTTACTCTAATTGAGATTTTTTGCACACCGTAATTACTGTGTTATAATATTCTGTGTTTGTCCATGTGCTATTACTAATGAGTTTTGTACTTTCAGATGATTTCTTATTCCTCACTTTGTTACTTTCAGGTTAAGAACTCCCTTTAGAATTTCTTGTAGGACATGTCAGTTATTAATGAAATCCATCAGTTTTTGTTTGTTGGGAAACGTTCTTATCTCTCCATCAGGTTTAAAGGACATTTTTGCCAGATACATTATTCTAAAGTGAAAGTCTTTTTTTCTTCAGGTTTTTTAATATGTCATGCCATTCTCTCAGCCTGTGAATTTCCCCCTGAAAAGTCTGCTGTCAGATGTATTGGGGTTCCACTAAATGTTATTTGCATCTCTTCTCTCGCTGCTTTTAGAATCATTTCTTTATCCTTAACTATTGGGAGTTCAGTTAAGTGCCTGGAGGTGGTCTTCTTTGGGTTAAGTCTGCTTGATGTTCTGTAACTTTCTTGTACTCGAATGTTGATATCGAATGTTGGGGAATTGCTTAATACTATTTAACACTATTTCTTTAAATAAATGTTTAACTCTAATCTCTTTTTCTACCTCCTCTTTAAGGGCAATAACTCTTAGATTTGCTATTTTGAAGCTATTGTTCTTAGATTTTGTAGGCATGCTTTAGTTTTTATTCTTTTTTGTCTCCTCAAACTTTGTATTTTCAAATAGTCTGACTTCAAGTTCACTAAATCTATCTTCTTCTTGATCAATTCTTTAAGTAATTCTGATGCATTCTTCAGTATAACAATTGCATTTTAACTTCAAAATTTCTGTTTTATTCTTTTTATTTCAATCTCATT
This sequence comes from Rhinopithecus roxellana, assembly GCF_007565055.1. Classification (NCBI taxonomy): domain Eukaryota; kingdom Metazoa; phylum Chordata; class Mammalia; order Primates; family Cercopithecidae; genus Rhinopithecus; species Rhinopithecus roxellana. The sequence goes on from NC_044549.1 coordinate 42,682, forward strand.
GTTAAATTTATCTGCTACAATTTTGGATTTTTTTCTCTGTGTTATATTGCATTTATTTGTATTACGTCAACCAGCTATTTTGGATTTCCTGTATGAAAGGTCACATATCTGTTTTTCCAGGATTTGTCCCTGGTGCTTTACTTAGCTTGCTCGGTAAGGTCATGTTTTCCTGGATGTTCTTGATACTTGTAGATGTTCATTTATATCTGGGCATTGAAGAGTTCCGTCTTTTTTGTAGTCTTCAGAGTCTGGGCTTGTTTGTGCCCATTATTTTTGGGAACACTTTCCAGGTATTCAAAGCGACTTGGTTCCCAAACCCAGTAACACAGTAGTTTATGCAAACACGTCGAGGTATTGCCTTGGTGGTCTTGGATTAACATCAAGAAAAATTTTCTTGATTTATCAAGTAGAGACTCTTGTTCTCTTCCCTTACTTTCTCTCAAACCAGCAGAGTCTCTCTTTCTGTGCAGAGGTATGTAGAGCTGGAATTGGGGTAACATAAGCACTGCTGTGGCCACCACCACTGAGACTGTGCTGGTTCACACCTGAAGTAGGCACAGAACTTGGTCTCACCCAAGACCCACTGCAACCACTACTTGGCTACAATATAAGTTTACTCAAAGCCCTAGGACTCTATGATTAATAGATGACAAAGCCAGCCAGGTTTGTGTCTCTGCCTATAGGGTGGCAAGTTCCAAGAGTGGGTCCATAGATGCTATCTGGAAGCCCAAGATTAAAGTATAGAATCTTCAATTGTACCTGCTCTTCTATTTTACTGTAGCTAACCTGGCACTTAGGACATAGATTAAGTGTTTTCTCCCTTCCTTCCCCCGTTTGCAGGCAGAGGAGCCTCTTCTATAACTTCCAACATCACCGGTCCATGAGGGGATTCTGCCCAAGGACTCTTTAGTTAGCTTGTGATAAATTCTGCAATGCTTGGGACTCAACCTTTGGCCCAGGGCAAGTGCAGAAGTGCTGACCAAGCCCCTAGGCCTGGACTCAGGGACTCTAAGAATCTGCTTGGTGCTCTACCTCACCGTGCCTGAGCTGGTATATCAGGTGCAACACAGAGTTCCCTTTACTTTCCCCACTGCTTTTCTCAAACAGAAGAAGTCTTTCACCATAGCTACCACAGCTGGAAATGTGCTGGGTCACACCTGAAGTTAGCACTTCTCAGGCCCAATACCCATGGTGTATTGCCTGGGCATCACTGTTTTTTATTCTGGGTACAAGGGTTCTTTAGTCAGCAGGTGAGGAATTCTGCCAGGTCTTTACTGATATGGCAGCACTGACTTTAATGTTAAGTCCCCCAGTCACTGTGCTCTCGCTCTCCCAAATTCACAGGTTTCTCTGTGTTGTGTGGCTGCTGCTGGGTGGGGGTGGGGGGGTGTTGTTGTGAGCACTCCCTTAGCTGCTCTGGCTGGTGTTCCAGTAGGCCACATTCTCCCCACCCTCCACATTCCACTGGCTCCGAGCGGCTCGGCAGTATGGCTTGCCTAATAATTGAAGTCCTTGTGGCCTAGACTGCCCCTTAAGTCCTCTTAGGGTCCAATAGCACTTCAACTCATGACAGCAAGGCTTGTAACAACTCAAGCTCCCAACACTGAGATGGGAGATTTTCTTCTCGCTGGGGCCAATCCAAATTCTCCCTCTATTGGTAGATGTCAGCTGAGTACAATCTTGTTCTGCTTTTCACTGTGACAGGGTAGTACTGAGTTTATTGCAAAACCTCACAAACTGTGCCCTCTCTCTCCCAAACATATGCTCTCTGCACCACGTGGCCACTACTGGTGGTGGAAAGAGAGGTGGCATCAGTGTTTCCAGACTGTCATTTTCTGTGTCTTCTCCAATGTCTCTTTCAGTGATATGAAGTTAGTACCAGGTACTGTGAGTGCTCACCTACTTTTTGGTCCCTTTGACAGAGCTTCTTGAATATAGTGAGTTGTGAAAATTTGGTGTTTTGGTATGGGGATGAGTGGTGTAGGCTTCTATTCTGCCTTCTTACTCTGTCTCTGCCTTAAATTTTTTAGATTCAGGGAGTACGTTTGCAGGTTTGTTACATGGATATATTGTGTGATGTTGAGCTATGTGAGAAATAATTGATCCCATCACCAAGGTAGTGAGCATAGTACCCATAGTTTCTCACCCCCTGCCCTCCTCTCGTGTCTATTTTTGACATCTTTATATTCATGAGAACCCCATGTTTAGATTCCACTTATAGGTAAGAACATGTGGTACTTTGTTTTCTGTTCTTGTAATTTCCTCAGGATAATGGCCTCCAGATGCATCCATGTTGCTGCATAGGACATGACTGTATTCTCTTTAATGTGTGCATAGTATTTTATGTTGTTTATGTAGCATATATTTCTACTCAATTTATTGATTCACATGTAAGTTAATTCTATGTCTTCCCTAATGTGAATAGAAATATGATGAATATACAAGTGCATGTGGGGTTTCCTTTTGTAGAATTTTTAATTTTCTTTTGGATATATACTCAGTAATGGAATTGCTAGTTTAATGGTATTTCTGTTTTAAATTCTGTGAAAAATCTGCAAACTGCTTTTCACAGTGGCTAAACTAATTTACATTCTCACCACAGTGTATAATAAGCATTCTATTTTCTCTGAAGTCTAACCAGAATTTGTTATTTTACTTTTTAATAGTAGCCATACTGAATAATATGAGATGGTATCTTACATTGATTTGCATTTCTCTGATGATTAGTGATGTGAACATTAAGAAAACCATGCCATTAAAACATTGACAAGGGACATAAGCAGACACTTCTCAAAAGGACACACAAGTGGGATTCTTATTCTATCACAATAAGCTGCCTTTCTTTTGAAAAATACAAAATCAGACCATTTGAAAATTAACTTTAATTTAAGTGATTGACAGTATGTTTCCCCTTCTCTATCTCCTTTTCTTATTTGTGAATTTTTTTTCTGATCATTATGAATCCACTCAGCAGTGTAACCTCCATTCTTAATCTGTGTGAATTGTGCTGATGAGCTACTCAGCTCTGTTAAATTCACCAACAGAAGAGTTTTAAATTTCCTAGTTGGTAATACATTTTTAGCTTGCCACAGGATACTCTTAGAACAATGACTTCTGGTCCAGGCATTATGGATTATGATGATTAGTTCTCTGGATTTCTATAAGCTTTGAAATTAAGAGGTATAAATCTAAAATAAATTGGACTTCATACTCTTTACACATTTATTGGGTTTGTTAATTATTCCATAGGAAAACATATAAAAGACTTTTGTAGAATTCAATTCTATTTCACCATATTTAGGGTTACAAGAAGGGAATTGACGTAATTGAGAGACTGAATTAACCTCAGTCATCCCATGTTATTTTTCTAGAGTTTTTTTAATGGTACTGACGTTCTTTTCAATATGTCAATGCCTAGCTTGGGTTTCTGGGGGAGACATGAGTAGCTAGTACTATCCATCTAAAACATAATGTTCATTAGTTGGAATAATAGTGTGATAAGGTAGTCTTCAGGATGATGCCCTCAATTTCTTTCCTCCCTGCATGCACATGCTGCTCTTTACATTGACAGGTAGAGTCAAATCTCACATTTCTTGAATCTGTGCTGGTCACAATGACTTGCTTTACCAATAGGATATAGCAGAAGTCACATTCTAGGACCTCCAAGGCTAGTTCATAAGAAGCTTTGTAGTAGTTCCCTGTGTGTCCTGAGACCAACTACCACGTTGTGAGGACTCCAGGTAACATGAAGAGGTCAGACAGGCATCACACACAGCAGCCAATGTGCACTGCCAGCCAGGTGAGTAACCCGTCTAGGCTTTTTAGCCTAGCTGAGCTTTCAGGTAACTTCAGCAGCAGCCAACAAACAGCAACCGCAAGAAAGACTCCAAAAGAGAACTTTTGTAGCTCCCGTCAACCCACAAAACCATGAGAAATAATGTTATTTAAAATTACTAAACAAATAATAACAATAAACAATATTAAACAATAAATAATTCCTTAAGTTTTGGAATGGCTTACTATTCAGCAAGAGAGAGTTAGAACAAGTACTAAATACTGCAAAATACTGAAAAAGTATAAGTTTACTGGTGTAATATACTTGTATATTTTAAACCCATTGACATTTCTGGACAGAGTATAAAAGTGAGCACTGATTAAATGATTCCCAAGAGTTGTCTATTGTATCTCAACATCATCATTTACCAATGGGAGCTGTATTTTGCTTTTGGAAAATATACCTTTTAAACTTCATTTAAAAAAATATACTAACAATTGTTTAGAAAGTCACATGCTATTTTGAAAAAATTCTGAGAGCACCAAAAAAGTGTAAACTTTAAGCCTCTAATCATATTTATAAGCTGTTTAACCCATAAATCCAAAGTCTGATGGCAAATATGTTTATGTTATGCTGATATTTGGATAAAGAAGTTAAACTAACAGTTTAATTTTTAAATGATAGGCCTTATAATTGGTATAATGTTGAGATGGCTGCAGTGGATGGGCTCATCACCATAATAACATTTTCTCTTTAATACTTTTTCAGAACATTAAGTGACAACCAGAGAGTCTAAAACTGGGTTACACAGCAGTAATAATATCAGAGTGACACTTAATTTGCAGCAGCAGGATTGGAATTCTTGCTGTTGAAGTTGTAGGTAGAAAACTCAATTATGGGTGGCTTCTGCTTCAGGCTTAGATGGTGTGTTGGAACATTTCCTGTTTAGAAGTTTCTAACACTTCCTGACTAGAGCTGTTTACAACAGAAACAAACCTCTCTGATTTTGAATTTAGCCAATTTATTGTTATAATTTGTTCATATGTTTCTACTTTCATATAGACAGAAATTGTATCTTATACCTCTTTTTCTTCAGCAACGGTGTGCCTGTCACCTAGTTGAATTTTCAGGTTTATTGAATAAGTAAAGTAAAATTACACCAGAAGTAAACTATTAAATTTATCAACTTTACTCAGAAAACATATAGCTAAGAAAGATGTATGAATCAATTCACTCACTTATTCAACAAACATTTATTAAGTGACAACAGTATACTATGAGCTAAGAATACGGCAGTAAACAAATCTCACCTTGTCTCAAACTTCATTGGATCCAGGAGTCTGTAGAAGTTTAATTCTTGCTCAATCAGCAATTCCTTTTCACTGAAGACTTGGCAAGAAGGTTGGAGAAGGCAAGAGTGTGTGAACCCAGCAGATGTTTGTGATGCACCTACTGTGTGCCAGAAGCTATGGTGTCACAGGATCTGCCTGTCTCCTAGGAAAGGTGAACACTAAAAACATTATTTTAAGCAACAAAAAATGCCAAGTATGCCAAGTGATGGAGAGGCAAAGCACTGGGTCCCAAGAATATAATGGGCACTGAGTCTAGTGCGGAGTCCAGGTGTCTCTGGCATGGTGTGCTCCTAGGTCATTGTTGTCCCTCCTTGTTGCTCCTGTTGTCTTCTTCAGTTACATCTGCTTCTCTGCATTTCTTCATTTTATAGTGTGTGGGATGCAGTTATCTCTGAACAGGAATAAGCAACTGTACTCCTGTTATGCTGTGCTTGATGCTCTGCATTGATGTACACTGGGCCCAGGTTTCCCTGGTGGACTGCTTGGGGCATTCTTGTCATCTGGCTCTGAAGACTTGTTTGCAGAGGTGTGCTTGCCAGACAGGGAAGCCAGAGATCTGGGGTCCTCTGTTGAGGCCACTCTCACCCTGCTTATCTTCCCTGACATACCTAACAGACGAAGCTCAGGTAAGTGATGCATGTCTCTTTCCTATTGCTCTCTTAGGACAATATATTTAGATGGAAGTAAATGAAAATAATGTTATTAGGGGATAAGATTGAAATCAATCCCATTTGTAAAAAAGGAAGTAGATTATTTGTGAACTGTAATACTTTATTTTTAGTGAGAAATCACCTTAAAACTTGGAACCTGGATACAAGATAATTACTTCATTCTGCAAATGTTCAAATGTTTAGTAACAAACTATATGCTAGGACTGTGCTAGGTACTAGGGATACATGATTGAATATATAGTATAAGATTCCTTGGAGTTTCATATAAATGGCTAATGCAGTATATAGACAGTGTGGTAAAAAGAGACTTCTGAGATGCACACAGGATAGGTAATAAAGGGTCTTTGAATGGTGGATAAATGTGCTTGGACGTTTCACTCAGGGCTGTTGAAGTTTTTGAAGGTCAGTGACCTCAGAGTGTTGGCGTTTTCAGGCCCTGCTAAGTACTTTATTTCTAGCTCATTATTGGCCACCATTACTGATCATCAATTGGCTCTGTCTGATCCAGCAACTCCACCACTGGGTATCTACACAAAGGAAAATCTATGCATCTTCCAGCCTTGCAGGGAATCCCCTCAAGGAGGGGCCAGCTCATTTACACAACACAGACTGGCAGAATTTAATATGACATCTCCACAGATGTAGTCTTCCTTTAAATTAAAGGCACCAATAAATGTTTGTATTCAAAAAGTTCACTGCATTTCAAAGTGAAGCAGTTTGGTCATTATATTCAATTTAAACATCTTGAAATTGAGATTTCTATGTGATGTATATTTTTTCACATTTTGTATTTTTCACAACTTACTGAGCCCATTTCCTTTCACTTTCTCAAGTGTTTAAAAGTGCAACATGTATTAATAAAAATCACAAATTTGCCAGTGAATAAAAAAAAAAAAAAGAAATCAATGTATCAGAAAGATGCCTGTACTTGTATGTTTGTTGCAACACCATTCACAGTAGCACATATATAAGTCAACCTAAATGTGCATCAACAGATGATTGTAGAAAGAGAATGTAGAAAATATACACAACGAAATACTATTCTGGGCTGGGCGCGGTGGCTCAAGCCTGTAATCCCAGCACTTTGGGAGGCCGAGACGGGTGGATCACGAGGTCAGGAGATCAAGACCATCCTGGCTAACACCGTGAAACCCCATCTCTACCAAAAATACAAAAAAACTAGCCGGGCGAGGTGGCGGGCGCCTGTAGTCCCAGCTACTCGGGAGGCTGAGGCAGGAGAATGGCGTAAACCCGGGAGGCGGAGCTTGCAGTGAGCTGAGATCCGGCCACTGCACTCCAGCCTGGGCGATAGAGCGAGACTCCGTCTCAAAAAAAAAAAAAAAAAAAAGAAATACTATTCTGGCATAAAAAGGAATAAAATCATAACTTTTGGAGACACATGGATGGAACTGGAGGCCATTATTGTAAGTGAAACAAGCCAGACACAGAGTAAACATTATATTTTATCACTCATAAGTGGGTGCTAAAAGATGTGTAGGTATTGATGTAGACAGTGGAATGATAATAGAGACTCAGCAGGGTGAGGGGATGGAAGGGGTGAACAGTGAGAAATTACTTAATGGGTACAATGTGCATTATTCGGGTGATGGATTCCTAAAAGCCCTGACTTCACCACTATGCAATCGATGCTTACAGCAAAATTGCACTTGTCACCCATAAATTTATACACAAAAAGTCTTAGACCTCTCTCTCTTCTCTCATAAGCCTCAGAGCTCAGTGATCCCCTTGGATCTCCTCAGCTTGCTAAGTTTTGATTTTCCTACCTAAGGTGATTTTGGGGAGAGATAAGGAGTGTTTCAGGAAGATGCTCTCAGGCACACTGCTTCTGAAGAAACATTACAGGCTCTTGTGGTGGCCTTTATCTATTCACTGCTTTAAGCAAGGAATAAAACATCTCTGGCTAAAATGTAAAAAACTGTGCTTCCAACCCACCCTTCAGACCTGACAGAAGAGATTTCAGAATTTTAAGGGAACAGCTTTTTCCTACCCAAAAGGGCAGAGTAGTACAAAGACCAGTGTCATGTAAGTACCTTTTCCCCATCTGTAACATAACTCTCAGATACTATTCTCACAGCTGGAATCAGTACAATGTTTTGACTGAGGTACTGGAAAAGCCTATGAGCTCATTATCATTTGAACATATGAATAATGTAAAATTTAGGCAGAATTTTATTTGAAAGAATTATTTATGCAAGTTTTAGTTCGCTGATTTATATTGCGGTTATTTCAAACAATAAAAATCAGGTTGTTATGTTGTTAGCTAGAAATATTTACAATAACACATGGTCTTGATTATCTCACGTGATGAATTGATGATTAAAGCAAAAAAAAATTTATCTTAGGGAACTTTATGACAGTTTCTGTTTAACTTTGCCTAATAATGACTTCACACTGTTGTGCATATAGACAGAACTCCTGACTGAAGAGATTTTTTTGACTATTGTGCTGCATTAATTATTGTAACTTTTTAAGATCTGGGGGAACATACCTTTAGTCTCAGTTGGTCCAGTAAATGTTTTGGAGTCAGCTTGTGTCGTGTGCTGAGTATTGAAGCGTGGAGACAAGGCTGCTGCCCTTGCAGAGTCTGGGGGAGAAAACTTGATGGAGTATGGCAGGGAACACGCTGGGAGCATCCCAGGATGCTAAAAGCACACACAGATGGAATACCTGAGTTAGAACGGGGGAGGGTCAGACAAGGAGAGGTATCAGGAAAAACAAGGAAAGATCTGCAGGAATAGAAACACTCTTGAGAAATCCATGAGGAATGAAAAGAGAATGGCTGAGCAGCAGCAGACTGTCAAGAAGGAAACCAAGAAGGAGCAGCCAAAGAGGTTGATGGAGAATGAGGAGAAAGATGGTGACACTGAAGCCAAGGAAAGGAAAGTGTTTCAACATTTCTGGAAAAAGTATCACATGCTCTGTCTTAACCTTGCTGTTTTATGAGTCATATAGCCACATTCCTGGTTCTGAGATGTCCAGCACTAAAGATGTTTCTTTTAGTTTGCTTAACCCAGCATTTGCCAGAATAATCTGGGCTCGGTGTGAGTGTGTGCACGCACGCCTGTGTGTTCCACTAATATCTCACTGGGGCTAGTGTTCTATACAACATAAGTATAAAACACTGGGTTTTAACACTGGTTTTATCCGTCCTATGTTCAGCTGCAGCAATACTTACAAAGGTCAACTTTGATCATGTGTCTTAGTTACTAAAGAAAACAAAACAAACTAATGAATAAAACCCACCCTGCAGTGGCTCCTCACTACCTGTACAATGGAGCCCACCTGGCTTGGCCTCAGTGCCCTGTGCTGACCTGGCCTTGCTGATATCTGCCTGCTCATTTGCTTCCCCTTTCCTCCTGGAGAAGGTAGGGATGATCTGAGCTTTGGCCAGCATGGAACATGTGTCCTTCTCCTAAAGCAGACCACGTTTTCCTGAGTCCACTTTAATCTCTTTTAAGGGTATAGATCAAACAATTTATATTTTCTGGCCTCTCCTTGTCTCCCCTTCCAATATCCATAGAGAGATCTGACCTTTCCTTAAAGTTTTTGATCAGGTCTCACTCCGTTTGCAGTTTTCCTGGCACGTACTTTACTGGTACATAAATTTTGCTATACCAGCCCAGGTTTTTCATTTATATCTCATTTTATATCATCTTTTTTCTCTTAGAGCTTACTTCACTTATTTATTCAATCCTTCCACAATATAATTGTATGTCATATAATTTTATATTTATTTTCATTGGTATTTATACATCTTTTCTGTAAAAATGGAGACTTTCTAAATAGATCTTCATTAATGTTGAAAGAACAAAGCTTTAAGTCTTTGTCTCAGCCAAAGGGAGTTCCCCGCATGAATGAAGGGATGAAACACTTGCATTGTTGCATTAGATATTATTACAGAGAAAGAGAAATGTGTGTAATGGAAAACTGCTAACTTTGCCTCAGGGAGATCATGATGATTCACTGAGAAAGTTTGAATTGGTTTAGAAAGCATGGTTCTGAGTTTTCTAGGAGAAAGAGAAAAGTTAGGGTAGGGCATAAGAAGTAATGCCCACATCAAAAAGTTAGAGAGATCTCATATTAACAACCAATGTCACAACTGAAAGAATTAGAAAAGCAAGAAGAAATCAACCACAAAGCTTGCAGAAGACAAGAAATAACTAAAATCAGAGGTGAATGGAAAGAAATTGAGACATACAAAACTGTTCAAATGATCACTTAATCAAGGTTTTTTGAAAAAATTAATAAGATAGATAAGCACTAGCTAGACTAATAAAGAAGAAAAGAGAGAAGATTCAAATAAACACAATTATAAATGATGAAGGGAATGTTACCACTGACCCCACAGAAATAAAAATAACAATCAACAACTATTATGAACACCTCTACACACACAAACTAGAAACCCTCGAAGAGACGAATAAATTCCTGGACACATACACCCTCTCAAGACTGAAGCAGGAAGAAATTCAGTCTCTGAACAGACCAATAATGAGCTCCAAAAATTGAATCAGTAATAAACAGCCTACCAACCAAGAAGAAAAAAAAAATCCCAGGACCTGATAGATTAACAGTCAAATTTAAATAGATGTACAAAGAAGACCGAGTACCACTCCTACTAAAACTATTTCAAGAAATAGTGGAGGACAGACTTCTTCCCAACTTGTTCTACGAGGCCAGCATCATCCTGATACCAAAGCCTGGCTGTGACACAACAAAAAAGAAAGCTTCAGGCCAGTATCCTTGATGAACATCCATTCAATAACCCACAACAAAATCCTTGCAAACCGAATCCAGCAGCACATCAAAAGGCTAATTCACCACAGTGAAGTAGGCTTCTTCCCTGGAATGGAAGGTTGGTCCATCATGGGCAAATCAATAAAATGTGATTCATAACATAAATAAAACTAAAGATAAGAACCACATGATTGTCTCCATAGATGCAGAAAAGGCTTTCAGTAAAATTGAACAATGCTTCATGTTAAAAACTCTTAATAAATGAGGTATTGAAGGAACATACCTCAAAATAAAGGCCACCTATGACAAACTCACAGCCAACACTATACTAAATGGGAAAAATCTGGAAGCATTCTCCTTGAAACCAGCACAAGACAAGGATACCCTCTGTCACCACTCTTATTCAACATAGTATTAGAAGTCCTTGCTGGAGCAATCAGACAAGAGAAATAAATAAAGCGTATTTAAATAGAAAGAGAAGTCCAACTACCTCTGTTTGTAGACCACATAATTCTCAGTTTAAACCCTATAGTTGTGACCCAAAAAGCTCCTTAAGGTGATAAACAACTTCCACGTGGTTTCAGTACACAAAATTTGCTAGCATTCCTATTCACCAAGAAGAGCCAAACTGGGACAAATCAGAGAGGCAATTTTATTCACAATTTCCACAAAAAGAATAAAATACCTAGGAATACAGCTAACCAGGGAGGTAAAAGATCTCTACAATGAAAATTACAAAACACTACTCAAAGAAGTCAGAGAAGACACAAACAAATGAAAAATTATTCCATGTTAACGGAGAGAAAGAACTAATATCATTTAAATGGCCATGCTGCCCAAAGCTATTCCTAGTAAACTACCAATGACATGCTTCATAGAATTAGAAAAAGCTATTTAACAATTTATATAGAACCAAGAAAGAACCTAAGTAGCCAAGGCAATCCTAAGCAAAAAAGAACAAAGCTTGAGGCATTACATTACCCAACTTCAAACCATACTATAGCACTACAGTAGCCCAAACAGCATGGTACTGGTACAAAAACAGACACACACACCAATGGAACAGTGTAGAGAGCCCAGAAATAAGACCACACACCTACAACCATATAATGTTTGACAAAGCTGGCAAAAACAAGCAATGAGGAAAAGTCTCCCTATTCAATAAATGGTTCTGGGATAACTGGCAAGCCATATGCAGAAGATTGAAGCTGGACTTCTTCCTTACACCATATACAAAAACCAACTCAAGATGGATTAAAGACTTAAACATAAAATCCAAAACTATAAAAACCCTGGAAGACAACTTAGGCAATACCACCCTGGACATAAAAGCAGGGAAAGATTTCATGATAAAGACATCAAAAACAATTATAACAAGTGCAAATATTGACAAGTGGCATCTAATTAAACTTAAAAGGTTCTGCTTAGCAAAAGAAATTATCGATAGAGTGAAGAGACAACCTACAGACTGAGAAAACATGTTTACACACTATGTATCTGACAAAGGTCTAATATTCAACACAAGGAACTTAAATAAATTTACAAGAGAAAAATAAACAACCCTACTAAAAAGTGGCCAAAGAATTGTCTATTCATGTCCTTAGTCTACTTTTTGATGGGATTGTTTGTTTTTTTCTTGGTAATTTGTTTGAGCTCATTGTAGAATCTGGATATTAGGCCTTTTTCAGATATACGGGTTGTGAAGATTTTTCTCCCATTCTGTGAATTGTCTGTTTTACTCTGCTGTTCCTTTTGTCATGAAAAAGCTCTTTAGTTTAATTAAATTCCACCTATTTATCTTTGTTTTTCTTGCATTTGCTTTTGGAATCTTGGTCATGAAATCCTTGCCTAAGCCAATGTCTAAAGGTTTTTTTCGATGTCATCTTCCAGAATTTTTGTAGTTTCAGGTCTTAGATTTAAGTCCTTGATCCTTCTCGTGTTGATTTTTGTATAAGGTGAGAGATGAAGATCCAGTTTCATTCTCCTACATGTGGCTTGCCAATTATCCCAGCACCATTTGTTGAGTAGGGTGTTCTTTCCCTACTTTGTTTTTGTTTGCTCTGTCAAAGATCAGATGGCTGTAAATATTTGGGTTAATTTCTGCATTCTCTATTATGTTCCATTTGTCTATGTACCTATTTTTACACCAGAACTATACTGTTTTGGTGACTATGGCCTTATGATATAGTTTGAAATGAGGTAATGTGACGCCTTCTGATTTGTTCTTTTTTCTTAGTATTGTTTTGGCCATGCGGGCTCTTTTATGGTTCCATATGAATTTTAAAACTGTTTTCTGTAGTTCTGTGAAGAATGATGGTGGTATTTTGATGGCAATTGCATTGAATGTGTAGATTGCTTTTGGCAGTATGGTCATACACAATTCTTAGAAGGTATACAAATGGCCAACAGACATATGAAAAAATGCTCAACATCACTAATAATCAGGGAAATGTAAATTACAACCACAATGCGATACCACCTTACTCCCACAAGAATGGTCATAATCAAAAAATGTAAACATAAAAGATGTTGGTGTGAATGTGGTGAAAAGGGAACACTTCTACATTGCTGGTGGAAACGTAAAGTAGTACAACCACTATGGAAAACAGTGTGGAGATTCCTTAAAGAACTAAAAGTAGAAGTGCCATTTGATCCTGCAATCCCCCTACTGGCTATGTACTCAGAGGAAAAAAAGAAGTTATTATTCAAAAAAGATACTTTTACACATGTATTTATAGCAGCACAATTTGCAATTGCAAAAACGTAGAACCAATCCAAATGCCCATCAACCAATGAATGGATAAAGAAACTGTGGTATATATGTAGGATGGAGTACTACTCAGCCATAAAAAGAAATGAATTAATGGCAACTGCAGCAACCTGGATGGGATTGAAGACTATTAATTTAAGTGAAGTAACTCAGGAATGGAAAACCAAACATCATATATTCTCACTTATAAGAGGGATCTAAGCTATAAGCATGGAAAGGCATAAGAATAACAATGGACTTTGGACACTCGTGGGGAAAGGGGGAAAGGGGGTGAGGGATAAAAGGCTACAAATTGGATTCAGTGTATACTGATGAAGTGATGGATGTACCAAAATTTTACAAATCACCAATAAAGAACTTACTAATGTAACCAAATACCACCTGTTGCCCCAAAACCTATGGAAATAAAAAACAATTTAAAAAGTGGGCAAAAGACATGAACACTTTTCCAAAGAATACATACATTTGACCAACAACCATAGAATACAAAGCTCAATATCACTGATCATTAGAGAAATGCAAATCAAAGGCAAAGTGAGACACCATCTCACACCAGTCAGAATGGCTATTATTAAAAAGTCAAAAAATAACAGATCCTGGCAAGGTTGTGAAGAAATACAACATATACACTGTTGGAGTGCACATTGGCCCCCCCATTGTGGAAAGCAGTATGGTAATTCCTCGAAAGAGCTAAAAGCAGAACCATCACTTGACCCATCAATCTCATTACTGGGTATATACCCAGAGCTATATAAATTGCTCTACATAAAGACACAAGCACGTAAATGTTTATTGCAACACTATTCACAATAGTAAAGACATGGAATCAACCTAAATGCCCATCAATGACAGGTTGAATAAAGATAATGTGGGACATTGTAGAGGAAAAATTAAATATAAATTTGAACTCAATTGAACATGAACACAGACAACGGTCACTAAGACCCGGAACGAGTTGTGTGAGCCCCTTGAGGCATTCATTCAGCGCTGCTTCGGAGAACTAGTTACTGAAAACACAAGAGACAATTGCAAAAACAATTGCACCACCATGCTGGGCTGATTTTTGTATTTTTAGTAGAGAGGGGGTTTTACCATGTTGGCCAGGTTGGTCTCAAACTCCTGGATTCAAGGGACCCGCCTGCCTCGGCCTTCCGAGGCGCTGGGACTACAGGTGTAAGCAACTGCGTCCAGCCTAAAGTGCAGTATAAATCTAGTGTTTTGTTTTTGATTTTCTGTCTAGACGATCTGTTCAGTGCTGAGAATGGGGTGTTGAATTCTCCAGCTCTTGTATTGGCATCTATGTCTCCCTTTAGATCTAATAATATTTGGTTTATATTATATATCTTGGTGCTCCACTGTTGGGTTATATATTTAGAACTGTTACGTCCTCTTGGTGAATTGATCCCTTTTTCATTATATAACAACCTCTGTCTTTTTAAAATTACTTTTGCCTTAAAGTCCGTTTCATCTGATATGAGTACAGCTACCCTGCTTGCTTTTAGTTTCTGTTTGCATGTAATATCTTTTCCCACCTTTTCAGTCTATGTGTGTCTTTACAGATGAAGTGAATTTCTTGTAGGCAACCTATAGTTGGGCCATGTTTTTTAATCCATTCAGCCAGTCTATATATTTTAAGGGGGGAAATTTAATCAGTTTACATTCAAGACTATTATTGACAAGTGAGGAGTTCTGTCATATTGTTAATTATTTTCTGTTTTTTTAATATATCCTTTGTTTCTTTCTTCCCCTCTTATTGTTCATCCTTTCAATTTGGTGGTTTTTCTGTAGTGATAAAGTTTGATTCTTTTCTCTTTCTCCCTTTGTGTGTGCTCTACCAGTGAGTTTTATACTGTTTTGTGTTTTCTTGATAGTAATTATCATTTCACTTCCAGAGGTGGGACTCCCTTGGGCATTTCTTATAAAGCTGGTCTAGTGGTGATGAATTCTGTAAGTTTTTGTCTGAGACACATCAGGACTTTAGATTCAGGACCTGATTCTAGTTCCCTGCCCTGTGGCAACAAACAGAAACAGATCCCTGGTACCCTGCTTAGGTACTAAGCCAGCTAGTTGTGAGCAGATGAGAAAATCAAATCCTTCTATTTTGCCAGGGATTCATTCCCAGGATTGTAAATATTACATTTCACTTTTCATTTCACAGAACTGTGAGATTAGAAGGTGAGCCGGGCAGCCTGCCCAGCAAGACATTAAGATGTATACAACACAGTGAACTATGAAGGAGGTGTCTTTAAAGGCATTTACAGCACATACCTGGTTTTGTTTATTTCCATTTTGCTCTTTATTTGTAGTAGTAGATAAGGAATTAAGAAAGAAAAAAGAAGTGTTTGACTAGCTCTTTTGCCTTTGAGAGTAGCATTAGTAAAATCTCCTCTTCTTTTTTTTTTTTTTTATTATACTTTAAGTTCTAGGGTACATGTGCATAACGTGCAGGTTTGTTACATATGTATACTTGTGCCATGTTGGTGTGCTGCACCCATCAACTCGTCAGCACCCATCAATTCATCATTTATATCATGTATAACTCCCAATGCAATCCCTCCCCCCTCCCCCCTCCCCATGATAGGCCCCGGTGTGTGATGTTCCCCTTCCCGAGTCCAAGTGATCTCATTGTTCAGTTCCCACCTATGAGTGAGAACATGTGGTGTTTGGTTTTCTGTTCTTGTGATAGTTTGCTAAGAATGATGGTTTCCAGCTGCATCCATGTCCCTACAAAGGACACAAACTCATCCTTTTTTATGGCTGCATATTATTCCATGGTGTATATGTGCCACATTTTCTTAATCCAGTCTGTCACAGATGCACATTTGGGTTGATTCCAAGTCTTTGCTATTGTGAATAGTGCCGCAATAAACACACGTGTGCATGTGTCTTTGTAGCAGAATAATTTATAATCCTTTGGGTATATACCCAGTAGTGGGATGGCTGGGTCATATGGTACATCTAGTTCTAGATCCTTGAGGAATTGCCATACTGTTTTCCATAATGGTTGAACTAGTTTACAATCCCACCAACAGTGTAGAAGTGTTCCTATTTCTCCACATCCTCTCCAACACCTGTTGTTTCCTGACTTTTTAATGATTGCCATTCTAACTGGTATGAGATGGTATCTCATTGTGGTTTTGATTTGCATTTCTCTGATGGCGAGTGATGATGAGCATTTTTTCATGTGTCTGTTGGCTGTATGAATGTCTTCTTTTGAGAAATGTCTGTTCATATCCTTTGCCCACTTTTTGATGGAGTTGTTTGTTTTTTTCTTGTATATTTGTTTGAGTTCTTTGTAGGTTCTGGATATTAGCCCTTTGTCAGATGAGTAGATTGCAAAAATTTTCCTTCTCTGGGACACATTTAAAGCAGTGTGTAGAGGGAAATTTATAGCACTAAATGCCCACAAGAGAAAGCAGGAAAGATCTAAAATTGACACTCTAACATCACAATTAAAAGAACTAGAGAGGCAAGAGCAAACACATTCAAAAGCTAGCAGAAGGCAAGAAATAACTAAGATCAGAGCAGAACTGAAGGAGATACAGACACAAAAAACCCTCCAAAAAATCAATGAATCCAGGAGTTGGTTTTTTGAAAAGATCAACAAAATTGACAGACCGCTAGCAAGACTAATAAAGAAGAAAAGAGAGAGGGATCAAATAGATGCAATAAAAAATGATAAAGGGGATATCACCACCGACCCCACAGAAATACAAACCACCATCAGAGAATATTATAAACACCTCTATGCAAATCAACTAGAAAATCTAGAAGAAATGGATAATTTCCTGGACACTTACACTCTCCCAACACTAAACCAGGAAGAAGTTGAATCTCTTTTTTATTCTTATAAACTTTACCCAATTCACTCTACCCCCCAGCCCATTTGTGCTCACTTGATGTTTTTGCTGCTCTCAGTTTTTAAAAGCTTATTTTAAAATTACATGAGAGCAACCCGATTTTGACAAAATTAGAATTCTGGTAGGGATGGCTTACCATGAGGCTGTTGAGAGAGAGGCCCAGGAAGACTTTTGTACTTTTTATTTCAACCTCTCTCAGTTAAACTTACAATTTGGTAGATGATATAATTACCTACCTTGGGCAGGCCTGTATCTCTGCCTTGGAGAAATAAAATAACAAAGTCCAAAGTAGTCTCCTTATTCAAAGGTGTTGCAAATGAAGGCTGTTTTGATCTTTATGTATTAGCATTTGGGTTTTAATCTTTCTGGGACTCCTGACAGAAAATTCCTTTAAATTTATTGTATAATTCTAAAATATTGGACATACTTGTTTCAAGCATTTGTCAATATCCTTATTATTTTAATTCCACTCCACACTGCCCTCATTAGTCATCAAGTCCTACTGATTTTTAACTCCTAAGTATTTCTCAAATCTGTCTCCTCAGTATGTATTGCTGGTTATATAACTCCATCTCCATTGTCACTGTGCTGCTTTAGACCATCTTTTCTTGTCTAGATCAGTGCTTGGCTTATATTATGAGCTTTGTAAAGTTGGATCAATGAATGAATGATTCATAATCTGGACAACTGTCCTCTAACACTTAACTGAATAAAATATCTTAGATCTATCTTCCATGTAAAAGCATCTATCTAAAATGAAAATCTTACTTTGATAATCTCCAGCTTAATAAACCTTTTAGATGGCTCCCAGACATCCCCAAAAGCGTCCCTCATTGCACCGATCAAAAAATTAAAATTTTAAAATTTTAAAACTAAAAAAATTAAACATTTCATTGGTCAAAAAACAAAAACAAAAATGATCTCTGAGCTTGCCTCACTCATACCCCGGCCTGCTGTGCACCCCTGTCACACCCCCAGCCTACAGGGACCACCCAACAACCTCTTCTTTGCTACATAACCCCTACCTTCCTTCTTCAAGACTCATACTTTCTCCTTAGAAACCTTTCCCCCCACTTCCTGCAAAAAGTAGATTCTTTCTTGCTTATGGTTTTTGTAATGACATCAGCCATTTAGAACTCATGATGTCCCCAGGCCCCACTGTCTGCCTTTCCACAGATCTTGCTCAGATAATCCATCAGGATTTAGTCACAGATCCAAAGTAATTAGCTGCAAGGGAGCTTCAGGCTTGGTCTCTTTGGGTCAAAGCTATAAAACTAATCTATGCTGTACACAAAAAAAGAAGGCGACTAGTAGTCAACCCACACATCCTAGGAATAACTATTGCATTTTTTGCCCCTAGCCAGTCTCTCCACAGCCATCTCTCCTTCTTTACATTTCTTTTAAACATAGTATATTAACACAACACTGTGTGACAACTGGGATTCAGAAAACCTAGATATAGGTCACCACCAGCTATGCTATGAGTCAGCCATGAAAACTCTCTGGGCCTCATTGACTGAATCTGTAAAATCTGACTTGATGAGGATTATATTCATTCAACTCTGAGGTCCTGTCCATTTCTTACACCCTGATTCAGAGACCACACAGAACCCCTAACCCAGATGTTCTTAACTAGGCTTCCTGTATGTCTGGGAAGATGATGAAAGAACTTCAAGGGGATCATGAGCTCTTTAAATTCTATGTAAAATCCAAGGGAGGGTGCAGTGGCTCATGCCTGTAATCCCAGCACTTTGGGAGGCTGAGATGGGTGGAAAGCCTGAGCTCAGGAATTCAAGACCAGCCTGGGCAACATGGTGAAACACTGTCTCTATTAAAATACAAAATAATCAGCTGGGTATGGTGGCACATGCCTGTAGTTCCAGTTATTCAGGAGGTTGAGACACGAGAATTGCTTGAACCCTGGAGGCAGAGGAGGTTGCCGTGAGCTGAGATCATGCCACTGCACTCCAGCCTGGGAGACAAAGAGAAACTCTGTCCCAATAAATAAATAAATAAATAAATAAGTAAATAAAATTAAATAAATTTTATGTAAAAATTCTGTGTGAGCTGGCTGCATCACCTTGGCCCACAAGGTTTTTTCTTTCCTTCTTTCTTTCTTTCTTATTTCTTTCTTTTTTTTTTTTTAATCATTTTTCCTCTTTCAAGAAAATGATAGTCTATGGTTTCCCTACTATGTATTCTCTTTTTATTATTTTATTTATTATTTTATTTTTTTAGAGACAGGGTCTCACTGTGTTATCCAGGCTGGAGTGCAGTGGTACAATTATAGCTCACTGCAGCCTTGGCCTCCTGGGCTCAAGCAGTCATCCCATCTCAGCCTCCTGAGTATCTGGGATCACAGGCATGTCCCACAATGCCCAGCTAACAAAAAAAAAAAGTGTGAAAATGGCCATACTGTCCAAGGTAATTTGTAGATTCAATGCCATCCCCATTAAGCTACCAATGACTTTCTTCACAGAATTGGAAAAAACTGCTTTAAAGTTCATATGGAACCAAAAAAGACCCCACATTGCCAAGACAATGCTAAGCCAAAAGAACAAAGCTGGAGGCATCACGCCACCTGACTTTAAACTATACTACAAGGCTGCAGTAACCAAAACAGCATGGTACTGGTACGAAAACAGAGATATAGACCAGTGGAACAGAACAGAGCCCTCAGAAATAATACCACACATCTACAGCCATCTGATCTTTGACACACCTGAGAAAAACAAGAAATGGGGAAAGGATTCCCTATTTAATAAATGGTGCTGGGAAAATTGGCTAGTCATAAGTAGAAAGCTGAAACTGGATCCTTCCCTTACTCCTTATATGAAAATTAATTCAAGATGGATTAGAGACTTAAATGTTAGACCTAAAACATAAAAACCCTAGAAGAAAACCTAGGTAATACCATTCGAGACATAGGCATGGGCAAGGACTTCATGTCTAAAACACCAAAAGCAATGGCAACAAAAGCCAAAATTGACAAATGGGATCTAATTAAACTAAAGAGCTTCTGCACAGCAAAAGAAACTACCATCAGAGTGAACAAGCAACCTACAGAATGGGAGAACATTTTTGCAATCTACTCATTTGACAAAGGGCTAATATCCAGAACCTATAAAGAACTCAAACAAATTTACAAGAAAAAAACAACTCCATCAAAAAGTTGGCAAAGGATATGAACAGACACTTCTCAAAAGAAGACATTCATACAGCCAACAGACACATGAAAAAATGCTCATCATCACTGGCCATCAGAGAAATGCAAATCAAAACCACAATGAGATACCATCTCACACCAGTTAGAATGGCAATCATTAAAAAATCAGGAAACAACAGGTGCTGGAGAGGATGTGGGGAAATAGGAACACTTTTACACTATTGATGGGATTGTAAACTAGTTCAACCATTATGGAAAACAGTGTGGCGATTCCTCAAGGATCTAGAACTAGAAATACCATTTGACCCAGCCGTCCCATTACTGGGGATATACCCAAAGGATTATAAATCATGCTGCTATAAAGACACATGCACACGTATGTTTATTGTGGCACTATTCACAATAGCAAAGACTTGGAATCAACCCAAATGTCCATCAGTGACAGACTGGATTAAGAAAATGTGGCACATATACACCATGGAATACTATGCAGCCATTAAAAAGGATGAGTTCGTGTCCTTTGTAGGGACATGGATGCAGCTGGAAACCATCATTCTCAGCAAACTATCGCAAGAACAGAAAACCAAACACCGCATGTTCTCACTCATAGGTGGGAATTGAACAATGAGATCACTTGGACACAGGAAGGGGAACATCACACACCGGGTCCTATTGTGGGGGGGGGGGAAGGGATGGCATTAGGAGATATACCTAATGTAAATGACAAGTTAATGGGTGCAGCACACCAACATGGCACATGTATACATATGTAACAAACCTGCACGTTGTGCACATGTACCCTAGAACTTAAAGTATTTTAAAAAAAAAAGTTTTTCTGAGGCTGGTAACAGTGGTTCATGCTTTAAATCCCAGAACTTTGAGAGGCCAAGGCAGGAGGATTGATTGAGTCCAGGACTTCAAGAACCTGAGAAATATAGAGAGACGCCATTTCTACTATGAAAAAATTTAAAAACTAAAAGCATTAACTGGGTCCAGTGGCATTCACCTGCAGTGCCACCCACTGATGAGACTGAGGCGGACAATTGCTTGAACCCAGGAGTTCAAGGCTGCGTTGAGCTATGATTGTGCAACTGCACTCAGCCTGCGTGACAAGGCAAGACCCTGTCTAAAAAACAAACACAACAAAAAAGAAAAGCCTACAGGTAAGAAAGTACTTGGATAACAGTAAAAAAGTTAAACTCATGACATTGGACCTTATGAAACGTGTTCACCCCAGAGCTGTTTATTGTATGACAGGTCCCTCCCACATAGTATTCAAGGTTTAATGCAGAAACAGAGCGAGACACTGTTTCAAACATAAAATAAAGTAGCTGGGAATGGTGGCTTGCACCTGTAGTACCAGCTGCTCAGGAGGCTGAGGCAGGAGGATCTCTTGAGCCCAGAGAGTTAGGGGCTGCAGTGATCTAGGATCACGCCGCTGCACTCCACCCTGTGTGACAGGACAAGACACTTTCTCTAAAAAAAATAAAGTAAATAAAAAAGGTCCCTGGGTCCCACCTGAGAGATTCAAATTCATTTGCTTTAGCATAGGGCCATGGAATCTGTCCCAGCATCCTAAAAGCTGCCTCGGTGAGTTAACAAAAGGATTGGTATTGAAAGAGCTGTCAGCTAGCTGTGACAAAGGGATGTGGGGACAAATAACAGGTTTTTTTTTTTTTTTTTTTTTTTTTTGAGAGGAGCTGATTTAGAACAACTAAAATGGTTGTCAGAGAGTACAAGAATCTAGGGAGGCTTGAGAGCATGAAACTGTGGTGGCCTCAGTGAGTGTTTCTGTGGACTTTCTCCAGCTCTAGGCAGGGTGGAGTCAGGAGCAGAGAAGGCAGATGGTGGGATGACCCAAAATTGGGGTTTTCTCAAAGAGGAGGAGCAGGAGGACAGGGTGTAAGGCAGATCAAGTAATATTACTAAGGGGCTCAGGTCCTAGACAGTGGGCCTAGCAGGTAGGCAATGAGGGTTGTGAGGGATGGGGAAGATGCATGGCAAGGATGGCAAGGGTCCCTGAAAACCAGGGGAATATGGCCCTGGCAGTCCCAGGAGGGGAGCAGGTTTAGTAGGAATGCCCTTGCGCCTGTGCAGGAGAGCAGCAAGGCTAGGAGGTTGCAGACAGACAGTGGATAACTGAAAGGTGAAATTTCTACTGGACAGCAAATCCCTGGATGACATCCCGATGGAGATCTAAGATGAAAAATACCCCACCAAGAAAATGCCTTTCATGGTCCTAACCATGAAGTGTAAGATTGCCTTTTCAGCTGTAAACGACCGGCAGCTTTGTTTACCATCTTAGGCTTTGGATGTCATGTAACATTCTGAAGCAATACCCTTCCCCACTGCAAGTCAAAGTAAAATCAGAAAATGCTCAGTGGAAAGGAGAAAAAAACAAACAAACAAACAAAAACAAAAAACAGAAGACAAAAATCCAGCAATAGAATAAAGCTGCAAACCCAAAGCACCAGGAGAGGAAAGGGCAAAACACCTGCAACATGTTTACTTGCCAAACACTGCAAGGAAGTGGAAATTCCCACTCAGGGTGTTTCTTGTAATTATCGTCCTCTTTATGTTGTTTCCTAAAATAACAACAGGCATTCTAGAGGTGATTTACCAAGATGGCTTAATGAGGTGTCAGACGAGTACCTGTGCTCATGAACCCCGTTACCTCAGGCCTCCTTATGCAAATTTGATTGACTCTTCTGAGCCCGACTAGATTAAAAAACAGACATAATTAGAGCAGCTGGGCTAGAAGCACAGCTGGACCGTCCCTATGGAGACTAGACTCCAGCACCACGTGCTCTTCCTTGCCTCAGCATTTCTCCCCACTCTTGCCTTTCAGAGCAGCAGCCCACCTGAACCTGGGTCTTCCTCAGATGATCTCCACATCAGTGCTGGTCAGCATTCAAGTTCACACAGATCAGCTGTGCAACTCGTGAAAATGGAGATTCAGACTCAGTGGCTGGGATGGAGCCTCTGGATCTATGTGTCTAACAAGCCCCCGGGTGATGCATGTGGTCATCAGATGATCCTAGTTCCACACTTAGAGGAACTATTTAGAGCCTGTAAAAGAGCTACTCCTCTATCCAGTGTTTTAGTCCCAGACTTCTGGATTCTGCCAGCACTCAGATGCTTCCAGGACAGGATGCTTCCTGTTCATCTTGGGTTAACACATCAGAAAGGCCTTACTGTTTTGAGCTGAGATCTGTCTATTAGGGCTCACCTTCACCTGGCCTACTTCTAGGCCTTGGATTCTATGTAGCAGGCTTAAGGCCTTAGAAAGGGGCTGGCATGTCCCCTAAGTATTTTCTTCAGGCAAAACATGCCAGGTCCTCTGGCTATTATTTTTTATTTTTATTTTTTAGAGACAGGGTCTCACAATGTTGCCAGGCTAGTCTCAAACTCCTGGGCTTAAGTGATCCTCCTACCTCAGGCTCTCAAAGTGCTGAGATTACAGGCATGAGCCACCATACCTGGTCTTGGCTATTCTTCTTACACTATGGTTTGGTCATTCTGCTCATTTCCTTCTTTTTTATTTTATTTATTATTATCATTATTATTTTTTTGACATGGAGTTTCACTCTTGTCACCCAGGCTGGAGTGCAATGGCGTGATCTTGGCTCACTGAACCTCCCAGGTTCAAGCAATTCCCCTGCCTTAGCCTTCCCAAGTAGCTGGGATTACAGGTGCCTGCCACCATTCCCAGCTAATTTTTGTATTTTGGGTAGAGATGGGGATTCACCATGTTGACCAGGCTGGTCTTGAACTTCTGACTTCAGGCGATCCACCTGCCTCAGCCTCCCAAAGTGCTGGGATTACAGGCGTGAGCCACCGCACCCAGTCCTAGTCATTTCCTTCTGATCTTGCTCTGCATCTTTAGGCCTCTCCCCTTGTGATACCCATGCTGCAAAAAGTAGCTTGGGACTGTCACCACCTCATTACAGATAGCCTTTATGTAACTCGTGTTGAACTTGCTGTCAGCCATCATCCTTATAGTCATTTTTACACATGCTGTGGATCAGCCACATTTCTTTCTAGTCAGTAATAATTATAATAATTATACTCAACACTTATGAGGGTTAGTATAGCAAGATGGTTAAGAACATAGGCTCTGGAATGAGACAGCCTAGTGGGAAGTCCTATGATTGGCACCATGTGTTATCTATCACCATCAGCATCAGCATCATCCATCACCATCACTATCACCACTATCATCATCACCATCACCATCATCACATCACCATTACCACCAACATCATCATCAGCATCACCATCATCACCATCACTATCATCACCATCACTATCACTACCATCATCACTATCATCATCGCTATCATCACCGTCATTATCACTATCACTATCATCACCATCACCATCACTATCACTACCATCATCACCATCACCATCGCTATCATCACCATCATCATCATCACATCACCATCACCACCACCATCATCACCATCACCATCACTACTATCGTCACCATCACCATCACTATCACTACCATCATCACTATCATCATCGCTATCATCACCGTCATTATCACTATCACTATCATCACCATCACCATCACTATCACTACCATCATCACCATCACCATCGCTATCATCACCATCATCACTATCATCATCATCACATCACCATCACCACCACCATCATCACCATCACCATCACTACTATCGTCACCATCACCATCACTATCACTACCATTATCACCATCACCATCATCACCATCACTATCATCACCACGATCATCTCCATCACCATCATCACATCACCATCACTACCACTATCACCATCACCAACGCTATCATCAACATCATCACAATCACTATCATCACCATCACTGTCACCACCACATCATCATACCATCACCATCATCAACATAACCACTATCATCACCACCATCACCATTATCATCATCGTCACCACGTAAAGTAAGCACTTTGCCTACATTAACTGATTCAGTTTTCATAACAGCTTCATAATGTAGGGGCTATTACTATCCCAGTTTTACAAATGAGGAAGTGGGACCTCACAAGATTATGTTTTGTGCTGAGGGTAACAGTGACAAGAATCTCAACCTGAGCAGGGTCCTTTGGCCGATTTTGTTTATTATGTTGTTGACCAAGGTGCAAGACCAGATTTGTTCCTGCTATTCATAAATTTCATCTTTTAGTCACATTTTACCCTTATTTTACACTATCTTTTGGATTCCTGGTTCTGTTATCCCAAGTGTATCTGCCTCCTAGCTTCATGCTGTCTGTCATCTTGTGAGAAAAATATGTATCTCCACCTAGATCATACACAAGGTCAGAGGCCATGTGGCAATTCCCTACAGATTCTGCTCACTGAAACCTGATGGTGCACATCTCCTGAAGCTCCTTGAGCCTGTAGTATTGTAACCCACTCAGAGAAGCCTAGGGAATGGTCAGGAATGATTTGTATTTGAACATATTTGTATTTGGTTCCTGGAAAACATGTTTCCTCCTCACTTTCAGGTCTCCATTCCAGAATCTTTTCCAAGATGGACAGCTCCCTCCAAATTTATAGATGCTGGAATCAAACCTCTGAGCAGGGCCAGATGCAGGGAACAAACAGAAAGCAGGGTCTGCAGAACACACATTCCAGAGATGATAATGACCAGTTAATCCCTGCAGATAGTTACATCTAGGAGACTGTCCCTGGGCTTCAGGGCTGCCTGCCTCTGAACCCAGCAGTGCAAATGCAAGCCTCTATGTTCCCCCTAAATCATAGGTGGCTGAGCAGTCATGGTGTTGCCAGCATTTCTATAAAGGAGGAGATCAGGGCAGCAATCTCAACAGAGGGGAGGCTGGGGCTAGCCTTGAATTTAGGTTGTATGTATATTTGGGGCAATTTGCAAGGAGGGGGTGCTCTGATAGAGATTATGTGAGCTAAATCCCCCATATAAAGCCATTTTATGCCACTGCACCTGTGCCAACTGACCAGAAAGGCTGGACTGATTTCTTCCCTCTCTCCTTTTCTGGTTCTGTGACCCTGAGTGATTAATGTAACCTAGCTATGTTCAATTGCCCATCATTTTCACGATGTTGGGATGTCTGCCACCTGTCCATGGTGCTCTTCTTGGCTTCCTGTGAGCCGTGACAATGGGAGCCTTGAGACTTTTGGAGGACAGCAGGAGGACCTGAGTCTGCAATCAGTCTGGGATCCCTAATCACACCATTGTCACTGGAGCCTGCCTGAGCAGGGAAGTTGCAAAACAAGCATGCTGGGGATATTCTTCTACCTCAGGATGTTCCCTTAATGAAATCATCAGGTAAACCCTGAATGCTTTCTCTTGGTGTGGTCAGGCAGAAGGGATGTCTCTCTCATACTAGAGCAGTCAGTGGCCATTGGCCGACTGAGTCTAATGGCATATCTAGAAGGATTTGCAAAAGGCTGTCTTTGTTCTCTTAGAATAGCATGTGGCCCTAGCAGTGCACTTGTTCTGGGACAGTGGTGTCCCTGCAAACCATGAAAACTGATGGGGCAGTGAGGGGAGCTCCACCCAGAAATGGGAAGTGTCTCAAACCTTTGTGAAGTGATCTTCAATCTCTGATGTACAGGGCTGATTTTGACACATTACTCTCAGGAAAACAGTGGTTTAGGGCATGGTCTCAAGCTCTATCTAGGTTAATATTCTGTCAGGCATGTTGGCTCACATTTGTAATCCCAGCACTTTGGGAGGCCAAGGCAGGAAGATCGCTCGAGCTCAGAAGTTTGAGACCAGTCTGAGCAACATAGCGAGACACTATCTCTACAAAAAATTTAAAAATTAGATGGGCATGGTGGCACACACCTGTAGTCCAGCTACTGAGAAGGCTGAGGCAGAAGGATAACTTGATTCCAGGAGGTTGAGGTTGTGATGAGCTGTGATCATGCCACAGCACTCCAGCCTGGACAACAGAGCAAGACTCTGCCTCAAAAAAAAAAAAAAGAAAAGAAAATCTTTACCAGCTCTGTGATCTAGCACAATTTATTTGAGTTGTGCAGGCCTCATCTAAAGATAATAATTGGACTTACCTTATTAGTTGTAACAACTAAATAAAAAATAATACATGAAAAGTGCTTAGAACAGTTCCTGGCATTTAGTAAGAGCTTTGTAAGTATTAACTATTATTAGTACCATCATCACCTTTATTGCCACTGTTTACTGAGTGTTTAATATGAGGCAGACATGTCTAAGCACATGCAGTACATGCATTATTAGCTCATTGAACTTCACTTTGTTGTTTTTGTTTTTGTTTTGGGAGGGTTGTTTTTTGAGGTGCAGTCTCACTCTGTCACCCAGGCAGTAGTGCAGTTGTGCAATCTCAGCTCGCTGCAACCTCTGCCTCCCAGGTTCAAACAATTCTACTGCTTCAGCATGCTAAGTAACTGGGACTACAGGTGTGCGCCACAACACCTGGCTCATTTTTGTATTTTTAATAGAGACAGGGCTTCACCATGTTGGCCAGGCTGGTCTTGAACTCCTGACCTCAAGTGATCCACCAACCTCGACCTCCCGAAGTGCTGGGATTACAGGCAAGAGCCACAGTGCCCAGCTGAACTACACTTTGAAGAAGGGGTTAACCCTGTGCTTCAGTTGAGGAAACTAAAAATGGGGGAGTTCAGTAACCTGCACAAAGTTAAACCGGCAAGTAATTGAAGTCAAAATCTAGAATCAAGGGTTTTTTGTTTATTATTTGTTTTGGAGACAGGACCTTGCCATATCACCCAGGCTGCAGCACAGTGGTGCAATCATAGCTCACTTTAGCTTCAACGTCCTGGGCTAAAGCGATCCTCCCACCTCAGCCTCCTGAGTAGCTGGGACCACAGGCATGCACCACCACACCTGGCTAATTTCTGTGCTTTTTGTATAGACAGGGTTTCACTATGTTGTCCAGGGTTTCACTCCTGGGTGGAAGTGATCCGCCGCCCACCTTGACCTCCCAAAGTGCTGGGATTACAGGTGTGAGTCACCATGTTTGGCCTGGAATCAAGTTTTCCTAACTCTGGAGTTACGCTGTTACTGCCCTCTGCTGCTGTCCATGGTAACAGCCATATTACTGAGTACTTCCCACTTGCTGAGTAGGGTGCTGAGTGCTTTATATGTCTTATTTCATTTAATGTTCACAATAATCCTGTGAGGTAGATTCTCTTGTTATTCCCATTTTACCGATGAGGTGACCAAGGTTCAGAGAAGCTAAGCAGCCTCCACAAATTTATATGGCAAAGAAAGCCAGCATTTAAATCCAGGTCTGCCTGACTCTTCTATTGAGTTTCACTGCCAAACAGGTGAGCAGGATGCTCGTGGGAGGTTGGTAACAGTGATTGGTGATCCATAACGTCTGGGATCCACTGAAACCCAGGGATGCATAGTTTGCCTAATCAGCCCTATTTTCTGAGCTATTGTTAGGGACAATTTTCACTTTCTCTGATCCTTCATTTCCCTGCAGCTTCTAAAAGCTGTTGATTTGCTCAGATTAAGACCAGCTTCTGTGCCTTTCGTATCTCAGATTGTTGTGTATGTGTTCAAGAGTATGGAGGAATCATAGACAGTCCAGAAGGAGGCCCTGGAACCATGCAAAGTTTTTTGCCACATTGCTATGGGAGGAATCTGTGTTTCTTGACCAAACACTTGAGGTTATCTGATTGCAAGATTCCAAATGTGCATTTCAACATCAGATCATGACAGGACAACTTGCTGTGTGACGGATAGCACTATAAGTAGAATATATTATATAGACAAGAGATTCTTAGCCAGGGATGCAATGCCGGGGCTTCACAGGCTCTGGGAACATTCTGTATGTGTGTGTGCATTTTACTGGAGAGAGAGCCCCTAACTTTTATGACATTCTCAAAGGAGTTCATGACTCAAAAAAATCATTTAAAAAACATTGTTCTCCGGTCGGGAGCAGTGGCTCATACCTGTAATCTCAGCACTTTGGGAGGCCGAGAAGGGCAGTTCCCCTGGGACGAGTCTGGCCAAAATGGCGAAATCCCGTCTCTACTAAAAATACAATTAGCTGGGTGTGGTGGCGTATGTCTATAATCCCACTTACTCAGGGGGCTGAGGCAGGAGAATAGCCGGAACCCGGGAGGCGGAGGTTGCAGTGAGCAGAGATCGCGCCATTGCACTCCAGCCTGGGTGACAGAGTGAGACTCCCTCTCAAAAAATAAAATAAAATAAAATAAAATAAAATATTTTAAAAAGTGGACAAAGGACATGAACAGACACTTTTCAAAAGAAGACATTCATATGGCCAACAAGTGTATTTAAAAAACCGCAGCATCACTGGTCGTTAGAGAAATGAAAATTAAAACCACAATGAGATGGCCAGGTGCGGTGACTCACGCCTGTAATCCTAGCACTTTGGAAGGCTAAGGCAGGCAGATCACGAGGTCAAGAGATCGAGACCATCTTGGCCAACGTGGTGACTCCCTGTCTCTACAAAAAATAAAAAATTAGCTGGGTGCAGTACCGGTGTAGTGTGCACCGGTAGTCCCAGCTGCTCAGGAGGCTGAGGCAAGAGAATCACTTGAACCTAGGAGGCAGAGGTTGCAGTGAGCTGGGATCGTGCCACTGCACTCCAGCCTGGCGACAGAGTGAGACTCCATCTCAAAAAAGAAAGAAACCATGATGAGATGCCATCTCACACTAGTCACAATGGCTACAGTTAAAGAGTCAAACAATAAATACTGACGAGGTTGTAGAGAAATGGGAACTTATACACTGTTGGTGGGAGTGTAAATTAGTCCAACCATTATGGAAAGCAGTTTGGCAATTCCTCAAAGAGCTAACAGCAGAACTACCATTCAACAGGTCTGCTTGCAATCCCATTACTGCTTATATTCCCAGAGAAATAGAAATTATTCTCCCATAAAGACACACACATTCAAATGTTCATTGCAGCCCTATTCACAATAGCAGACGTGGAATCAACCTAAAAATGATCAGTAACAGATTAGATAAAGAAAGTGTGCCACATATACATTACAGAATACTATAAAATAAAGAGATTATGTCTTTTTTGGCAACATGGATGTAGCTGGAGGCTATTATCCTTAGCAAACTAACACAGGAACAGAAAACCAAATACCACATGTTCTCAGTTGTAAGCAGGAACTAAATAAGAACTTAGGAACCCAAAGAGGAAAACAACAGACATTCAGGTCCATTTGAAGTTAGAGGGTGGGAGGAGGGAGGGAAGAAAAAAGATAGCTATTGGGTACTGGGCTTAATATCTGGGTGATAAAATAACCTGTACAGTGAACCCCTGCAACATATGTTTACCTTGTAACAAACCTTCACATGTAACCCCAAACCTAATATAAAAGTTTTAAAAAGTTAAACTTTTAAAAACTCTTAGGAAAAAGCATATGCAAAAATCTTGTAACATTAAATTTGGTGATGGTTTCTTGACTGTTACACCAAAAGCATAGGCCACAAAATAAAAAACAGATAAATTGGACTTGATTAAAATATGAAACTTTTGTTTTTTTGATATGAAACACACTCAGTTGTTTTTTGATTTAAACAAAAAGCACCTCTACTAAAATTTTTTACAAAAAGCATGAACGACAGAGTGAAAAGACAACCAGCAAATGGGAGAAAAGATCTGCAAATCATGTATCTGACTAGGTACATAAGGTATAATATAATAAGCAGAATATATAAAGAACTTCTAAGACTCAACAACAGAACAAAACAGCAGCAGCATTTATAAAAAGGAAGAAGACTTGAATCTATATTGGGTCAATAAGTTTACAGAAAAATGCTCAGCATCACCAGTCATGAGGGACATGCACATCAAAACCACAATGAGATACCCAGTTAAATCTATTAGGGCGGCTATATAAAAACCAAAATAACAAAAAATGAAAAAGAACAAGTACTGCCTAGGATGTGGGGGAAGAGGAACCCTGGTGCATGGCTGGTGAGAATATAAAATGGTTTATCGACTATGACAAATAATTTGGCAGTTCATCAGAAAGTTCTACATAGAATTACCACGTTTCAGCAACAGGTGGAACACCTCCATATGTTTCCACTACAGGTGTACCCAAAATAATTAAATGCAAGGACTTAAGCTGCAACCTCTGCCTCTGGGGCGTAAGCGATTCTCATCCCTCAGTTTCCCAAATAGCTGGGACTACAAGGATGGAGACCATGTCTAGCTAATTTTTAAATTTTTAGTAGAGACGGGGTTTCGCCATGTTGCCCAGGCTGGTCTCGAACTCCTGAGCTTAAGTGATTTGCCTGCCTCGGCCTCCCAAAGTTTTGGGATTACAGGTGGGAGCCACCATTTCTGGCCTCTGTTATTCAATCTAAGAACTGTAGGTTTTAAAATTTTATTCACTTATGCACTGATACTTTCACACCAATTTTTATAGTAGCATCATTTACAGTACAAAATGTAAAAACAAATCCAGATATCTTCTAAGAGATAAATAAAGAAAATGTGGTATGGACACAAAAAGGAATATTATTTAGCCTAAAAATGAATCCAATGCTGATGGGCATGATGGCTCATGCTTATAATCTCAGAACTTAGGAGGCAAAGATGAGAGGATTTCTTGAGACTGGAACTTTGAGCCCAGCCTGAGCAACATAGCAAAATGCCATCTCTACAAATGTACAAAAATGTGCTGGCCTTAATGGTGAGTGCCTGTAGTTCCAGCCACAGGGGAGGTCCATCTGCTTCAGAAGGATCACTTGAGCCTGGGGAGTTTGAGGCAGCAGTGAGTCATGATTGCATTGCTGTGCACTCCAGCCTGGGTGACAAAGAGAGGCTCCATCTCAAAAAAAAAAAAAAAAAATTCAATGCTAATGCATGCTACAATATGGATGAATCTTGACATTCTACTATGTAAAATAATCCAAATGCAAAAGGATAAATATTTAATGTCAAATCGTGTGTGAAGGGGAATGTCATATAAGGCTGGCCCATTCTCAGCCAGGAGCAGATTGCTAGGATGTTAGAATACTGGTGGCTCATTATGTTTACACACCAGGTTATGGCTGGCAAAGTAGAGAGGCAAGTGCTGCTGTGGTACCCATCTACCCTAATGATTGTTCTGAGTCCTGGGACTGTTATCTGGAGCCTTCCAAGGCTGAAGGTCTGTGTAGACATAATCCTATGCCTCATCTGGGGAGCATAAAATTGCATAGGGTATAAGGAGCAGCAGTGATGGCCAGTCATAGCTCTGAGGCTTCCAAATCTGGCTGCCAGTTACTGTCTTTGCAGAGCTCCACACAGGAGATTGGCAAAAGGATGTTAATGGGGTAACACTGTTTCATCTCGTGAGGGACAGAAGCTTGCTGCTGCCAACAAGGGCCAGCATTGAAATGAGGTGAGTGGAAGAACAGAGGGTTCTCCAAATCAGCCCAGAGATGGCTGAGAAAGGGCCCCTGCACAGACACTGCCATGGCAACTCTAAAGGGCTCTGTCCCCTATATTAACACACACATATATATACGTACATGAATACACACACACACAGATACAGACGTACATGTAGATATTTACTCTATTGCTTCTATTTCTCTAAGTCTAATACAACCTATAACTAGCAGAAGACTGCATAAGTTATCGAAAACGTACTAACAAGAAAAGTTCAGAACCAGATGGCTTCACTGATGAATTGTTTTAAACATTAAAAGCTGTAACTCCAATGTTTCTCACTCTAACAATTGCAATTAGTCAATGCAATATACCAACTCAGTAGAAGGAATTTTAGAAAACAACATGATCATCTCAATTGATAGAGAAAAATTTGACATAATCCAAAACACCTTTATGATAAGAGCACTTAGTAAACTAGATAGAGACTAAAACTTCCTCAACATTAATAAAAGGTACATATAAAAAACTCAAAACTACCATTACATGCAATAGTGTAAGGCTAAAAACTTTCTTCCTAAGATCAGGAACAAGACAATGATAGTTGCGTTCATCACTTCCGATCAAAATTGTAATACAAACCAGGACAGAATAATTGAGCAATACAAGGAAAGAAACACTCCAATTGGAAAAAAAATAAGCTTATTTCTACATATAGATTATATATAATTAAAGTCCTAAGTACTAATAGTAAAACTGTTAACAGTAATACAGCTGCAGGAGCTGTTGACAACCATTTAGTTCATGTATTTTAGCCTTTTTTTTTTTTTTGAGATAGAGTTTCGCTCTTGTTGCCCAGGCTGGAGTGCAATGGCATGATCTCGGCTCACGGCAACCTCCACCTTCCGCGTTCAAGCGATTCTCCTGCCTCAGCCTCTCGTAGCTGGGATTACAGGCATGCGCCACCACACCCGGCTGATTTCATACTTTTAGTAGAGACAGGGTTTCACCATGTTGGTCAGGCTGGTCTCAAACTCCCGACCTCAGGTGATCCACTCGCCTCTGCCTCCTGAAGTGCTGGGATTACAGGCGTGAGCCACGGCGCCCGGCCAACTCTAACCAATTTTTTAGCTTGGGTTGCTTTCCCATGCGCCTTATAAAAACATTTCCTTCATGCCCCTCGGGTGGGGTGGGTGCTTTCCGTTTCACCAGTCACTGTTTGCTCAAATAAACTGGTTAACGTTTTCACACGGACTCCCCTTAATTTTTCACAAGACAGACTGGGGACCCCACGGGCCGCAGCTCCTCCCACGCACACACCATTTCGGGTTTCTGCCCTGGTGACCCACCTGGCGCCCGGACGATCTGGGGAGCACTCCGGGCTTTGGGCGCATAGCGGGACGCCGCGCAGGGACCGGACCTGACCGCACGGGCGGGACGCGGAGGCCCCGCTGCTGGCCCAGCCACCATCTGGCAGCCACAGGGGACTGAGGGACAAGCTGAGCCCGAGACTCGAGCTGACCTTGGGGAGGCCGATCCTGCCGGTTTCACAGCCTGCTCTCCCCTCTTGGGATGCCGAACCCCGCATACTCACCATTTCCCAGCTTCCAGGAGGTCCTGGCATCTTAGCTCTGCGCCCCCAAGGACCTGCAGATCACAGGGCAACAGAGGCTGTGAGGAAGTCGCCCCGAGCTCCCGAGGTGGAGAAGGTGGAAGAGTGGAGATGAGATAGAGCCCAAGTTCCCGCGCGAGCAAGAGACAAAGTTCCCGCCAAAGGCTGGAAGCCATGCCCTCCCCTCCTCTCCAACGGCTCGCCTGATTGGAGGGTTCCCACGCCGGCGCCACTGACTGGATAAAGTTCTGGGACCCACCCCCCGCCCCCCTAGCCTTTACCCCCACTCCCCCTCAGCCTTAGCGCCTTTTTTTTGTTTGTTTTTATTACTTTCAGTTCTGGGATACATGTGCAGAACTTGCAGGTTTATTCCGTAGGTTTACATGTGCCATGGTGGTTTGCTGCACCTACCTGGAACTCCCGACAGCAGGTGATCCGCCCGCCTTGACCTCCCAAAGTGCTGGGATTACAGGCCTGAGCCACTTTGCGCGGCTGCTGCACCTATCAACCCCCCATCTAGGTTTTAAACCTCTCATGTATTAGCTCTTTGTCCTAATGCTCACCCTCTCCTTGACCCCTATTCTCTGACTGGCTCCAGTGTGTTATGTTCCCCTCCCTGTGTCCATGTGTTCTCATTGTTCAACTTCCACTTATAAGTGAGAATATGTGGTGTTTGGTTTCCTGTTCCTGTGTTAGTTTGCTGAGGATGATGGTTTCCAGCTTCATTCATGTCCCTGCAAAGGACATGAACTCATGCTTTGGGGTACCCCTAGTGGGCCCGAGACACACTGTGGGTTCGAGCCAAGTGGTCCCCGGGACCCCACGAACGGGCTGATGGGAAGGTACTTTCGTCCACGGGGGACCCAGGAACGCTTCTCGGTGGCGCGTATTCCCCCCCCCCCCCCACAGGTGCCTCAGCTCCACTCTTTAGAACCTTACTTCCCCTCAGGGGCCTTCTGTCCACTTTGGGGTACCCCTAGCAGGTCCTGGACTCATCGTGCGTTCGAACCAGGGACGCCAGGGTCCCCAGAGGCCCGCTCAGGGGCTGATGGAAAGGCACTTTCGTCTGTGGGGGACCCAGGAATGCTTCTCGTCGGCGCGGATTTTTCTTTTTTTCTGCCACAGGTGCCTCACGTCCCCTCCTTCAAACCTTACCATCCCCTCAGGGGCCTTCTGCCCACTTTGGGGTACCCCTAGTAGGCCCGAGATGCAACCTGGGTTCGAACTAGGGATGCCAGAGTCTCCAGACCACACATAGGGGCTGATGGGAAGGCATCTTCATCCATGGGGGACTCAGGAATGTGGTGCAGTTTTTTTTTTTTTCCTGCCACAGGTGCCTCTCCTCCCCTCTTTCAAACCTTACTTCCCATCAGGGCCTTCTGGCCGCTTTTGGATACCCCTAGCAGGCCCTAGACGCACTGTGGGTTCAAACCAGGGATGCCAGTGACCCGGAGCCCAGAAGGTCCTTTCATCCGCGGGGGACCCATACCCCCTTCTATAGCCATGCCAGTTTTTTCCTCCAGAGCGGCCTCAATGCTTTTTAAGCTTGACCTATGGCGATCTTTCCTCCTGGGCATTCTTCCTTCTTTGAGGTGTCCCGTAGGTGAAACACACACCCTGGGTTCAAGCGTGGGACGCCACTACCCCCTCAGCTTCCTTTGATTTTTTTCTGTAAATTTGTGGAACTCCTGCTTGGGGGCATCAACAGCAATATTAACGCAGATCCCGTACACTGTAGTATCCTGTACCCTATTGGTTCTCCTCTTGCATTACCATGGGATTTCTCTCCAAGTTTTGGTACTTGCCACCTGCTGGGTAATCTTCGTTGTCTCTCTACAGTCACTCATGTATGCCTGTGGAGGAAAGTGGTCTGCCTTATGACCAAAAGCCTGCATAAAATGAGAGCTTTCTCATAGCCGTTGCCTTGCACGCATGCACTCAACACCCAAAAGTTTCTTCCTTTAGCCACGTTTCTTTCTGGTGCAAACAGCCTCTCCCAAGGCCCCCACATTATGATGTTACACCGCGGTTTCCCACAATCTCTCCCTCATCTATGCTTTTGGCAGAGTGGAGCATGGGACGTGCAAAATGATGTGGCATCTCTTGAGTTGGAGAGTCCTCCCTCACTCAACTGCCTCGCCCCAGCAATAGACGTCTTCAGGACGCATTCAAACCCCACGTTGGCGGTTGTAGGAGAGGGCACTTGGCGTTGGCATGACACACCACCGTTTTGTCTCAGGCACATGACGGACAATCTGGAAAACTCCTGGATCACCACAAAGGCCCAGGCCGTGCCAACACGTGGCAACATTCACACATCGCAGAAAGGGCAGTACAATGTTTTGTAGGGAGTTCCACACAACCACAGAGAGGTGCCGTGGCCACCCCCAAGGCAACAACCCCCAAGGGTGCCTGCTGTGTCAGAAGACCCTATGAATCTCCTCAAAGCCACCAGGGACAAGGCTTGAGGTCAAATTCCATGCCCCATGCCTCCCAACACACCACCCACAAGCATGGAGGAGAGACGCGGGGCCCAAAGATCAGCAAAACGGTCCCCATTCACCATGAATTTTCATACTTGCTCCTCGCGGACTAAGTCCCAGTCCAGGAGAGCGTGAAGTCATCACATCAATCGTGAAAAGCCCCATAGCGGGGCGGTGGTTGTGCAGGGGACAGTCTTGACGAAACTGATTGATGAGTATAACAGCCTAGCCAGCCTCACTTTCTGATAAGGACAATTCAAGAAAGAAAACGCCTGATGTGCACAGCACAGAGCCAACAGGGTGAGGTTGTTCTCACCACACACTGTGTGCCCACAGCAGGCCACACATGTGTCAGAGAAATCACGCCACCTTCCCCACTGGGGTCAAAGGCCCAGAAACCAGGGGCGCCCCCAACAGTTACAGCACTAGGATTTGTGAGAGCAGGCACAGGCGTCCCAGCAGTCACCTCGAGCTGGAGCAGGGCCAGTTAGCCGGTTTACTGGTTTGCCAGAGCTTCACATGCATCTAGAAACCCAATCTAATGGCCAGACAACGTGTCAGCAATAACCTGGTGGCCCAAAATACCGACTCCGAGTGAAAGATACCTCGCCTGGAGGCAGGGTGTCGAGTCATCAACCACGCCACCGGTCCAGAAACGCGCGACCTATACATCTGTTCCCCCAAAAAGCCACCATCGCAGCCAGACACGGAGCACCCAGGGCCCTCTGGTCGACCCCAGGACATGCAGGAGCAGCAGAGGGCCAAGAACACCCTCCTGGCCACGCGTGCAACACAAGACCTGGCCCATGTCTCCAGAGCGAGACTCGGAATCATTTTCGGTCGGTCCCCCACACGACCGGATGACACGAGGGACAGAAACACGGTCAGGTGCCACCTTTTGGACACATGCGTGCTCAGGGACCGCTCTCCGACACCGCACGTGGACTTAGAAAAAAAGATCAGGGCAGAAGGACTGGGCCCGGACCCAGCGACTGCTCCTCGGTAACCCGGGGACGCGCAGGGCAGTCTCGACTCCCGGCGTGGACTTCGCAAATAATTCGGCCGCTGCCTCAGACGGCCAGGACTCGCACGGGCCTGCGACCGGGCCGGGAAGGGCGTCCCCAGCCACCCGCACCATGCGCAGTAGGTCCCCACGGGTCGGCCTCGGGAGCTGCAGCGCGCTGGTGGACCAGCCAGGGAGTCCCACACAGCCCTCGGGAAGAGAAGTGCGGCGACAGCCTCCCCACCCCGAAACCCCTGCATGCTGAAGTTCTGACTCACAAGTAATCCGCCAGAGTTCTGGCGAGACCGGGATAGCCCCGCTGCCGGCCACAGGCTTTCTGGAGCGCTGCCTAAGTCACAGCGGGACGGTTTTTCCCTCAGCAGCTGCTACCCGAGCTCTGGAAGCCAAGAAAACTATACAAAAGCAGCCGCCAGATGGAGCCCGACAACCATCGCAAACAGCAAAACGGATCCGGATGGCCGCAAAACCCAAACCGTGAGTCAAGACTTCTCCAGGCCAAAAACGCAGCCCCTCCACCCCGACTTCACAGAAACGCTCCCCAAATGTGTCTCTGCATAGACTGCGACAGAATTAAAAGAAAATCCATGGGGCGTGGGTGTTTGAAGATGCATCTCGGAAGAAGAAAGAAGAAACAGGACTTTTTCGGCCGGGCGCGGTGGCTCAAGCCTGTAATCCCAGCACTTTGGGAGGCCGAGACGGGCGGATCACGAGGTCAGGAGATCGAGACCATCCTGGCTAACACGGTGAAACCCCGTCTCTACTAAAAATACAAAAACTAGCCGGAGGTGGCGGGCGCCTGTAGTCCCAGCTACTCGGGAGGCTGAGGCAGGAGAATGGCGTAAACCCGGGAGGCGGAGCTTGCAGTGAGCTGAGATCTGGCCACTGCACTCCAGTCCGGGTGACAGAGCGAGACTCCACCTCAAAAAAAAAAAAAAAAAAAAAAAGAAACAGGACTTTTTCGCGGGTAGGTTAGGACACAGGGAGATACAGGATGAGGAGAGTCTTCCAGAATTCAAAGACAGACAGAGGAAGGGAGTTAGGGAAAAAGGGAATGGAGAAAAGAGACAGACGGAGGAAGGGAAAGAGGGAGGGAAGGGAGCGGCGAGAGAGGGAGGGAGGAAGGAGATGGGAAACAGAGAGGAACAGAATTTTTAAAATCTGGAGAAAGAAATATAAAGAAAGAGAAAGACACAGAAAGGAAAGAAAGATGAAAGAGATAAAGAATGAGGAAAGAAATGAAGGAAAACAG
The DNA here is from genome assembly GCF_007565055.1 of Rhinopithecus roxellana. NCBI lineage: Eukaryota > Metazoa > Chordata > Mammalia > Primates > Cercopithecidae > Rhinopithecus > Rhinopithecus roxellana. The sequence goes on from NC_044549.1 coordinate 81,755, forward strand.
GGAGAAAAAACAGAGAGAGGAAAGAAAACGAAAGAAGAAAAAAGAAAAACACAGAAAGAAAGGAAGAAAGAGAAATAAATAAAAAAGAAAAGAGGAGAAAAGAACAAAGAGGGCAGGGAATGGTGGCTCACATCTACAATCCCAACACTTTGTGAGGTTAGGTGGGAGAATCTCGTGAGCCCAGGAGTTTGAGACCAGCTCTGGCAACATAGCGAGACCGTCTCTACTTAAAGAAAAAAAAAATAAGGAAAAGTAAAGACGGGCACGATGACATACGTCTATAGTCACTGCTCCTTGAGAGGCTGAGATAAGAGCATGTCTTGGACTCAGGAGGTTGAGGCTGCAGTGAGCCGTGGTCAGGCCAATGCTCTGCAGCCCGGGTGACAGAGGGAGACTCTGTCTCAAAAACTTGAGCGAATGAAGGCTGAGATTCCTGCAAGAAAAAGATGTAAAGGAAACGAAGGAGGTCGAGTTCTGAAAGGAAAAATAATTTTAAAAGAAATAATGGCCAGGCACAGTGGCTCACATTTTTAATTCCAGCACTTTGGAAGGCCGAGGGGGGCGGATCACGAGGTCAGGAGATCCAGACCATCCTGGCTAACATTGTGAAACCCTATCTCTCTAAAAAATTCAATAAATAAAACTAAAGCCTAGTGTGGTGGCAGGCACCTGTAGTCCCAGTTACTCAGGAGGCTGAGGCAGGAGAATGGCGTGAATCCAGGAGACAGAGGTTGCAGTGAGCCGAGATAGCGCCACTGCACTCCAGCCTGGGTGACAGAGCAAGACTCCGTCTCAAATAAATAAATAAATAAATAAAGGCTGAGTTTGGTAGTTTGGTGGCTCTCATCTGTAATCCCAGCAATGTGGGAGGCCGAGGCGGATGGATCACCCAGTCACATGTTAGAGACCAGCCTGGCCAATGAGATGAAATGCCGTCTCTACTAAAAATACAACAATTAACCAGGCGTGGTGGTGCGCCTGTAGTCATAGCTACGGGGGGCGGGGGAGTGAGGCAGAAGGATCTCTTGAACCCAGGAGGCGAAGGTTGCCATGAGTCGAGATTGCGCCACTGCACTTCAGCCTGGGTGACAGCAAGACTCCATCTCAAAAAAATAAACAAACAGAAAAGAAAGAAAAATAAAAAAAGGAGGAAGAGAGAAACATGGAAAGAGATAGAGAAAGAAAGAGAGAAAGAAAAGAAAGAGAAGGAAGAAAGAGAAAGAAAGAGAAAAAAGAACTGGAGGATGAAATTTGGAAGACAGAAATGAAAGGAGAAAGAAAGATGTAAAAGAGAATAAAACAAGAAAAAGAAAACAAACAAAAACCTCTAAAGGATAGTAAGGCCCAGGGCAGGGCTATGAGGCACTTTCAACTTTACCAATATGTGGCCGGGGAAAGAAAAATATTAAACATAAGGTAACGGTACAAAGTGACTATGGCGGCCAAGCCAGGGTGGTTGAATTTCCCTAGGGAGTGAGGGAGAGGGAACGAGGGAAGCTGTTCCAGTCGAAGGAGAGAAACCGAGATGGGGTGGGGCGGGGGGACAGAAAGAGGAGGTGGAAGGGACAGAGGTACAGTAGTTTACTCTGGAATGTTTTCAAGCCTGGGATGGGCGAGGGGACACGGACGGCAACTCAGGAAACAGGCTAACTCCAGAAATGACACCTAAATTCATAGTGCTGCCATTGCTGCCTTGAAAGATGTGCAGTGCATGTTTCTTTCTCCATACTCTTTGGGTTATTGCTAGGAAATGCCATTTAGTCACACACGCTTGACATCTGCCTGCACAACATCTGGGGAGAACCAGAAAAGTCGCCACTAACGAAAAGGCCTAGGGTGGAGCTGCCGTCTGTAGAAGTCCACGCGGGTCAAACACACGAAGAAAGAAAAGGAACCAACTGATCAGAAGGATCAACAGTCTGGCCCAGCCAGGATCTCCAGAGGTTTTCTGGGCAACCAGGGAGTGGGGGGACGGATGGGCAGAGGTAGGGCGAGCCTCCGAGGGTGCGGGTGGGGGCGGGGGGAGCGGACAGAAGCCACACTCGTTCCTTACCCGGCGCGGACGGCAGAGCTTCCCTGGGCCGCCTAGACTTCAAAAACGGTGACCGCTAGATGACGCCCGATGACAACGGATGGAAGTGTCAGCGCGGCCCCTCCCAGGAGCTCCTCACAGCGAATCCACCAGAGCCCCAGCGGGGGAAGCAGCACCGCGACTCGGGAAAACATGGAGAAACGCACGCGCCCACGCGCGCGCACCAGGACGCCACAGCCCGCGTCATAAACCGGCGTGCACTGCGCCAGTGAGAGCTCGCCTCCAGCAGCAAAAGAAGGCTGGGTGTGGCGGCCTACGCCCGTCACCGCAGTACTTTGGGAGGCCTAGGCGGGCGGATCACCTGAGGTCAGGAGTTCCAAACCAGCCTGGTCAACATGACAAAACCCCGTCTGTGAGAAAAATACAAAAATAAGCAGGGGCGTCGTGATGGGCGCCTGTAATCACAGCTCCCCAGGAGGCTGAGGCACAGAATCACTTGAGCTCGGGAGGTAGAGATTGCAGTGAGCTGAGATCTCACCACTGCACTCCAGCCTGGGCAACAGAGGGAAACTCTGTCTCAAAAAAAAAAAAAAAAAAAAAGAGTCAATTTCTTCCGTCTTCAGATGAATGCACTCTTACGCTTAGATAGATAGCTTAGAAGGTATATAAGTCCTGTAAACCTTTGTAATTTTGAGTCAGTCTGGCGATATTTCCAGGCCTTCTCCCTGTAAGTGATCACAGAAATAAAAACTCCCTCCTTTTTCAATTCATCTGCATCTCCTTATCAGACCTCGAGAATAAGCAGCCCAACCCTCAGTTTCATCCAGGAACAATTACACTGCAGCCCGGGTGACAGAGGGAGAACTTGTCTCAGAAAAGAAATAAGAAAACCATAAAAAAAGAAGGAAGATAATTAGCCGGGCGTTGCGCTGTGTTGTGGCTGGTGCCCGTGCCTGTAGGCCCAGCTACTCGGGTGGCTGAGGCAGAGGAGGATCGCTTTAAGGCCAGCAGTTCAAGGTCGCAGTGATCTATGATCCTACCACTGCACTCCAGCCTCCGTGAAAGAGCAAGTCTCCGTCTAAAAACAAACAAACAAACAAAATGAATGAATAAATACATTAATGTAAAAAAAAAAAAATGCCAGGAGGTGGTGGAACACGGGAAGGCTCCACTCCTTTCTAAAGACCAGAGCAGAAAAACAAGACCATCTGTTTGAGACATAGGCTATTCCGAATCACAGTGGAGGCTCTGAGGATTTCGGAGTAAGGCCCTGCCATTATCTGCAGATAACCACCATTCTTAGAAGCCAGTGACAGGGCTCTCTCAGCTAGCCTGTGGCTGTTAGTAGAAACCTAACACCCAACCGTGGGGCCACGAAGTTACCATGTGAGCTGAGCCGCTCATCACACACTGGGCATAAGTGGGTGTGCACAGCAGCACTCTAGCGTGACACGGAAGTGCTGTGAACCTGATCAGGTCCAAACAGATCCTGAAGCACAAGTAAGTTCCATGAGAAAGCGGCCCAAATGTCCATGGTCCCCAGTCAAGAAATGAGCTAAGAAATTACACCAGCCTGGAGACCACGGCAAAACCCTGTCTCTACTAAAAATATAAAAATTAGCTGAGTGTGGTGGTGCGTGTCTATAGTCCCAGCTACTCGGGAGGCTAAGACAGGAAAATCGCTTGAACCTTGGAGATGGAGGTTGCAATGAGCTACAAATGCACCACTGTGCTCCAGCCTGTGTGACACAGCAAGACTCTGTCTCAAAAGAAACAAAAATTAAATTAAATTTAAAGAAAGAAAGTACACATAGAAATTACAGACAGCCGGGCGCAGTGGCACATGCCTGTAATCTCAGCACTTTGGGACGGCAATCTTGGCTCATGGAAACCTCTGCCTCTTGGGTTCAGCTGACTCTCTTTCCTTGGCCTCTCAAATAGCTGGGATTACAGGCAAGTGCCACCACGCCTGCTAACTTTGTATTTTTAGTAGAGACAGGGTTTCAACATGTTGGTCAGGCTGATCTCGAACTCCCGACCTCAGGTGATTTGCCCTCATCAGCCTCCCTCAGTGCTAGGATTATAGGTGTGAGCCACAGCCCTTGGCCTTTTTTGTTTGTTTGTTTGTTTTTTGATGGAGTCTCACTCTGTCATTCAGGCAGGAGTGCAGTGGCACGACCTCAGCTCACTGCAACCTTCACCTCCAGGTTCAAGCAAGTCTCCTGCCTCAGCCTCCCAAGTAGCTGGGATTACAGGCGTGCATCACCATGTCCAGTTAATTTTTTGTATTTCTAGTAGAGATGGGGTTTCACCATACTGGCCAGGCTGGACTTGAACTCCTGACCTCGTGATCCGCCCACCTCTGCCTCCCAAAGTGCTGGGATTACAGGTGTGAGCCACCACACCTGGCATATTTATTTATTTTTTAACCGATGAAAGAACAATCAGACCCAGTCGTCAGGGTGGAGATTCCCTAGACAACAAGGGAGGGAGGAACTTGGAGGCGTTGGTGGGAGGTGGGCGCAGTTGAGAAGACACAGTTGCCCAGGCTCTGCGCAGGCTCCATGGGCATCATTCCTCTTTGAGGCCTGGGTTTTCAGAGTAACAGTGGCCGCTAGGTGATACCCGAGGCACGCCAATGACAGTGTCAGCCCGGAATGAATTGGGATCAGCAGGAGAAGGAGGGAAAGGTGCAAAAGGGAGGCCCCCACAGCACAGTGGGTCGCTGCGCCCTCCCGGGTGGTCCCCACAACTAATTGTCCAGGGCCCCTGGAAGACGCAGCCTAAGTCCTCACCCATCGGATTATCTGGAACTTCCGTCCGGAGACCGACTGGAAATTCTCTCAGTCAAGGTCCAAACCTAAAAGAATCACTGGCACACCCACCAGGACCAAGACAACTTTTAAAAGAATCGTTTCTGTGTTTTGGGTGGATCCGTGTATTTCTGTAGAACTAAATTATTTATTTTAAACGTTAGGACTTTTTTACTTCTTATGTATACAGTCCCGTGATAGACTGACCAGGGCACTCCTCAGCTCAGAATCCATGACGCCAGAAGCTGACATCCTCAATTACTATTTAGAATGAATTTAAACAAGTCAGCCAAACACTCTGCCATGAAGCTCCTGGAAAGACAAGAGATTAAAAAAAGAAAAAAGAAAAAAAACAGTGCTGTCAGGAGCAGGGGCTTACACCTGTCATCCCCGAACTTTGGGAGAATGAGGGCGAATGAATCCCTTGATCCCAGGCAATCGAGACCAGACTTGGCAACATGGTGAAACCTCCTTTCTACAAACATACAAAAATTGGCTGGTTTCATAATCTGAACTCAAAATTAATAAATAAATAGTAAGAAATTTAAAATTAAAAAACCTTAAATAGTATATTTTGTTATTTTTCCTTCTGCCCTGAAAAGGACATAATATATCTGCTGTCTGTCTGTCTGTCTGTCTGTCTGTTTGTGACAGGGTCTCACTCTGTCGCCCAGGCTGGAGTGCAGTGACGCCATCACGGCTCAATGCAGCCTCAACCATCCTAGGGTTGGGTGATTCTCCCACTTCAGCCTCCTTAGTAGCTGGTACAACAGGCAAGCACCTCGGGTTTTGGCCACGTTGTCCAAGGCTGGTCTCCAGCTCCCGAGCTCAAGTGATCCTACTGCCTTGGCCTCCCAAAGTGTTGGGGTTGCAGGCGTGAGCCACCATACCCGGCCTGACTTGATATATCTGATCTCACTAGGCCCTGACCACATGCCCTTGAAGAACTAGAGTCAAGATAGGGTCAGCAAGAGAGTTTCAGCATTCTTTACCGAAAGCAGTGAGTTGGATGGTGGCCGAGTGTCCTGTGCTCCTGTGGTTTTAGGTGGCGATCCATAGAGGATAGATTTCAAATGTTTCCAGAGAGGCAGAGCCACAGTCATTGGGGCATCCGTGCTCAGGTTGGGGTTTCTGACAGCACCTTAAGGGCCAGGATCTGCCAAGGCCCGTGTTCTAGGGTGGGGACAATGGAACCCAAGGTAGAGGGAGCCATTGGTCCACACTGAGCTCCAGCCCTAGGCCCCACTGTGCTGACCAAATCATAAGGAAGAGTCCCTCATCCAACATGCCACATCCCTCTGCTGAAAGTGGGAGCAGATCTGTTTTCCAAACATGAGGTGACTCTAGGTTTGAAATGAATCACAAGGGGCCCAGCTTTCCTGAGTTGGCAGGATAAAGAAGTCATTCTGTGGCACAGAATGAGGTGTGTCTTGAATCTAGAATCTGCAGTCAAAACCAATGATAGTGCCCCAGCGCAGTGACTCACAACTCTCATCCCAGGACTTTTGGAGACCAAAGCTGGCAGATCAAGAAATCAGGAGTTCAAGATCAGCCTGGTCAACATGGTGAAACCGTCTATACTAAAAAAAAAAAAAAAAAAATTAGCTGATTAGGGTGGCAGGTGCCTGTAATTCCAGCTACTGGGGAGACTGAGGCAGGAGAATCACTGGAACCAGGGAGGCAGATGTTTTAGCCAGCCGAGACCACACCACAGCCTGGACGACAGAACGATACTCCATTTGAAATAAATTAATAAATAAACCTCGACCAGGCGCAGTGGCTCACGCCTGTAATCCCACCACGCTGGGAGGCTGAGGCGGGTGGATCTTGAGGTCAAGAGATTGAGACCATCCTGGCTAACATGGTGAAACCCCATCTCTACTAAAAATACAAAAAATTAGCCAGCCATGGTGGCAGGTGCTTGTAGTCCCTGCTACTCCAGAGGCTGAGGCAGGAGAATGGCTTGAACCTGGGAGGCGGAGCTTGTAGTGAGCCAAGATGGCACCACCGCACTACAGCCTGGGTGACAGAGCGAGACTCCGTCTCAAATAAATAAATAAATAAAGTGAATGAATGTAAGTAAAAACAAAAATGCAAGGAAATGGCAGAGCACGAGAAGGCTCCACTCGTTCATAAAGACCAGAGCAGAAAAACAGGACCATCAGGTTGAGACAAAGGCCATTTTAAATCTGTTGTCATCATGCTCAATTGGCACAAAAGGAGAGCAGGTTTCTGTGCCGCCCATCTATCATCACCGCTCTCCTCAAGTATAATTGAAGCTTCACCACTACACAGAGATCTCTCAACCCACCAAATGTGTCCATACCTTTATGAGCCCGATTGGGAGAATAAACAGGGCATTTAGCAAAGTACTCATCGTACATGGTCTCCCACGTCTCTTGTGAAACCAACCAAATTCATGGTCTGTTTTTTAATTTTTTTCCAGTTCTCTACGGTCCAGAGAGTACTGAAATAAAGTAACAGTGAATGCATTTCATGCAACAAGGAGGAAAAACAACCAAGCGAAAGTCTCAGAGGCTTGTGATACACAGGGGGATAGAGAATGAGGAGACTTCCAGAATCCACACAGAGACAGACAGACGGAGGGATGGGAGGAAACAAATTGAGAAAAGAGAGACAGTGAAAAAGATCAGCAAATATAAATGTAAAGAAGAGACAGATGTGAAGGGAAGAAAGATGAAAAAAATAGAAAGAGAGAAACAGAAAAAAAGAGAATGAGAAATGAGAGAAAGAAGGGAAGAAGGAAAAGAGAGGGAAGAAAAAAAGAAAAGAAAAAGAAAAGGAAAGAAAGAGAAAGAAAAAAAGAAAAATGAAGGAAATAAAAGACGGCAGAACATCATGGCTCGTGCCTGTAATCCCAACACTTTGGGAGGTTGAGGTGGAAGAATCGCTTGAGCCCGGCAGTTTGAGACCAGCCCAGGGAACACAGTGAGTCCTCGTCTCTACTTAAAAAAAAAAAATAAAAAATAAAAAGCCAACCATGATGGCAGGTACCTACAGCTTCAGCTCCTTTGTAGCCTGAGGTGGGAGCATTGCTTGGGTTCAGGAGGAGTCGGCTGCGGTGGGCCTTGGTCAGGCAAATGCACTGCAGCTTGTTGCCCAGGCTGGTCTCAAACTCCTGAGCTCTATAGTGAACTGCCTGCCTCAGCCTCCGAAGTTGCACCTGCCATATCCAACGGCCCTGGGGATACCAGTAACAGATTTTAGTAGACATGATGTTATGCCATATTGCCCAGGTTGGTCTCAAACTTGAACCTGGGAATTTGAGCCAAGGGCGTGCAACTGCACTGCAGTCTGGGTGATAGAGCAAGACTCCATCTCTAAATAACTAGATAAATAATAAAAACAACAAAAATAATAACAAACAGTAATACAAAGAAATAATAACAAACAACAGCAATAATAATAAACAAACTAGTAAGAGTGAGACATCAAAAATATAAAAGGTAATTTAGATCACAATTAATTGTAGTAATTTCAAGGAGTTATTATTATTATTATTTTTTTTCTTAGACAGAGTCTTGCTGTGTCGCCCAGGCTGGAGTGCAATTGCCTGTTCTTGGCTCACTGAAACCCCCGCCTCCTGGGTTCAAGGGATTCTTGTGTCTCAGCCTACCCAGTGGCTGGGATTACAGGCACGTGCCACCACACCCAGCTTATTTTTGTATTTTAGTAGAGACAGTGTTTCACCAGGTTGGCCAGGATGGTCTCGAACTCCTGACCTCGTGATCCGCCCGCCTTGGCTTCCCAAAGTGCTGGGATTACAGGTGTAAGCCACCACACCCGGCCAGGAGTTATTTCTTTAACCTGTCTCTCTTACTTTCTGAAACAGGGTCTTTCTCTCTCACTCAGACTGGAGGGCAATGGCGTGATCATGGATCACTGCAGCTTCTGCATCTCAGAACCAAGCGATTCCTGCATTTTCAGCCACTTGGAAGGCTGAGATGGCAAGATCACCTGAGGGAACCCAAGAAGATCAAAGCTGCGGTGAGCCGAGATTGCATTCTCACACTCCAGACTGTCTAAAAAAATAGTAAATGTAAAACCACAGCAACTTCAGTGTGTAGAAAGAGTAAGAAAAGTAAAAGAAAAAAGAAAAAATGAAGAGCAACTGAAATCACTGTGGAAACAGTTGGAGAGGAAGAAACAACGTGGTGAAAGAGCGACATCTCGTGGATGCAGGTGGTAGTGCCGCTGATCAGAGATACCTGTTCCACCGTAGAAATCCCAAGTTGACGGTCAAGTCCAAAGCTCGCCCCTGACATCTGGTGGACGCGGCGCTCGCAGACAGAAGCGATCAGACCCGGCTGGAACCTTATTACACCAAGCCAGCCCACCTTTGTGGCCATCTAACTCTGCCGACCTGCCTGCTGCTCCCCCACTGTCCGCTGGTTGACCCGGGCAGCGGAGAGGGGAGGAAAGGCACGAGGGCAGTGGGTGGCTCATATCCCATCCCCGCGCGCCTGGGGCGGGGAGAGGGGCCGTGACCCCGACGGCCACCACCGGGCATGCATGAACGCTACTCGGACAGGAACTGCAGGGTCGCGCCCTTTGACACCCACCCATTCTCACCAGGCTTGATGAATCCTATCCCATACCCTAGAGGAGTTCCCAGCAGGGTGCGAGGAGGAGGCGGAATCAGAGATGCGGGACGCCGAGCAGGGGCGCCACCCCTACCTCGGCAACCCCCAGCGCGGCACCTTGGAAAGCCCGCGGGTGGAGGCGGGCGCCTCCCGATGCACAGCAGGCGCCGATGGGCTCTCGCGAGAGACGCCCGCTGCTTGCTCCGGGGCTCCGAGGCGGGTGGGCATGAGCAGGACCGGGAACAAGGTCTCCGGGGGCAACAGGAAGGAGGAAGGAAGGTAGACGTCAAGGGCTGAATCACACATGTGCGGAGAGACCCTTGTGTGGAGGTCTGACTTTCAATAGATGCACCGAGGAAGCTGCACTGCTCCATGGAAAACCCTGACCCAGAAGCAGGGCGTCTAGGAGTAGTTTAGCATCAGGTTCCTCACAAACACGTTATGTGATGGGACGGGGGGTGACCGCCTTTCTGGCAGCAGCCCGTTTCCCGGGACAAGGGGCTGTCTGCACCAGACCCCAGTTCCTGGCACGGGGACAGCGGAGCCATATCCTTCCTCCTGGGCGGGATTCTGACTTCGAGTCCTTCAGTCATAATCCCACAGACTTAGCTTTACCCCACTGGCTCCTCAGCCAAGCACATACACCAAGTGTCTGAACCTGTGGTTCCTCTCCTACTGAGCAGGATTACCACCGTAGCAACACATGCGGAACACACACAGTAAAACTAACCTGTGTCACATGGGGCTAACCATGATGCTTTCCAGGGCATGAGCACCGCTCTCGGGTGAATCCATTCCAGTTTGCCTTGCCCTTCACAAAGAAAAGAGAACTCTCCAGGCGCCATGGCTCATGCCTGTAATCCTAGCACTTTGGGAGACTGAGGGGGGCGGATCAGGGGTTCAAGATCAGTTTGGCCAACACGGTGAAACCCTGTCTCTACAAAAATACAAAAATTAGCAGGGCATGATGGTGGGCGCCTGTCTTCACTCGCGTCCGTGTGGAAAGACCACCAAACAGGCTTTGTGTGAGCAACAAGGCTGTTTATTTCACCAGGGTGCAGGCAGGCTGAGTCCAAAAAGAGAGTCCGTGAAGGGAGATAGGGCCGTTTTATGAGATTTGGGTAGGTTGTGGAAAATTGCAGTTAAAGGGGGTCGTTCTCTGGCTGGCAGGGGTGGGGGTCACAAGGTGCTCAGTGGGGGAGCTTTTGAGTCAGCATGGGCTGGGAGAAGGAATTTCACAAGGTAACAACATCAGTTAAGGTAAGAACTGGCCATTTTCACTTCTTTTGTCATTCTTCAGTTACTTCAGGCCATCTGGATGTATATGTTCAGGTCACAGGGGATATGATGGCTTAGCTTGGGCTCAGAGGCCTGACAGCTGTAATCCCAGCTACCTGGGAGGCTGTGGTGGGAGAATGGCTTGAACCCAGGAGGTGGAGGTTGCAGTGAGCCGCGATCGCGCCATTGCAATCCAGCCTGGGCAACAAGAGTGAAAATGTGTCTCAAAAAAAAAAAAAAAAAAAGACACAAATTATTAGGTGGGCTCTGTTGCCCAGTCTGGAGTGCAGTGGCTTGATCTCAGATCTCTGTGGCAACCTCCAACTCCCGGGTTCAAGTAATTATCCTGCTCTGCCTCCAGAGTAGCTAGGACTACAGGCACAGATGCCACCATGCCTGGCTATTTTTTGTGTTTTTAGTAGAAACAGGGTTTCACCATGTTGGCCAGGCTGGTTTTGAACTCCTGACCTCAAGCAATCCGCCCGCCGTAGCCTCCCAAAGTGCGAGGATTACAGGTGCGAGCCACCGCCCCCGGTCTATGTGTTTGTTATTTAAATCTCTCTTCTGAGGGTCATGAGAATTCTCATTAATTTCACTTAGAGATTCTGGAGAGAAAAGCCTCTGTTATTGTCATTGTAAAAGTAAAAAAAAGTAGACCTTTTTTTTCTTTTGAGACAGAGTTTTGCTCTTTTTGCCCAGGCTGGAGTGCAATGGCCCAATCTCAGCTCACTGCAGGTTTGCCTCCTAGGTTCAAGCGATTCTCCTGCCTCGGCCTCCTAAGTAGCTGGGATTACAGACATGTGCCACCATGCTGGCTAATTTTGTATTTTTAGTAGACACGGTGTTTTACCATGCTGGTGAGGCTGGTCTTGAACTCCTGACCTCAGGTGAGCCACCTGCCTTGGCCTCCAAAAGTGCTGGGATCACAGGCATGAGCAACTGTGTTCAGCTTTTTTTTTTTTTTTTTTTTTTTTTGACAGAGTCTCTTTCTTTCTTTTTTTTTTTTTTAATTATTATTATACTTTAAGTTCTAAGGTACATGTGCATAACGTGCAGGTTTGTTACATATGTATACTTGTGCCATGTTCATGTGCTGCACCCATCAACTCGTCAGCACCCATCGACTCGTCATTTACATCAGGTATAACTCCCAGTGCAATCCCTCCCCCCTCCCCCCTCCCCATGATAGGCCCCAGTGTGTGATGTTCCCCTTCCCGAGTCCAAGTGATCTCGTTGTTCAATTCCCACCTATGAGTGAGAACATGCGGTGTTTGGTTTTCTGTTCTTGCAATAGTTTGCTGAGAATGATGGTTTCCAGCTGCATCCATGTCCCTACAAAGGACACAAACTCATCCTTTTTTATGGCTGCTTAGTATTCCATGGTGTATATGTGCCACATTTTCTTAATCCAGTCTGTCACTGATGGACATTTGGGTTGATTCCAAGTCGCTGCTATTGTGAATAGTGCCGCAATAAACATATGTGTGCATGTGTCTTTATAGCAGCATGATTTATAATCCTTTGGGTATATACCCAGTAGTGGGATGGCTGGGTCATATGGTACTTCTAGTTCTAGATCCTTGAGGAATGGCCTTACTGTTTTCCATAATGGTTGAACTAGTTTACAATCCCACCAACAGTGTAAAAGTGTTCCTATTTCTCCACATCCTCTCCAGCACCTGTTGTTTGCTGACTTTTTAATGATTGCCATTCTAACTGGTGTGAGATGGTATCTCATTGTGGTTTTGATTTGCATTTCTCTGATGGCCAGTGATGATGAGCATTTTTTCATGTGTCTGTTGGCTGTATGAATGTCTTCTTTTGAGAAATGTCTGTTCATATCCTTTGCCCACTTTTTGATGGGGTTATTTGTTTTTTTCTTGTAAATTTGTTTGAGTTCTTTGTAGTTTCTGGATATTAGCCCTTTGTCAGATGAGTAGATTGCAAAAAGTTTCTCCCATTCTGTAGGTTGCCTGTTCACTCTGATGGTAGTTTCTTTTGCTGTGCGGAAGCTCTTTAGTTTAATTAGATCCCATTTGTCAATTTTGGCTTTTGTTGCCATTGCTTTTGGTGTTTTAGACATGAAGTCCTTGCCCATGCCTATGTCCTGAATGGTACTACCTAGGTTTTCTTCTAGGGTTTTTATGGTATTAGTTCTAACATTTAAGTCTCTAATCCATCTTGAATTAATTTTCATATAAGGAGTAAGGGAAGGATCCAGTTTCAGCTTTCTACTTATGGCTAGCCAATTTTCCCAGCACCATTTATTAAATAGGGAATTCTTTCCCCATTTCGTGTTTTTCTCAGGTTTGTCAAAGATCAGATGGCTATAGATGTGTGGTATTATTTCTGAGGACTCTGTTCTGTTCCATTGGTCTATATCTCTGTTTTGGTACCAGTACCATGCTGTTTTCGTTACTGTAGCCTTGTAGTATAGTTTGAAGTCAGGTAGTGTGATGCCTCCAGCTTTGTTCTTTTGGCTTTGGATTGTCTTGGCAATGCGGGGTCTTTTCTGGTTCCATATGAACTTTAAAGTAGTTTTTTCCAATTCTGTGAGGAAACTCATTGCTAGCTTGATGGGGATGACATTGAATCTATAAATTACCTTGGGCAGTATGGCCATTTTCATGATATTGATTCTTCCTATCCATGAGCATGGTATGTTCTTCCATTTGTTTGTGTCCTCTTTTGTTTCACTGAGCAGTGGTTTTTAGTTCTCCTTTAAGAGGTACTTTACATCCATTGTAAGTAGCATTCCTAGGTATTTTATTCTTTTTGAAGCAATTGTGAATGGAAGTTCATTCATGATTTGGCTCTCTGTCTGTTACTGGTGTATAAGAATGCTTGTGATTTTTGCACATTAATTTTGTATCCTGAGACTTTACTGAAGTTTCTTATCAGCTTAAGGAGATTTTGGGCTGAGACAATGGGGTTTTCTAAACATACAATCATGTCATCTGCAAACAGAGACAATTTGACTTCTTCTTTTCCTAACTGAATACCCTTTATTTCTTTCTCTTGCCTGATTGCCCTAGCCAGAAATTCCAACACTATGTTGAATAGGAGTGGTGAGAGAGGGCATCCCTGTCTTGTGCTGGTTTTCAAAGGGAATTTTTCCAGTTTTTGCCCATTCAGTATGATATTGGCTGTGGGTTTGTCATAAATAGCTCTTATTATTTTGAGATACATTCCATCAATATCGAATTTATTGAGAGTTTTTAGCATGAAGGGCTGTTGAATTTTGTCAAAGGCCTTTTCTGCATCTATTGAGATAATCATGTGGTTTTTGTCTTTGGTTCTGCTTATATGCTGGATTACCTTTATAGATTTGCATATGTTGAACCAGTCTTGCATCCCAGGGATGAAGCCCAGTTGATCACAGTGGATAAGTTTTTGATGTGCTGCTGGATCCGGTTTGCCAGTATTTTATTGAGGATTTTTGCATCGATGTTCATCAGGGATATTAGTCTAAAATTCTCTTTTTTTGTTGTGTCTCTGCCAGGCTTTGGTATCAGGATGACGTTGGCCTCATAAAATGAGTTAGGGAGGATTCCCTCTTTTTCTATTGATTGGAATAGTTTCAGAAGGAATGGTACCAGCTCCTCCTTGTACCTCTGGTAGAATTCAGCTGTGAATCCATCTGGTCCTGGACTTTTTTTGGTTGGTAGGCTTTTAATTATTGCCTCAATTTCAGAGCCTGCTATTGGTGTATTCAGGGATTCAGCTTCTTCCTGGTTTAGCCTTGGGAAAGTGTAAGTGTCCAGGAAATTATCCATTTCTTCTAGATTTTCTAGTTTATTTGTGTAGAGGGGTTTATAATATTCTCTGATGGTAGTTTGTATTTCTGTGGGGTCGGTGGTGATATCCCCTTTATCATTTTTTATTGCATCTATTTGATTCTTTTCTCTTTTCTTCTTTATTAGTCTTGCTAGCGGTCCATCAATTTTGTTAATCTTTTCAAAAAACCAACTCCTGGATTCATTGATTTTTTGGAGGGTTTTTTCTGTCTCTGTCTCCTTCAGTTCTGCTCTGATCTTAGTTATTTCTTGCCTTCTGCTAGCTTTTGAATGTGTTTGCTCTTGCTTCTCTAGTTCTTTTAATTGTGATGTTAGAGTGTCCATTTTAGATCTTTCCAGCTTTCTCTTGTGGGCATTTAGTGCTATAAATTTCCCTCTACACACTGCTTTAAATGTGTCCCAGAGATTCTGGTATGTTGTATCTTTGTTCTCATTGGTTTCAAAGAACATCTTTATTTCTGCCTTCATTTCGTTATGTACCCATTAGTCATTCAGGAGCAGGTTATTCAGTTTCCATGTAGTTGAGTGGTTTTGATTGAGTTTCTTAGTCCTGAGTTCTAGTTTGATTGCACTGTGGTCTGAGAGACAGTAGGTTATAATTTCTGTTCTTGTACATTTGCTGAGGAGTGTTTTACTTCTAATTATGTGGTCAATTTTGGAATAAGTGTGATGTGGTGCTGAGAAGAATGTATATTCTGTTGATTTGGGGTGGAGAGTTATGTAGATGTCTATTAGGTCTGCTTGCTGCAGAGATGAGTTCAATTCTTGGATATCCTTGTTAACTTTCTGTCTCGTTAATCTGTCTAATGTTGACAGTGGGGTGTTGAAGTCTCCCATTCTTATTGTATGGGAGTCTAAGTCTCTTTGTAAGTCTCTAAGGACTTGCTTTATGAATCTGGGTGCTCCTATATTGGGTGCATATATATTTAGGATAGTTAGCTCTTCCTGTTGAATTGATCCCTTTACCATTATGTAATGGCCTTCTTTGTCTCTTTTGATCTTTGATGGTTTAAAGTCTGTTTTATCGGAGACTAGGATTGCAACCCCTGCTTTTTTTTTCTCCATTTGCTTGGTAGATCTTCCTCCATCCCTTTATTTTGAGCCTATGTATGTCTCTGCATGTGAGATGGGTCTCCTGAATACAGCAGACTGATGGGTCTTGACTCTTTATCCAGTTTGCCAGTCTGTGTCTTTTAATTGGAGCATTTAGTCCATTTATATTTAAGGTTAATATTGTTATGTGTGAATTTGATCCTGCCATTATGATATTAACTGGTTATTTTGCTCGTTAGTTGATGCAGTTTCTTCCTAACCTTGATGGTCTTTACATTTTGGCATGCTTTTGCAATGGCTGGTACCGGTTGTTCCTTTCCATGTTTAGGGCTTCCTTCAGGGTCTCTTGTAAGGCAGGCCTGGTGGTGACAAAATCTCTCAGCATTTGCTTGTCTGTAAAGGATTTTATTTCTCCTTCACTTATGAAACTTAGTTTGGCTGGATATGAAATTCTGAGTTTAAAATTCTTTTCTTTAAGAATGTTGAATATTGGCCCCCACTCTCTTCTGGCTTGTAGAGTTTCTGCCGAGAGATCTGCTGTTAGTCTGATGGGCTTCCCTTTGTGGGTAACCCGTCCTTTCTCTCTGGCTGCCCTTAAGATTTTTTCCTTCATTTCAACTTTGGTGAATCTGGCAATTATGTATCTTGGAGTTGCTCTTCTGGAGGAGTATCTTTGTGGCGTTCTCTGTATTTCCTGAATTTGAATGTTGGCCTACCCTACTAGGTTGGGGAAGTTCTCCTGGATGATATCCTGAAGAGTGTTTTCCAACTTGGTTCCATTTTCCCCCTCACTTTCAGGCACCCCAATCAGACATAGATTTAGTCTTTTTACATAATCCCATACTTCTTGCAGGCTTTGTTCATTTCTTTTTCTTCTTTTTTCTTTTGGTTTCTCTTCTTGCTTCATTTCATTCATTTGATCCTCAATCGCTGATACTCTTTCTTCCAGTTGATCGAGTCGGTTACTGAAGCTTGTGCATTTGTCACGTATTTCTCGTGTCATGGTTTTCATCTCTGTCAGTTCATTTATGGCCTTCTCTGCATTAATTATTCTAGTTATCAATTCTTCCACTCTTTTTTCAAGATTTTTAGTTTCTTTGTGCTGGGTACATAATTCCTCCTTTAGCTCTGAGAAGTTTGATGGACTGACTGCCTTCTTCTCTCATCTCGTCAAAGTCATTCTCTGTCCAGCTTTGATCCGTTGCTGGCGATGCGCTGTATTCCTTTGCAGGGGGAGATGCACTCTTATTTTTTGAATTTCCAGCTTTTCTGCCCTACTTTTTCCCCATCTTTGTGGTTTTTTCTGCCTCTGGTCTTTGATGATGGTGACACACTGATGGGGTTTTAGTGTGGGTGTCCTTCCTGTTTGTTAGTTTTCCTTCTAACAGTCAGGACCCTCAGCTGTAGGTCTATTGGAGATTGCTGGAGGTCCACTCCAGACCCTGTTTGCCTGAGTATCAGCAGCAGAGGCTGCAGAAGATAGAATATTGCTGAACAGCGAGTGTACCTGCCTGATTCTTGCTTTGGAAGCTTCCTCTCAGGGGTGTACTCCACCGTGTGAGGTGTGGTGTGTTGGTCTGCCCCTAGTGGGGGATGTCTCCCAGTTAGGCTACTCAGGGGTCAGGGACCCACTTGAGCAGGCAGTCTGTCCGTTCTCATATCTCAGCTTCCGTGTTGGGAGATCCACTACTATCTTCAAAGCTGTCAGACAGAGTTGTTTGCGTCTGCAGAGGTTTCTGCTGCTTTTTGTTGTTGTTGTTGTTGTTTAGCTGTGCCCTGTCCCCAGAGGTGGAGTCTACAGAGACAGGCAGGGCTCCTTGAGCTGCTGTGAGCTCCACCCAGTTCGAGCTTCCCAGCGGCTTTGTTTACCTACTTAAGCCTCAGCAATGGCGGGCGCCCCTCCCCCAGCCTCGCTGCTGCCTTGCCGTTAGATCATAAACTGCTGTGTTAGCAATGAGGGAAGCTCCGTGGGCATGGGACCCTCTCGGCCAGGTGTGGGATATAATCTCCTGGTGTTCCTGTTTGCTAAGACCCTTGGTAAAGTGCAGTATTAGGGTGGGAGTTATCCAATTTTCCAGGTGTTGTGTGTCTCAGTTCCACTGGCTAGGAAAAGGGATTCCCTTCCCCCTTGTGCTTCCCAGGTGAGGCGATGCCTCACCCTGCTTCGGCTCTCGCTGGTCGGGCTGCAGCAGCTGACCAGCACCGATTGTCTGGCACTCCCTAGTGAGATGAACCCAGTACCTCCGTTGAAAATGCAGAAATCACCTGTCTTCTGTGTTGCTCGCACTGGGAGCTGGAGACTGGAGCTGATCCTATTCGGCCTGACAGAGTCTCTTTCTGTTGCCCATGCTGGAACACAGTGGTACAATGATAGCTCACTGTAGCATCAAACTCCTGGAGCTCAAGCAATCCTTCTGGCTTAGCCTCCCAAGTAGCTAGGATTACAGGTGCACACCACCATCCACAGGTAATTTTTTAATTTTTTCTTTTTTTACACAAAAATGTCTCAACATGGATTTTTTTTTTCTTTTTTGGCAGAGATGATGCCACACTATGTTGCCCAGGCTGGTCTCAAACTCCTCACCTGAAGTCATCCTTTTGAGAGACAGGACTAGCTGGAATTCTTAGGCTGACTACGAATCCCTAAGCCTAGCTGAGAAGGTGACCGCATACACCTTTAAACACGGGGCTTGCAACTTACCTCACACCCAACCAATCAGAGAGCTCACTAAAATGCTAATTAGGCAAAAACAGGAGGTAAAGAAATAGCCAATCATCTATCACCTGAGAGCACAGGGGGAGGGACAAGGATCGGGATATAAACCAAGGCATTCGAGCCAGCAATGGCTACTCTCTTTGGGTCCCCTCCCTTTGTATGGGAGCTCTGTTTTCACTCTATTAAATCTTGCAACTGCATTCTCTTCTGGTCTGTGTTTGTTATGGCTCCAGCTGAGCTTTGGCTCACCATCCACCACTGCTGTTTGCCACTGCCGCAGACCTGCCACTGACTTCCATCCCTTCAGATCCAGCAGGGTGTCTGCTGTGCTCCTGATCCAGTGAGGCGCCCATTGCTGCTCCTGATCAGGCTAGAGGCTTACCCATTGTTCCTGTAGGGCTAAGTGCCTGGGTTCCTCCTAATCAAGCTGAACACTAGCCACTGGGTTCCACGGTTCTCTTCTGTGACCCACGGCTCCTAATAGAGCTATAACACTCATGGCATGGAATCTGTGAGGCCAAGAACCCCAGGTCAGAGTACAGGAGGCTTGCCACCATCTTGGGAGCTCTGGGAGCAAGGCCCCCCCCCCTTAACATTTTAGCAACCACGAAGGGACCTCCAAAGCAGTGAGTAATATTGGACCACTTTCACTTGCTATTCTGTCCTATCCTTCCTTAGAATTGTAGGGAAATACTGGGAACATGTTGGCTGGTTAAGAACAATTAGCATAGCCACTGGACTTAAGACTCAGGTGTGAGGCTATCTGGGAAAGGGCTTCTAACAAACCCCAGCCCTTCTGGATTGGGGACGTTGGTCTGCCTGGAGCCAGCTTCCACTTTCAATTTTCCTGGGGAAGCCAAGGAAAACTTTCTGCCAACTAGAGGCAGAAAGTTGTCAGCATCGAGCTCCCAGCATTAGCTGGTTGAGATCATGGTGCAGCCAGAAGTCTCTATTCAACTTCACCCATGTGTGAGCCCCTACCTTTCCTTCTGACCTATACCTCCTGGGTCCCAATCATGACTTTCTTGAAAGTTTAGTCCCACAATTCTCCTTACTTCTGAATCTACTTCCTCAGATCCCAGCCTCCTAGGTACTAATGACTTTCGTTTACTCTAGCAAGTTGTATCTCCAAAGGGATCTAAGGAAAATCTGCCCTGCATCCTTAGGCATCTAAGCTATAAACTCAGGGAGTCTCATCCCTGGCATCCCTCCTGATTTAGGTATACACCTCTCGACGTGGGCAGTTATGTAGGACCTGTTCTCCACCACCCACCCCAGGGCCCCAAGTTTGTAATGGCTGAGAGAGAGAGAGAGAGAGAGAGAGAGAGAGAGAGAGAGAGAGATGGAGAGAGAAAAAAGAGAGACAGAGAGAGAGAGAGAGAGAGAGAAAAACAAGGGAGAGAAAGAGAGAGACAAAGAGGGAGTCAAAGAGAAAAAAAAGAAAAGGATAGAAATAAAAATTTTTTAAAAGTGTGCCCTATTCCTTTAAAAGTCAGCATAAATTTCAAACCTGTAGTTGATAATTGAAGGTCTTTTCTGTGACCCTATAACACTCCAGTGCCACTTTGTTGTCAATGTAAATAATGGTGTAGCCCTAAAGTACTGATGCCACTGACAACCTGTAGCTTTCCTATGAAAAATCCTTAACCCAGTAACCCGTGGATGGGCCAAATGCATTCAGTCAGTAGTGGCAACTCCTTTGCTAAAAGTAGAAAAACAACTTTTAGAGGAAACCTCGATGTGAGCACACCTCACCAGTTCAGAATTATTGTAAGTCATAAAGGTAGCTTACTAACACAAAAATCTTAAAGTATGGGGCTATTCTGTTAAAAAAAAAGGGGGGGGGGGTAATGTAACTCCAACCACTGATAATTCCCTTAACCTGCAGATTTGCTAACAGGGGATTTAAATCTTAATTACCATACAAAGTTCCGACCAGACCTATGAGGAACTCCCTTCAGGACAGGATGATAGATGGTTCCTCCCAGGTGATTGAGAAAAAAAACCCAATAGGTATTCAGTAATTGATACGGAGACTCTTGTGGAAGCAGAGTTAGAAAAATTGCCTAATAATTGGTCTCCTCAAACGTGTGAGCTCTTTGTACTCAGAAATGTCCCTTTTTAGATTCCACAAAAAGAGTGTTTTCAACCAGCTGAATCAAAATAAAGGTTTAACTCTGTGAGATGAATCCACGGATAATACAGAGAGCTTCTTTCCAGTTTTTATGACAGGATATTTGGTTTTTCACTACAGGCCTCAAAGGGTTTGGAAATATCCCTTCTTAGATTCCACATGAAGAGTGTTTCCAACCTGCTGAATAAAAAGAAAAATTTAACCCTGTGAGATCAATTCACACATCACAAAGCATTCTCACAAACAGCTTTGAAATGTTCCTTTGCATATTCCACAGAAAGAGTATTTCTAAGCCTCTAAATTGAAAGAAAGGCTTAACTCTGTGAGATGAATCCACAGATTACACAACGTTTTCACAGAGAGCTTCTTTCTAGTTTTTATTACGAGGTATTCGGTTTTTATAGGACCCAATGGGTTCTGAAATTTTTCTTTATAGATTCTACAAAAAGAGTGTTTCCATCCTTCAGAATCAATAGAATGGTTAAACTCTGTGAGATGAATCCACACATTGCAATGCATTTTGATGCAGAACTTGTTTCTTTTTTATCATCTGATAATCAGATTTTCACTGTAGGCCTTAAAAGGTTTCAAAATGACCCTTCCTAGATTCTAGAAAATGAGTGTTTCCAACTTGCTGAATTAAACAAAAAAAAAGAAAAAAAAAAAAAAAAAAAAAAAAAAACCTTTAGCTCTGTGAGAAAAATCTGCACATCATAAAGTGTTTTCACAGAAAACTTTTCTAGTTTTTATCTCAAGAGATTCAGTTTTGGACTAAAGATATCAATGCATTTTGAAATGACCCTTCCTATATTCCAAAGGAAAAAAAAAGGTGTTTCCAATCTGTCTAATCAAAGAAAACATTAACTTTATGACATGAATTCACACATCACAAAGCGTTTTCACAGAGAGTTTCTTTCTAGTTCTCATCGGTGAATATTTGGTTTTTCACTATAGGCCTCAAAGACCTCTGAAATTTCCCTACGTAGATTTCATAAAAAGAGTGTTTCCAACCTACTGAATCAAAAGAAAAGCTTAATTCTGTGAGATGAATCCACAGATTACACAGAGCTTTCACAGAGAGCTTATTTGTAGTTTTTGTCTTGGGATATTCGGTTTTTCACTACAGGCCTCAATGGGCTTGGAAATATCCCTTTGTAGATTCCACAAGAGGAATATATCCAAGTTGCTGGCTCAAAAGAAAAATTTAACTATATGAGGTTAATTCACATAGGCGTTTTCACAGATAGCTTCTTTCTAGTTTTTATTGGAGGATATTTGGTTTTTTATGATAGGTATCAATGGGCTCTGAAATTTCCCTTTGTAGGTTCCTCAGAAAATGTGTTTCCAAGCTGCTGAATCAAGAGAAAGATTTAACCTGGTAAGATGAATCTACACATCGGCCAGCATATTCTAACAGACCTTCTTTCTAGTTTTTATTGTGGGATATTCAGATTTTCACTATAGGCCTCAATGGCTCTGAAATGTACCTACATAGATTTCGGAAACAGAGTTATTAGCTGCTGAATTAAAAGAAAGGTTTAACTTTGTGAGATGAATCCACACATTGCAAAGCAATTTCACAGAGCACTTCCTTCTAGTTTTCATCGCAGGATATTTTGCTTTTAACTATAGGCCTCAACGGGCTCCAAAATGTCCCTTCATTTTTTCTACAAAAAGAACGCCTCCAACCTGCTGAAACAAAACAAGGATTTAACTCTTTGAGATGAATCCACACATTGTGAAAAGTTTTAACAGAGAGATTCTTTCTATTTTTTATTGTGGCATATTAGATTTTTCATTATAAGCCTCAATGGGATTTGAAATGTCCCTTCATCG
Source organism: Rhinopithecus roxellana (assembly GCF_007565055.1). Taxonomy (NCBI): domain Eukaryota; kingdom Metazoa; phylum Chordata; class Mammalia; order Primates; family Cercopithecidae; genus Rhinopithecus; species Rhinopithecus roxellana. The sequence continues at coordinate 104,018 of NC_044549.1, forward strand.
ATTCTGCAAAAAGAGTGTTTCCTACATGCTGAGTAAAAAGAAATGTTTGACTCAGTGAGATGAATATACACTTTGCAAAGCATTTTCACAGAGAGATTATTTCTTGTTTTCATCAGGGGATATCCTTTTTTAAACTGTAGGCCTCAATGGTCTCCAAAATGTCCCTTTGTAGATTCCACAAGAAGAGTGTTTCCAACATACTGGATCAAAAGAAAACTTTAACTCTGTGAGATAAATCCACATATTGCAATGCGTTTTCAAAGATAGCTTCCTTCTAGTTTTTGTCAGGTGATATTTAATTTTTACTGTAGGCATCAATGGTATCTGAAATGTCCCTTCATAGTTTCCACAGAAAGAGTGTTTCCAACCTGCTGAATCAAAAGAAAGGTTTAACTCTGTGAGATGAATCCACACATCACAAAGCATTGTCAAAGAGAGTTTCTTTCTAGTTTTTATTGTGAGATATTTGGCTTTTCAATATAAACCACAATGGGGTAAGAAATGTCCATTTGTAAATTCTAGGAAGAGTGTTTCCACCCTGCTGAATCAAAAGAAAGGTTTACCTCAGTGAGATGAATCCACATGTTGTAAACAGTTTTCATGGAGAGCTTATTTCTTGTTTTCATCAGGACATTCAGTTTTTGACTAAAGGCATCAATGGGCTTGGAAATGTCTTTTTGTAGATTCCACAAGAAAAGTATGCCCAACATGTTGAATCAAAGCAAAATTTACTTCTTTGATATTAATCCACGCATTTTAAAACATGTCACTGATAGCTTCTTTCTAGTTTTTATTGGGGGATTTTTGGTTTTTCACTATAGGCATCAATGGACTCTGAAAAGTCCCTTTGTAGATTTCACAGAAAGAGTGTTTTCTACTTGCAAAAACAAAAGAAAGGTTTAACTCTGTGAGGTGAATCCACATGTCACCAAACATTTCTTAGAGATCTTCTTTCCAGTTTTTATCACTTGATATTCGATTTTTCACTATAGGCCTTGTGGGGCTCTGAAATGTCCTTTTGTACATTCCACAAATAAAGTTTTTCCAACCTGCTGAATCAAAAGAAAGGTTTAATTTTGTGAGATGCATTCACACATTGCAAAGCAGTTTCACAGATAGCTTCTTTTTTGCTTTTGTCTCTGGATATTCTTTTTTTTACTACAGGCCTCAATGGGCTCTGAAACATCCTTTTGTAGATATTAGAAAAAGAGAGTCTCCTACATGCTGAATCAAAAGAAAGATTTAAACCTGTGAGATGGATACACGAATTGCAAAGTGCTTTCACAGAGAGCTTCTTTCTAATTTTCATTGTGGGATAATCAATTTTACTCTATAGGCCTCGAACAGTGATAAAATATCCCTTCATAGATTCTACAAAAAGTGTTTCAAACAAGGAGAATCAACGGAATATTTAGCTCTTTGACATGAATCCACACATTGCAGAGTTTTCACAGACAGCTTGCTTCTATTTTTTTATCATGTGATATTCGATTTTTCATTATAACCCTCAAAGAACTCTGAAATGTTCCTACATAGATTCTATAAAAAAAAATACTGTTTCCAACCAGCTGAATCAAAAGAAAGGTTTAACTCTGTAAGAGGAATCCACACATCACAAAGTGTTGGCACAGATAGCTTTTTTCTAGTTTTTATCACAAGTTATTCAGTTTTTCACTATGGAAGCCAGTGGGCTTTGAAATGTTCCTTTGTAGATTCCACCAAAAGAGTGTTTCCAACCTGCTGAATCAAAAGAAAAGTTTAAATCTGTGAGATGAATCTACACATTACACACCATTTTGATAGAGAGCTTCTTTTAAGTTTTTGTCGCAGGATATTCGATTTTTCACTCTAGGCCTCAATGGGCTCTGAAATGTCCCATTGTAGATTCCACAAAAAGAGGGTTTTGAAACTACTGAATCAAAAGAAAGCTTTAACTCTATTAGACAAATCCACACATCACAAAGCATTTTGACAGAGCTTCTTTCTAAGTTTTACTGTGGGATATTCGGTTTTTCAGTATAGGCCTCAATAGGCTTCAAAATGTCCCTTCACTGATTTTACACAAAGAGTCTTTCCTCCATGAGGAATCAAAAGAAATGTTTAACTCTGAAAGATTAATCCACCCACCACAAAGCATTTTTACAACGACATTCTTTCCAGTTTCTATTGCAAGATATTTGGATTTTCACTATAGGCCTCGATGTGCTTTGAAATGTCCCTTCATAGACTACCCAAAACAGTGTTTCCAACCTGCTGTATCAAAAGAAAAATTTACACTTGTGTGATGAATCCACTCATCACAATGCGTTTTCTCAGATAGATTCTTTCTAGTTTTTACCAGAGATATTCGGTTTTTAACCATAGGCCTTAGTGAGTCCTGAAATGTTCCTTCGTAGATTCCATAAAAAGAAGGTTTCCAACCTGTGGGTTCAGTAAAAATGTATAACTTTGTGAGATTAATCTACACATCAGAAAGAGTTTTCACAGAGAGCTTCTTTCCAGTTGTTAACACGGGATATGGGCTCCAAAATGTCCCTTTGCAACTTCTACAAAAAGAGTGTTTCCAACCTGCTGAATCAAAAGAAAGGTTTAACCCTGTAAGATGAATCCACCCATTGCAAAGTGTTTTCACAGAGAACTTCTTTCTATTTTTTCTTGCTTAATACTCAGTTTTTCGTTACAGGCCTCAATTGGCTTTGGAATGTCTTTTCATAGATTTTTAAAAAAGAGTATTTCCAACCTCCAAAATTAAAAGAATATTTTAACTCTGTGAGATGAATAAACCCATTGCAAAGTGAGAGCCTCCTTCTAGTTTATATCACGGGAAATTTGTTTTTTTCACTATAGGAATCAATGGGCTCTGTAATGCACCTGAATGAACAGAAATGTTTAACTCTGTGACATGAATCCACATGTTGCAAAGCATTTTCTCAGAGAGCTTCCTTCTACTTTTTATTGTGAGATATTTGGTTTTTCACTATAGATCATAATGGGCTGTGAAATGTCCCTTCATAGATTCTACAAAAAGGGTGTTTCCAACCTGCTGAATCAAAAGAATGTTTTATCTCTGTGAACGGAATCCACACATAGTAAAGCAATTTCACAGAGAGCTTATTTCTAGCTTTCATCACAGGATACTTGATTTTTTTACTCTAGGCCTCAATGGCTTCCAGAATGTCACTTCACTGATTCTACAAAAAGAATATTTCCAACCTGATGAATCAAAAGAAAGGTTTAATTCTGTGACATGAATCCATACATCACACACCGCTTTGACAGAGAGCTTCTTTCTAATTTTTACTGCAGGATATTCAGTTTTTCACTCTAGGCCTCAATGGGCTTCAAAATGTCCCTTCATAGATTCCACAGAAAGACGGTTTCAAAATGGCTGAATCAAAAGAAAGGTTTAACTCTATTCGATGAATCCACACATCACAAAGTGTTTTGACAGACCGTTTCTTTCTAGTTTTTTATCACAGGGTATTTGGTTTTTCTGTATAGGCCTAGAAAGGCTCCAAAATATCCCTTTGTTGATTCTACACAAACAGTGCTTCCACTGTACCAAATCAAAAGAAAGATTTAACTCTGAGAGATCAATCCACCCATTACAAAGCATTTTCAGAAAGACATTTTTTTTCTAGTTTCTATCACAGGATATTTGGTTTTTCACTACAGGCCTCAATGTGCTTTCAAACATTCCTTCATAGATAACACAAAAAGAGTGTTTCCAACCTGCTGAATCAAAAGAAAAATTTAAATCTATGTTATGAATCTACCCATCACAATGTGTTTTCTCAGATAGATTCTTTCCAGTTTTTATCAGAGATATTCGATTCTTCACTATAGGCCTAAGTGGGCTCCAAAATGTTCCTTTGTAGATTCCATAAAAAGAATGTTTCCAACCTGTGGTTTCAGTAGAAAGGTATAACTCTGTGACACGAATCCACATACTGCAAAGAGTTTTCACAGAGAGCTTCTTTCCGGTGTGTATCACAGGATATTCAGTTTTTCACTATAGGCCACAATGGGTTCCAAAATGTCCCTTTGTAGATTCTATAAAAAGACTGTTTCCAACCTGTTTAATCAAAAGAAAGGTTGATCTCTGTGAGAAAAATCCACCTATCACAAAGAGTTTTCACAGAGAGCTTCTTTCTAATTTTTTTCACTCAATATTCAGTTTTTTAGTGTAGGTGTCAATCAGTTTCAAAATGTCCCTTCGTAGATTCTAAAAAAAAAAAGTATTTCCAGCCTCCAAAATCAAAAGAATGTTTTAATTCTGTGAGATGAATTCACACATTGCAAAGCATTTTAACAGAGAGCTTCTTTCTAGTTGATATTGTGGGATATTCAGGTTTTCACTGTAGGAATCAATGGGTTCTGAAATGCACCTTCATAGAATCTACAAATAGATTGTTTCCAACCATCTCAATCAAAAGAAAGACTTAACTCTGAGGGAAATTCAAGTTTTTACTATAGGCTTAAAAGGAGCTGAAATGTCCCCTCACCAATCCTACAAAAAGAGTGTTTCCAACATGGTGAAATGGAAGAAAAGTTTAACTCTGGAAGATGAATCCACACTTCACAAAGCAATTTCAAAAAAAGATTTTATCTAGTTTTTATCACGAGATATTCAGTTTTTCACTATAGGCCTCAATGGGCTCTGAAATGCTTCATTTTAGATTCTACAAAAAATGTTTCCAACCTGATGAATAAAGGAAAATGTTTAAATCTGTGTGATGAATCCACACATGGCAAAGAATTTTCAAACAGAGCTTGTTTTTAGTTTTAATCCCAGGATATTCAGTTTTTCACTATGTGCCTCAATGGGCTCTGAGATGTCCCTTCATAGATTTACAAAAACAGTGTTTCCAATGTGCAGAACCAAAGTAAAAGTTTGAAATGAATCCACACATTGCAAAGCATTTTCACAGAGAGATTCTTATGGTTTTTATCATGGGATATTCAGGTTTTCACTGTGGGCATCAATGGGCTCAGAAATGTCCCTTTGTAGATTCCACAAAAAGAGTGTTTCCAATGGGCTGAATCAAAAGAAAGGTTTAACTCTGTGAGAGGAATCCACACATCACAAAGCATTTTCACAGAGAGCTTCTTTCTAGTTTTTATAGTGGGATATTTCGTTTTCACTATACGCCTCAATGGGCTTTTAAACTCTCTTGTATATATTCTTCAAAAAGAGTGTTTCTAACCTGCTGAATCAAAAGAAATGTTTAACTGTTTGATGAATGCACATATCAAAAAGCATTTCCACAGACAGCTTCCTTCTACTTTTTATCATGAGATATTTGGGAAGAATCAAAAGAATATTTCAACCCTGTGAAATTAATCCACATTTCACAAAGCATTTTCACAGAGAGATTCCTTCTAGTTTTATCACAGGATATTTGGTTTTTCACTGTAGGCTTCATTGGGCTTTGAAATGTTCCTGTGTAGATTCTACAAAAAGAGTATTTCCAACTTGCTGAATCAATAGAAAGTTTTAAGTCTTTGAGATTAATCCAGACATTGCAAAGCATTTTCACAGAGACCTTATTTCTACTTTTTATCATGAGATCTTTGGTTTTTCACTATAGGCATTTATGGGCTGTGAAATGTACCTTCATAGATTCCACTAAAAGAGTGTTTCCAACTGGATGAGTCAAAAGAATGTTTTAACTGTTTGAGTCAAATCCACGCATCACAAACCATTTGTACAGAGATCTTTTCTTCTAGTTTTTATTGTAAGATACCTGATATTTCACTATAGGAATCAATGGGCTCCAAAATGTCCCTTTGTAAATTATAGGAAAAGAGTGTTCTCAACTTGCAGAATCAAAATAATGTTTTCACTCTGTGAGATAAATTTACATATCACAAACCATTTTCACAGAGAACTATTTTTTTTTTTTCAGTTTTTATCGTGGGATATTCAGTTTTTCACTACAGGCCTCAATAGGCTCTGAAATGTCCCTTTGTAGATTGTACAAAAGGAGTGATTCCAACCTCTGGAATGAAAAGGAAGTTTTAACTCTGTGAGATGAATCCACACATCAGAAAGTCTTTTCTGTAACAGTCTCTTTCGAGTTTTTATCACAATATATTTTGTTTTTCAGTATAGGTCTCAATGGCCTCCAAAATATCTCCTCATAGATTCTACATAAAGAGTGATTCCAATGTGTGGGATTAGTAGAAAGCTGTAATTCTGTGAGATTAATCCTCACATTGCAAAGCATTTTCACAGAGAGCTTCTTTCCAGTTTTTATTATGGTATAATAGGATTTTTACAATAGGCTCCAAAATGTCCCTTCATAGATTCCACAAAAAGAGATGCTTTCAACCTGCTGAATCAAAAAAAAAAAAAACGTTTAATTCTGTAAGATGAATCCACATATCCAAAAGCATTTTCATAGGGAACTTCTTTCTAGTTTTTGGAATATTCAGTTTTTCACTATGGGAATCAATGGGCTCTGAAATGTTCCTTCGTAGATTCCCCAAAAAGAGTGTTCCCAACCTGCTATATCAAAAGAAAGGTTTAACTCTTTGAAAGGAATCTTCAAATAATACAGCATCTTCACAGAAAGCTTCATTGTAGTTTTTTTCTGGGTATGTATATATATATATATATTTTTACTATAGGCATCAATGGGCTCAGAAATGTACCTTTGTACATTCCACAGAAAGAGTTTTTGCAACCTACTGAATCAAAGGAAAGGTTTATCTTTGTGACATAGCACAAAGCATTGTCACAGAGAGTTTCTTTCCTGTTTTCACCGTGGGGTATTTGGGTTTTCACTATAGGTTTCAATGAGCTCCAATATGTTTCTTTGTAGATTCTACAGAAAGAGATTTTCTAACCTGCTGAATCAAAGCAAGTTTTAACTCTGTGAGACAAATTCACGTATCACCCAGCAATTTCTCTGAGAGTATCTTTCTGGTTTTTATCATAGCATATTCAGTGTTTCCCAATAGGCCTAAATGGACTCTGAATTGTCCCTATGTAGATTTTACAAAAAAGTTTTTCCAAATTCCTGAATCAAAAGAAAGCTTTAACTTTGTGAGATGAAACCACACACCCTAAAGTAATTTCACAGAGAGCTCCTTTCTACTTTTTATCATGGGATATTTCCATTTTCAGTATAGGCCTCAATTGGCTAAGAAATTTCCCTTAGTAGATTCTAGAAAAAGAGGGTTTCCAATCCACAGAATAAAAAGAAAAGTGTGACTCTGCTCTGTGAGATGAATTCAAACATCTCAAAACTTTTTCACAGAGAACTTCTTTCTAGTTTTTATCATGAGATATTAAGTTTTTATTATGGGCCTCAATGGGAGTCAAAATGTCCCTTCATAGACACTACAAAAAGAGTGTTTCCAACCCGCACAATCCAAAGAAGGTTTTAACTCTGTGAGATGAATCCAAACATCACAAAGCGTTTTCACAGACAGTTTATTTCTAGTTTTTATTGTGGGATATTTGATTTTTACCTATAGGCCCCAATGGGTTCTGAAATATCCCTTTGTAGATTCTATAAAAAGAGTGTTTCCAACCTGCTGAATCAAAAGAAAGGTTTAACTCTAGGAGAGGAATTTACACATCCATAAGCATTTTCACAGAGAGGTTCTTTCTACATTTTATGGCAGGATGTAAGGTTTCTCACTATATGTCTCAAAGGGCTTTGAAATGTCCACTCATAGAGTCCACAAAAAGAACGTTTCCAACCTGCTGAATCAAAAGAAAGGTTCACTGAGGCCTATAGTGAAAAACCGAATATCCTGCCATAAAAACTACAAAGAATCTATCTGTGAAATTGCATTGTGATGTGTCTATTCAGCTCACAAAGTTAAACTTTTCTTTTGACTCAGCAGGTTGGAAACACTCTTTTTGTAGAATCTGTGAAGGGACATTTTGAAGCCCTCTGTGGCCTATAGTGAAAAACTGAATATCCCACGATATAAACTAGAAAGAAGCTATCTGTGAAACTGTTTTGTGATGTGTAGTTTCAGCTTACAGAGTTCAACCTTTCTTTTAATCCAGAAGGTTGGAAACTGTCTCTTTGTGAAATCTACATAGGGACATTTCAGAGCCCACTGTCGCCTATAATGAAAAACTGAATAACCCACGATAAAAATTAGAAATAAATTATCTGTGAAACCACTTTGCAGTGTGTGGATTAAACTCACAGAATTAAACCTTTCTTTTTATTTAGCAGGTTGGAAACACTCTGTTTGTAGAATCAGCGAAGTGTCACTTCAAAGTCCACAGAGGCCTATAGTGAAAAACCATCTATCCCGTGATAAAAACTGGAAACCACTTGACTTTGTGATTCATCTCACAAAGTAAAATCTTTCTTCTGGCTCAGCAGGTTGAAAATACTCTTTTTCCAGAATCTGCAAAGGACATTTTGGAGCCCATTGAGGCCTACAGTGAAAAACAGAAAATCCATGATAAAACTAGAAAGAAGGTATCTGTGAAACCATTTTGCCATGTGTGGATTCAGCTCACAGAGTTAAAACTTTGTTTTGATTCAGCAAGTTGGAAACACTCTTGTAGAATCTGCAAAGGGACATTTTGGAGCCAAATGAGGACTTTAGTAAAAACTGAATAACCTGCAATAAAAAATAGAAAGAAGCAATCTGTGAAACCACTTTGCAATATGTGGATTCAACTCACAGAGATAAACCATTATTTTGATTCAGCAGGTTGGAAACCCTCTTTTTTGAGTTGCAGATCTGGGAGTCCACTGAAGCCTACAGTTAAAAATCGAATATCCCAAGATTAAAAAAGAGAAAGAAGCTATCTGTGAAACTGCTTTGTGATGTGTAGATTCACCTCACAGAGTTAAACCTTTATTTTGATTTGGCAGGTTGGAAACACTGTTTTGTAGAATCTGTGAAGGGGCATTTCAGAGTCCACTGAGGACAACCATGAAAAATCAAGTATTCCAAGTTAAAACCAAGAAAGAAGCTATCTTTGTAACTGCTTTGTGACGTGTGGATTCATCTCACACAGTTAAAACTTTCTTTTGATTCAGTAGGTTGAAAACACTCTTTTTGTAGAATCTGTGAAGGAACATTTAGGAGCCCATTGAGGTCTATGGTGAAAAACCGAATATCCCCAGATAAAAACTAGAAAGAAGCTATCTGTGAAACTCATCTATGTTGTGTGGATTCACCACATAGAGTTAAACCTTTTTAACAATTGAGCAGGTTGGAAACACTCTATTTGTGGAATCTATGAAGGAACATTTCAAAGCCCACAAGGCCTATAGTAAAAAACTGAATATCTCATGATAAAACTAGAAAGAAACGATCTGTGGAACTGCTTTGAGATGTGTTGATTCAGCTGAGTGAGTTAAACTTTTCTTTTGATTCACCTGGTTGAAATAAGTCTCTTTCCAGAATCTGTGAACAGACATTTTAAAACCCACTTAGGCCTATAGTGAAAAAACAAATATCTTGCAATAAAAACTAGAAATAAGCTATCCAAGAAATCGCACTGTGATGTGTGGATTAAGTTAAAAAAGTTTAACCTAAATTTTGATTCAGCATGTTGAAAACAGTTTTTGTGTAGAATCTGCAAAGGGACATTTCAAAGCCCACTGACACCTATAGTGATAAATTGAATTACTCAGCATTAAAACTGGAAAGAAGCTATATGTGAAACCACTTTGTGATGTGTGGATTCAGTTCACAGAGTTAAACCATTCTGTTGGTTCAACAGGTTGGAAACACTCTTTTTGTAGAATCTTCAAAGGGACATTTCAAAGCCCAGTGAGGCCTATAGTGAAAAACCGAATATCCTGGCATAAAAACTAGAAAGAAGCTATTTGCAAAACCATTTTGTTATGTGTGGATTCAGCTCACAGTGTTAAACCTTTCTTTTGATTCAGCAGTTTGGAAAGTCTGTTTTTGTAAAATCTGCAAAATTACATTTCAGAGCCCACTGGAGTCTATAGTGGAAAACTGAATATCCTGCCATTAAAAAACTACAAAGAAGCTATCTGTGAAACCACTTTATGATGTGTGGATTCAGCTCACAGAGTTAAATCTTTCTTTTGATTAAGCAGGTTGGACACACTTCTTGTAGAATCTGCAAAGAGACATTTCGGAGTCCACTTAGCTCTATAGTGGAAAACTGAATATACTGCCATAAAAACTTGAAAGAAGCCATCTGTGAAGCCGTTTGGTGATTTGTGGATTCAGCTCACAGAGGTCAACTTTTCTTTGATTCAGCAAGTAGGAAAAACTGTTTTTATAGAATATGCAAATGGACCTTTCTAAGCCACCTGATTTCTATATTGGAAAACAAAATATCACTCCATAAAAACTAGAAGGCAGCTGTCTGTGAAACTACTTTTTGATGTTTGGATCCAGCTTGCAGAGTTAAACTTTTCTTTTGATTCAGTTGGTTGGAAATAGTCTTTTTGTGGAATCTGAGAAGAGACATTTCAAGGTCCACTGAAACCTATCATGAGAAACCAAATATCCTGCCATAATAAAAAAGAAAGAAGCTACCTGTGAAACCACTCTGTGATATGTGAATTCAGCTCACAGAGTTGTTTAACCTTTCTTTTGATTCAGCAGGTTGAAAGCAAGCACTCTTTTTGCAGAATGTGTGAAGGGACATTTCAAAGTCCACTGAGGCCCACAGTGAAAAACTTAATACATAGCCATAAAAACTGGAAATAGTCTATCTGTGAAACCACTTTGTGATGTAGGTACTCAGCTCAGAGTTAAACCATTCTTTTTATTTTGCAGGTTGGAAACACTCTTTTTGTTGAATCTGCAAAGGGACTTTTTGGAACCCACTGAGGCCTATAGTGGAAAACTGAATATCCCACTATAAAAACTAGAAAGAAGTTATCTGTGAAACCGTTGTGTGATGTTTGGATTCACCTCACAGAGTTAAACCTTTCTTTTGATTCAGGAGGTTGGAAACATTCTTTTTGTAGAATCTGAGGAGGGACATTTCAGAGCCACTGAGGCCTATAGTGAAAAAATGAATATGCCACTATGAAAACCAGAAAAAAGCTCTCTGTGAAACACTTTGTGATGTTGGGATTGAGCTTTGTGATGTTGGAATTGAACTTTCCTTTTGATTCACATGTTGCAAACATTCTTTTTGTAGAGTTTGCAAGGGTCATTTCGAAGCCCACAGAGGCCCAGAGTAAAAAGCCGAATACACTGCCATAAAAACTAGGAAGACGCTATCTGTGAATCCACTTGGTGATGTGTGGATTCAGGTCATAGTTTTTTTTTTTTTTTTTTTTTCAGCAGGCTGGAAATACTCTTTTTTCAGAATCTGCAAAGGAACATTTCAGAGCCCGCTGTGACCTATAGTGAAATAGCAAATATCCCATCCGAAAAACTAGAAAGAAACTATCTGTGAAACTGCTTTACAATGTGTGGATTCAGCTCACAGAGCTAAACCTTCCTTTTGATTCAGCAAGTTGGAAACACTCTTTTTGTAGAATCTATGAAGGGACATTTTGGAGCTCACTGAGTCCCTGAGTGAAAAATTGAATATCACACCATAAAAACTAGAAAGAAGATCTTTATGAAACTGCTTTGGGATGTATGGATTCAGCTTATAGTTAAACCTTTTTTTGATCCAGCAGTTTGGAAACACTCTTTTAGTAGAATCTGTGAAGGGACATTTCAGAATCCACTGTGGTGTATGGTGAAAAAGCAAATATCCTGCTACAAACATTAGAAAGAATCTATCTGTGAAACTGCTTTGCAATATGTGAATTCAGCTCACAGAGTTAAACCCTTCTTTTGATTCTGCAGGTTCGAAACACTTTTTGTAGAATCCATGAAGGGACACTTTGAGCCCACGGAGGCCTAGAGTAAAAAATCAAATATATCACTATGAAAAGAGAAAGAAACTATCTGTGAAACCACTTTGTGACATTTGGATTCAGCTCACAGAGTTAAACTTTTCTTTTGATTCAGCAGGTTGGAAACAATCTTTTTGCAGAATCTATGAAAGGACATTTAGGATCCCACTAAGGCCTATAGTGAAAAACAGAGCATCTTGTGGTAAAACTAGAAAGAAGCTATTTGTGAAACTGCTTTGTGATGAGTGGGTTCGGCTCACAGAATTAAACCTTTCTTTTCCTTCAGCAGGTTGGAAGCACTCTTTTTTCAGAATCTGTGAAGGGACATTTGAGAGTCCACTAAAGCTTAGAGTGAAAAACCAAATATCCCATGATAAAACTAGAGTGAAGCTGTCTCTGAAACCACTTTGCAATGTTTGGATTCAGCTCACAGAGTTAAACCTTTCTTTTGATTCAGCAGGTTGGAAACCTTCTTTTTGCAGAATCTACAGAGGCACATTTCAGAGACCACTGAGTCCTATAGTTAAAAACTAAATATCCCACTAGAAAAACTAGAAAGAAGCTATCTGTGAATCTGCTTTGCAATGTGTAATTCATCTCACAGACTTAAACTTTTCTTTTGATTCACCAGATTGGAAACACTCTTTTTGTAGAATCTATGAAGGGACATTTCAATTCCACTGAGGACTATAGTGAAAAACAGAGTATCTCACCATAAAAACTGGAAAAAATCTGTCTGTGAAACTGCTTTGTGATGTGGGTATTCATCTAACAGAGTTAAATCTTTCTTTTGATTCAGCAGGTTGGAAACACTCTTTTTATAGAATCTGTAAAGGCACATTTTGGAACCCACTGAGGCCTATAGTGAAAAACAAAATATACTGCCATAAAAACTAGAAAGAAACTATTTGTGAACTTGCTTTTTGATGTGTGAATTCAGCTAACAGAGGTTAATATTTCTTTTATTCAGCAGGTTGGAAATATTCTTTTTGTAGAATCAGCAAAGGAACATTTTGGAGCCTACTGAGGCCTATAATGAAAAACTGAATGTCCCATTATAAAAACTACAAAGAAGCTATCTGAAACAGCTTTGAAATGTTTGGAATCACCTCACAGAGTTAAACCTTTCTTTTGATTCAAGAGGTTGGAAAGACCCCTTTTGTGCTATCTAAGGAAGAACATTTCAGAGTCACTGAGGCCTTTAGTGGAAAAATGAGTATCCTGTCATAAAAACTAGAAAAGAGCTACATGTAAAACCTCTTTGTAATGTTTGGGTTGAGCTCAGAGAGTTAAACCTTTCTTCTCATTCACAGGCTGTAAACCCTGTTTTTGTAGAATATGTGAAGGGTCATTTCAGAGCCCACTGAGGCCCACGGTGAAAAACCGACTATACCACCATAAAAACTAGAAAGAATCTATCTGTGAAACCACCTGGCAATGTGTGGATTCAGGACATAGTTAAACTTTTTTTTTTTTTATGACTATTCAGCAGGTTGGTAACACTCTTTTTGTAGAATATGTGAAGGGATATTTCAGAGCCCACTATGGCCTACAGTGAAATAGGGAATATCCTGCCATAAAAACTAGAAAGAAGCTATCTGTGAAACCGCTTTGTGATGTATGGATTCAGCTCACAGAGCTAAACCTTTACTTTGATTCAGCAGGTTGGAAACACTTTTTGTTGAATCTGTGAAGGAACATTTTGGAGCCCACTGAGGCCTATAGTGAAGAACCAAATATACGGTCATAAAAACTAGAAAAAGGGTACGTGTGAAGTGACTTTGTGATATTTGGATTGAGTTTACAGAGTTAAACCTTTCTTTTGATTCCACAGATTGGAAACCCTCTTTTTGTAGAATTTGTGAAGTGACATTTCGGAGCCCATGAAGGCCTATAGTGAAAAACTGTATATCCAGCCATAGAAACTAGGAAGATTTTTTTCTGTGAAACCTCTTTTTGATGTGTGGATTTAGCTCACTATGTGAAACCTTTCTTCTAATTTAGCAGCTTAAAAACAATCTTTTTGTAGAATCTGTGAGGGTACATGTCAGAGCCTATTGAGTCACAAAGTGAATAAGTAAATATCCGACCATAATTAAAAACCCATTGATGCCTATAGGGAAAAACCAAATACCCCGCGATAAAAACTATAAAGAAACTGTCTGTGAAATTGTTTCGTGCTGTATATGTTCATCTCAAAGAATTAAACTTTTCTGTTGATTCAGCAGTTTGGGAACACTCCTTTTGTAGAATCTACGAAAAGGCATTTTGATGCCCATTCAGGCCTCTTGTGAATAAGCAAATATCCCACAATACAAACTAGAAAGACACTATCTGTGAAACCTCTTTGCAATGAGTGGATTCATCTCATAGGGTTAAAACTTTTTTCTTTTTTTTTTTCTTTCTTTCTTTTTTTTTTTTTTTTTTGATTCAATAGGTTGGAAGAATTCTCTTGTAGAAATTATAAGGGACAATTAAAAGTCCTTTGAGGCCTTCAGTGAAAAACCCAATATCCTGCAATAAAAACTAGAAAGAAGCTACCTGTGAAACCTGATGAAACAGCTGGATTCATCTCTTCGAGTTAAACCTTTCTTCTGATTCAGCAAGTTGGAAAGAGTCATTTTGTAGAATCTATGAAAGAGCAATTAAATGTCCATTGAGTCCAATAGTGAAAAACCAAATATTCCATGGAAAAAAAAAAAAAAAAAAACTGGAAAGAAGCTCTCTGTGAAATCACTTTGTGATGTGTGGATCCATCTCTCAGAGTTAAACCTTTCTTTTGATTGACCAAGTTGAAACGGTCTTTTCATAGAATCTACATTGGGATGATTAAAAGCCCTTTGAGGCCTATAGTAAAAGACATAATATCCTGCAAAAAACCTAGAAGGAAGCTATCTGTGAAATTGATTTGTGAATTGTGGATTCATGTCACAGAGTTAAACTTTTCTTTTAATTTAGCAGATTGGAAAGAGTCATTTTGTAGAATCTACAAAAGGACAATTAAAAACCCATTGAGGTCAATGGTGAAAAAGCAAATCTCTCTCTATCTCTCTCTCTCTCTCTCTCTCTCTCTCTCTCTCTTTCTCTCTCTCTCTCTCACACACATACACAGATTTTAAAAAAGCTATCTGTGAAACCACTTTGTGATTTGTGGGTTCATCTCACAGAGTTAACTCTTTCTTTTGATTCCAGGGGATGGAATCAGTTTTTGTTTGTTTGTTTGTTTGCTTGTTTTAAGAATCTACAAAGGGATAATTAAAATCCCATTGAAGCCAATAGTGAAAATCAAAATATCCCAGGATAAAAACTAGAAAGAAGTGATCTGTGAAACTGCTTTGTGAGATGTGGATTCATGTCACAGAGTTAAATCTTTCTTTTCATTCATCAGATTGGAAATACTTGTTTTATAGGATCTACAAAGGGACATTTTGGAGCCCATTGAGGCCTATAGAGAAACCAAATATCCTACAATAAAAAATTAGAAAGAAATTATCTGTGAAACCACTTTGTGATGTGTGGATTAGTTTCTCAGAGTTAGATTTTTCTTTTGATTTAGCAGGTTGAAAACACTCTTTTTGTAGAATTTATGATGGGATAATTAAAAGTACATTGTTTTCTGTATTAAAAAATATATACCTTGCAGTATAAACAACAAAGAAGCTCTCTGTGGAATTACTTTGCAATGTGTGGATTCATCTCAAAAGACTAAACCTTTCTTTTTATTCAGCAGTTTGAAAACAATCTTTTTGTAGAATCTACAATGGGACAATGAAAGTCCATTGTGGCCTATAGTGAAAAACCAAATATCTTGCAGTAAAAACAAGAAAGAAGCTCTCCGTGAAACCGTTTTGCAATGTGTAGATTCATCCCACAGGGCTAAACTTTTCTTTTGATTCAGCAGGCTGGAAACCCTCATTTTGTAGAATCTACAAAACATTTTGGAACCATTGATGCCTATGGTGATAAACCAAATATCCCACAATTAAGAACTAGAAAGAAGGTATCTGTGAAACTGCTGTACGTTTATCTCAAGAGTTAAATTTTTTCTGTTGACTTAGCGGATTGTAAACCACCTTTTTGTAAAATCTACGAAGGGACAATTAAGCGCCCTTTGAGGCCTATAGTGAAAAAGTGAATATCCCGTGATAAAAACTAAAAAGAAACTACCTGTGAAACTGATTTGCAATGTGGGTTCATCTCACAGAGTTAAAATTTCTTTTGACTCAGCAGGTTAAAAACACTTATGTTATAGAATCTACAATGAGACAATTAAACACCCATTGAGGTTATAGTGAAAATCAAATATCTCATGATAAAAACTAGAAAGAAACTGTCTTTGAAACCACTTTGCCATGTGTGAATTCATCTCACAGAGTTAAACCTCTCTTTTGATTCAGCATGTTGGAAACACTCTTTTTGTAGAATCCACGAAGGGACATTTCAGAGCCCTTTGAAGTCTATGGTAAAAAAAAGAATATCCCAAGAGAAAACAGAAATAAGGTATTTGTGAATCTACTTTGTGATGTGTGATTCATCTCGCAGAGCTAAACTTTCTTTTGATTCAGCAGGTTGGAAACACTCTTCTTGCAGAATCTTTGAAGAGACAATTAAAAGTCCATTGAGGTCTATAGTAAAAAACCGAATATCCCGTGATAAAAACTAGAAAGAAGCTATTTGTGAAAGCGATTTGTGACATGTGGATTCATCTCACAGATTTAAACCTTTCCTTTGATTCAGCAGTTTGGAAACAGTGTTTTTGTACGATCAATGATAAGACAATTAAAAGCCCCATTAGACCTCTAGTGAGAAACAAAATATCCCCTGATCAAAACTAGAAGAAGCTAACTGTGAAACCATTTTCCAATGTGTGGATACATCTCACAGAGTTAAATCATTTTTTTGATTCAGCAGGTTGGAACCACCCCTATTATGTAATCTAAGAAGAGACATTTCTGAGACCACTGATGCTTATAGTAAAAAACTGAATATCCCGCAATGAAAACTAGAAAGAAGCTACCTATGAATCGGCATTGTGAAGTGTAATTCTTCTCACAGAGCTAAACCTTTCTTTTGATTCAGCAGGTTGGAAACAGTCTTCTTGTAGAATCTACAAAAAGACAATTAAAGGTCCACTGAGGGCTATAGTGAAAAACTGAATATCCTGTGATAAAAAACCAGAAAGAAGCTATCTGTGAAAGTGATTTGCAATGTGTGGATTCGTCTCACAGATATAACCTTTCTTTTGATTCAGAAGGTTGGAAACAGCATTTTTGTACAATCTATGATGGGACAACTAAAAGCCCTTTGAGACCTCTAGCGAAAAACCAATTATCCTGCAATCAAAACTAAAAGAAACTAACTGTGAAACTGTTTTCCAATGGGTGGATTCATCTCACAGAGTTAAATCATTCTGTTGATTCAGCAGGTTGGAAACACCCCTCTTGCAGAATCTACGAAGAGACATTTCGGAGTCCATTGATGCTTATAGTAAACAACCGAATATCCCACGATAAAAACTAGAAAGAAACTATCTGTTAAACTGCTTTGCAATGTGTGGATTCATCTCACAGAGCTAAACCTTTCTTTTGATTCAGCATGTTGGAAACATTGTTTTTGAAGCATCTACGAAGGGAAATTTCAGAGCCCATTGTGGCCTATAGTGAAAAACTGAATATCCTGTGATG
This sequence comes from Rhinopithecus roxellana, assembly GCF_007565055.1. Lineage (NCBI taxonomy): Eukaryota > Metazoa > Chordata > Mammalia > Primates > Cercopithecidae > Rhinopithecus > Rhinopithecus roxellana. The sequence continues at coordinate 121,536 of NC_044549.1, forward strand.
AAAAATAGAAAGAAGCTATTTGTGAAATCCCATTGTGACGTGTGGATTCATCTCACAGAGTTAAACCTTTTTTTAACTATTATTCAGAAGGTTGGAAACAGTCTTTTTTGTAGAAGCTACAAAGAGACAATTAAAAGCCCATTGCAAACTATATTGAAAAACCTAATATCCCACGATAAAAACCTAGAAACAACCTATCTGTGAAACCACTCAGTGACATGTAGATTCATCACACAGAGTCAAACCCTTCTTTCAATTCAGCAGTTTGGAAAGAGTCTTTTAGTAGAATCTACTAGGAGACATTTTGGAGACCATTGAGGCCAATAGTGAAAAACTGAATATCCCATGATAAAACTAGAATGAAGCTGTCTGTGAAACTGCTTTGTGGTATGTGGATTCACATCTCAGAGTTAATTCTTTCTATTGATTCAGCAGGTTGGAAACATTCATCTTGTAGAATCCACGTTGGGACAATTAAAAGCCCTTTGAGGCATATATTAAGAAAGGAAATATTCCACAAAAAAACCTAGAAAGAAGCTATCTGGAAACCTCTTTGTGATGTGTGGATTCATCTCACAGAGTTAAATCCTTCTTTTGTGATGTGTGGATTCATCTCACAGATACAACATTTCTTTTGATTCAGAAGGTTGGAAACGGCGTTTTTGTACAATCTATAATAGGACAATTAAAAGCCCTTTGAGACCTCTAGGAAAAAACCAATTGATTCAGCAGGATGGAAATACTCTTTTTGTAGAATCTGCAAAGGGACTTTTGGGAGCCCATTGAGGTCTGTAGTCAAAAACTGAATATCCCATGATAAAAACTAGAAAGAAGCTATCTGTGAAACCACTTTGTGATGTGTGGATTCATCTCTTAGAGTTAAAACTTTTTGTTGATTTGGCAGGTTGGAAACAGTCTTTTGTAGAATCTATGTTCAGACAATTAAAAGCCCTTTGGGGCCTATAGTGAAAAAATGAATATCCTGCAAAAAAAAAAAAAATTGAAAAACAAAAAACCTAGAAAGAAACTCTCTGTAAAATTGACTTGCAATGTTTGGGTTCATCTCACAGATTTAAAACTTTCTTTTGATTCAGCATGTTGAAAACACACTTTCTGTAGAATTCAAGGTGGAACAATTAAAAGTCCATTGTGGCCTATTGTAAAGAATCTACAAAAAACATTTCTGAGGCCATTGAGGTCCACAGTGATAAACCAAGTATTTCACAATTAAGAACCAGAAAAGAAGCTATCAGTGCAAGTGCTTTGCAATGTATGCATTAATCTCACAGAGGTAAATTTTTCTTTTGACTCAGCAGGTTGGAAACAGTTTTTTTGTAGAATCTATGAAGTAACAATTAACAGTTCATTGAGGCTTACAGTGAATACTAAATATCCTGTGATAGAACCTAGAAAGAAGCTCTCTGTGAAATTGATTTTTTATTTGTGGATTCATCTTACAGAAGTCAACATTTCTTTTGATTCAGGAGGTTGAAAACAGCCTTTCTGTAGAATCTACGATGGGGCAATTAAAAGCCCCTTGAGGCCTATAATGAAAAATCAAATATCCTGCAATAAAAATTAGAAAGAAGATCTCTGTGAAAATGCCTTGAAATGTATAGATTCATCTCACAGAGTTAAGCCTTCCTTTCGATTCAGCAGGTTGGAAACAGTCTTTATGTAGAACCTACTAGGAGACATTTCAGAGCCTTTTGAGGCCTATAGTGAAAAACAGAACATCCCATGTCAAAAATTAGACAGAAGCTATCTTTGAAACTGCTTTTTGATGTGTGGTTTCATCTCTTGGAATTAAGCCTTTCTTTTGATTCAGCAGGTTGGAAACAGTCTTCTTGTAGAATCTATGTTGGGACAATCAAAAGCTTATTGGAGACTTTAGTGAAAAACCAAATATCACACACACACACACACACACACACACACACACACAAATAGAAAGAAACTCTCTCTGAAATTGATTTATGATGTCTGGATTCATCTCACAGAGTTAAACCTTTCTTTTGATTCAGCAGCTTGAAAACACTCTTTTTGTAGAATCTACGATGGGACAATTAGAAGTCCTTTGTGGCCTATAATTAAAAACCAAATATCTAGAAATAAAAACTAGAAATAAGTTATCTGTGAAAGCTTTTTGCAATGCATGGATTCATCTCACAAGGTTAAACCTTTCATTTGATTCAGCACGTTGGAAGCATTATTTTTGAAGGATCTGAAAAGGGATATTTCAGAGTTCACTGAGGCCTAAAGTTAAAAACTGAATATCCTGCGAGAAAAACTATAAAGAAACTATCTGTGAAACTGTTTTGTGATGTGTGGATTCATCTCACAGAGTTAAACTTTTCTTTTGATTCAGCAGGTTGGAATCAGCCTTTTTGTAGAATCTATGATGAGACAAATAAAATCTCCTGATGCCTATAGTGAAAAACTGAATATCCCGAGACAAAATCTAGAAAGTTGCTATCTCTGAAATCACTTTGTGAAGTGTGGATTCATCTCGTAAAGGAAAACACACTTTTTGATTCTGTCGGTTGGAAACATCTTTTTGTAGAATATACAAAGGGATATTTCAAAGGCCTTTGAGACCAATATTGAAAAACTGAATATCCCATAATAAAAACTAGAAAGAAGCTATCTGTGTAACCCCTTTGCAATATGTGGATTCATCTCCCAGAATTAAACTTTTCTTTTGATTCAGCAGGTTGGAAATACTCTTTTTGTAGAATCTGCTAAGGGACATTTTGGAGCCCACTGAGGCCTGTAGTGAAAAATTCAATATCCCACCATAAAAACTAGAAAGAAGCTACGTGTGAACCCGCTTTATATGTGTGGATTCAGCTTACAGAATTAAACCTTTCTTTTGATTCAGCAGGTAGGGAACAGTCTTTTTGTAGAATCTGTGTATGGACATTTCTGAGCCCACTGAGGAGTATAGTGAAAAACTGAACATCTTGCCATAAAAACTAGAAAGAAGCTATCTGTGAAACCACTTTGCAATATGTGGATTTATCTCACAGAGTTAAACCTTTTTTTTTAATTCAGCAGGTTGAAAATCTTCCTTTTGTAGAATCTACTAGGGTGGTACTAGAGAGTCCTTTGAGGACTGTGGTAAAAAAACAAATATCCTGCAATAAAAACTAGAAAGAAGCTATCAGTGAAGATGCTTTGCCATGTGTGGATTCACCTAACAGAGATAAAACTTTCTTTTGATTCAGTAGGATAGAATCACTTTTTCTTTAGAATCTACAAGGGGATATTTCAGAGCTCATTGATGGCTATGGTGAAAAACCGAATATCCTGCGATAAAAAAAGAGAAAGAAGCAATCTGTGAAAATTATTTCCTATGTGTGGATATATCTCACAGAGTTAAACATTTCTTTTCATTCAGCAGGTTGGAAACATTCTTTTTGTAGAATCTATGAGGTGACATTTCAGAGCCTTTTGAGGCCTATATTGTAAAGCCAAATATCCCACAATGAAAACTAGAAAGAAGCTCTCTGTGAAAACGCTTTGGATTATGTGGATTCATTTCACAGAATTAAACTTTTCTTTTTATTCAGTAGTTTGGAAACACTCTTTTTGTAGAATCTACAATGGGACATTTTGGAGCTGAATGAGGAATATGTTTAAAAACTGAATATCCCATGATGAAAACCAGTAAGAAGCTCTCTGTGATAATGCTTTGCAACGTGTAAATTCATCTCAAAGAGTTAAACCCTTATTTTGATTCAGCAGGTTGGAATTTTTTTTTTTTTTTTTTTTTTTTTTTTTTTTGTAGAATCTACAAAGAGACATTTCAGAGCCCATTGAGGCATATGTAGAAAAACCAAATATCCTATGGATAAAAACTAGAAAGAAGCTCTTTGTGAAAATGCTTTGTGATGTGTAAATTCGTCTCTCAGGTTATGCCTTTGTTTTGATTCAGCAAGTTGGAAACACTCTTTTTGTAGAATCTATGAGGGAATATTTCGGAGTCCATTGGAACTTACAGTGAAAAGCTGAATATCCTGCGATAAAAACTAGAATGAAGTGCGCTGTGAAAATGTTTTGCAATGTGTGGATTCATCTCACAGAGATAAACATTTCTTTTGATTCAGCGGGTTGGAAACATTTTTTTGTAGAGCCTATGAGATGACATTTCTGAACCCACTGAGGACTAGGGTGAAAAACTAAAAGTCCAGCAATAAAAACTAGAAAGAAGCTATATGTGAAGTCACTTTTATATTCATGGATTCATCTCACAAAGTAAAACCTTTCTATTAATTCAGCAGGTCGGAAACACTTTTTAGAAGTTAAGAGGGGACATTTCAGAACCCATTGCAGCCTATAGTAAAAAACTAAATATCTTGTGATAAAAACTAGAAAAAGTTTTCTGTGAAAATACTTTGCAATGTGTGGATTCATCTCACAGAGTTAAATCAGAAGGTTAGAAACCCTTTTTTGGTACAATCTCTGAGGGGATATTTCAGGTATCATTGAGGCCTATGGTGAAAAGCAGAATATCCTGTGATAAAAACTAGAAAGCTCTCTGTGTAAATGCTTTGTGATTTGTGGATCACCTCACAGAGTTAAACATTTCTGTCCATTGAGCAAGTTGGAAACACTCTTTTCATAGAATTTATGAGATGACATTTCAGAACCTATTGAGGTCTATGGTGAAATGCCAAATATTCCTCAATAAAAATTAGAAAGAAGCTCTTTGTTATAATGTTTTGTGATGTGCAGATTCAACTCACAGAATTAAGCCTTTCTTTTGATTCAGCAGGTTGGAAATACTTTTTTGTAGAATATACAAGGGGATATTTCAGGTCTCATTGAGGCCAATGGTGAAAAGCCAAATATCCCGCAATAAAAACTACAAAGAATCTCTCAGTGAAGAGGCTTTGCCATGTACAGATTCACCTCACAGAGTTTAATCTTTCTTTTAATTCAGCAAGTTCAAAACATTCTTTTTGTAGAAGCTATGAGGGCACATTTCTGAGCCCATTGATGCCTATTGTGAAAAGTTGAATATCCCACGATAAAAGCTAGAAAGAAGCTCTCTGTTCAAACACTTTGCTATGTGTGGATTCATCTCACAGGGTTAATCCTTTCTTTTGATTCTGCATGTTGTAAACACTCTTTTTGTAGAATCAATGCAGGGAAATTTCAGAGCCCACTGAGGCCTATAATGAATATCTGGCAATAAAAGCTAGATAGAAGCCCTTTGTGAAAACCCTTTGCCAGGTGAAAACTCATCTTACAGAGTTAAACCTTTCTTTTGATTCAGCACATTAAAAACACTCTTTCTGTAGAATCTATGAGCCGACATTTTATAGCTCATTGAGGTCTCCAGTGAAAAGTCAAATATTCTATGATAAAAACTAGAAAGAAGCTCTCTTTGAAAAACTTTTGGTTGTGTGGATTTTCCTCACAGAATTAAACGTTTCTTATTCAGTAGGTTGGAAATATTTTTTTTGTAGAGTCTACAAAGGGACATTTCAGAGCCCATTGAGGCCTATGAATAAAAGTTAAATAATTCATGATAAAAAGTAGAAAGAAGCTCTCTCTGAAAATGCTCTGTGAAGTGTGGATTCGAATCACAGATATATACCTTTCTTTTGATTTAGAAGCTTGGAGATACTCTTTTTGTAGAATATACAAGAGGATATTTCTGAGCTCATTGAGGCCCATGGTGAAAAGCCAAATATCCCACAATAAAGCTAGAAAGAAGCTCACTGTGAAAATGCTTTGGGATTTGTGGATTGATTTCACAGAATTAAATATTTTGTTTCAGTAGATTGGAAACATTTTTCTGTAGAATCTATGGGGAACATTTTGGAGCCCATTGAGGCCTATAATGAAACACTGAGTATCTCATGATAAAAACTAGAAAAAAGATACCTGTGAAAGTGTTTTACAATGTGTGGATTAATCTCACAGAGTTAAACCTTCTATTTTATTTAGCAGGTTGGAAAAATTTCTTCTGTAGAATATACCAGAGGACATTTCACAGCCTATTGAGACCTACAGTAAAAAGTCAAATATCCCATGGTAAAAACTAGGAAAAAGGTCTGTGTGAAATCGCTTAGTGATGTGTTGATTCATCTTACAGAGTTAAATTTTTCTTTTGATTCATCAGGTTGGAAACACTCTTTTTTTTAAGAATCTATGTGGAGACATTTTGGAGCCTGTTGAGGCCTATGGTAAAAAATCAAATATCCTGGAATAAAAACTAGAAAGATGCTTTCTTTGAAAATGCTTTGCATTGTGTGGATTCATGTCAAATAATTAAAATTTTCTTTTGATTCAGCAGGTTGGAAACACTCTTTTTGTAGAATATAGGAGAAGACATTTTGGAGCCCAGTGAGGACTATGGCGAAAAACAGAATGTCCCATGATAAAAGCAAGAAAGACGCTATCTGTGCAGATGATTTACAATGAGTAGATTCATCTCACAGAGTTAAACCTTTTTTTAATTCAGCAAGCTGGACACACTCTTGTTGTAAAATCTACGAGGGGACATTTTGTATCCCATTGAGTCCTAGGGTGAAAAACCACATATCTCACAATAAAAACTAGAAAGAAGCTATCTATAAAAATGCTTGTGATGTCTGGATGCATCTCAAGGAGTTAACACTTTCTTTTGATTCAGCCAGTTGGAAACACTCTTTTTGTAGAACGTATGAAGGACCATTGAGGTCTATGGTGAAAAGCTGAATATCCCTCAATAAAAAGTGGAAAGAATTTACCCAGGAAAAACCTTTGCAGTGTGTGGATTCATCTCACAGAGTTAAACCTTTCCTTTCATCCAGCAGGTTTGAAACACTCTTTTTGTAGAATCTACAAGGGAACATTTCTAAAACCATTGAAGCCTATGGTGAAAAGTGGAATATCCTGAGATAAAAACAAGAAATAAGCTCTCTGAGAAAATGCTTTGAAATATGTGGATTCATGTCACAGAGTTAAACATTTCTGTTCATTCAGCAGGTTGGAAACACTTTGTTTATAGAATCTACGAGGAAACATTTTGCAGTCTATTTAGGCCTATGATGAAAAATCAAATATCCTGAAATAATAAGTAGAAAGAAACTATCTGTGAAAATGCTTTGCGATGTGTGGATTCATCTCACAGAGTTAAAACTTTATTTTGATTCAGCGGATTAGAAACACTCTCTTTGTAGACTCTATGAGGGGGTATTTCAAAACTCATTGAGGCCTATGGTGAAAAACCGAATATCCTGTGATAAAAACTAGAAAGAAGCTATCTGTGAAGACGTTTTCCTATTCGTGGATTCACTTTACAAAGGTAAACCTTTCTATTAATTCAGCATGTTGGAAATATTTATTTTGTAAAATCTATGAGGGACATTTTGGAGCCCACTGAGGCCTATGGTCAAAAACCGAATATTCCGTGATAAAAACTAGAAAGAAGCTACCTCCATGAAAATGCTTTTTGATGTGTGGATTCATCTCACAGAGTTAAACCTTTCTTTTAATTCAGCATGTTGGAAACATTCTTTTGGTAGAATCTATGAGAAGACACTTTGGAACCCATTCAGGCCAATAGTGAAAAGCCAAATATCCCATGATAAAAACTAGAAAGAAGCTGTCTGTGACAGAACTTTGCGATGTGTGGATTCATCTCACAGAGTAAAATATTTCTATTCATTTAGCAGATTGAAAACACTCTTTTTGAAGACTTTACAAGCCAACATTTGGAGCTTATTGAGGCCCATGGTGAAATGCTGAATATCCCACAATAAAAACTAGAAAAAAGCTTTCTGTGAAAATGCTTTGTGATATGTGGATTCATCTCCCAGAGTTAAACTTTTCTCTTGAGTCAGCAAGTTTTAAACACTCTTTTTGTATAATCTACGGGGAGACATTTCGGAGCCTATTGAGGCCTATGATGAAAAGCCGAATATTTCAGCAAAAATAAGTAGAAAGAAGCACTCTGTGAAAACAATGTGTGGCTTCTTTTCACAGACTTAAACCTTTCTTTTGATTCAGCATTTGGAAATACTTTTATTGTAGAATCTACAAGGAAATATTTCGGGTCTCATTGAGGCCTATGGTGAAAAGCCAAATATCCCATGATAAAAACTAGAAAGAAGTTCTCAGTGAAAAGCCTTTTCCATGTGTGGATTCATCTCACAGAGTTAAACTTTTCTTTTGATTCAGCATGTTGGAAACACTTTTTTTGTAGAGTCTATGAGAAGACACTTTGGAGCCCATTGAGGCCAATGGTGAAAAGTCGAATATTCCCTGAAAAAAACTAGAAAGAAGCTCTCTGTGAAAACACTTTGCCATGTGTGGATTCATCTGATAGATTTAAACTTTTCTGTACATTTAGCAGGTTGTAAGCTCTCTTTTTGAAGAATCTACAAGGTGACATTTTGGAGCTTATTGAGGCCTATGATGAAAAGCCGAATATTTCACCAAAAAAAGTAGAAAAAAGCTCTCTGTGAAAATGCTTTGCAATATGTGGATTCGTCTCCCAGAGTTAAACTTTTCTCTTGACTCAGCAGGTTTTAAACACTCTTTTTGTAGAATCCACAAGGAGACATTGCAGAGCCTATTGAGGCCGTGATGAAAAGCCGAATATTTCACCAAAAAAAGTAGAAAGAAGCTCTCTGTGAAAACTTTTAGTGATGTGTGGATTCATTTCACTGACTTAAACCTTTCTTTTGATTCAGCAGTTGGAAATATTTTATTGTAGAATCTACAAGGAAATACTTTGGATCTCATTGAGGCCTATCGTGAAAAGCCAAATATCCCACGATAAAAACTAGAAAGAAGCTCTCAGTAAAAAGCTTTTGCCATGTGTGGATTCATCTCACAGAGTTAAACCTTTCTTTGGATTCAGCACGTTGGAAACCCTCTTTTTGTAGAATCTATGAGGGCATACTTCTGAGTCCATTGAGGCCTATGGTGATAAGTCAAATATCCCGTGATAAAAACTGGAAAGAAACTCTCTGTGGAAACGTTTTGCAATGTGCAAATTCATCTCACAGAGTTAAACGTTTCTTTTGATTCAGTTGGTTGGAATCACTCTTTTCTATGAGGGGACATTCCATAGCCCGTTGAGGCCTATGGTAAACAAAACGAATATCTCACAATAAAAACTAGAAAGAAGCTATCTCTAAAAATGCTTTGTGATGTGCAGATTCACCCCACAGACTTAAACCGTTCTTTGGATTCAGCAGGTTGGAAACACTCTTTTTGTAGAATGTACGAGGGAATATTTCAAAGCCCTTTGTGACCTATGGTTAAAAACCAAATATCCTGCGTTAAAAACTAGAAAGAAGCCATCCCTGAAAATGCTTCATGATGTATGCATTCATCCTACAGAGTAAAGCCATTCTCTGATTCAGCAGGTTGGAAACACTCTTTTTGCAAAATCCATGAGGGAACATTTCAGAGCCCATTGAGGTCAATAATGAAAAATCGAATACCCCATGATAAAAACTAGAAAGAAGCTATTTGTGAAAATGCTTTGTAATGTGTCATTTCACCCAACAGAGTTAAACCTATCTTTTGATTCAGCAGGTTGGAAACATTCTTTTGTAGAATCTACAAGGAAACATTTCAAAGCCTATGTAAGCCTATCGTGAATAACTGAATATTTTGCAGTAAAAACTAGAAAGAAGCTCTCTGAGAAATACTTTCCGATGTGTGGATTTATCTCACAGAGTTAAACATTTCTGTTGACTCAGCAGGTTGTAAACATTCTGCTTGTGGAATCTACGAGGTGACATTTCAGAGCCTGTTGAGGCCTATGATGAAAAATCAAATATCCTGATATAACAAGTAGAAAGAAACTATCTGTGAAACTGCTTTTCAATGTATGGATTCATCTCACAGAGTTAAAACTTTCTTTAATTCAGCAGGTTAGAAACACTCTCTTTGTAGAATATACAAAAGAACATTTCAAAGCCCATTGAGGACTACAATAGAAAACAAAATATCCCATGATAAAAACTACAAAGAAGCTATCTGTAAAACTGCTTTACAATGTGTGGATTCATTTCACAAAGTTAAACCTTTCTTTTGATTCAGCAGGTTGGAAACACTCTCTTTGTAGAATCTACTAAGGGACATTTCAGAGCCCATCGAGGACTATGGTGAAAAAGTGAATATCTCCTGATAAAAACTAGAAAGAAGCTATCTGTGAAGATGCTTTCCTATGTGTGAATTCATCTCACAATGCTAAACCTTTCTTTTGATTCAGTGGGTTGGAAACACTCTTTTTGTAGAATCTACAAAGGGATATTTCAAGGCCCATTGAGGACTATGGTTAAAAAAGTGAATATCCCGTGATAAAAACTAGAAAGAATCTATCTGTGAAGACACTTTTCTATGTGTGGATCCATCTCACAATGTTAAACCTTTCTATGAATTCAGCAGGTTGGAAACACTTATTTTCTAGAATCTATGAGGGGACATTTTGGAGCCCATTGAGGCCTAGGGTTAAAAAACAAATTTCCCCCAATAAAAACTATAAATAACCTATCTGTGGAAGTTCTTTGCAATTTGTGGATTCATCTCCCAGAATGAAAATTTCATTTTGATTCAGCAGGTTGGAAACACTCTTATTGTAGAATCTACAAGAGGACATTTCAGAGCCTATTGAAGCCTGTGTTGAAAAACTGAATATCCCACAATAAAAAGTAGAAGGAAGCTACCTGTAAAAACCCTTTTTGATGTGTGGATTCATCTCACAGAGTTAAACCTTTCTTTTGATTCAGCATGTTGAAAATACTTTTTTTTTTTTTTTTTTTTTTTATAGAATCTATGAGAGGACACTTGGGAGCTTTTGTGTTCTATGGCGAAGAACTCAATATCCTGCAATAAAAACTAGAAAGAGGCTCTCTGTGAAAACATTTGGTGATGTAGGGATTCATCTCATAAACTTAAACTTTTCTTTTGATTCAGCAGTTTGGAATCACTCTTTTTGAAGAGTGCCTGAAAGGACATTTTGGAGCCCATTGGGGCCAGTACTGAAAAACCCAATATCCTTTTATAAAAACTAGAATGAAGCTATCTGTAAAGACACTTTGCTATGTGTGGATTCATCTCATAGAGTTAAACATTTTAATTCCGCAGTTAGAAACACTTAGTTTGCAAAATCTACTAGGGGACATTTCTTAGTCCATTGAGGCCTATGGTGAAAAACCAAATATCCCAGGATAAAAACTATACAGAAGCTGTATGTGAAAACGCTTTGCAATATGTGGATTCATCTCACAGAGTTAAAACTTTATTTTGATTCAGCAAGATGGAAAATTCTTTTTTTAGAATCTATGAGGGAACATTTTGAAGTCCTTTGAGGCCTATGGTAAAAAATCGAATATCCCACAAAAAAGCTAGGAAGAAGCTATCTGTGGAAACGCTTTTAGATATATAGGATTCATCTCACAGAGTTAAACCTTATTCTTTTTTTAATTCTGTAGGTTGGAAACATTATTTCTGCAGAATCTACAAAAAGATATTTTGGAGCCCATCGATGCCTATGGTAAAAACCCGATTATCCCATGATAAAACCCAGAAAGACACTGTCTCTGAAAATGCTTTGTAATGTGTGAATTCATCCCACAGAGTTAAATCTTATTTGGATTCAGCAGGTTGGAAACACTTTTTTTTTTTTTTTTTTTTTTTTTTTTTTTTTTTTTTTTTTTTTAGATTGTATGAGGGAACATTTCAAAAATGATAAAACAATTGTGATGTGTGGTGAAAAATGAAATATCCCATGATACAAACTAGAAAGAAGCTTTCTGTGGAAATGCTTTGCAATGTGTGGATTCATCTCACAGGGTTTAATCTTTCTTTGGTTTCAGCTGGTTGGAAACACTCTTTTTGTAGAAACTTTGAGGGGAAATTTTGGAGCCCATCGAGGCTTATGGTGGAAAACCAAATATCCCATGATAAAAACTAGAAGGAAGTTATTTCTAAAAATGCTTTCTGATGTTTGGAACCTACTGAATTCAAAGAAAGAGTTAAACCTTTCTTTGGATTCAGCAGGTTAGAAACTTTCTTTTTGTAGAATGTACAAGGGAACATTTTAAATTCCATTGTGGCCTTTGGTGAAAAAATGAATATCCCATGATAAAAACTGGAAAGAAGCCATCTCTGAAACTGGTTTGCAATGTATAGATTCATCCCACAGAGTGCAACCTTTCTTTGATACAGCAGGTTGGAAACACTCTTTTTGCAGAATCTATGCAGGAACACTTTGGAGCCCACTGTCATTAATGGTGAAAAACAAAATACCCCACCATAAAAGCTAGAAAGAAGCTATCTGTGAAAATGGTTTTGTGATGTGTCAATTCACCCAAAGAGTTAAACCTATCTTTTGATTTAGCAGATTGGAAACATTCTTTTGTAGAATTTACAAAGGGACATTTCAGAGCCCATGTAGGTTTATAATGAATAACTGAGTATCCCCCAATAAAAACTAGAAATAAGCTATCAGTGAAAATGCTTTACCATATGTGGATTCATCTCATAGATTTAAACCTTTCTTTCAATTCAGCAGGGCAAAAATACTCTTTTAATCGAATCTACCTGGGGACATTTCAGAGCTCATTGTGGCCTATGGTGAAAAACAGACTATCCCATGATAAAAACTAGAGAGAAGATCTCTATGACAACACTTTGGGATGTGTGGATTTATCTCACAGAGTTAAACCTTACCTTGATACAGCAGGTGGGAAAACACTTTTTGTAGAATCCATGAGGGGACATTTGGAGTCCCTTGAGGCCCATAGTGAAAAACCGAATATCCCACAATAAAAACTATAAAGAAGCTATCTGTGGAAACACTTTGCAATGGTGGATTCAACTCACAGAGTTAAACTTTTCTTTTCATTCATCAGGTTGGAAACACTCTTTCTGTAGAATCTACAAAAGAACATTTAAGAGTCCATTGAGGCCTAAGTTGAAAAACTGAATATTCCACAATAAAAACTGGAAAGAAGCCATTTGTGAAAATGTTTTGTGAAGGGCAGATTCGTCTAACAGAATTGAACCTTTCTTTTGATGCAGCAGATTGGAGACACTCTTTTTGTAGAATCTACGGGGGTACATTTCAGAGCCCATTGAGGCCTATGGTGAAAAACTGGATATCCCGTGATAAGAAAACTAGAAAGAAACTATTTCTGAAAATGCTTTGTGATATGTGGATTCACCTCACAAAGTTAAACCTTTTCAGGTTGGAAAAACTCTTTTTGTAGAATCCATGAGGGGACATTTTAAAACCCATTGAGGTCTTTGTGAAAAGCTGAATATTCCACAGTAAAACCAGAAAGATGTTATCTGTGAAAACACTGTGATATATGGATTCATCTAACAGAGTTTAACCTATCTTTTAATTCAGCAGGTTGGAGACACTTTTTTTTTCTTTTTTTTTTTTTTTTTTTTTTTTTTGTAGAACCCACAAGGGGACATTTCGGAGACCATTGAGTCCTAATGTCAAAAATTGAGTATCCCACAATAAAACTAGAAAGAAGCTATCGCTAAAAATTCTTTGTGATGCATAGATTCATCTAACAGAGTTTAACCTTTCTTTGGATTCAGCAGGTTAGAAACATTCTTTTTGTACAATGTACGAGGGAACATTTCAAAGCCCATTGTGACCTATAGTGAAAAACTGAATATCCTGCAATAAAAATTGGAAAGAATCCATCTCTGAAAATGATTTTCGATGTGTGCATTCATCTCACAGAGTTAAACCTTTCTTTTGATTCAGCAAATTGGAAACACTCTTTTTGCAGAATTTACAAGGGGACATTTTGGAGCCCGTTGATACCTGTAATGAAAAACAGAATATCCCATCATAAAAAGTAGAAAGAAGCCATCTGTAAAAATGCTTTGCCATGTGTGGATTTATCTTATGAAGTTAAACCTTTCCGTGGATTCAGCAGGTTGCAAACAATATTTTTTACAATCTACAAGGGGACATTTTGGAGCCTAATAAGGTCTATGGTGAAAAACCGAATATCCAGAAATAAAAACTAGAAAGACGCTCTCTGCGAAAACGTTTTGTGACGTGTGGATTCAGCTCACAGGGTTAAACTTTTTGCTTGATTCAGAATGTTGGAAATACTTTTTTTTTTGGTAGAATCTATGAGGGGACATTTTGGAGCCCTTTGAGGCCTATGATGAAAACCTGAATATCCTGTGATAAAAACTAGTAGGAAGCTATCTGTGAAAACCCTTTGCAATGTGTAGATTCATCTCACAGAGTTAAACCTTTCTTTTGATTCAGCAGGCTGGTGATCTTTTTTTGTAGAATCTACGAGGGGACATTTCCAAGCCCTTTGAGACCTATGGTGAAAAACTAAATATCCATGATAAAAACAAGAAAGAAGCTATCTGTGGAAATACTTTACACTGTGCCAATTCATCTTACAGAGTTAAACCTTTCTGTTTATTCTGCAGATTGGAAACACTCCTTTTTTAGAATCTACAAGGGGACTATTCAGAGCCTATTGAAGTCTATGGTGAAAAATTGAATATCCCGTGATAAAAACGAGAAAGAAGCTCTCTGTGAAAATTCTTTGTGATGTGTGGATTCCTCTCACAGAGTTAAACTACTCTTTTGATTCAGCAGGTTGGAAACACTCTTTTTGTAGAATCTACGAGGGGACATTTCTGAGTCCATTGAGCCCTATGGTGAAAAACCGAACATCCTATGATAAAAACTAGAAAGAAGCTATTTCTGAAAACACTTCGCAATGTGTGGATTCATCTCACAGAGTTAAGCCATTTTTTTTTTTTTCCAGCAGATTGGAATCACTCTTTCTGTAGAATCTATGATGGAACATTTTGGAGCTCTTTGAGGTCTATGGTGACACACTGAATATCCTGTGATAGAAACTAGAAAGAGCTATCTCTGAAGACTTTTTGTGATGTGTGAGTTCATGTCACCAAGTTAAACCATTCTTGTGTTTCAGTAGACTGGAAACACTCTTTTTGTAGAATCTACGAGGGGGCATTTTGGAGCCCACTGAGGCTTATGGTGAAAAACTGAATATCCCACGATAAAAGCTAGAAAAAAGCTGTCTGTGAAAATGCTTTGTGACGCTGGGATTCATCCCACAAAGTTAAAACTTTCTTTTGATTTAGCATGTTGCAAAACACTCTTTTGATAGCGTCTACGAGGGGACATTTTGGAGCCCATTCAGGTGCATCTGCATTGAGTTATCTAAAAGAAGAACATATAGAGGATAACGAAAGAATGAAAAATAGGAAGGAAACTTAATATGCTAGTATAAAAATTGAAGTGGTTGAGATAATATGGGATCTGGAGAATTAAGAAAATGTGTTAAGGAAATTAAAAATTAATAGCAGATTTTTAATTAAAAGTAATAAGTATCACAAAATATATCATAAAGGATGTGTTCAAAAATTTGAGGCATGTCTCCTAAAAGAAAAGAAAAAAATTATATGATAAAACATTGAGATAATGTATTATAAGTAGGAAAGGCAAAGACTAAAATCTAATTTAATGATCATTAATATTCCTGAAGACATACAGAAATTAGAAAAGATAAAATATAATTTTAAAATACTAAAATATAGTGAAAATTGATATGAAACATTAATTTTCTTAGTGAAATTAATGAAACTGGGACATTTAGACATAACCTTAGAAAAGCTTTGAATATTAAGGGTAAAGAAAGTAATACCATAAGCAGAAAAGAAATCTTTATGGACTACAAATATAAAGTAGTCAACATATCTGCTGCACTAGCCAAAGTTAATTAGAAGCAATATTTGAAGGTGGAAGACACATAATTTTTTTTTTTTTTTTTTTTTTTTTTTTTTTTTTTTTTTTTTGAGACGGAGTCCCACTCTGTCTCCCAGACTGGAGTGCAGTGGCACAATCTCAGCTCACTGCAACCTCAGACTCCTAGGTTCAAGTGATTCTCTTGCCTCAGCCTCCCAAGTAGCTGGGATTATAGGTGCCCACCACCATGCGTGGCTAATTTTTCATATTTTTAGTAGAGATAGGATTTCACCATTTTGGCCAGGCTTGTCTCAAACCCCCGACCTCATGATCTGCCTGCTGTAGCCTCCCAAAGTGCTGGGATTACAAGTCTGAGCCATTGCACCAGGTCATGGAAATTTTTTATGCTGGAATAAAATATGTTGGCTAGATTCGGCTATGTGAGATGTAATAGGAACACAATCTCAGCATTTAACAAAAGAATCAAAGGATTTTGGAAATCAATAGTATAAAAAGGAGTTGGCAGTGAGTGTTTCTACTAATGAAATGTACATTTATCTAATTTTAAACATAAAAATTTACATACTTGGCCTACAGGTTGAACAACTATACATATAAAAATTATTTAAAATCTGGTTTTATAGTTTCAGGTGGCATCTAAAAAGAATGCTAGTGACTGAGAAACAGGTAAGGAAAATCAGAACATGTTAAACTACTCACAGTACTTAGAGAGAAACTATGAACAGTTATTTAGAAAATGTAAGTCCAAAATACTTTTCTGGATTTCTGCTACTTGAAGGATCCAACAATCTCTGTTTGTTTCATGAACTAGTAAATCTCTTCTTCCTCTCCCTTCCCAACTCCTATATTTTTTTCTGTTCCTTATTTTATTTTCTTCCTTTGCACAACACCACAAAAAATAACCCTTTTGAAAAACAAAAGCCACACAGCCAATTTGTTCACAAGGAAGCAAATTCTGTCTATCACTTTTGTGATCAACTTATGCTGAAGAAAGGGAACAAATGACCCAGCTATTTGCTTATAATTCTCATAGAAAAACTCAAAAAAAGCAAAACACAACTTAAAGTGTTAATTCTTTTCCCTGTAACCAAACAAAAAACAAAGTCTACTTAGTATTAAATAGAAAGCAAGGAAAATAATTAAAAAGCTAAAAAAAAGTCTGAAAATCATATAACAATAGTAAGAATAAATATGTTTAAAAAGAGTGTACATTTGGATGGGCGCGGTGGCTCAAGACTGTAATCCCAGCACTTTGGGAGGCCGAGACGGGCGGATCACGAGGTCAGGAGATCGAGACCATCCTGGCTAACACGGTGAAACCCCATCTCTACTAAAAAAAAAAATACAAAAAACTAGCCGGGCGAGGTGGCGGGAGCCTGTAGTCCCAGCTACTCCGGAGGCTGAGGCAGGAGAATGGCGTAAACCCGGCAGGCGGAGCTTGCAGTGAGCTGATATCCGACCACTGCACTCCAGCCCGGGCGACAGAGCGAGACTCCGTCTCAAAAAAAAAAAAAAAAAGAATGTACATTTATTGAATTCATGTTTTAAGGATAAAGACTTAATGCTAAGCAAAATAGCATCCAAATACACAGTCTTGGAATTTTGAACAATTAGTAAAGTTATCAGAAATAGATACAATGATTGACATAGTTATAGTGGGAAACAACTTAGATGTTTCAGAAATTTTTAATATGTGTCCAAAAATGAATATAAATCATTTGAATCATCTAATGAACATGTATGTCTGTGTGTGTGTGCATGACTCTGTGTGTGTGTGTGTGTGTGTGTGTGTATATATATATATACATATATATATATATATATATATATATATATATGGGGGGGAGAGAGAGAGAGATGCCATTGATACCTAGAAACCACTAATAAATATATTCTGGTATCCTGCAAAGTTTTATAAAATTATGCCTTTCTGGTCAATTGACAATTATTAAACCATAGAGAAAATGTTAATATATATTCCAAAGACAAAATATCAAGAAGGAATTTTTAAGCTACAATGCCGTAAACTAAAAATTGAAAATATAATTTTAAAAGCTTCTATCATTTAGAAATTTAAAAATGCTTCACCAAATAACTCAAAGAGGACATTGAAACAATTATATATAAACTATTAAAAAACAATGCAAACAATAATATATAACCAGCGTTTCTCAGAATCAATTTAAACTTTTAACTACCTTTAATATCAGGAATAAACAAACAAATACACAAAACAAAAAAAGACAAAACCAAAAAGAATCCTCAAATTATTTGGCAAAAGCTTAGGAAGAATACACACACACTTTCAAAAGAGAAGAAAAGACATTACAAATGAAATAAGATAGACTACGTTAATACGTTTTCAAATTTAGATTAAATAAAATGAAAGCTTTTCTGATATAGAATACTAAATTTTTAAGTAGATAATATCATAGTTTATGCAGATGAAGAACTTTAGAAGACATTTAGATGTTTATTTAGACTTATGTTCAAAAGGCACTGAATCTAGATTTCCCTCAAACATTTAAGGAGAAGTCACATATCACATAAAGAGTACTAGAATATGAATAGATAATATGTTTCACAATTTGTTTTATAAATTAACAACAACTCATATCAAAAAGTAACAAATGAAAAATTAATTCCCATTGTATTAGGAAATCTATATTGAAGATAGAAAAATCCAATGATTAGAAAATCCAATGATTATTTTATTATATTTCAAAAAGCGTTTGATTAAATCTATATTAGTATACTAGGGATGCTGTAACAAATATCACAAACTGAATGGCTTAAAACAACAGAAATTTATTATTTCACAGGTCTGGAGACTGGAAGTTCAAATCCAAGTATTGACATCATACTGAGTGGGCAAAAGCTGAACGCATTCCCGTTGGGGTGACCAGACTCAACACTAGGTCGTGGGGGTGACGAAGTCCAGCAGAGTCAAAGGAATGAGAAAAAGAAAGTTTGAGAGAGAAAGTGGGACCAGGGGCCATTTCTAGTGTGGAGGCTGCAAAGGCCCTGAGCTCTGGGAGGCCACGCTATTTATTGGTGCTCAAATAAAGAAACAGGTGGTGAGCATGTGCGGGTTGAAAGGAAACGGTGTATGAAGTGAATGAGAAACATATGGCTACTTGAGATGATGGGAGTGCTAGAAGCAAGGAGCCAGCAAGTCTAGCAGACATGCAAGCTCCACCTCAGCTTCTCTTCCAACACTCAGCTTTTCTTCCAACATGTCCCCCTTCTCTTTTTTGTAAAAACTGCCACAGCTATCATTATTACTAGCGTAAGGTGGCCCCTTTTAAAAATTAATTGAGCAAGGCAATTGCAGGCTGTGCCACCCTTAAATGCTGGTGGGTGATCCAGCTTCATTTTTCTTAGCCCTTATTCAAAATGGAGTCACTCTGCTTTGAATGCTTCCTACATATCTCTCGTGTCTCTTTTATAAGAGAACCTTTAATTTTAGGGGTTGCGGAAGGATGAAGGTCCGTCTTTTGTAACTTCTTGATGCTGAATAGGGGCAATGATATTCTTGCCTACCTATTAGAGTCTCTTATATTCAGGGTAGAAAGGAGTTCAATCAGAAAGCATTGGTCCATTAAGCATCTATAGGTAAAACCCTGGTGCTCCAGCAGTTTCTCAGCATGGCTCGTACTGGGGGAACCCAGTCCATAGTTGGGATGTATGGGTCCTTCCAGTCTTCTGTTCTATGATCGTACACACTTTGAGGGCACTTACATGGTTTATCTCCTACAAAAATACAAACATACCTTCACCTCTACTGATTTACTGTTAGTAAATCTACTGAAACAGATGCAAAAACTTTTGTGGCTGTAGCCGGGTGGCGTGCCATTGCTGAAGCATTTGTAACTTAGCTTGTGCTTCTTTCATTAATTACCATGGGATAAAACTTACCGCTGATAACAAGAAGCAGGCCCCTTCTAACAGAAGGCACAGAGAAAGCAAATTGAGGCTTAAAAGCAATCCTTAAACCTTCCATTTGCACCGTACAGGTGAGTCTACTAGATGCTGTGGTTTATGATAGATCTTCAGATGTTTGGTGGGCACCCACACAGGCACCTGATTGTCACCTGGAGAGACACAAGCAAATTATCCTTCTTATAAAATTATTTTTCTTTTTTCTTAGCTGTTTCTATGTGCATTCCTTCACCATATATCTTGTCCAGCCTTTCTATATTCCTTTTGTCCTGTCAGGTGTTGTTCAGCTGCAGTCATGGGTTGATCTTTTTGTAAATTAAAAAAAATTTAATGTTAATAAAGCTAAATGCAGTTGCATATGTGGTGTCTTATATTCCTGGTCCCTTCCTTTTTGCTTTTGTATTTGAGTTTTTAAAGTATGATTGGCTCATTCCACTGTTGCTTGTCCTTGTGTGTTATATGGAATACCTGTAGTATGGGTAATAGTCCATTATAGAAAAAATGTAGCCATGCTTTACTACAGTGTCCTGGGCCCTTATTAGTTTTGACTTTTGGGGGAGTTCCTGTAACTGAAAAGCAAGATAAAAGATGTCTTTTAACATGAGCTGTAGCTTCCCCTGTTTGACATGTGGCCTAGATAAAATGTGAATAGGTATCTACTGAAACATGAACAAAGGACAATTTTCTAAAAGCAGGAATATGTGTTACATCCATCTGCCAGACGGAATTTGGAGATCAGCCTCTAGGGTTAACTCCTGTTCCTTGATGTGGCAAGTGCAGGACTTGGCAGGCAGAACAGTGTTGCACAATTTCTTTACCTTGTTTTAATGATAGACCACATCTTTTTCTAAGGCCTGCGGCATTAAGATGGGTTAAAGAATGAAATGTTTGTGCATCAGCAAAGGATGCAGACACCAATGCATCTGCCCTTTGATTAAGTTTACTCAAAAGGCCAGGGAGGTTAGTATGTGCTCTTATATGACTGATATAGAAAGGTGAATGCCTTTGTTATACTGCTTGCTTTAAAGAATGAAATAAAAGATTAAGTTGTTCTTTGGACAGGGAGCATTTGCTGTTAAGGTTAGAATCACCTTGTAAAGTAGAAAAGAGGTGAGACATACCATAGGTAGGAATGCCTAAAGTTGGACGAATCCAATTAATGTCTTCTAATAATTTTTGAAAGTCATTTAAGGTGTTTAAATTATCTTTTCAAATTTCAACTTTTGAGGCTTAATAGCACTTTGTTCTACCTTCATTTCTAAATATTGAAAGGGAGTAGAAGTTTGGATTTTATCGGGTGCTATAACTAAACTTATCACATTTATAGCCTGTTTTAACTGTTTGTAGCACAATGTTAATTCATCCTTAGTCTCAGCTGGACACAGAATATCATCCATGTAATGGATTATATAACATTTTTTGAAAGGTTCTCTAACTGGTTTAATAGCTTCCCTGACATAAGTTTGACAAATAGTTGGGCTATCTAGCATGCCTTGTGGTAGTACCTTCTAATGGTATTTGTCTGCTGGTTCTTTATTATTTATGGCGGGAACAGTAAAAGCAAATTTTTCCTAATCTTGGGCAGCTAAAGGAATCGTAAAAATGCAATCCTTTAGCTCTATTACTATGAGAGGCCAGTATTTTGGGGTCATTGTTGGGGAGGGCAGCCTTGGTTGTAGCATGCCCATGGGTTGAATCACAGAATTGACAGCATTTAGATCTGTTGACATTCTCCATTTCCTTGATTTTTTGTTAATGATATATGCAGGAGAATTTCAAGGGGAGAAAGTAGATTCTACATGTCCCTTTTGGAATTGTTCCTGCACCAGTTCTTTTAAAGCCTCCAGTTTTTTTCTGTTTCAGCAGCCATTGCTCCACCTAAACTGATTTGGCAGGTAGCCAAACAAGAGGAATGGGAGCCCGGAGGGTCAACAATGGCTGCTCCTAAAAATGACACCTCAATCCTGTCTAATCTGTTTGCCTTTTTAATTCTAAAACTTTTGATTGACCATTTTTATCTTTTCCTAGTCCTTTTCCCAGGTGATAGCCTATATTTTTCCTTATTTGTTTATTATTATTACTATATTGATCCGTAGGAATAGATATTTTAGCATCGTATTGTTGCAATAAGTCTCTATCTAATACATTGACAGGAATAGGTGCAATGATAGGCTGAATTGTCCTTTCCTGACCATCCAGCATTTGACATGGTAAAATTGAAGAACTTTGAAAAACTTGTGAGGCAGTCCTTACTCCAACAATACCAATGGATGCTTTCTGCTTAGGCCGGTGCCGGGGCCATTGATTTATAGCAATAATAGAGATATCAACTCCAGTATCTACTATTCCTTTAAAATCTTTTTCTTGAAAAGTTATTGTGCAAATAGGTCTTTTGTCAGACACTTGAATAACTTAATACACAGCCTTTCCTGCTGGATTATTACCACCAAAGCTTCCTGTTCTTTTCACTGTGCTGTTTCCTACTTTCATGTAAGGTAACAGCAACAACTGAGCAATTCTTTCTCCTGGGGAGGCAGACCATGGGGTTGAGGAACTAATAACTAATTGAATTTCTTCAGGATAATCAGAGTCAATTATTTCTGTATGTACAGTAACACCTTTTAAACTTAGACTAGACCTTCCAAGTGATAGATCAAATGTTCCTGAGGGTATGGGTCCCCTAACTCCTGTGAGGACCTTCTTTGGTGGCTCACCAGGAAGTAAGGAGTTGGGAATTGTGCTGTAGAGGTCTACAGCAGCACTGCTTGCTGAGACAGGTGACAGTTGTATATTTGTAAGGGCACTGGCTGTGCTGGGTATGCCTTGGTTTGTTGAGGGGCTCAAGGTGGGTCCCTCTTCCGATTTCCTGAAAGAGATTGTCCATCTTTGCTAAATTTAGAATGACACTGACTTGCCTAGTGATTGGACTTTTCTGTTGATTGATGGTAGTAGTTTTTGTCTTTTTATTTCCTTTTCTACATTCCTTTCTTGTGTGTCCAAATTGCACACAATTAAGGCAAGAGCCTGAGAAATGGGGCATATTTTTTCTTACTCTTAATCTAGCCATATCCTGAGCTAAAAGAGTAGCCTTATGTAAGTTACCCTCAATGCCATCGCAAGTCTTAATATATTTAGTTAAATAAGCCTTCTCTCTCAGGGGTCTAATAGCAGTTTGACACTCTGAATTAGCATTATTGTATGCAAGAAGCTATATTATAACATCCTGAGCCATTTTATCATTTATGGCTTTATATACAGCCTCTTGGAGCTGAGCAATAAAATTAATGTATGGTTTTTTAGGTCCTTGTGGGACAGAACTGAAATAAGGATATATTTTCCCTGTAACATTTATCCTTTTCTATGCCTGTAAGCACACAAAGCACAGCTGAACAATGGCAACATCCTCCGTTACTGCCTGATTCTCTAATTGACCTCAATTAGGGCCAACTACTATTAACTGATCAAAGAAAATAGACACAAGAGGCTGCACTTGTATGTTTTCCTTTGCCTGAGTTTAAGCTTCATCAGCCTACCAGGTTTTAAACTGCAAGTATTGACATGGAGTGAGAACATATTTTGTTGAAGTATCCTAATTATATGGTATTAATCCATTATCAAGAGCCATACTTTTTAATAAAGTTTGCACAAAAAGAGAGTTTGATCCATATTGACCAATGGCTTGCTTAAATTCTTTAGTAACTTAAAAGAAAAAGCAGCCTAATTAGCTATATTCTGTCCTCCTTGCTGGATTATAGTAATGGGAAATTGCCATGCTTCAAGGTCTCCCTTGGCTCTAGCTTTTTGAATAGAATTTTGTATAGCGCCACCAATTGCTCCAGGTTTTAATGTTACAACTACAGGAACAGTAAGTTTTACAGCTAATTTATTTTCTCACCATTAAGGTGAGAGAGGGGAGGTGGCCATTCACTTAATTCAGCAGGTGGAGCCGATGGGCAAGTAAAACATACTTTTTTTAGTTTTCCTTTCTTTTCTTTAATCTCCTCTGGTAGCTGTTCCTCACACTCAGAATTTGAAGTTAGTTTTTTATACTCATCCTCCTCTTTCTCATCTGAGTCTGCCTCATCATCTATTTGAAATAGCTCAAGGGTTGCCTTTATTAGCACCCACATTGACCAGACAGAAACTGGAATGTCTGCTCCATCTTTATACACCTCTTTAAAATCTCTTCCAATTCTCTCCCATTCATCCAACTTCATAGTCCTTTGTTCTGGACACCATGGGCAAAACTGCTTTACTATACTAAAGACTGTTACAAATTCTGAGTACTTTCACTCCCCCTCTGTGTAATAAATGCCTTAAGAAATTTAAACAAGCAGAATGTCTGCTTTCACTTTGTCCCATTGTTACCCTGGTTCTTCTGAGCACTCAGTTTTCCCACCCAGTCCTTTTAGACATCCTCAGGTGTCTTTTGATGATGTGTCACACACTCTAGCATTCCTTCACCGGGGTCTTCGTTACCCCATGTTGAGAGCCAGGAAAATTGGAGTCATCAGACCCAACACTAGGTCGTGGGGGTGATGAAGTCTGGTGGAGTCAAAGGAATGAGAAAAAGACAGTTTGAGAGAGAAAGTGGGACCAGGGGACCATCGTGAGTTGGGTGGCTGTGAAGACTCTGAGCTCTGGGAGCCGACGCTATTTATTGGTGCTCAAAGAAATAGGCGGTGAGTATGTCTGGGTTGAAAGGAAACGGTGTCTCAAGTGAGTGAGAAACATATGGCTACTTGAGACAATGGGAGTGCTAGAAGCAAGGAGCCAGCAAGTCTACCCAACATGCAAGCCTTGCCTCAGCTTCTCTCCCATCACTCCGTTTTTATCCCAACACATTCCCCTTAAGAACAGGAATAAAATAGGGACACCTGTTCTTACCACTCCTGTTCAACAAGTCCTAGCCAGAGCAATCAGGCAAGAGAAAGAGATAAAAGGCATCAAAATAGGAAATAAAGTCAAATTATCTCTCTTCACTGATGATATGATTCTACACATAGAAAACCCTAAAGACCATGCCAAAAGCTTCCTAGAACTGATAAGCAACTTCAGCAAAGTTTCAGGATTAAAATAAAATCAACAAACAAATAGAAGTAGCATTTCTGTACACCAAAAATGTTTAAACTGAGAGGTAAATCAAGAATGCAATCCTGTTTACAATAGCAACCCCCAAAATAAAATAAAATAAAACAAGAAAATGTCTAACCAAGGAGGTAAAGGATATCTAAGAGGAGAACTACAAAACACTGCAGAAAGAAATCATAAATGACAAAACAAATGGAAAACCATTCCATGCTCATGGATTAGAAGGATCAATATTGTTAAAATGGCTATACTGCCAAAAGCAATCTACACATTCAACACTATTCCTATCAAACAACCAATGTCATTTTTCACAGAATTAGAAAAAAAAAATTGTTCTAAAATTCATATGGATTTTTAAAGAGCCCAGAAAACCAAAGGAAACCTAAGCAAAAGAGAACAAAGTTGGAGACATCACATTACCTGACTTCATACTATACTCTAAGGCCACAGTAGACAAAACAGCGTGGTACTGATATGAAAACAGACACAAAGACCAATGAAACAGAATAGAGAACCCCAAAATAAACACATGCACATACAGCCATCAGCTTTCCCAGGGTAACACAAAGAGAGCCAAGTGGCACGTGCACATTACACTGTGGGAGAAAAACCCAAGCTCAAGAAACCCCAATTTGTATTATGGGAAGTTCACTTGGCTGTACCTTTCCCCAGAGAGAGAAATTATCTACATTATACTAGACAGTAAATAAGCTTTTCCTATGTTCCAGAAGGAGGTACTGGTTTTCTATTCCAAGGCTGTTTTCTACACAAACATACTTGAAAACAATCATTTGGAACAAGATAGTCAGTGTCCATACTTGCAAAATGTGCAGAAATTAAACAGACCCAAAAATCGTTTCTCTACCAATTTCTATTTTTTAAAAATCATATTTTCTCCACTTAATATGCTTTTAATATGTGATCATATCCTGAAATTGTCTTAGCAATTACCCCCACTTCTGAGTCCAGAAGGATACAATAAATTTAATTTAATTTAATTTAGTAACACTTCAAATTGTAGTGATTCTAATAGCAGAGCTAGTTTGTAGCATAAAGAAAAAACAATATTATTAGGTGACACATATAAATAATGCTAGTCACCATTTGTAACTATCATGGTAAGTACAGTGATTACTTTCTTTTTATTTTATTTTATTTTTTCCATAGGTTATTGGGGTACAGGTGGTATTTGGTTACATGAATAAGTTACTTAGTGGTGATTTGTGAGATTTTGGTGCACCCATCACCCAAGCAGTATATACTGCACCCTATTTGTAGTCTTTTATCCCTTGCCCCCTCCCTATAAAATAATAGACAAAAAATAATGGGTTTAGAATAAATGAGTTCAAGTAAATTGTCAAATGTACGTGGGATAAGTGGAATCAGTTTCTGAGAAAAAGCAAAAAACTCAACAGAAATGCTCATAAAGCATCATCCCTTCATGGCTGGAGCTGCCAGGACACCGGAACACCAGGATCAGCTAGGGACATTTTGTAGAAGTCCTAGATGTACTAACTGCTCTGTGAATACACAGATATACAATTATAACTGTTACCTGCATGTAAAGATGAGAAGAAGGTGTTGGTCATAGTGGCAACTACCTCAGGAGTTACAAAGCAAATGTGGTTCCAGGACAGTATATGTCAGGGCAGAGGTGTCCTTGGAGGTTATTAGGAGCTGGTCATGGCACAGGCATTGCAAGTCAGATGGTCTCATTACTTTCATTGACAACATCAAAATTACTTTTGCATCAGCCTAACACAATGGCCTGGCAAGAGCACAGAAAAAGTCCCTGTGCTGTTAGGTGGGGGCCTCTGATGCAGCACAATTCCTTCATCCCCTTCTCCAAAACCCCCTCTTCCAATTCCACTGAAGAGAAAATCTGATGGACGTCCTGTAAGCAGGCTCAGATATATCTGCTATTTAAAGAAGCAGTGGTAGAGGTGATTCACAAATCCAAGCCTACCAAATACATCATAAATAGGTTACATGTTTTTTTTTTTTTTTTTAATTAGGGATCATGATGTGAAAGTTATCAGAATCAAAACTGTCATTAATCTTTAAAAAGAAAAGAAAAAATCCAGACAAATAAATTCAGAGAAGGCCTTGAAGAGAGGGTTCTCACCCTTCTAGGCCTGATAACAAAAACCACAACCTTGCACAAAGGCCGTAGCAACCTTACACAAAAAACACTTCTGTTGGGACATCTATCCAGCAACCACCTGCCCAACCTTCAACTGACATCGACCTTGTTGTTGATCTTTATAGTCAAAGATAACTGTGTCAAAACAATTATATAAGCCTCTTCATTTTTCCTTTATTTTTTTCCTACTCCCCCATACTTCCAGGTTGATCATTTTTCTTTTAAAAACCTTGTCTTCCTTCACCTATTTGAATCTACATAGTTTACTTTGTCATGCATATTCCCATTGCAATGCCCTCCTCCCTAAGATATGTTTTTTTCCTTTAAAGAGCCTTTCTATGTTTGTTATTTAGGTTTACAATGAGAAGAGGTCTAAAGTCTTTTTGTAAAATTGTTGCTGTCTTCCTACGAAAAAATCACTGACTTTTACTATTTACATTGACTTATTTACATTCCTGGGGATGAAGTATTAAATATTTCACAAATTTTCTTACGGACAAGATCCAAGTTTTCATGTGAGCAAAACTGAATATGCAAATTGATATGTAAATTATGCTGCAGATGAAATAGTCAAATGTTTCCTTGTATTTAATTTGTTACACATGAATATTGCATATGTAAGATAATACACTAAGAAATTATCAAATTTAATGAAATGCTTTAATCAAATTCCTCATTGAATTTTTGATATCAGTATCTTTTTCATTGTTTAATCCATCTTTAGAGTGAACAGGGCTGTCCAGGCCAAAGTCCTCACTTCTATCTAAATTACCTGAGTTACAGAACTTTTTGAATTTATTATGTTGTCACAGGAAATTTCCTATTGCTTGTTTAAAGGAGTCTCTCTCAATATGATGCAGAATCCAAAAGCACTGAAGGGCATATATGCTGAGTTTCTGGTGCTGAAGCTAAAGCTGTTGCCAATTTCTTGTAGAGCCTGCTGGAGTTAAACTTCATTTAAGTAATCATCAAAAGCTGCATTTATTCCCTCACTTGAAATTTTGATTTCACACTATTAGGACTAATCCTCTAAGTCTTTGCTAAGTTAAGTTTCTCCTTTTCTTATTGCTTGACTCTGATGATTTCTATATGCAATATCAATTGTTGTAAATTAAAGTATATTCAGGGCAAGAGAGTTTCCTTAAATATTACTTTGTTATTCAAAATAATCACAAAATTACTCATCATAGAAAAACTTGTGAGGATTCAAATATAGGGAAACACTTTTTCTTTCTAAGGTATAATTCTGTAAAGAAATTCACCTTAATTTGAATATATATAGGAAAATCTCCTTGTTCACTAATATTCTATATTTACTCTGTTTTCTTCCCTCATAGACCAGCCAGCTCTCTATTATTCTCCAAATGATGTGTGCCTCTCCAGAGTTCAGGTTATCTGCATACCTAATTTTTCCCACAGATTAATTACTGTTCTGAATTGCACTGAATTCAATTCAAGGTGATGTCATTTATAAAGAGTAAAGAGTGCAAATACATACTGCACGAGGGATCTTAGAAATCACATACGTGGTTTGATCCATAAGCTCATGTGAGCATGCAATGTCAACTTTTCTCATGCTTTTTAAAATCCACTTAAATTCTATTTTAAGCCACCATCTGTCTGTGCTGTTACGGCAGTTAGCCTCAAATCATTTTAAGATGCTCCTCCCGAGTATTGTGATAGTGACAGAGATGTCACCAGTCATGTGTCCTAGGAAGCCGGCTCCGAGATGGAGATTTGCATGCAAGGAAGTTGAAATGGATATTCCCAACACCTGTGGAAGAGTGCCAGCAATAGGATTGGGCAGAGCAGGAAGTGGGCTGGAATGCAATCACTATCATGGCCGAAGCCCGGTCTTCAGGGACCTTGATGAGTTTACCTAATGACCTCAAATTGGAGCAAGGAAACCAGGCCACTATATTTCTGTACCAAGCAGTCCTCGGATGTGGGATGCCCTGAGAAGGAACATGAACTTAGATGAAGGAACTTTACTGTGCTGTGAGTATTATTGCCAGGAGTCAGCTGTCAACACTCCCAGGAGACGGGGAATGATGCTTTCTTTAGTCACTGAGGAGGCATCTAGTGCCAGACCACAGCCTTGTTAAAAAGAGCCAGAATTTGGAGGATGGACGGTGGGTTTAACATTTGGGGCTTGACTTCTTGTCCTCACAAGCTGCTGCTGGCCTCTTCCTTGTCCATTTCTGTGTGGCCTGTTTACGCCCACCAGCTTCCTGCTTCTTTACCATATTTGGAATGCAAAAATATACTAGTAATTTGGCCCAAGGTCCCTTCTGCTTAGACATATCCTTGTAGCTATTTTAAAGATGACTATTCCTTCTAGAATATTTATAAGAAACTGCCTAAGTCACCACTGCTCACCAAGAGGCCTTTGCTTCTTAACTGTGGGAAAGGAACATGGGAGTGTAGGGAGTAGATATTTTCTAACCTGGAAAAATCTTTTTACCCTATATAATTTTTCTTAGCAAATTCCTTCTTTGCACTTATTCCACAATCTTTCCAAATTCTCCCAAATGCTCAAGCTTTTAAAAAACAAAATACAGAAATAATAGCAGGTTGGTATGTTTTCCACGAAACCTTTTCTTTCTATTCCTTTACATCAATGAGCTTAGAATAACTCTGCTCCTGGAATTGGGAAAGGGACTTGGGAAAAGAAAGAAAAAAAACTCTCAAAGTTTAACATCACAAAACATTACAGTCACTGTTATTTATTTATTTACTTACTTATTTACTTATTTATTTATGAGATGGAGTCTTGTTCTGCCACCAGGCTGGAGTGCAGTGGTGGGATCTCGGCTCACTGCAACCTCCACGTCCTGGGTTCAAGCGATTCTCCTGCCTCAGCCTCCTGAGTAGCTGGGACTACAGGCATGTGCCACCACACCCAGCTAATTTTTGTATTTTTAGTAGAGACGGGGTTTCACCATGTTAGCCAGGATGGTCTCGATCTCCTGACCTCGTGATCCACCCGCCTCAGCCTCCCAAAGTGCTGGGATTACAGGCGTGAGCCACCGTGCCTGGCCTTGCTTTGTAATTTTTATGTCATATATCCCCTGTGTTAGACCAAGAGCTTGTAAAAGCCAGAAGACATATACTATGTATAGTTCAATTAGAGTTGTTTACTGATAAAGCTGATTCTTCAATCTGAGGGTGGCATTTGTAGTTACAGTACTGTAGATGACAATCTAAGTTATGTTCTATAAACTGTGTCACTGACATCTCAATCTACAGCTAACTTTAATTTTTTAAAAGCAAAGGAGTAGGTTGTATAGGTTTAGAAATACATCCATTAAGCTCATTAAGTGAGGTGAATTCAAAACTTCACCTCACTGGAATATTTACCAAACTGACTATTCATTATCTAAAGGAGCCATACAAACGAGGTACTTTTTAAAATTCAAAGCTATGTAAGGTTTTATTTCCTTTTTATACTGTTACGAATTGGATTGTAGAGGTTATAAAGTAAAATAAGATTACTTTTACAGTAAAATATACAACACATTGTCACAAGAGGGCAGCCTTTGAACATGAATTGCTTCTCAGGCATTCCTTGAAATTTTGAGACAGTTACTTTAATTCACACAACTAAATAATAAAACACTACTGAGGATCTAAGCAGCTACTTTGACTTATGCATGTTGTTACTTTTTTATTACTGCTAATGGAAAATGTAATCTATAAGGAAGGCAAGGGCTGAATTTGTTTTAGATAAAAAGATAAATTTCTTTGGGTTGTAGCTTTCAAACATCAAGATAGTAGGTCAATGTCTAAATGAGTGTATCAAAGTTCTCACACTAGCACATGTAAATCCACCTCTTATCTACCCAGAATTCTAACCAAGCAAAGGCAAGTTGGAAGAACCAGACAAATGTAAGAGCCTAGGATACATACGTAAATGCCACTGGATTTTATGTTCTTAATTTTCAACCTCCCAAGTTTCACTAAGAGACATATTATTTGGAGATGTTGGTAAAGTGTAATTGAATGATGTCTCCACGTATGGTTGGTCTGGACCCCTCTCTGTCCAGTGGTTGCCCTCAACTGATTAGAGCCACCTCTCTAAAGATCATGCTTATGTCCATGGAGCAGTCCATAGCACTATAAATGATCTCCACCTTGTTCCAATTAAGATTTCTAGACTTACTGAATTGGAAAACACACAGGTATTTTTTGCCTGGTCACTTGTGGTTTTACAACACTACCTCTTGCCCCACCACTGCCCCAGGTGATTTTGATGCCACCCAAAGTGTGAGAACTACTGGCAGCTGCTATCAGAGAGCAACCAAGGCCCCGATCCTCTATGTGATTTCAAGACCCATATCTGGTTTTCAGCCATGTTGCCTTCTCCTTCTCACAGCTGAGCCTACTCCTCCTCCCTCACCACCTGTAGGCTATGCTTTCCTGTCTGTGTCCAGGATTATTCCTGACATAAGGCACGTGGGGTTTAAGGAGCTCTCTCTTCAGTCTTATTTCTGCACCATCTCTGACAGATGTATTCTAGTTGTAATCATGGGGCTACCTCCTTTTGTTTTCAGTCCTATGCTCTTTTTCTCTATCATATTCTACCTTGTAGTAATGTAAATCTTCAGGTGGGCAAGCTTCTTCCTCAATCAAATTTGTGTTTATGAGTTCCTGCTTTGGGGATTGACTTAGTAATCAAGGTATTGCTACTGCCTTGAATTCTCAGACTGCATCCTTCTGTCTGGATTTCTTCTGAGTTTCTGGATCGTAAACCTTATTAGGACCTTATTTTTCCTAGAATTGGAGCTCTCCTTTGTTCTTGCTACTTTAGTTCACCCAGAAAGGCATGATCTCTGCCTGAATTTCAAAGTGTTGGCTAGTTTAAATATCCTTTTGTGGGACTTTTGTCTTCTTGTGGGGTGATTTTTTCCTCTCAGACACCATTGCTATTCCTTTTATCTTGAATGTAATTGAAATCGTTTTAATCTGTGTTACCAACACCAAGAATCCCTTTTATGAGGTGCAGAAGGCAAGTCAGTCTCATAGCATGTGTCCCCCTCCATGTGTTGAGTTTATGTCAGAGCTAGGCTCTTTCCTCTTTGATTTCTCCCACCAAATTCCAGTGTTTATTGTTTGGATGAACGGAGGCAAGATGGTGCACTTCCGGGTTCTTCATCCCCCCAACTTTTCCCGCGCACGCGAAAATGCAGCCGGGGACCTGGGAAGGTGCAGACCAACTAGGCATGTGCCAGGTGATGTCAATCCGAAGAGACCAAGATTTACCTGGTCGCACCTGCGGAATGCCCCCGCCACACACGCCCGTGCCCCGCCTATTGCCCTCCCACTCCTAGAAAAGCGGCTCCGGACCAACGCCATGCACGGACTTCCCAGCTTCCCCACTGCGGTGGGGACTGTTGGAACTCCGTCGGAGAGCTGCAGGGGTGACTCTGTGGGCCTCATTTGCCAGAGGCCAACAGACCTCTCCCTACCCACCTTCTTCCCTTGAAGCTAGGTGACCAAAATAAACTTGCAGTTTTGCTCCTACACTTGCCTAGTCGCTGGTTCTTTTGTGCCCGCTCTGGTGGTCTTAGAAAAACAAATCATTTATGTCCTGTGAGGTGCCCAATAAATTCTAGAGTTGATACAAGCTGTAATTTTAGCAATTTAATTTAGAAATTAAATTAAGCAACTTAATTTAATTTCTCTAAAATTAGACCCAAAACAAGTAAAATTAGATTGTATACAACCTAATCAACTTTTTTTTTTTTTTTTTTTTCCTGAGAATGACCAAGATTTGGGCTTCAGTGACAATAGTTGTCCCCTAAACATTCATACTCAAAATCTAGGATCACCGGTACAATGTTGAATAGAGGTGATGAACACACACATCC
This sequence comes from Rhinopithecus roxellana, assembly GCF_007565055.1. NCBI lineage: Eukaryota > Metazoa > Chordata > Mammalia > Primates > Cercopithecidae > Rhinopithecus > Rhinopithecus roxellana. The sequence continues at coordinate 154,327 of NC_044549.1, forward strand.
TTTTCTTGTCCTAATCTATGTGGTTTAAACATTTAGGATTTCACCATTAAATATAATATTGTTTATATGTTTTGTTGTGGATGCTTTCCATCACTTTCAGAAAATTTCTCTTTCTAGTTTGCTAAGAGTTTTGTTTTTTTGTTTTTTTGTTTTTTTTTTTTTAATCAGCAATAGATATTTCTCCAAAGAAAATATCCAAATGACCAACAGGTACATGAAACAACGCTCAACATCACTAATCATCAGGGAAATGCAAATCAAAACCACAAAGATAATTGCCTCAAACCTGTTAGAATGGTCTTATTAAAAGAAAAAATAACGAGTGTTAACAATGGTGGGGAGAAATTGGAACACTTATACAGTGTTTCTGGGAATGTAAAACTGTGCAGCCTCTATGGAAAACAGTATGGTGGTTCCTCAAAAACATTAAGAAACTACTGTATGATCTACTACTGTATGATCATTAGAACTACTGTATGATCTAGCAATCTCACTTCAGGTTATTTATCTGAAATAATTGAAATTGGGATGATTCTCAGGCTCATTGCAGCATTATTTACACTATTCAAAATGTGGAAATAAGGTTAATGTCTATTGGCAGATGAATAGATAAATGTGATATATTCATACAATGGAATATTATTCAGCTTTAAAAAGAAGAAAGCCCTGCAATATGCAGCATGGATGAACCTAGAGGACATTAATGCTAAGTAGAGTAAATCAGTCACAGAAGGACAAACTGTATGATTCCACTTGTATGAAGTATCTAAGATAGCCAAATTCATTAGAATCACAGATTAGAATGGTGATAGCTCTTTAAGTTGAAATCGATTTTGCATTCCTGGGTTTTGTAAAGTTTTGGTATCAGGATTCTGACTCATACAACAAGTTTGGTATTTCCCCCTTCTTTATTTCTGAAATAATTTCAAAATTTTATTTTTTTTTTAATGTTTGAAAGAATTCACCAGCAAAACTCTTTGGATCTGGAGTTTGCTTATTTTTTAATTTTCTTTAGTTTTATGTTTTTATGTGCAGGTATTTGACAATTAATTTAATTACTTTAATAAATGTCAGTTACTTCCAATATTCCATTTAGTCTTGTGAGATTTTTTGTAAGTTTTTTTCAAGGAATCGACCCTTTCATCCAAGTGATGAAAATTGCTATAAAATGTTTCACAATATTCCATTATCTTGTTAATGTCTCTTGTGTCTACAGCTGCACAATCTCATTAATCCCTGATATTTATAATTTGAGTTTTCTTTTTCTCACAGAACTAATTTTGGCCATGTTAATTTTCCCCCATGTCTGTTTTCTGTCTCATTGATTTCTAATTTCTGTTTTATTTCCTTTCTTCTACTTGTTTTGGGCTTAATTTGCTCTCTTGTTTTAGATTTTCTTTTTAAGGTAGAAAATTAGTTCATTTGTTTTGAACTTCTCTTTTTTAGAATAAGTGTTTATACAAAAAATTTATTCTGGGTTTGCTTAACTTTATCCCACACATTTTGATATAGTATATTTTTATTTGTATTCAGTTCAATGTATTTTAAGGTGTTTCTTATGATTTCTTCCTTGAGCTAAAGGGCATTTTAAGGTGTATTTAAATCTTTCAATAGTGTAGACTTTTCTGGATAGCTTGTTTTTACCCATTTCAACTCATTTTCATTATGGTCAGAAAGCATACTTTCTATGAGTAAAGTGTTTTGAAACTTCTTGAGAGATATTTTGTGGTCTATAGTCTATTGATAAATGTTTCACGTGTAGTATAATAGAACATATATTCTACAGTCTTGGTCAATATTGATTAGGTCAAGCTGTTGTCAAAATTATTTCATCTTAACTTTCTTTAGTTGTTCTATCAGTTAGCAATATAGCATTATGTCTTCATAACTACTTGACATTTTATCATTATGAAATAGCCTTCTGGTGTAATATTGCTTGTTTGAAGATCTACGTTTTCTTATATTAATATGGCCACATAAGATTTCTTGTGATTGTTGTTTCCATGGTATATTTGGAAATTTTACTCTCAACTTATCTGTGCCATAATATTTGGCATGCAACTCTTATAGGTACTTTTATTATCCAGCTGGACAATCTGTGTTTTATTTGGAGTGTTTAAATTACATTTGAAATAATTATTGATAAGGATGGATTTAAGCTTACTATTTTGCTCTTTATGTTCTATTTTTTCCATCATTTTTTCCTCCACTGTTCTTTCTTTCATGCCTTTTTATATTAATTGAACAATATTCAGTGTTCCATTTTAATTCCTTTATTGGCATTTTAGAAGAATATCTTCATATGATGTGGTGGTTCTCTAGGGATTATAATAAGCATCCTGGGCTTATCGCCCTCCACTTAGTGTTAATACTCAATGTTTTCATGTAACATAAAGAAATGTTGCAGCAAAATTGTTGCATTTAGTCTCCTGTCAGAGCTATTAATTTAGAATATTTTAGTCTACATACATTATCAATAGTACACTTAATTTTTTATTGAAACCATCAGTTGTTTGTTATAAAACTGAAAGAAAAAGACCCTTAATTTTTCATGTGTATGCACATGTCATTCCTAGAGCTTCTCCTCGCTTTCTGTAGGTCAGAATTTCCATCTGTTTTTATCTTTCTTCAGCCTAAAGAATTTCCGTTTGCATTTCTTGTATTTAGGTCTGCTAATGACAAATGTTCGAAGCTTTCTTTTCTCTGAATAAATATTTTCTCAAGAATTACTTTTTCTAGTTATAGAATTTGGAGTTGACAGGTTTTTTTTTTTTTTTTTGAAGATGTAGTTTCATTGCTTTTTAAACTTTGTCATTTCCAATGACAGGTCATCTAATTGTTTCCATGTATGTAAATTATTTTCTCTATCCCTTTAGCTACTTTCAAGATTTACTCTTTTTTTGCTCAGTGGTTTGACTATGGTATGTCTACATTTGGTTCTCTTTATTGTTATTCTGTTCTTCGAGTTTCTTGAATCTGTAAGTTGATATATGCTGACAATTAGGAAAACTTGTTGGTTTTTACTTTTTCAAACAGCTTTTTCTGTCTCATTTTCTCCTTCTCTACTCTTTCTAGGACTCCAATTATATTAGTTCTAGACTGGTCCTATTTTTATTATTTTTCTTCCTCTGTATTCTTAACTCTATTGGGAAATTGTTCTTGATCTGTTTTTAAGTGTACTGATAGTTTTTTCTACCATCTTTAATTTACTGGTATGTGCATACAATGGCATTTTTATATAAGATATTCTGTCCCTCAGTTCTAAATTTTGTTCCATTATTTGTTTATAGTTTTTGCTTCTTTGTTGTGATTCTCCATATATTCACTCTTATGAACATCTATTTCTTAAATCCTTGAAGATGCTTATAATAGCTTGTTTTAAATTTCTTATTTTCTAATCCCAGCATGTGGGCTATTTCAATGTCTTAATCCATTGTTTACTTTTTTTCTTATGAATCATATTTTCCTGGTTCTGTGTCTAGGCATGTTAAATTATATGTTAGATTATGTGGATGATATTTTGTAGAGATAGGTACTTTTATTTTCCTTTGAAGAGTGACTCTTTTCTAACATTAGTCTTCTTTCTGTAGTCAAACACCAAATTTTCACTCCTGAGCTATATGCAGTGGTTGACATCTCTGCTCTGTACTAGCAATTTAGCTGTTGTTTTCTGCTGGATTCTATGGAGTCTCTTTTTATGAATGAGTAATGTAGCAGCCATCATATATCTGAATGAAGTTTAAGTGCTGATTTTAGATTTTTACTCAGTGACAGTCTCCTCTGTGACTTTCCCTTGTGTGACATTTCCTCCCATGTCACTCAAATTTCCCAGTTCTTCTTTTGTGTCAGCTTGGAAGTCTGTACTCTTATTTCTCAAACTAGTAAAACTCACCGCTTTACTTGTAGACATCTAATTTTGCACAGACTGGGGAGTGTCATCAGGTGTAAAGTTACATTAATGTAAATTTAAATCATTGCAATTTTCTTTATTCAATGGTCAAATACTTCATCAGTGATTGAATATTCTACTATTTCTTCCTATTTTCTGTTTCTCATTACCATCAAATATATATATATATATATATATATATATATATATATATATATATATATTTAGAGTTTATGTTTTTTTCCTCTGCATTTGAGTTAGACATGAGCTACTACCACATTTTGTAATTCAAACGTTTTGTCTAACAATGTTTAAAAAAAACTCTTTATTTGGAAGGAATTCTCAAATTTCTAAATACTCTGCGAACATTAGGATCAGGGCTCAAATTCCCAGCTCCCCTTGTAGCCAGATGTGCATATGAAGCATGGCTTAGCTGTTTAAACGTACCAACATATTTGAAAGTAAGACAAGTGTTCAGGGGCACTGTAGAGATCATTTTAGTGGATGCGAGGATGGAAAAAAAAAAAAAAAAAAACCAGCTTTCACTGGTGAACTTTGTCTTCAGTTGTTGTTTTCCTGTAGGTAAGTGGCTAATTTTCTGGCGTGGAGGTGGAATTGGTGTATTGGTAACAATTGATTTGATGATAATGAGCTTTTGTCTTTTTAAAAATTGCTAATCCACCATTGTTTCTGGTCCTGTTTTATACTTATGCAGTGTATAACCTCTCATGTATAATTTAGTTCTTCCTTTGTTTCTCAGCTTAAACTGGATTTTGATAAGCAGTTTCACCTTCAAATGAAAGAAATGGCTTTGGTTGATGTTAGAGAAAAATAACAAGAGGCTATCAAAGAAATAAGTTTGTCATCTTGTAACATTACATAAATAAAACTTTGAAAATTCAACAATTCTGTTTTATAAAAAAATAGAAAGTTTCTACTGTTTTTCATTATTTTCAAAGCTATATCATTAAATGAAATTTCTGCCTCATGGAGGATTTTTAGAACTATGTAATACTTAATAACATACAGATCATTAGGAGAGAAATGAATAAAGACTGAAAGAAGTAAGCACTGTGTGGTAATGTAGATGGTGCACAGTTGTGTGCATGGAGCCCTAATACATTTTACCATGGAATTTATACAATAAATGTTAGTTTCCTGTGAACCTGCTAATTAATATGACTTTCACAGACATTTCATTAACCTAAACAGTTTAGGTTTCCAGTAGATAGACTGCATGTATTCTCATCTTTAACCTTTCCATAATGTTCCCTAATTACAGATGTCATTGGTTCTTAATAGCAAAAGAACAGCAGTAGCTTATAAAGTTATATTATTTGTTTTTTACTAATATGTGAAGTGATTTTGTCTTTCAATTCACCTCTAGAGCTAATTATGTATTCTAGGTTAACAAAAATTCCAGATCACACCATCATTAGTTTAAACTTTACAATGAACTCATTATTTCCATTTACTACTAGCCTGCATTATAGCAATATTTAGCTAATGGATTCTCCAAATATTTCTTGAAAGGTGAAAGAGTACTTCAAGTAAACGGTGTAATTAATTTATTTATCAGAATTTTAAATTAAGTGTTATTTTTAATCTCAAAGGGATACCAGTGAAGTTAGGGTGTAAGGACTCCCTGGTTAATAAAATGGCAAGAATTAAAAAAGGATTATTACATTTTCCCTCATAATATGATGGCTATAATTTTTTAAAACAGTAGAAATGTTTAATTTTTAAAAGCTGCTAGTGTCTATTTTATTCAAAGATGTGAACTCTTCAGTTCAACTTGTCGTTTGAAATTTGAGCAGCTTTTCTTGCTCTTGTTCAATACATTTATTAAACAGTCCAGGCAGGCCTCCAGAGTTACATATATGTATGTGGCTATGTGTATATATATACATAGAAGCACTATGCAGTACAAATAGCATATAATCAATTTACATACTACTTTTGCCTTTGATGAAAATTCTTCTAAAAGTGAATATAAATTAATAGCATATGGCACCTACAAAAATTGTCTAATAGGCAAGCAGGCAAAAATAATCTGTGAACAAAAAGTTTGCTAAAACATGCTTTTTTTACATGTAATAACTTTATGTTGAAGGGTTTCCAGAAATATATAATGTTATAGGGCACTTATCCTGAGACACATGAAGGAGACAAGGGATACAGCTAGGATGGAAGTGAAAATAAAGGACAAATAGAGATAGATACTTAAGTGGAAATGTTTTTAGAAGAAAATCATCAGACAGGTGATAATTTTAAAACATGGCTTTTCCAGGCAGTAAATTTTCTGAATGTATCACAAAAGAAGATAAATCATGTGTCTGTGTAGATCATGCCAATGAAATAAACAATAAAGGTTACTTATTGGAATATTGAAAGTGGTTGATAATAAATAAATTATTTATATTTATGATAAAAGCCATAAACTTGATTTTTTGGGGCTTCAATGACTTCCTGAAAATATCCTCTCACAGATTTTCTCAGTGTCTAGTTGGCAAAAGCACAGCTCCAGATAGCGATTTCTATCAACGCCTACAGAACATTTACAGTTCCACTTCCGAAAGTTTCCATTTCTACTGACCTTACAAATTTGTAAAATGAATGCCCACCAGGACAAAATATTAAGTGATAAAATTAATTGGATCCTATAAGTGAAAATCTAGGCAAGAAAAATCTTCTTCCTTCTTAATGATTTTTATGTCTCTTCATTCATGTCCTTCTAGGTAGAGCAACACTCTGGAGACCTTCTTTTGAGGCATTTCTCCACCAGAATAAGTGTGATGTATGACTAATTAGTCCACCCACGGGGGGCTGGTGAAATTAAATTGGCAGTTATTTCCTAACTGGCATATCTTGGAGTAAAATTAATCTAATAACAGCTTTCATAAGCGAGCATAAGCTTAAAAGACAACATTTTTCATTCAACTTTACCAAACAAAGTGCAAATTTAGGTCTCCATTTGTGAAATTTGGTTGTGTGTGGATTGTACAGTGAAGGTACCAATGGACAATAGTTGCTCATCAAGCAAGTTTATACAAAAACTTTGGGACAAGTCCAACTCTAGATAAAATGGTAAAGTATTTCATGCTTGTGTTCAGAGTTTCTTTTTCTCTCTCCAAGGTAACCCACATCTCAAAAGACATATGGGTTGTGGGTAGAACTTCCTAAAATTGCTGGTGGTAAACGTGCCGCGCATAAACATACTTCACTAGCTTGCATTTTCTGTTGGTCTCACAGGCAACAATTGCAATCCTGTATGTTGTTCTATCGCCACACACTCCTGTTCATAGAAAGACCAAGTACCATACCTGGGTAAGATGTGCACAGGTCACAAGATATGACTAAATATGTTCACCAAGAGGTTTATTATTTTCACAGTGGCATTCACTACATCAGTTATTAATGTAACAATAATCAAGGACTAAGCAGGGTCTTTATCAAAGTTTGGAGTCAACCCCAAGTTAGATCACTGAAGCACATAACTATAGATAAGGTCACTCAAAAGCACAAATCCAGGTTATAAATATTCAGTAGTATTTTATATGCATTTAGCAATTTGAGTGCTGGGAAGTGTAACCCAGAAAATCAACAGACATGGAACTATTAAAGAGGCATGCATGGCACCTGCACTTTGAATCTCTTCAAACTCAGGTTAAACAGGAGACACGGTGGCTCATGTATCCCACAATAACCCTTCCTCATTGCCTTTTTATCTACAAACTCACCCTTTCCAGTGTTATCTAGATGTCTGAAGGTATGAATACCCTTGATCTTGATAAAAAATGATGCCACCCCTCAGCAAAATGTCACCGATTGGAGTCTATGTCACCTCACTGAGTTAGCCTTTTGTGTTGTTGTGGCCCCGGATGACAATGTTGACATAATCCAAACCAGTAGTTGGAAAGTTAATGTTGGATGCTTCTGTGACAGTTGATGAAATGACCTGAAATCAAATGTGAGGCAGTGGAGACTCAAGAATGCTATTCAGGCAGTTAGTGATCTGTGGAGACACTACGTGAAATATCTGGAAGAGATTGTAATCTTGCAACTATGCTTGTATGTGTTTTTTGACATAAAGGTCTAAGCAGTGGCAGTTTTCCAAGACCAATATTTCTTCTTTTGAAACGGTAAATTTTGAAGATTAACTGGTTAGTATAATCCCATAAAATAAGAAAGTTTGAGTCCTGTGAACTGTGTTTTTGGCTAAAGTTGTGTTTTATGCTAAACCATTATTTACTCCTTGTATGATTTTTTTCTTTTTTGGGGGACAGAGTCTGGCTCTGTGGACCAGGCTGGAGTGAGCGGCGCCATCTTGGCTCCCTGCAAGCTCCGCCCCCCGGGTTCCCGCCATTCTCGGGCTTCCGCCTCCGGAGGAGCTGGGATCACAGGCGCCGCCACCACGCCCGGCTGATTGCTTTTTCAGATTAAGGGCAAAATCAAAGCTGCTCCCCTATATTACATTCATGAATCAAAATGATTAAAGCAAGCTATTTATTAGCAACACATACTCCAAATTTAGCATCTAAGACATGACAGCCTTTCAAGAGACATCAATTTACTTTTTAGTGTCTATAGCTGTATTTGTATTCATGTTATTGGTGTCCATAATATTTCATTAGATGTTCTGGGTAAATTGATAAATGAAAATAATGTATATCATAAGGAGAACAACCTAGGCCTCCTGGAGGGCCCCTTACAACTCAGCTGGTGTTAGCAGACATGCCTGGGTGTAATCGTGAGAAAAGTGTAGAGCAATGTTTCAGGCAAAGGAGTGTGTATGCCAATCCGGGGAGCAAGGTAGGTGGAGGTCACTTAAAAGTTCAGGTATGTGATGACACGTTTGTGTTTAGGTTCTACTGAGAGGAAATATAACACTCGGTGATTGTTTTCTCCGTATATCTCTGGCTATTTTGTCACAACCTTTTACGTAAAAGCTGCTACCAAACACTGGGTTATCCAAGATCTGTGGGTCATCTTCAATGTTTGCTTTTCCCCCAACTCCTAACACATTTGATTCCCTTTGTAACTTTCTCCCCATTTCTCCTTTCAACCCGTTTTCTTCAACCGCACTGGTTAGTGAGTCTCCCTGTATACTCTCATACCCTGTTTCATCTCTCAGCGCCCTTGACCCAAAGAGATCTCCTTTTTCTACTCTTATACGCATCTGATTCCCTAATTTATTTCTTTTTATTTCTCTCTATATTTTTTATTCTTTTAGGCACAGCTCATGTCTCGTGACTTTCAAAAAGCTTTTCTTCTGATATTCCCAGCTTGAATTAGGTACATCCTGATCAGTTTCCTTAGACTTACCACTCTGCATATTATTTGCTTGCAATCTGTCTTAGGCTGGGAATGCGCTCCTTGTAGTCAGGGGCCAGAATTTATTTACTCTTACGTCCATAATGCCTGACACAGGATCTATTCTCATATACCAATTGTAGGGCTGTAATTCCTGAGAACATACGTATATTGTAGTGACTCATAAAGGCTTGAAATAAATTTTTAAAATGATGAATTGAGGAAGTCCATGAACTTGACCTCTCCATGTAGAAGAAAAGCAAGGGCAGATGAAGAAGTTATACAGGATACCTGCAATACCAGAAGAATATAGTCAGAGAGCAATACATTAATCCTAGATTTTTAGATGTGAAGAAGTTCTGAGAAATATTTAAAGACATGGCTCTAGGAATGAGTACATAACAGAGACCAGTTTCCAGAGTCAGAGCCAGAGTCAGAACTTTTAAGAGTGAAGAAATTGCATTGCAGGGGGAAGGGCTGTTGTATACTTAACAGAAATTGTCATTAAATGGAAGACTAAGCAAGAGGCTGATGATCTGTGGATGAGAGACACAAAAAGGTGTGGAGATAGAGGTAGATGTCATAATCTTCAAAGAAGATATTTTTGTGCCAGGAAGAAAGAATGGGTCTGGAATGTAATAAAAGATAAATAGGTAACTACATTGTAATGTGGTCTGAGAACTCACTGAAGGCATATCCATTGATATTAACCTCCACTTTGCTTCCAGACAAAAGATTTTAAACATCTTAAAAATTCCATTTGATACTGTATGATTCATCAAGACAGAAAGTAAAGTGGTAGTTGCCCTGGGAGGGCAGGGAATGGGGAGTCACTGTTTAATGGGTACAGGATTTCAATTTCACAAAACAAAAAATTATGGAGACGGGTGGTGGTGATGCTTGCACAACATTGTGAATACATTTAATAACACTGAATTGTAGACTTAAAAGTGGTTAAGATGCAAATTGTTGATTGTATTTTGCCACAATAAAAAAATGAGAAACAATAATATTTGAAGATATAGCCCATTTCATATGATAGCTAGCTGTATGTGTCTGCTCAGCTGTGAATAGATATTTATGCTCTCTCTGAACTGGAGGTTATTGCTATTCTCTAAGGTACAGAAAAATTGTTCTTATGTGGCCAAGTGAGGTTGATATAGTTGTATCAGTCAGACAGTAATGATATTATAATCATGATAGTTTACATTTAACGCCATTTATATGTGTTATACTTTAGAAAGCACTTCATAGATATTATTACTTAATACCATTTTCTCTTTACCATATTTGTCTCTCCTTTCTCTGCTGACTTCAGAAAATGTCTCTTCCACATTACTCAATTCATCTCCTTATCTTTGTCAAAATTTTAAGTCTCAGAGTCTCCAAAAAAAAAAAAAAAAAAAAAAAAAAAAATTCCAGACAAGTCTCATCAGCTTTCAGTCATTGATTAATTGATGTCCTTAGAGGCTTTCCTTTCCCCTTCTCAATTTAACATAGCTTCCAAATACACTTGCCAGTAACACAAAGTTGTTTATATGGTTTTGTATTTCTTCCTGTTGAATTATGAACATTTATTCATATTGACATTGATTCCCATCTGGCCATGAAATACTCAAGGTGAAGAAAATGATACAAAATGGTCAATATTTATCAAGAGCCAGGTACAATTTTAAGTGTCCTAGAAGCATAAATAAGTGTGATGCTCACCAGCTCACATGAGAGGCAAAAATGGATGAAACTATAAAACTAAGACACAGAGAGTTAAAGGAAATTTCCCAAGATCACACAGCCACTAAGGATATGAACTAGATTTTGACTTCAGGCTGTTTACCCCAGAGCCTGTGCTTTCAACCATCATTTGTACTGCTTCCCTAAATTATACTTGACTAGACTGTGACATCAAATTTCACCTATGACACTGATTATCTGGGGAACTTTGCAACTTATTCTGTATATGACTCAGTTTTCTTTTCTGTACAGAGACAAAGTTGGTATATACCTCATAGATTCATTATAAGGATTATATGAAATGACACATGAGAAGGCTTTAAAAGGACTTGGAAAGCAATAAGCTATTTTGTTCTCAATCATTTTTTAATAAGTTATCAGTGTTGTGAATGGATTATGAAAAACGACTTTGGGCTCAGTGAGTAACTGAAATGTTGATGCTTAATAGTGTGCTTAATATTAATATAATAGTAATAAATGTTGTTATTGTTGAGTAATAGTTGTTTTGCTTTTCACTGCTTTTCTTTTCCAGTATTTTAGTCAGAGACTTCTTAAGTCTCTTCAAGAATGTACACATTTCTTAAATTTGTTGGGAAGTACCAAATTTAAGATATCTTGCATTTTTCTTCCTTAGTAAATGCTATATTCCATCGTGCAGCAGAAAAAGGGTTCTGTTATTGTCAGTACCATGGTTTAATATTCACTTTTATTCCCTGTATGGTGGTTCTGATTTAATTGCTATTTAGAATAAAACCTGTTCCTTATTATATGCTTTCATAATTACAAAATTTGTGTCCTAATGCCTTCTACACATATACTGTGCTTTTCTTTATTTCCTTTTATCTTTTACTGTTTCATAATCCTGGTATTTGAAATCTCCTTAAGCATTATTTGGGGAATTTGCTGGGAATGTCATCTACATAGTAATGTCTCAAGTTTGTAGCATCTTTAAGACACAATAGGAGATGGAATTCACAGCAGAGTAATAAGCCTCCCCCTTTAGGCAATGTATTTGTGATTGGTATGACTTTGTTCCCAGAGGGCAGTTAGCAACACAATATTATGGCTATGTGTACAAGGAAAACAAACACATTTGTTTAATCTCCTTTGAAAAACACAGTGCCCCACCCTAACCAGTATCATGCACAGAATCCATTTCCACCTCTTCTTATGGAAGTAGCGCTGGGTGAACATCTAGAAAGTTGGATAAGTATTTATCACATATGATCTACAGAGGGAGAGATTTATAAGAAAGTGCTAAATTTAATCGATAGGAAAGTCCAATCGAAAATCAATGACTTTTCCATGTGTAGTTTTCCCTAGGGGCTCTACTCTCAAGATGGCTTAAATACATTAGAATTCAATGACTAGTCACAAGTGTTTGTTGGTGATATCAAAGCAAGGTAAACATTCCTGCTCTATGAGTCCAAGCACAGGGACACTTGGTTTCCTTTGGAAGGATATCATAAAGGCAATGTTTATGAGTAATCCCTCACTGTCTTTTCTTCTGTAGCATTCAATGGTACGTACTATAATTTAGAAACGAAAACTACTTAAAGACCACTTGTTAAGCTTCATATATTTTGGATTCTCAGATCCTGAGTGTTTAAATATGCCTATATTTCTTCATGAAAAACCATAATCTTTGCCAAGTTAGAAAAAGAAAATGTCATATTCCCATTTTTAGCTAAATGTAGTCAGAAATTTGGACCATTTTTAGCCTTCAATACATTATGTAATTTGGGTAATAGACTGAATAAAAGTAAGGAACTTCAGTTAAATTCAGAGAGAAGCTAGTAATTGTTTCTAAGACTCAAATGTATAGAACAGATCTCTGATGTTAAGGATAAGACCCTCAAAGGTGACCCAAAATGGGTAATTGTGGGATTATTTTGGGAGGAATCATCATAGATTCTTACTGCTGTAAATAAGGTCAAATGTCAGATAAATATACTCCACTGAAATGTTTTCTAGGAATGATGTTGGAACCAATGTTGGTAATTTTGAAAGTAATGGAGAGGATTTCAGATGTTAGAAGTCGGGCAGCTATCCCAGGTTTAATAAATAAGCAAATGGTGAATTCCAAAAATGCTCTATCAATGAGCCTTGTATTGATCCAGAGCACAATTTCAGGAAGGTCCATTAAGTGGGTCTTTTGAGAGCACTTAGGATAAAAGGCTGGCAGCAGGGATTCACTAAGAGCAATAGTGCCAAGGTTGCCTCTTTGACATTGTTATCAGACTGAAAAAGGTAGGCCACAGTGGTACACAACATGGATATTTCCAGGGTAAAGCTGTTGAGCTGCTATAATTTTCCTTTCCTCTTCAGTAGCTTCTCCTATAGCTGACCCCTGAGGAAAATATAGTTGACTTTTAATCTAGAAATGTATGTTAATTGACAAAAACAAACAAATGAAACCATAAACTATCCTTTAGGCTTCTCTCTGCTCAGTTATTAGATCATGTGAGTGTGCCCTTAGGGAACACAGAAGGCCCACACTATTTTTTTTTCTCTTTTTTAAACTTTTATTTTAAGTTCAGGGGTACAAGTGCAAGATGTGCAGGTTTATTATATAGGTAAATGTGTGTCATGGGGGTTTATTGTACAGATTATTTTATCACGCAGGTATTAAGCCTAGTACCCATTAATTATTTTTCCTGATTCTCTCCTGCCTCCCACCTTCCACCCTCCGGTAGGCCCCAGTGTGTGTTGTTCCCTTGTATGTATCCTGTGTTCTCATCATTTAGCTCCCATTTATAAGTGAGAACATGCAGTATTTGGTTTTCTGCTATTGCTTTAGTTTGCTAAGGATAATGGCCTCCAGCTCCAAAGGACATGAGCTCGTTCTTTTTCATGGCTACATAGTATTTCATGGTGTATAGATTGCAAATGTTTCTTATCAGAATTAAAGAGTCAGTACTATAAATCTTAAGGTCTCTGTGTTGATGTTAATGCTGGTCATCTGTGCCTGACTTCCAAAAGGCAAGAGAGTATAAGGAGGCATGTTCACCTTGCTTTCCGTCATTGCCTGAACTTGTTTTTCAGGTTAGCTTTGAAATGCCCTTGACTGAAGGGAGGGTCCATCAGTCAAAGGGAGACTTAGAATTTTATTTTTGATTTACAGTTGCTACAAAGACCAAATGATATAAAATATGACAAAATACTATACATATGAAGGTTATATTGTTGCTCTTGTTACTGCTTTCCTTGGGGAAAAGTATTATATCCATCATCTGTTTTGAGGCAAATTAGCAAAGACAGTTTCCTTGCCAAGGCTAAAAATAAAACACGAGAGACTCAGTATTGCCCAGGAGAGCATATAAGGCTATTGAAGTTTGTACTTTCTATGGAAGCTAATAAAGCTAAATAAGAACTTATTCCATGGACACCTTAATGTCATTCTCAGTCATAACCCAATTTGCTCTACTTGTCTTCCTACAGAAGCAGAGATTTGTTCTGCAAAGGGAAGCATATTCGACTTCCTCTTGGGGTTATTCCAACATGGTGGGGCATTGACTGACATGAAAAAGAAGCCTAGAGCTGAGGAAAGGACTGGGAGAGAATCCTAAATGAACTAGAGCACTTGGAAGTCTAGCTTTCTTGTTTAAAATTTTAGCAAGCCAAAAAAGAAACTTTTAAGAAACGCCTCTTGTATCCTGTCTTCCTCTCCAGGCTTCACACAATTCAGACAAATGCTGCCATCTCAATGATTCTTACCCTAGGTGTCCCTACTACTTAGGAAATTCTCTATCTCAAATAGTGTTGCATAGTTTCTCAAAATGCTTTAAAGCAGTTTATGTTTATTTTTTATCCACTTTTTTTTATTATACTTTAAGTTCTAGCGTACATGTGCATAACGTGCAGGTTTGTTACATATGTATACTTGTGCCATGTTGGTGTGCTGCACCCATCAACTCGTCAGCACCCCTCAATTCGTCATTTATATCAGGTATAACTCCCAATGCAATCTCTCCCCCCTCCCCATGATAGGCCCCGGTGGGCCCACACTATTATAGGACAAATTTCTTACATTCTCTGCTGTTTAATGCTCTTCAAAAGACTTACGATACTTTACTGGTTTGATTACCAACTACTTGAACACAGGGACCAAAGTACTTATTAAAAATTGTGCATACCATGAGGGCATTAACTTTTAAGTATTCAATTGTTAAGACAATGAATATTATTATGAACTATGGAAGGCACACTTATTACCTCCTTAAGAACCAGTCTCTATTTCTCTGGTTCTTCCCAGTTCATAGAGGGATTGGACATCTGTGTCTTCAACTGGCCCTCTTCAACCCTAGGATAAAGAATAATTAATCTAAGCCAGTGGTTTTCAGCTCTGTCTGACCCAATGCCTCTACTTCATAAGAAATTCTTCAAAGAACCCTTTACTATTCTAAACTATTAGTGAGAACACAATGTATGCATTCGAGTTGTTGAAAATATTAATGTTATGCTGCAGCTAACAAAGGAGAAATAATTTACCATCAATATAGAATCCAAAGTGTGTATAATTGTGCCAGAACATTACATATCAAATACAATGGAACATAATGAAATTTTCGTATCTGCGCCCTTGAATTTCATATCTGCACCTTCAAATACCTTCAAACATTGTAAATAAAAGGTTACAAATACAGTTTCATTGAAAAACTAAATGCCAAATCTGCCATTTCTATTGTTGACATGATTGGTTTGCACTGGTCAATGTGATGGATACTTTCTGTTAGCCCCTTGTCCCCAGTTATACTACCCTATTTACTGGCTTTTGTCCAAGTGGGATGGTCCATATTGAATATCTCAATAGCTTCCCTTGTTCATTGCCTTCTATGCATGTTCACGAGATTAAAGGGAAGGAGGAAATGGGATTGGGGGATTATTGCCTAAACTCCCTCTCTGCTAGGTCTCCTTGACCTCTCTTTTTCATAAGAAAATCAGTGTTTCCTTGTGTGATCAGGGCAGTTTGCTCCCCAGAACCCTGCCTGCTGCTACTAACCCAGTTATTGTGGGGTGTGATTTCTGTGATTCCTTCACCCTTCTTCCCTGACATTTTTGTAAGTAGTCTCTTTGGAAATAAACCCATGTGAAATTATTTTAGTTCGAGTGTGTTGTCTTGGTCCTATTGCGACTCTGAAATGAGTATCTATACCAAAAAATCTACCATCTTTTCTCATGTATAGTTTCATTCCTGGAAAATTCATGGCATATTAAAACCATGCAAAAGTACTTGACACTTAGGCAGTTACATTTGGATTTGTATAATTAAACAAAACAGGTTATTCACCTTCATTACGTTAGAAAGTCATTCAGGACATACAGCAATCCTTGATTAGGAGTGGTTATCCCATGTTACTGGACATTTGGCAGCCCTGTTTTCCGATCCTTAAAGTTCTTCCTCAAAGTTCCCAAACATCCTCACTTATCCTTTCCTGCCATGGGATTTTGTCACATTAAGTTGTAAGGCTGGGAATGCCATAGCCATCTTGAAAACACAGGTAGTATGATAAGAGAATCACAAAGAAGTGGATCATGTTAACTAATCATTGATACATCTGTTTGTTGTGCAATTTGGTAAATTGTTTTTTTTTCTACAATTAGTTGACTATTCTGTTGCTTGAAGCTAAAAACGCTTTTTTTCTTTTTGACAGAGTCTTACTCTGTTGCAGGATGAAGTGAAATGGCATGATCTCGGCTCACTGCAATCTCTGCTCGCCTGGTTCAAGCAATCCTCCCACCTCAGCCTCCCAAGTAGCTGGGACTACAGGCACATGCCACCACACTCAGGTAATTTTTGTATTTTTAGTAGAGATGGGGTTTCACCATGTTTTCCAGGCTGGTCTCAAACTCCTGACCTCAATTGATGCACCTGCCTTGGCCTCCCAAAGTTCTGGGATTGCAGGCATGAGCCACTGCCCCGGCCAAAAACATTTTAACCAATAGCAAAACACATTATTTCATTTCATTTTTTCAAAAGTTGCCAGTAATTTCAATTAAAAATATTATATAACATGCTTAATGCAATACAAATGCTTTTCAATGTACAATGGGGTTAAGTCTTGATAAACTGATCATAAATTGAAAATACTGTAAGTTAAAAATGTATTTAATATACCTGACATACTGAATATCACAGCTTAGCCTGGCATACCTTTAATGTGTTTAGAATACTTACATCAGCTGACAGTTGGGCAAAATCATTGAATACAACACCCATTTTATAATAAAGTATTGTATATTTTATGTAATTTGTTGAATATTATACTGAAAGTGAAAAGCAGAATAGTTATATTCTATTGAAAGCTATCACTTTTGCTTTATCATAAAGTAAAAAATCATAAATTGAACATTATAAGTTGGTGACCATCTGTGTATATGTATGTGTGTGTATATGTGTATGTATCTATATAAATATGTATGTTTATATATATTTGTGTGCATATATATCCTCTGTGTGTGTGTGAGAGTGTGTGTGTGTGTATGAAATGGTAGGAAAGTAAAATTTCTTATCTTGTAGATATAGCATTGTTAACATGTTGGTGCCTGTCGTTCTGAGATGTAAAATTTTACATGGATAGATGTGTACATTTACAGTTGTACACAAAGAGAAACATATTCTGTAGGCTCTTTGTTTTTCTGCAGTTTCATTCAACACTATCTGGTTTATATGGATGATTACATATATAATGCTAGGATGAAGGTTCTTCCCTATAACTTTGAAACTTCCTTGATTATCAACTTGGCATATTCTTAGAATAGGATTTTATTTTAGAATTAGGATCCTTGTTTCAAGACTCTTGCCTGTTAACACACAGAGCCAATAATTATTGAGAATGGTCAGGTTAGTTTACATTCCCACAAGGGACATGAAATGTCTCGGCTGCACGGCCTCATTAATGCTAGATTTTCTGGATGATTTATATAGTATTTCATCTGGTATAAAAAGTAGAATTCTAATTTAGTAGTGGTCATTAATTTATTTTTACTTTCTTAGTCATTATGAAAATGTTTAACTACATGAAAAACCAGGAAAGGGTTTTTTTTTTTTTTTAGGTAGTACTTCAGAAATATTTGTGACACTATTTCTAAAAACTCACTCTAGAAGGCTCTTGAAATGTCTGTTTAATAAAATAGGACATAAATATTGGTCACATTAGTGAAAAATACTGTGTTTAAAATTAAAATCTCTGCAGCAATCCTATAAATATTAATTTTTTTAAAATAATGACAACTTCAAAATATAAATGTTATAAACTTATAATCGGTTAAATATGCCTCTATTAAAATAGCATACATAGATCTAAATAAATTTGAAGACTTCAAATTCCAGGTACAATGTAATTTTTTCTATACTGTGATTTGTCATTCAGGATTTTGTAATTTGAACAGAAATATTTTGCCCTAACCACATGTCTGTCTTTTCTCTTACCTAAAAATGATATTTTATGAAAAATTGTTTTAAAGGTCAGTTTGTATGTTTGAAAAGCATCTTGTACAATGTTACACAATATGTTGCATATTTGGTTATATTGTTTTAACTATGTAAATATGGCTTAAATCTATGATGTTATTTAGTGCCGATCATGATGCAAAGCAAATTTATCTGTATAAAAGGCTCCTGTTAAGTTTTAACTTTCAAAAGATTAGATACATTCACACTCTTCTGAATTTTAATTCCTGATGCAAAGATTATGAAATCTCAAGAGGATAATGAATCAGCATCTGATTATATTGTGGAGTCACGATTTGATCACCCATCCAAGAATGCATATTCACTTTCCTTTACATTGCATTCTTAATACCATGCTGAGTAGTGCTGGAAGAGGTGAGTCTTTAGTAATGCCTTCATGAAACTACAGTCTCACTACACCGAGGTATTTTCTTTTTAACCCTTTCTTTTCTGCTATGAATAAGTGCCTTCCAAGAGATGAACAAGTGGAAAAAACTGAGAAAGAACCTTCATCCAATTCAGTAACTAGTTTTTGTATCTTCTAAGAATTTTTGTCTCCAAAAATCTCTAATTTTCATTCCATTACAAGTTTTATTTCTCTCTCCTTTCCAACACCAGACTTTTCCCTGTTTGTTTTCTCTACCTTTTTACAGAGACGCCTACAATAGAAAAAAAGTATGACATATTCAAAACATCTGAAAATTTTGCATTGCCATAGATAAGAATGAATTATCTGTTTATGAAGAAAAAAGCGTTAAAAATATGAACCAAGAAAGCACAGAAGGTAGTAACCACATTTAGATGTTTATCATGGAATCATCTTTACAATCCATCTGTCACAATTCCACAGAGCAAATTACAAGTAATTGTGAAGTTTCCCTCATTTCATGGGTTTGGTCTTGTAAAGCATACAACACAAATTTTATTTGCTTTTCTTTTTGGTATTTGGATCTTAATTTGGTTAAGTGGCCACTGGGTAGATGATGGAGCCTCTTGGGACATGCAGTCTTCTTCTAGCTTTGTTGATGTAAATATTACTGTATATTTTTCATTCACTTATTATTTTATGAGGCATACTTCATTAAAAATATGTCAGCATCACATTGACAAATCACAAAATTTAAAAGGAGAAAAAAACCAATTTATTTAAAGCATTCCTGTGTAAAAGTAGTCACCACTATTACTATTCTTCAAATATTTTTATTCTATTTAAATACAAGTCTAGTTTTATCTCAGGTGTCTGATCTTCATATCGTACACTTTAAACTTAGAAAAAATTGAACTCTATTAAAAATTTCCTACAGATCAGCTTTTCTAGATGCCAAGCACCTTGTTTTAGCCACGGTGATGACAACAAATTGGGTTCTCAGGGATTTTGGCCTCTGGCATCATCTCAGTTGTTTATAATTGAAGTTGGCTGTGATGAGAACTCAGCTTAGATGCATGGTTGGACAGGTGGGTTTCAGGTTGGCCTGCCAGGAGGTTGCCTTGAGGTGTAACTAGGCAAAGAAAGAAGGAGGTTGAGCAAAATTACCAACAATCTTCAACTATGAATTTTTATGAGTAGGGGCTTCCCACACCATCAGGGATGTCAAATTGAACGTTTACATTTTTAGGTTTGATAGATTAGGGAAGTTTTGGGTAAACTTTTCCCTCCCTAGTGTCCTCTCCTTAACTTAGGGCCAACTTGGGACATGGATTCAATGGAAAAGAGTGCCAAGATTAATGAGAAATATCCACCATGAACATTGGAGGCAGACGTTCTGGCCGAGGGGTGCGTCTTCCCACTTTGTAATCCAGAGTGCGATTTCTTCTTGCTATCTGTCCCTCCATAAATAAGTGTTCAGCAGAGGACAAGCTGGTTACAACTGAGGATGGAATGAGATTCTAGCAGAATTGCAAAATGAACTGAGAGCCACAAAAGTGTCCCTCTGCGAACCAGCAGAGATTGCTATGGAAGACAAAGGAAGAGGAGTCGAGAGGCTAGATAACATTCCTGCTTCCCCTACATTGTGAGAGTGAAATTGTCAGCAACCTATATCAATAATTAACCAGAGGCTTTTTAGAGAGTAAGACTTCTAACAGATACCTCATAGCTGAAGTCGCTCTTTAGTACTGCACATAACCTGTGGATTTTCATCATTATTCATTTATTCAACAGATAGATATTAAATTCAAGGCATAGTTCTAAACTATGCTGTCAATTACAAAAAATAAATAATAATGAAGGGCATTAGTTCTGCCTCATAGGATGTTAAAACTCTAGCTGCTAAATGAGACAAATACGGTTCCCGCATCATGTACCTGGCCTCCTGTTACAACCTGGACTCTGCTTCCAGTGGCTTCTCTTGTTTCTGTTCTGGTAAACGCACCATTTGGTTTAGTCCCTATCATTGCCATGGTCACCCACCTGTAGGTGGACCTCCTTGACTGTAGCTATAGGCATAGATCTTTGTTTCTTTTCAAATGTCTGCTTACTTTAGAGCTGCAATCAAATGTTGTTTGGACCATAAGACTCTGAGGCTGTGTGTGGTTGAAGCTGTCTTGAGACTCAAAGAGCTATTGAGGAAAGAATTTGGTAGCCGAACTCTTTTGAAATTTTTCTCTGTCTCTCACACATCTGGGCTGAATAGCTGAATATATTGTTTAATTTCTACATTGATGATAGTTTAATAGGCAGTCATGCGCTGCTGGGAGTTTATTATCCTACTCCAGTTACAAGTAATGTATTCCTTAAATTCAGTGTAGGTATAACTTCTACATGGTAAGTGAAGCCGTCTTTATGAATCGCTGCTATAGAATATACTAGATTGTGTAGGTTTTAGTACAATCCAGGTAATTATCAAGCCTTCTAACATTTTCAGGAAAGTGATCCTTTCACTTCAATTTATGAGATTTGGAAATTTTTCAGTTGTCACCCACTAGTTAGATTATAAACTTAATTCTATGTATCTGAATTTATTTTTCTATTTATAAATTTATCTGGATACTTTCTCAAAGTTTTCTCAGGTTAAAAACCTATGGCTTTGTAAAAGTAAATGAGAAGTAATAAGAATCATGTTAAAAAACAGGATCAGGCCAAGCATGGTGGCTTATGCCTGTAATGCCAGCAGTTTGGGAGGCCGTGGCGGGAGGATCATTTGAGGTCAGGAGTTCGAGACCAGCCTGGCCAACATGGCAAAACCTCACCTCTAATTTAAAAAATATGCAGATTAGCTGGGCATGGTGGTGAATGCCTCTAGTCCCAGCTACTCAGAAGGCTAAGGCAGGAGAATCACTTGAACCTGGGAGGCTGAGGTTGCAGTGAGCCAAGATAGTGCCACTGCACTCCAGCCTGGGTGACGGAGTGAGATCTTGTCTCAAAAAAAAAAAAAAGAAAAAGAAAAGAAAAGAAAAAGAAAGAAAACCAGAATCAAACAATGAGAGAGGCTGTGTAGCCCTTTTAATTGTCCATAATGGATCCATTTCTTTTTCTGTGTAATAGTTTATCAGCATGAAAAAAGAGTCACTGAACACTGATAATTTTCTTTCTCTCTCTCCTTTTTTTTTCCTTTTTTTTTAAGATGAAGTCTCACTCTGTTGCCCAGGCTGGAGTGCAAGGGCAACATCTCTGTTCACTGCAACCTCCACATCCTGGGTTCAGGTGATTCTCCTGCCTCAGCCTCCCCAGTGGCGGGGATTACAGGTGCATCCCACCATGCCTGGATAAGTTTTTGTATTTTTAGTGGAGATGGGGTTTCATCATGTTGGCCGGGCTGATCTCAATCTCCTGAGCTCAAATGATCTGCCCGCCTCAGCCTCCCAAAGTGCTGGTGATGATTTTCATTTAATGGTGTTCTACAAAGTGAGTTTAGGCAGTGAAAGGGCACATGTCATATATAGTTTACCAGAAAGTAGTACTGGTCACCAGAGTAGAAGCATACTCCTAACCCTGGAAATTTTCTTCAGCTCCTAGGATTAATCTCAGATTTTGAGACTGGAGCAAAGACTAATTTGGCACGTGTTCATCCAGATTAGTAAATCTCCATGGTGTTCGAACTGTATAATATCAAATCTAAAATAAGCCAAGAGAGTCGGACAATTTTTCATCTCTCAGAAAAAAATGCATCATTTTCAAGAGATTTAAGATTGAATTTAAAATCCAACTGCCTATTCCAGTGGATGTTTCTCCAGAATAAGGCCAAGCCCCACAAATTCTGGATAGTGTCCTCCAAGTTGTGTTTAAGTGATAATTGACACATCTATGGTTTAGATACATATGGAATTCCATGTAACTCTAGCTCCAGTCTTTGCGAGTAAAAATTGGCAGTAATCATGGCCTTAGTGGAAGTATGTGGCTAATTGGAATTTTCGGTACCAAAAGTCTTTGTGTTATCAGGGTGCCCTATAATAATATCCATAACTCATTGCCCACTTGTCTGTTTTGATTTCTTTTTTAAAAAGACAATTTTAAACTTAGAGGTTTTGTACGTCAATTCACATACGTGGCACATTTATAAAATAATCATGCCTTTGCATAGTTTTCCTTTGATATCTTAACTATATATCCAAGCCATTTATGTTTTTTAATTGCCACAAATATTGCACCCAAATAGAGCATTAGGCACAAAAATGCCTGGCACAACATTTCTTCTTGTTCTTGAAAGTTATTTTAATCCCCATGTTTGATATATTCCTAGACAATTATATGTAACTATAATTATTTCTGCTAGGTAGAAACATTTTTGTGGTCAATATTTGTGAAGTGCTTTGTAAATAAAAATATGTTTGAGTAGAAACAGTATTTTGCAAACATAGCCCTAAATAGAGCTACTGATTTTTCCAAGAATTAAAGACTCCAAACTCTGTCTTTGTCTTTCAACTTTGGTTTATAGGAACATCTCATTACAATGAACCAAAAACTTATTTGATCACTAATGAGGTAATTTTGACACTTCCAAATGACACAGCTAATTTGTAATATATTTTTGAAGTGCAAATTACATATTTCTGTTTAAATAATGAGAGTAAAATACGGACACTATCTATTCACACTCTATATACACAACTAACCCCAACTTGTCTCTAGAAGAAAGGTTTAATTTTTCAGGTCTCATCCACAAAATGAAGTGTTAATAAGCTGTATCTTTATTCCCACTTTTAAATGATTTCTTTTTAACCATTGTATAACACTACTACAGTTTGTATGGAGATAAAGTAACTCATGGTGAGAAATCCAGTTCTTGAAAGAAATCATTTTACCTTCAATCACATTTAGGACATCTATGCTTTTAGAGTAAGGATGAAAATTTATAAACATTTGTTAAATTATGCAACTGTTTTTGAGGATGTTTTGAAATTACATTTTCCTTATTGTACAGATAGTTTTCATGTATTCACAAATGAGACACGAGAATTATTAATGAAAAGCATAGCATATTGACAAAGTTTATAATGTAAATAGTTTCATTTGGAAAGAATGTAATGAGTGAATTATCAAAGCTATTTTATTGGTTCCCAGATTTACCATAGAAGAAAACAAAGCACCCTTATACAAATTTCTCCGCACTGAGTCCATTTAAGGTCCATTTTGTATGCCGTAAGTTCTAAAAAATGTTATTGCCGATAACTACTGTGTGCCTCAAAATTGCCTACGGTTGTGTTAAAATGAGATTCCTGAGGCCTGCTCTTAGAATTTCAGATTTGGTAGATCTGGGGGTGTAACCTGAGAATATGCAGTTCTGGTAAGTTCCCAGGTGATGCTGATGCTGCCAGCACAGAGACCACACTTCCAGAAGGACTGAGTGAAGCATTGTCATTACTTGCAATAGCAACTTCTCTGTAGTCACAACTTCATTCATCCCATTCTCTGAGCTCCTCCTTTAATCATTCCCTTTCATACCCTGACATAAAATCTTTCAGTCTCTCTGAGACCTCCAAACTATTATTTTATCATATTCACAATGACCCTTACCTCCTTGAGGTACTCTCTTGCCTGTTCTCCTGCCTAAATTCCATGGTCAACCATTCCCAGGATTGTTTCTCTTTCACTTTGCTGAATCTAACTAGGAAAATAACCCTAGTGAGATCCAAATTTCCACCAAATCCCCACATATATTTGAGCAACTAGTTATATGGAACAAATTGAAAAATATCCCACTTGAAACTGAGGATCTCAGTGCCGCCTATCAATCATACTACATATGTTCCAATCTATTCACTCTCTAATTTACCTAGTTTTGTATCTTATCCTGTCTCTAACCCCTAACACTTCCCCAGAAATCCTGATTCTCTTTTTGGTTCTGCTTCCCTGAGAACATTGAATCACCCAAAGACAACTTCCACAGACTCCTGAAACCATTTAAACTCACTTTCCCATGTCTACACCCACATACTCTCCCTTCTCACCTATTATCTGTGAACTAACTGGCCCCTATCTGTATATTGCCTGATGATGATTTCTGTATCACAGATGAAGAAAATGTGAATAGGTTAGTCATTATAACACAGCTTAGAATCAAACCGATGCAGTCCACCACTGAAACTGGGGTTCCAAATCAATGTATTTGGAGAAGGAGAGCTAGTAGAAAAACAAGGATGAAAAGATCCAGGATGAAGCTTCCAATGGAAGAAAAGGACATTTTTGCTATTCTGAGCCCCTTGAAGTAGACCTTAAGCATTCTCATCTGGACAAATGTCCATTCATCCACTCCAGTGAGTGACGAAGGGTTAGGATTTTAAGGGTCAGTGAACAATTATTCCTCATTCAGCAATCGAAGAAGAATTAATATGAATATTATCTTGAAGAAGTTTCATTTAAAGCATATTTCATTGATCTTTGGCAACTGTCTTCCATCAGATCATTACCAATCCACATGATTTGGGAGGAAGGGAGAAAACCCAAAACTTAATCAGATGCCTGAAGTTAGGGAACATTTTATAACCAACGCAGAGGGAAAAAAAGGCTGAAAAAGGGAAAGATGAGGACATAGAAAATACATTTCAAAGATTTTAACTTTTTGACAAAATTCTGTGCAAGAAAAACTGATGATTGTGTGAACATAACTTTGTCATTTACATCTACCAATGTGTTCAGAAATATAGAACCTGTAAGTTTTTTAATAGTAGTGTGTTAACACAAAATTTGTTCATCAAAGTATCTAAAACATTCTGAAAATACTAAAAATTTTCAATTTGAATATGAAACTAAACAACTCTGATAAATAAGCTCAAACAAACGGGCATGCTCCCCAACAATAACACTGCCACAGGTATTGACTGGTGGTTTTGGTTTCATTTCATTTTATAATGGCACATCTGGTTAAAACCCAGATTCTGGGCTGGGCGTGGTGGCTCATGCCTGTAGTCCCAGCACTTTGGGAGGCCAAGGCAGGCAAATCACAAGGTCAGCAGATCGGGACCATCCTGGCCAACATGGTGAAACCCCATCTCTACTAAAACACACACACACACACACACACACACACACACACACACACACAAATTACCTGGGCATGGTGGCATGTGCCTGTAATCTCAGCTACTCAGGAGGCTGAGGCAGTAGAATCGCTTGGACCCAGGAGGCGGAGGTTGCAGTGAGCCGAGATTGCACCACTGCACTCCAGCCTGGTGACAGAGAGAGACTCTGTCTCAAAACAAAACCAAACCCCATATTCTGAACTGAATCTCAGAATAAGGACCTCAAAGAGGTCAATATGTATATAATATATTCTGAAAGGAAAATTTTCTCCAATTGTTTATTGAAATATCACACAGGCTCTGCCTTTGTTTATACCCTTGAAAAATATCTAGATGTATATGTAGATTTTGTAAAGTGAAAGCTCAGAATGTGTATTCTGTTCTGGTACCACTTTCGTTTAATTGCTGGAAAATTTTTAATAAAAATGAATTGGTCAACAAATGGAAAATTTGAACTTTGTGTTAAATTTTTACTTCATGTTATCAACTCTTGAAAAATAAGTGTGCATATTAGAAATGACACTCATTTGACTATACCATAATATATTTCAGACGTTTTATCTTCAGGTACAGAATTCCTGCATCCTTTGAATCATGTCAGCAGGCTTTAGTTGCCCAGCACTGGGGATCCACCTCCACTAATTCACAACTCTTATTATATTACCCCAGGGGTGCATTTCCATAGCTCTGCCTTGTTATGAGTGTCATTTTTCCTCTATTTTTTTGACTGCCATTCAAATATTTTTGGCTTTATCAGAGATTTTCACTTTATTGTTTGTCACCTCCTCATTTTTTAGTTTTTCATAATTTGCTGTGGTTATATCTGCCTAGGCTTTTGGTTCCTTTACAGATTTGTTTTTAAGGCTTCAAACTTTTTCATTTTATTTTTAGCTTATGATACTTCTAAAGTCTGTACCCTTTTAATTTTCACTTGCTTCATCTTCACATCCTTGTGTTTTGTTTTCATTTCAAAATACCAGAAAGTGAAATGTCTCAGCAGCTTGGTTAGTGGAATAGTTTATTTATAATTCAAAAAAAAAAAAAAAAAAAACCCATACTTTTTGTGAGCTCTCTGCTTATAAGTAAAAGTTTCATTTATAAATTCTTGAAAAAAACCCTTAAATTTCTGGGGGATTGAATGAGATTTTAAAAATCATTCCATACAATGACGGGTGCAAAATTTGTATTCCTCTACTCGAGAGAAATAATTAATGAACATTTGTTATTAGTTTACTAACATCTAAATGTTAATGTATTCAATTATACATTATTAAAACACGATTAAGCTTAAGAGGTGGAAAAGTATAAAACAAACAAGTGTATAATTTACCTTTATTCATATGAAACATCTTTTTCTCTGCTGAAAATAAAGATTAGCCAGTGTATGCTGGGGCGGGAGGGGGTGTGCTGAAGGGAGAAAAGCCATGGTTTGTACAACTTGCCCATTTCCATGTTTTAAATACTCCCACCCTGGCCAATTTCAAGCTACCAGCAATTTGGTAACCAGTTCACAACATTTTTGAAAATTAAATGATCAGCTCTCAAAAGCTGGTACAGGCCAGGATAAGCCAGCTTCAGCACAAAACTGAAAATGGTTATTACTCTTTACTAGCTCCAGATATCTTTTAACATATATTGAAACCTATGACCCTTAAAAAGAAAACATATATACAGACTTTGACAAAATTTTGCAGTTCCACTCATGGATCCCTGTATAAGAATCCCCTTTCTATGTGTGCTTGTAATTTAAAGAGTTCAGAGTTTGTGATTCACAGGTGACAACTAATGGTTTAATCTCAACACTCGGGCTTTTATAATTTGGGAGTCAGGTGTTTAACTGCTGTAGTAGTAACTGCTTCTTCTCAGAGAAACTTAGGAGCTAAGACCAGGGAAATGTCCCTTGGTCTGCAACACACCTCTTCTTTCTGAACATGTTGTATAAGAAACTAACTTTGTCTCAAAGTTTATATGACTGTTGCATTATCAATTACTAGCTATTCTCTTTTGGAATGGTAGGAGTGGGAAAACTTTCCCTCTGCCCTCTGAAAGTGTGATAACTGAGTCTATGAAATAAATGGATAACAGGCACATCGAAAGAAGAAAAGGTATACACATTTATTACACGCATGGGGGAATCACAGGAAAGAAAATTGGATGTAAAAACAAAACAAAACAAACAAGACATCACCAAGAAAAAACCCCAATTAGATTTAGGAGCTTATAGGGAAGGCAGGAGGGAGAATGTAGGAAACTTAGTGGGGAGCAAATGACTTTTGGGAAAGATGGCCAGATTCTTAGAATAGTTGATAGTTTGTGACAGTCTGTCTTGGTGTGGTGTGGACTCTTAGTCTTCTCTCCTGTGATATGAGGAGTTAATTTTCCCTGGCTAATGAAACTCCTAGGAAGGAGATGAATGTCTTTGTGCTGACAAGACAGTATCTCAAAGCTTTGTTTTCCAACTCAGTTCTAAATCTGCAGTGTATCAAAATCTCCTCATTATGCTTTGGATGTTATGGTAGATAAATGGTATCTTCACAAAAATACATTCATTCTGGTATTGAGAATTCCTTTTGGGATTATAAATCATGCTGCTATAAAGACACATGCACACGTATGTTTATTGCAGCACTATTCACAATAGCACAGTCTTGGAACCAACCCAAACATCCATCAATGACAGACTGGATTAAGAAAATGTGGCACACATACACCACGGAATACTATGCAGCCATAAAAAAGGATGCGTTCATGTCCTTTGTAGGGACATGGATGCAGCTGGAAACCATCATTCTTAGCAAACTATCGCAAGAACAGAAAACCAAATACCGCATGTTCTCACTCATAGGTGGGAACTGAACAAGGAGAACACTTGGACTCGGGAAGGGGAACATCACACACCGGGGCCTGTCATGGGGTGGAGGGTGGAGGGAGGGATAGCATTAGGAGATATACATAATGTAAATGACAAGTTAATGGGTGCAGCACACCAACATGGCGCATGTACACATATGTAACAAACCTGCACGTTGTGCACATGTACCCTAGAACTTAAGTATAATAAAAAAATTTTTCAAAAAGTTCCTTTTGGAGGATATCTCTTCAGGAAGGTAAAGAGAGTTCAGAGAAAGCATGTCCCGCATTTGTTGTTTTTCACATATTTTCAGTTCGATGTAATCAGTACACCTAAGCAATACATTTAGGGCTGGCATTTCCTGAACACCTTCACAACTCTTTTTGATCCCATGTTATTTCTATCAGATCACGTGATTTAAGAACAACTTTTACCTGCCACTTACGTATATATTGAAAAGGCAAACTTTCCTTTCATAGTTTGCTAATTTTGGCAAAGTACATTAACAAAAGTTAAATTAAGTAAGTGAAATTTTCTGTTCTATTGTTTTGAAAACAATTCTAGAAAATGTCCTTGTAAGAACAGCAAAAAGAGAAAAAGATAATTCTCAATTGCAGTTTCAACCATTCTTGCTTAACAATATATCTAATTAAAAGGCAAAACTCTCTATTTCAGGTTTATACATCTCAATTGTTTGATTAGAAAGTAAATTCTCTACCCCATATAATCTGGTGTCAAAAAACTTATAATAAAATTACTTTGATTTTATTGCTGGTTAAGTTTGTGAATTTAAATCTCAACTTACAGTGATGAATTTATTTGCTTTGTGCTGACAAGACAGTATCTTGAAGCTTTGTTTTCCATCTCAGTTCTAAATCTGCAGTGTATCAAAATCTCCTCATTATGCTTTGGATGTTATGGTAGATAAATGGTATCTTCACAAAGATACATTCATTCTGGTATTGAAAGTGCCTACTTAAAATTCTGCACGAACAGTTTTATTGAAAAAATATGTAGACAAGCCATTAATTATACACAGTGACTTGGAACAAATTCTTATAAGAAGCATGGCATGTCCTCCATTAAATGTATACATTTTATAAAAAGTTACTGAAAGTCTTCCTGAGGTTAAACAATAAATCTTTTAAATTTAACCACTGTGCTCCCTCAAAGGTAATTTTTTCTTTATGACACTCACTTAGGGCAGACAGTCAGATCTGAGCCTACTTTAAACAACTAGGCAGTATTTTTAGTGCATTTTTCTGTTTGTTAAAAAGCTAGTTGTTGAGAATAAGTTGCTCAATTATCTTCCTCAATTACCTTTTGTTTTGTTTTGTAATTATTATCCTATTTTGGTTTTCCTTTAGAATTGTGAAGTGTCTTCAATCAGAAATTGCAGAGAATATACAAACGAATAAGAATACACTCTGCAATCAAACTAGATCTAGAAAGTGTTTTGTTGTAGTTTATACCTTAAATCCAAAGTGCCATTTTATACAAGGCACTTGAGAAATTTTCAAGCTCATATATTTCATAATAGTACAGAATTTATTGTTCTTTTATTTGCAAGGAGATAGACCAGATAAAGGGTCACTTTATTTCTTACAGTGTTGACTTTGATATTCTAAACTTGTCAGTTTATACAGACTAATGAAGACTCCATACATGTAAAATTCACTATAATTTTTTTTCTGGTATGAGAGTGAAAACAAATACTAACTACATATTCAAACAGATAAAGTAAAAATTTGCAATAGCTAGACAAGAAAAAAAAAGAAACCCTTACACATGCCTTAACATTCTTAAACTCTGAGGACCAAATTGGATTCAAAAGAAACATTTCTGGTGGGCAGGGAAAGGGCTGAAAAGCTTAAGTACGTAATAAGTAAATTCCTCATTGCTGTCAAATGTGACCAGCACAACATTTCCATACACGTTAAACTTTTCTGAAGAAAGTTCTAGGATAATAGGATTTCAACTCTTGATTCTACAGACATCATTCTTGTGATTGATATGGGAGAATCATCCTCTTCATGTACTAGTGGGTTCAAACAAAAAAAAAATCAGGCAGCTAATTCCTTTCCCAGAAGCCTTAGAGATTGTTGTACATAAAAATATGATCCATATTTCTGATTCAAATTTTAATTAGAAAATTCTCTTTGTTCCCTCTTCTGCATAAAATTATGCACGGGCACTCTGCTCTCCAGACAAGAAAAACTTCTTGCCTGCTCTCATTTGAGATGCCCAAGACTCAGAACATATTATTTCCTAGTGGAAAGTCCCAACAAAGCTTCTCAGAACAAAAACAACAAAAAGTTAAATACACAGAGATAGAGTATAAAACAGGGGTTATCAGGGGCTGGGGGTGAGGCGGGAAAATGGAGATAGGGAATTCAAAGGATGCAAAGTTGCAGACACGTAGGATGAACAAGTTGAGGGACCTAATGTACAACGTGAGGACTGTAGGTATTAATATTTATTGTACTTGGCATTTTACTTTAGGGTAGTTTGTAGGTACTGTTTCCTCACACACATACCCAAAAGAAAGGTTACTGAGATGATGGATATGTTAATTTGCCTGACTATAGAAACCATTTCACTACGTATATGTGTATCAAAACAACTTAAATATACAATAAAAATGAATGAATATGACATTAACTTCTCCTGTGCTGTCACTTTGGATCGAATCTTTTGGCCATTTCAGTCTGCTACTGAATACCAAAAGGTACAGTGATCTAATAATCACTCACCATACTCTAGGTATTATGGAATATGTTGGGGGAGTGGTGATAGAAAAATCGGTAATTCACAATTATTAACCTCAGGTTGCTTGAAGTTGATCCTGTGTGCCCTGTAGCTAAATTTTCATTAATTCACAAGATAATCCCTACTGATATAAACATTATCCCTCCCAAGTTGCCAATAGTGGCAGCCTTGAAGTGTTGGTGAAATTTTTAGTTCTTGGCTGTATTCATTTGCAGGCTCCAGTTTCTGTTTTGTTTTTTATGTAAGTAAACATATGGATGTTGGCCTCTCGTTCTTTAAATTACCTTCTGTTATAAACTTCTGTGATACCGTATTTGCTTGGCTTACTTATGTTCCTAAGGTCTCCCATTGCCATTCTTTCTAGGCTTCTCTCATCAGCTCTTAAATTCTGGTGCGTCTCAAGAGCTGGCCCTCCAGCCTCTGCTCTTCCCATCTGTAATCTCTGGCCCTCCATCCTCTGCTCTTATCCCCTATAATCTCTGGCCCTCCATCCTCTGCTCTTCCCATCTATAATCTCTGGCCCTCCATCCTCTGCTCTTATCCCCTATAATCTCTGGCCCTCCATCCTCTGCTCTTATCCCCTATAATCTCTGGCCTCCATCCTCTGTTCTTACCATCTATAATCTCTGGCTCTCCATCCTCTGCTCTTATCATCTACAATCTCTGGCCTCCATCCTCTGCTCTTCCCATCTATAATCTCTGGCTCTCCATCCTCTGCTCTTATCCTCTATAATCTCTGGCCCTCCATCCTCTGCTCTTATCCCCTATAATCTCTGGCCTCCATCCTCCGCTCTTCCCATCTATAATCTCTGGCCCTCCATCCTCTGCTCTTATCCCCTATAATCTCTGGCCTCCATCCTCTGCTCTTCCCATCTATAATCTCTGGCTCTCCATCCTCTGCTCTTATCCTCTATAATCTCTGGCCCTCCATCCTCTGCTCTTATCCCCTATAATCTCTGGCCTCCATCCTCTGTTCTTACCATCTATAATCTCTGGCTCTCCATCCTCTGCTCTTATCATCTATAATCTCTGGCCCTCCATCCTCTGCTCTTATCCTCTATAATCTCTGGCCCTCCATCCTCTGCTCTTATCCTCTATAATCTCTGGCCCTCCATCCTCTGCTCTTATCCTCTATAATCTCTGGCCCTCCATCCTCTGCTCTTACCATCTATAATATCTTACTGGTTATTTAATTTGTAGCCATGGCTCCTGAAACACCTGTCATTTTATTCCTCTTGAATCTGTACCTATATTTTCAACATTTATTTTCTGCTAGAGACACACATGGGCCTCCCTTCTGGGCCTCCCCAGTGGGAAACCGCACGGTACTCACAAACTCCACATGCTCATTTTGGAACTTCTCCACTTCACTTCTCCCATACTTCCTCCTCCAACTCACTCCTCTGCCTGCTTTGCACAGGCAAGTTAGGGGGGTACCAAGCACCTGGTCATCAAGGCCAGACACTCCACCTTTATTTTTACCTCCTGTCCATTCATCTCACCCCCTTCCTCCACTTTATCTGTTACATCGCCAAACCCACTTAATTTTACCTCTGATATAATTCTACTCTATCTAGCCTCATATTCCCTGCTATCATCCCCTCTCGTGTGGACTATATTATATTTTTTAAACTTTAAACTTTTCCCCCTTTTCATTTTTATTCCTCTATAGTCCATCCTTTTGAACTGGTATGACACTCAAATCTTCAGAATAAAGCAAAAATTATTTTTTGGAAATTTAGGCTCTTTAGGATTTAGAGACAGTAGCTATCATCCTTTGCTTGATATTCAAAATATCTGGGTAGTTTTTTTAAAAAAACACAGGTTCATAGGCCACTCTTCCTGAAATTCTGATTTAATTGATCTGGGATAGGGTCTAGGCATAAGTAAGTCTTTCTACAAAAAACCAAGGAATGGAAATATGCAGTAAGAGTATACCTATGTAACAAACCGGAATGTTCTACACATGTGTCCCAGAACCTAAAGCATTAAAAAAAGTTGTATTGGTAGAAGAATAATGGTTCCCAGAGGCAGTGGTTAGGTGAGGAATGAAGGAATGGGGAGTTACTGGTCCAAGGGTACAAAGTTTCAGTTAGACAAGAGGGATAAATTTCAAGATCTACTGCAAAGCAGGATGACTTTAATCAATAATAAGATGTTGTTTATTTCAAAATAAGAATAATTTCAAATGTATCACCACAAAAATCTCAAGGAAGATAAGTGATGGATATGTTAACTAGCTTGATTTAATCACTCTAAATTGTAGACGTATATCAAAACATCACGTTGTACTGCATAAATGTAATATAATTATGAAAAAAAATCAGACCTGATGTTTGAAATGATCATTATTTTTATAACCTCACTTCAGATTTAACAATCTCATATTGTATCTTAGCATGTATCCATATTACCCACATGGGAACTACACGTCTCTACAAAGTTAGCCAGGTGCTATATCCAAGGTATTTAGTCAAGAGGGAGTGTCTAACTGTTAATTTTAGTCTTCACTTAGGTTAGTACTGCCCATCCACAGTTTGTACAATAGTTTTCCCACTTTACAATTTTAAAAACCTATCATTTTTGATTTATTAACTTGCCCATTCTATCAAATTTAAGCGTGTTTTTATTTTTTAAAAGACCATGTCCAAGTGGCAATTCTATGTGTATCTCCCTGAAAACAAGCATCAGTTGAAGAAATCTGAGAAATTCAACCAGCTCTGAACTCACATCACTATTTCAATGTCCATTATTTATTTATTTATTTGAGATGGATTCTCACTTTGTTGTCCAGGTTGGAGTAGAGTGGCACGATCTCAGCTCATTGCAACTTCTGCCTCCTGGGTTTAAGTGATTCTCCTGCCTTAGCCTCCAGAGTAGCTGGTATTACAGGTGCCCACCACCACGTCCAGCTAATTTTTGTATTTTTAGTAGAGACAGGGTTTCACCATGTTGGTTAGGCTGGTCTCGTACTCCTGAGCTCAAGGGATCCACCTGCCTCGGCCTCCCAAAGTGCTGGGATTCCAGGTGTGAGCCACTGGCCCAGCCCCATGGCATTTTTTAAACCAGGACCTCTGTATAATGAAGCTTTTCCCAATATCTTTTTAGCCACACCCTCTTATTTATTATACCCACTCCAACTACCTGTCTTCATCTCATCACATTTAAGTACTCAAATTGTCCATAGGCTGCAGAATGAATTCATTAGGACTCTATATAATTTTTCAAATCATGAAATTGCACAATCTGTTGAAGATGGACCTGGGAGGCCTTTATGCTACATTCAGTAGAAACCTGGAACGCTTTTGAAGGCAATCTGCTTGACACCTTTCACCTAAGAGCACAAACCCTGTGAAGTAGCAGATGCAATTATTACCAATGTGCTTTATAAAATGACTTTCAGAGTTTGAGATTAAATTGGCTTTTCTGAAATATGTAAGTCTCTGGAAAAATACAACATTTCTAATCTCTCTTTGGAAAGCCTTTGAGTATGTAAAAATCAATTTCTTATATTTTCTTCGAAATCAACATGGAATAGGCTAAGGTTTTATTCATGTTTTATGAATTTCACAGCACTCATCATATTTTAAAGTTATTTTTGATGCTTTGCATTGTACTAAAATCTCTCTTGAAATGAGAGGCCTGAAAAACAATCATAATACACGGTTGTTGTCTAACAATATATCAAGTTTTTAATCACTCTTACAATGCAATATTTTTATCATTCTTGTAGTTTATCCTACATGTATTTAATATTACTAGCAGAAATTTAGATTTTAGTAAATTAATTCTGACCTTTGTAAAATAAAATACTTTTGTTTTCCATCTATATCTATTAATTCTTTAGTCCATGAATCCTTCTAACAATTATTATTGAACAAGGTCTAGGAGATAAGCACTATATAGTTGCTAAGAATTCTGAAAAATCATCTTATACCTATTATACAGAAGCAGAGCAAGACAAATGAACCAAAACTTACATAACACTGTGACATGTATTTCAAGTTTAAATATCTTAAAAAATACATTTCATAAAACTAAAGATAAAAACTGATACTTGTTTCTACTACATTTGATTTTATATACTTAGGCATATTATTTTTGAGTCTGGTATTAAATAAGCCAACATATGTTTGCAGTCTATATCTTTATTCATGCCATTGATTAAAAAAATTGAATAAGCAAGATCTAAAGAAAAGTAACATACTGAATATACGACTAGAAACCTCTCTCCAAGTGACCAGGCTGGGCAAAATGCTGAAATCCCATCTCTACCAAAAAATAAGAC
This sequence comes from Rhinopithecus roxellana, assembly GCF_007565055.1. Classification (NCBI taxonomy): domain Eukaryota; kingdom Metazoa; phylum Chordata; class Mammalia; order Primates; family Cercopithecidae; genus Rhinopithecus; species Rhinopithecus roxellana. The sequence goes on from NC_044549.1 coordinate 190,079, forward strand.
GTGGTGGTGCACCCCTGTAGCCCCGGCTATGCTGGTGTCTACTCAGGAGGAGGCTGAGACGGGAGGCTCACTCGATCTCAGAGGGTGGAGGCTACAGTGAGCTATGACTGCCACTGCACTCAGCCTGGCTGACAAAGTAAGACACTGTCTCACAAAAAAAAAAAAAAAGGGAAAGGAAACCTCTCTCTAAGATGAAAAAGGAGTAGGAGGGTATTTAAGGCACACTTCGCCAATGAGGCAGCTTAATACAAGCATAAAATCCTTCCTAAACAACATTTAGTTCACTTATATTGTTCTGTTATACAAAATCAAAGTATTCCTCTTAGAAACAATATTTACCAAATTTTCCTTTATTATACCAATTGAGATACAATTATGCCACTTCTCTTTAATCCTACCTAGTCGTCCATGCTATCTGGCATACTGTTCAAGTGTGCGGGCTTCAAGCCACACCACATGGGCACAAAAATTTCCTCTGCCACTTAAAATTGGGTGACTGGCTTCACCTTTCTATGCCTCAGTATGACACTAGTTGCTGCCTCCTATAGTTGTGAGGATAAAATGAGTGTCTACAGGCAAAGCACCTGGTATTTAAATACAAGTTAATTATAGTCATAATTATTACTATTACTATGATTATGGTTGTCATTTGATTAACTCCCTCGATAAAAACAAAGCATATGAAGTTGAATTAGAGAAGATTAGAAGGATGTTAAAGTTGGGTCCTGTGAAGTAAAGAGAAGAGTCATGACAATTCCTTTGGCCACAGAAGCCTCAAAATAGAATCTGGGTTTCAAAATCTACTTCCAAAGTAGAGAGAGACGAAAGATGGAAATGACATACAGCTATCTAGTTAGTCAAGTGAGTTTTCTTCTAAATCCGTAGCTTTCTTCTAAATCTACAACAATCAAAGAAATTAATCCTTTTCTTTGCTCAGGTACCTGTTTTCAAAGTTAAGCCATTCTGGTTGCAAATTCCTTTGAGTTTCGAGATGATCATGATGGTCTTCACTCAGTCTTTCCCCCAGGTTGACATGTGGTTATTTCATTTAATCAGTTTAAAATCAATACCTGGAAATACAAAGAAATGTATTTTTTAATTTCACAAAAACTAATATTCACCAGTATGGAGTGAATAATTGCATGCCTAGTTCTCTGTATACTTGCTCTTTTAAGTAATATAGCTCAGTTTGCTTTCCTTCTTTTCTATCTATAATCAAATTCAAACTGCTATCACTGGTTCATACATAATCAATCAAATAAACTAAAAAGCTACTGAAAGAATTTTCCATTGTTAAGCTGCCTTTTGGAAGCTGTATAATTGGTCTGCTTTACTAGACAGTCAAATGCATGCAAATGCATTAGTGCTCATGACTTTCTTCCAGGTCATCCTCAGGCTAACACTGCCAATTCTTTTTGTCATTGTAGGTAGGTGACTTTATGTATTTTGGGACTTTTATTGTATAATAATAGGGACAAGAAAAATAAATGTTCACCTGGGCGTCAAAGATAATTGTTAAGCCACTATTTTAAATGATAGTTAATTATGGGACTCTACTGTTTTGTGAGGAATATAGAAAAATGTTTTGAATAATTGCTCTTCCTGGGACAATTTGAGGGGTCAAATGTATTCTGTTCTTAAGTATCAGTTAAAATATCTTTTGCATTCTCTCTGATCTTAGTGTTTTGATGTTGTGTGCAATGAACTGAAACATTGCATTACGAAAAGAAATATTTATACATTTGACAGCTTGTTGGTCTCTGAGGAATCTATTCAATTAGTGTCATGTACTGGTTCCCTACAGTATCAAAATTCACAGAGAATTGAGATGTCTTAGAAGTTGTATCCAATAAACCAAGAAAAGCATCAAGAAATTTTTTTCCTTAAAATGAAAGATACAAAAAAATGAGTTTCTGCATAACTCATGTAAAAACAGCAGCCTAGAATCTGGCACTTAGGTGATCATCACTGAAACGTGTTGTCTGGTCTGCTAATTTGACGTTATATAGCTATAATTTAAATCAGATCTATCAAAACCTACCTTGACTTTGACTCATGCTGCCTATTTTTCTTCTCAAGGGAATCTGAGAAAATCCTATTTCTTGTGGAGGAAAGAACATCAATTTGATATTATAGATTGGAGTCCATCATTGGGATCATGTGGCATAGGATAGGTGCTCAGTGTGCACGGGAATCAATAGAATCTTCTGGGTGAATGTCAGCTGCTATCCATGGAAGGTACAGAAAATGAAGACTAGACCAGAAGCCATGTTGAACTTTATAAAGGCCTTTTCTGCATCTATTGAGATAATCATGTGGTTTTTGGGTTTAGTCCAGTTTATGTGATGAATCACTTTTATTGATTTGTATATGTTGAACTAGACTTGCACCCTGGGGATGAAGCCTACTTGATCATGGTGGATAAGCTATTTGATATGTGACTGGGTTTGGTTTGCCAGTATTTTGTTGAGGATTTTTGCGTCGATGTTCATCAAGGATATTGGCCTGAAGTTTTCTTTTTCTATTGTGTCTCTGCTGGTTTTGGTATCAGGATAATGCTAGCCTCATAGAATGAGTTAGGGAGGAGTCCCTCCTCCTCAATTTCTTGAAATAGTTTAAGTAGGAATGGTTCCAGCTCTTCTTTGTACCTCTGGTAGAATTCAGCTGTGAATCCTTCTGTTCCTGAACTTTTTTTGGTTGGTAGCCCTCTCAATAAAATAGATATTAAAGGAATATACCCAAAATAATAAGAGCTATACATGCAAGCCCAAAGTCAATATCATACTGAATGGGCAATAACTGGAAGCACTCCCCTTGAAAAACAGCACAAGACAAGGTTGTTCTCTCTCACCACCCCTATTCAACATAGCGTTGGAAGTCCTGGCCATGGCAATCAGGCAAGAGAGAGAAATAAAGCATATTCAAATAGAAAGAGAAATTAAACTATCTTTGTTTCCAGACGACATGAACCTGTATCTAGAAAACCCCATCATTTCAACCCAAAAGACTCTTAAGCTGATAAGCAAATTAGCAAAGTCTCAGGATGCAAAATCAATGTGCAAAAATTACCAGCATTTATATATGCTAACAACAGGCAAGTCAAGAGCCAAATCAGGAATGAACTCCCATTCACAATTGCTACAAAACGGATAAAATAGCTAGGAATACAGCTAACAAGGGAAGTGAAGGACATCTTCAAAGAGAACTACAAACCACTGCTCCAAGTAGAAAAGACACAAAGAAGTGGAAAAACATTCCATGCTCATGGATAGGAAGAATCAGTATCATTAAAATGGCCATACTGCTCAAAGCAATTTACAGATTCAATGCATTCCTAGTAAACTACCATAGACATTCTGCACATAATTAGAAAAAAAAATTTTAAGATTTATATGGATCCCAAAACAGAGCCTGAATAGCCAAGGCAACCCTTAGCAAAAAGGACAAGGCTGGAAGTTATCACACTGCCTAATTTCAAGCTATACAACATGGCTACAGTAACCAAAACAGCATGGTACTGGTACAAGAACAGACACATAGACCAATGGAACAGGATAGAGAACCCAGAAATAATGCCACACACCTACGATCATCTGATCTTTGACAAACCTGACAAAAACAAGCAATGGGGAAAGGATTCCCTATTTAATAAATGGTGCTGGGATAACTGGTTGGCATCAGTTGAAAAAACTGGAACTGGACTCCTTCCTTACGCCATACACAAAATGAACTCAAGAAGGAATAAAGACTTAAATGTGAAATGCCAAACTATAAAAAGCCTAGAAGAAAACCTAGGCAATATGATTCCTGACACAGACACTGACAAAGATTTCATGACCAAGATTCTAAAAGCAATTGCATCAAAAGCAAAAGTTGACAAATAGGACCCAATTAAACTAACACATTTCTTCACAGCACACACACACAAACACATCCCCCCCAAAAAAATCAACAGAGTAAACAGACAACCTACAGAATGGGAGAAAATTTTTGCCATCAATCCATCTGACAAAAGTCTAATATCCAGCATCTATAAAGAACTCAAACAAAGTTACAAGAAAAAACAAATAACCTCATTAAAAAGTGGGCAAAGGATATGAACAGACACTTCTCAAAAGAAGACATGCATGTGGCCAACAAACATATGCAAAAAAGCTCATCACTCATCATTAGAGAAATGCAAATCAAAACCACAATGAGATACTATTTCACACCAGTCAGAATGGCCATTATTAAAAAGTCAAAAAATAACAGATGCTGGTGAGGTTGTGGAGAAAAAGGAACTCTTTTACACTGTTGTTGAAAGTGTAAATTAGTTCAACCATTGTGGATGACGATGTGGCAATTACTCAAAGACATAAAGTCAGAAATACCATTCAACCTAGCAATCCCATTACTGGGTAATTCCCAGAGGAATATAAATTATTCTATTATAAAGATACATGCACAAGTATATCATTGCAGCACTATTCACAATAACAAAGACAGAATTAACTTAAATGCCTGTCAGTGATGGACCAGATGAAGAAAATGTCACACACATACACCAGGAAATACTAGGCAGTGGTAAAGACAAACCAGACCAAGTCCTTTGCAAGGACATGGATGAAGTTGGAGGCCATTATCTTTATCAAACTAATGCAGGAACAGAAAACCAAATACCACATTTTCTCACTTATAAGTGGGAGCTAAATGATGAGAACACATGGACACATGGGGTGAGGAAAAACACACACTGGGATCTGTTGGTGGGAGGCAGGAGCAGGGAGAGCATCAGGAAAAATAGCTAATGCATGCTGAGCTAATACCTAGGTAATGGGAGAATGTGTGCAGCAAACCCCCACGACAAACATGTACCTATGTAACAAACCTGCACATCTGCACATGTACCCTTAAACTTAAAATAAAAGTTGGAAATAAAAAAATCGATATTAAAAAAAGAAAATGAAGAGTAGAGAAATTGGATCTACTACCAACATCAAATAATGAACAGAGTTCTATGAATGACGTTAAAATCTTACCAAAAAAGTAGATGGAGAGTTAAATATAAGCATAAAATAAAGAGCAAGGAACAAGTAGCAGGAGGAAGCAACCCAGGGATATTTTGTTTTTGGCTCCTCAAGCTCCACTTTCATTGGTTATTGTCACTATATTGTACAGCCTTTTGGGTCTTGATTGTGTAATATTTGGTTGAAAGTTTTGGCATAAAGGTACAGTTTTATGTAGACAGCTTCCTTCCCAGGCTGCAGTGACCACACATGTGCTCCCGCCTGCTTGATACTGGCCCCTGCTCTTGGAGTCTACAGATGACGGATTGCTGCTTATGGTGCCATCAATGCCCTGATGGCTTGAATGATTTCTGAATCTACCTAGACCTACAGTCAGACTCCTTCAAATCCTTTGATTTTTTTTGTCCTTTCTATGCCTGTGTTCTTCCAGTTTTTCTTATTTACTGCCTGCTTAGATACACTTCTTTGTCTCAACTTCCATTTCTGGCATGATGTCAATTCCTGGTTGCCTACTTGCCTTGTGTCCAGGTGGATCTTGACCTCTACTCTGTGTATTGGTCCTGACTCTGCACTATTCAAGTGGTCACGATTTATCAATAGCTTCACACTTGGCTCTTCATTCATTTAATGGGCCCACTATTTCCCAAATTTTGCTTTCATCTTATAATCCTGGAAAGTAAATAAATAAACAGCAAGCATAAAATACATTTTCTCCTGTAATCAGAATTTGGTACCTGGAAACTAAAATAATGACTGTCATCCTGGCAAACAAATTGATGATATTTGCTGGTGGGAGAGTTCTTATTTTGGAAACACTTTTGGCAAGATGTGCCTGATTTTCTAACATTGTCAAGAGCAAACAGCCATGCATTTCAAAGATTTATGAGGCATGAGTATCTGAAGACAAATGACTATATTTTATACCAAAAATTACTCCTCCTGTGTATGTGATGTGACTCCACATGTGTTCTGGAGAACGTCATATTTTAATCTGTGCCAGGTGTGTCCTCATATCGTAAGAAAAGGCCTAGAGAGCTATGTTCGTCATCTTGGAATCATTTTTGTTTGGTCTTTGTCTCATGATTGTTTCCTTTGATTAATTAGTAAAACTTACATTGGATAAGCTTTCTGATTCTTATGATACTGAATGTACAATCTAATCCTTTTTGCATTACTATTTACCCAATATACTTTTGTTGTTATTAATCAATGTCCACAGTTCTAAGGCTGAAAAACTACTAAAATCTCCAAGAGTAAGATAGTTTCATTATAAAGTTCTATCATGAGAAAATAAATCGTTTTGAATGTATGAAAGAACTTACTTGAGCACTGCAAGGTAGACCATGGCTTTTACTTAAGGTTATTTATTTTTAATATACATTGCAAAAATTATATTTCCTAAAAATTTTGGGTAATATAATTGTATAATGCAACCTATGGCAAATATTTAAATATTTATTAATCCAAAGGAAAATCAATTGGCTGTGACTAATAATTGCGAAGTATCTACTAAATACTAGGACATGTGCTATGATTAACATGTGTTAATTAAATCTCATACGCCCCACAATTTTTTTCAGGTAGCTATTATTATTTATAGGTGAGAAAACAGATTTGAGAAGTTAAGGAGTGGGTAGTCCCTGGATTATATTTAGAAAATGACAGAGGACAAATTAAATCAGAGTTAGTTGAATGAATCCCCATCACGTCCTTCCTGCAGCATGCTATCTAATCTAACACTGATATAAGAACACATTACTATAGGGTAAACTTGGAAAAGAGTTGCTCTGGATTCTGTACAATTATTAGAACATTTAATAATAATTTTATAGTAACTTGATTTTTAGTCTAAAATTCAAAACAATTGATAGCAATTCATCTTTTAATATTTTAAACACATATACTTATATCTCTGTAACTGAATCAAACATTGTCAAATTAATTCCAACAAAACTACATTATTTATCATTTGCTATAAATTATTATTTTCATTTATTGATTGTGTGGTTATGCATGTATTGGATTTGTTTTACAATTGCATAAGAACTATAAACATGAAATGTTGGATAGAGATGTATATAAGAATTTCAATCAACAGTAGGAGGTCAGACTTTTTTTTTGAAAAGGTGGTGACCTTGGACATTTTCAGAAACAGAGACTACAATTCCCTGTGCTTTGGCAATCATGGCGGCCAGAGCTCAGAGATTACAATCGGGGAGGGAACAGAACGCTCAGGCATTTTGGTTCTTATGGTCGTTGTTTCTCAACGCAAATCAACAATCTTTTAATTAAGTTACCTTTCTCGGCCGGACGCGGTGGCTCAAGCCTGTAATCCCAGCACTTTGGGAGGCCAAGGAGGGCGGATCACGAGGTCAGGAGATCGAGACCATCCTGACTAACACGGTGAAACCCCGTCTCTACTAAAAATACAAACACGAGCCGGGCGCGGTGGCGGCGCCTGTGGTCCCAGCTACCCGGGAGGCTGAGGCAGGAGAATGGCGGGAACCCGGGGGGCGGAGCTTGCAGCGAGCTGAGATCCGGCCACTGCACTCCAGCCCAGGCGGCAGAGCGAGACTCCGTCTCAAAAAAAAAAAAAAAAAAAAAGTTATCTTTCCCAAATTTGCACATATTTTCAGTAGTGCAAGTTTCTTAGAGTCTGATTAGTTCTGGGCTCTCGTTTAAAAAGTGAAAGATGAGATCATAGAAAACAATCCCCTAATATTGTTGTTACTAGCCCACCTTCAACTCCATATTAAATTTTATACAAAAAGTTAAATTTTCTAGGTTTCTAAAATGAGAAATGGAGGCACAAAATTTTACTTCATCAAAATGGGGACATACGTCATACACAAATGGGGAAAAAAGGAAGAGAGACAGGAAGCACAGGTAGAAAGAAAAATGTATCCACAATTTGACTTGAATTTAGGCATTGGGATAAGGATGTTTAGGCATTTGAGTTAAACAATCAGCTACCTGCATTCAATATTTCTTCCAAGTCTGGTTTTGCTTTACCTGGATGTTTATTTTTCTAATAGAATGGATTAGTTTGAAGGAAACTACCACCACACAAAATTGAGCTATCATTTTAGCTATCATTAGCAGTTAACAAAGTAGTAGTATTTTAAAATTCCTGCATTTTTAACTCAATGTAGTACCATGATGTTTCAGAGAGGTAGGTACTAGGATTGTGCCCATTTTACTGATGGAGAAGTAGAGAAACAGAGAGGCAGATGATGTAATTTAAACAGACTGTAGGGATAAATTCAAACCTTGTCAATTTGACTCTAGTGTACAGCTCCTTAGTCACTATATTGTATAGCCTTTTCATGACCTGGCAGATGACTTTTGGCAGTCAATAGTTTGACTTTTTAAAAGTCTCACTAGCGAACATGTTTATGGATGGTTTAGTTTAAGACATGGAATCTATAATAGTTGCTATTAAAGAGTATTGATTGTCTGTTGGGTGTGTCACAGCTAACTCTTATTCAGCAGCTAAAGCTGGTATGTGATGCCAAGGATTAAGGACAGAATGCATGCCTGCTAGTCACTAGTGATCTCTTTATAATACTATTCTAAGGAATGTATATCAATATTTCATAATCTATAGGCTCAATATTTGATGAGATATTTTATCTCTATTCTCTAAACTTATTTTGCAATTACTTTTTTTAATACATGAGTTATTATTTTGAGGTTTGTACATTTTAGGTTGAAAATGTTTCAGTAATCCTTCATTTTATGAGTAAAAATGAAGACTGTCTAATTTAAAGTGGAATGATTGGGAATACGTACACGCTGAGGCAATTTCATGCTCAATATCTCACAAATCAGTTGGTAGAATCAACTTTTAACATGGTTAAAGTTTTGACTATACCTGCATCCTCATTATGATAAAAAAGGGCTCTGTATGAAGTGCAGTTTATGTAAAGAAATATAATCATATTTTATTTTCCTCATAGGAATATTTTATTTTACTTTGATTTGATTTCTATTTATAATTGATTTGTATCAAATAATGCTGATTAAAATAATTATCATATTAATTAATATAAATAAAGTATCCCAATCATAGATTAATTCTATTTTCCTCTGGTAGATATTTCAAAGCATTTTGTCATCATTTATGACAGATACACAGATGTACATACACCTTCTTAACCTGTTAATTTTCATGGTGGAGCCATCAGATTAAGCTTCTTTCTACTGAATTTTTAATCTGTGGTAGGTAGCCAGATGTAACTCTTTCAGTTGACTTAGTAGCAGGAGACAGATTCACCCACACTCCTTCTGCTAACATTATGGTGGTATAGTGAGAAGAGAGTTTATAAAAAGAAGCATGCATAGTATTATGATCAGATACTTGAAAAATATTATTATGCCAGTGAAAAACTCAATGACGCTTCAGTGTCCTTACATTTATTTCCAAATGCAAGCACCTTTTATTCCTTCACACAAGTGTCATATCACAGCTATGCTTTCACCAAATCAACAGCTGGCAAACATTTACTTCTGTGAGTAAACTCAGTAGTTCCATCTATAAAAAGTTATTTCTGTATCAGCTACTTGATTGTTAAAATTATTTAGCTGTTGTTGAAAGATTATGATCCTTATTATGTTAAATAAGTTGATAAATGTAAAACATTTTGACCAGTGCCCAGAATACGGTAAGCAATATAGAATGTGATATGCTATATTTTTTTCTCAAATTAAAGCTTGGTTCCTTTGGCAGATTTTAAGATGAGACAATACATCTAACTTTCTAGATTTAAAATATCATATGCACACTAACACATAATATTTAAAGTATATCTTTTAATTTCATCCAGCAATCCCAATGCTGGGTATATCCCCAAAGGAAAATAAATCATTATACCAAAAATATACCTGTATTTGTATGTTTATTTTAGCACTTTGCACAATAGCAAAGATATGAAATCAACCTGTATCCATTAAAGGATGATTGGATAAAGAAAATGTGGTATATTTATACAATGAAATGTTACTTATATTAGTCCATTTTCACACTGCTGATAAAGACATACCTGAGACTGGGCAATTTACAAGAGAAAGAGGTTTATTGGACTTACAATTCCACATGGCTGAAAAGGCCTCACAATCATAGTGGAAGATGAAAGGCACATCTCACATGGTGACAGATAAGAGAAGAGAGCTTGTGTAGGGAAACTCCCCTTTTTAAAACCTTCAGATCTCATGAGATTTATTAGTGATCACGAGAACAGCATGGGGAAGACCTGCCCTCATGATTCAGTTACCTCCCACCAGGTCCCTCCCACAACACATGGGAATTCAAGATGAGATTTGTGTGGGGACACAGCCAAACCATAGAATTCTGCCCTGACCCCTCCCAAATTTCATGTCCTCACATTTAGAAACCAATCCTGCCTTCTTAAAAATCCCCCAAAGTCTTAACTCATTTCAGCATCAACTCAAAAGCCCACAGTCCAAAGTCTCATCCAAGACAAGGCAAGTCCCTTCTGCCTATGAGCCTGTAAAGTCAAAAACAAGTTAGTTACTTACTAAATACAATGTGGGTACAGGCATTGGGTAAATACAGCTATTCCAAATGGGAGAAATTGGCCAAAACAAAGGGGCTACAGGCTCCATGCAAGTCCAAAATCCAGCAGGGCAGTCAAATCTTAAAAGCTCCATAATGATTTCTTTTGACTCCATGTCTCAATTCGAGGTCATACCAGTGTAAGAGGTGTGTTTCCATGGTCTTGGGCCACTCTGCCCCTGTGGCTTTGCAGGGTATAGCCCCCCCTCCTGGCAGCTTTCACGGGCTGACATTGAATGTCTGTGGCTTTTCCAGGTGCATGGTGTAAGCTCTCAGTGGATCTACCATTTCGGGGACTGGAAGATGCAGTCCCTCTTCTCACAGCTCCACTAGGTGGTGCCCCAGTAGGGACTCTCTGTGGGGAAATAGACGCCACATTTCCCTTCTGCGCTGCCCTAGTAGAGGTTCTCCATGAAGGCCCTGCCCCTGCAGAAAACTTCTACCTGGGCATGAAGGCATTTCTATAATCCTCTGAAACCTAGGCAGAGGTCCCCAAACCTCAATTTTTGACTTGTGAGAAACTGCAGGTTCAACACCATGTGGAAGCTGCCAAAGCTTGGGGCTTCCATCCTCTGAAGCAACAGCCCAAACTGTACCTTGGCCTTTTTAGTCACAGCTGGAGTGGCTGTGACACAGGGCACCAAGTCCCTAGACTGCACACAGCAGAGGGTCCCTGGGCCCAGCCCACAAAATCTTATTTTCCTCCTAAATCTCAGGGCCTGTGACCAGAGGTGCTGCTGCAAAGGTCTCTGACATGCCATGGAGACATTTTACTCACTGTCTTGGTGATTAACATTCAGCGCCTCTCTACTTATGCAAATTTCTGCAACTGGCTTGAATTTCTCCTCAGAAAATGAGATTTTCTTTTCTATTGCATTCTCAAGCTGCAAATTTTCCAAACTTTTATGCTCTGTTACCCTTTTAAAACTGAATGCTTTTAACAGCACCCAAGTCACCTCTTTAATGCTTTGCTGCTTAGAATTTTTTTCAGCCAGATACCCTAAATCATCTCTCTCCAGTTCAAAGTTCCACAAATCTCTAGGGTAGGGGCAAAATGACTCTAGTCTCTTTATTGAAACATAACAGGGGCCACCTTTGCTCCAGTTCCCAAGAAGTTCCTCATCTCCATCTGAGACCACCTCAGCCTAGATTTCATTGTCCATATCATTAGCAGTTTGGTCAAAGCCGTTAAACAAATCTCTAGGGAGTTCCAAACTTTCCCACATTTTCCTGTCTTTTTCTCAGCCTTCCAAACTGTTCCAACCTCTGACTGTTACTCAGTTCCAAAGTCGATTCCACATTTTTGGCTGTCTTTTCAGCAGTGCCTCAGTCTACTAGTACCAATTTACTGTATTAGTCTGTTTTCATGCTGCTGATAAAGACATACCTGGGACTCAGCAATTTCCTAAAGCAAGACATTTATTGGACTTACAGTTCTACTTGGCTGGAGAGGCCTCACAATTATAGCTGAAGGTGAAAGGCAAGTCTCACATGGTGGCAGAAAACAGAAGAGAGCTTGTGCAGGGACACTTCCCTTTTTAAAACCATCAGATCTCATGAGACTTGTTAGTGATCATGAGAACAGTATGGGAAATGTACCGCTCCCATGATTCAGTTACCTCCTACAGGATGTCTCCCACAACATATGGGAATTCAAGATGAGAGTCTGGTTAGGACACAGCCAAACCATGTCATTACTCAATGATAAAATATGGAATCATGTCTTTTGTAGCAACATGGATTGGATTGGAGGCCATTATCTAAAGTGAAAGAAGTTAGAAACAGAGACAAATACCACATGCTCTCAGTTATAAATGGGAGCCAAATAATGTGCCCACATGAACGTAGAGTGTGGACTAATAGACATTGGAGACTCAGATGGGGGAAGTGGTGCAAGAAGTCAATGATGAGAAATTACGCATACAATGTACATTGCTCAAGTGGTGAATACCCTAAAAGCCCTGATTTCACACTGGGCAATATATCCCTGTAACAAAATTATACAAGTATTTCATAAATTTATAGAAATGAAAAAGTAGCAAAAGTAATAACCATGAATTTATTTTGGATTTCAATGATTGTTTTCATTCATTTTTAAAACACTGCTTCTTAGGAAGATATTCTTATAAAGTTATTCCTTATGCCAGAAATAACTAACTCATGGGTGTCACCTTACATGAATTTCATAAAACAAAATTGTCTACTTTAAGTATAGCTACTTTTCTTACACATACAGTACACGTTGTGAGGTGTTTGCCTTGTGAATCTATGATGTAATTCTGAAAACTTTCTATTATTAAAACTTTCTAGATGCCTACTTTAAAAAGCGTACTATAAATATTTTATATAACATCTCCCCTGCTCTAGCAATGAATTTCACCCACAAAGATATGACTGGAAGTATATATGGGTAAGCATGAGCATTACTGCACACACTGTAATAGATATGTAGGGATTTGTGAATAACCATGTGGAGCTCTGAATATAGATGAATTGAAAAAAAAATCCTGTTTTGTGCTAGCCAACGTGAACTATGGCCCAAGCAACTAAAAGAAGGACAATATTTATATTTTTGCTGGCCCCAAACTGATGTATAACAGAAAATTGCTGGTAAACATGATGTCAGCAGAAGCTATCTCTAATTTTTTTTGGTTGCTTTTTGCTGAAAAAAGTTTGTTTTTTTCACATTAAAAACTTAACCCTCAAAATAGTTTTAAAAATCCAGTCCCAATAAATTTTGATTATTACCTGTTAAAGTTTATTTAACTGTTAAGATAAACAAAAAGAGAACTATACCATGGCCTTTTGTTACTCATCTTTGTTTTTAATATGGTTATCTTGCAGTCATCCGATTTTCTTTTTAAATGAAGTAAGTTTAGGATACTCTTGTTTATTGTTTATCTAGGCTATGCTTTTAAAGTAAATGACTCATTTGCCATTTGAGACCATTTTGAAGCAAGCTAGATTTCGATAATAAACAAAAAGCCATTATAGCTAAATTTATTTTTTCTTTCTAAGTATGCATCATGATGCATGAACTAACCCAATTAATTATCACAGTACAGTATAGAATTTGCCCTTAATGGGCAGACTTCTATAGGCCCAGAAGTAGATTGATTCTGTGATCTAAAGAAATCTATATGTGAGGAAAAAGACGTGAAGGCATGAGCGTACTCAACTCAGTCAGCTTTTTATCTTAAGTCTCTGAGGATCTGCCACTTGGGATGGAATTTGTTTCCCTTAGGGAAACATCCCATGAGTAAATGCTGATTATAAAGTATCATTTAATATGTTATCAATTAATTAAGAGATCTCCCCCAGAGTCCCCAGGTAACAGGCAACATAAAAAGCAATCAACGAGATGTGAACTTAGTTGTAAATTGTGAACATTGACATCTGCTCTGTAAATGGGTTAAAATGAAACAAGGAATAATGTCATTGAGTAAAAGGAGAAAGAAAATAGTGCAGATGTTAGTACTAGCATTGAGAGTTAAGCCTACAATTCAGAGGGGTCCAGCTGACAACTTTCTCGCTGTGTGACACTGGTCAGGTTTCTAACCCTCTCTGAGCTCAGCTCCTCTCAGATCTAAAACTCAGCTAATAAAATTATTCTCATTGTGTTGGTACAAGACATAAATGAAGAGTACTTAGATAAGTCTTGGAACAGAGTTTGTACTCAATAAATCGAAGTTGTAATTGTTATTGTAATTGTTGTTATTAGTATGACATATTAGAGTTGGACATTTTGAAAAAATGAACATTGAACATTTTTTTCACTGTAGCTCTAATGATAGTCACCATTTCTGACAATGGATAAGTAATTTTAAAGATGAATTTTACAAACTGTTTTTGTCTGTGGAGAGTGACTATTCTTTACTTTTGAAAAAAACTTAATATTTTACTCTCAGAGGCACTGTTGTCATAGCTTCTTGGATTTTCCTGCTTCCTCTTTTAACCTGTTTGTTCTCTAAAGTGACGGCTGTTTACAAATTCTTCAATGGCATTCATTACTATGAGGGTCAAGGCAACTCTGTTGATCACAGTGACAAGGCATCCCAGCCTCATATCTTACTTGGTTCCAGCCTGGACACCATGCACTTCCTCTGTCTGGAAATCTCTTCTCTCCCACAAACTTTAATCTGAAACCCTAAGGACCACTGTACATGGCTGTGTGCTTAGAGTAACTTCAGTATTTTCAGATCTTCTCCCCAACTCTAGATTCTGAAAATAGTATTTAAAAATATTTATTCGCTGATATTGTTGACAGGAAAGAATTAAAGCCCTCAAACTGTCTTTTCAAGATCACATATTTGATCACATATGACGCTAGGATTTTCAATTCTTCAGAGTCAAAATCCATTCCACGCCATCATTTTAGGCAAACTTTAGTTTCTTTTATGCCATATGTTAGAAAGTCAACTTCTATAATCAGTCCTCATGTGCTATCAATGACTTTAACAAGTTTTATTTCAGATGTTTATTTCTAATTCTGTACACCTGATTATAATTTATATTTCTCCACTCCAGGTCTAACCCAGGAACCATTTAATCAATTCTCTCCCCACATCCCAAATTTACATCAGTGCATACCACATCATGCTTCTGGAATAATCTTTCTAGCTTTCAGATCTAATATTGTCTCTCTCTTACTCTTTAAAAACTGAAAGTTTTTTCAAGATGTACGGTATTAGCTTCTATCTACAGTTTTAGGTGTAACTAGATAACTTGCTGTATCTCTCCACTCTCTCCCACCTGACTGCACTAAAGGGCAGGAATTGTATATTGCTCAGTTTTTAACGAACCCACCCTCTTGTAAGTACACACTCAGCCAGTCAACCTCTAGCAAAGTGGCACCTGCTGGAAATTGCTAATGGTAAACTTCATGATCACATTGCACTGTGACATAAACTATGTTGCTATAGCCAAATTCTAAGGAGAAATTTAATGCATATTTTAAAATGGTTTTTTTTGTAGGATGTTAGCCTTTAGAAAAGGATATGTATAATCTTAATTCTCGTATAAGCTGTAATCCACACTTTTCAAATAAGCAAACTCAGAATTGTGAACAAAAGAGAAGGAACAGCCTGAACTGGAGCAATTCCTGTGTCCTTTGTCTGAGAAAACCTAGGGAATAAAGCATCAGATCAAATGCCATTTTCAGACAGCAGGTTGAGTCAGAATAAATGAATAATTTTAGGAAACTTATTTTCTGGCTTTAATATTTTTAGTAAAGCATTAAGGTCTAGGCACCCCTCACCACTCTCCACTGCTGTCCCCACTCACCTTCAACAACAACGTTCAACATCAAAGTGATTTGCTGCTGGGCATTTCAGCATATTAATATGACATTCTAATTAGTCCAAATAAGAAGTCCTGTTGCTTTTAGAAGCTAATGATCAGAGGAAAGCCATGATTAGTCATGTCAGGTTAAATTTCATCAGTCTCATACTTTCTTACATTACCAAATTGTCAGAAAGCGACAGTCCTTGAAAAAGATGACAGCTGTTTACCACGATTTCAGATAGAATCAAAACAAATCCAAACAGCACAAAACAGATAAAGGGAGATGAAGAAAAAGAGCAAGAGTAAAATAATGAGAAGAAAAGGATTATTTAGCTACTACTTTGTATCACGTAGTAGCAGCTTTCCATTCCAAGTAGAAAAGTCTAAGCCATCCGGAAACGCTCTTCAGCAGCTGGTGACACTTGTCCCGTATGCTCATCCTTCAAGCCTTTTCCTATCACCGCAGTGTAGGACGGAACTAGCCAATCACACCAAATGTGCCTTTCAGAAGGAAGTCACCATAATACAAGCAAGCATAAAATAATTAAAACGTGATGAAACTGATATAAGTAATTTTCAAATTATACTTAACAATGGATAGCAAAGATTTTATTCAATGATACTTCTGGTAAATATTTTTAAATATGAAATTTTCATATTTTTTCCTAAGAAATAAAAAAAGTTGACTTGTGTTACATGGAATGCATAATGTTATTGTGCTAACTGAATTAAGATTTGAAAACGTATTTTTATGTTTTAGCACAATATTTGGCATTCTAACGTGGTGAACAGTAAAGAAATTGATAGTGACATTCACAGAGCAGTACTTAGTTTCTTACAGATTATTTATAGAAGTCCCTGTGGTGGATGCTAAGGAAGACCCCGTGTACAGCCACATAATATAAATAAAATTAATTTTTACTACCCAAAATTCCAATGGAAAAAACTTACTGAAAATAAAATACAAAACATCTCCATCTAAAAAGCAAATGATTTCCCTTTGAAAGCAGCTTGAAATCACTCCTAACTAGCTCAAAATCAGGAATCACATTACCTGGGATGTCATGATCCAACTTCTTACAATGAAGATGTCCTCACATAGTTGCAGAATACTCCCTAGTTCAGCAAGTGCTGCCAATAGTCAGCGTGTTTAATTTACGGTGGAGAATGGGAACTGTGGTGGTTTTCATAAAATAGCCTCCACAAAGTTTTTGGAACTTTTTTCATTTTATCAATGGTCTATGTTGCCCACCCATGGAAATCTCAACAGACTTGAGCTGGCTTAGAAGAAAGTGACACACACTGTCATCTGACGCTAAGTCATAAAAGGCCAGGCAGCTTCCAACTGGTTATCCTGGAATGTTTGCCTCCAGAATGGTTTGTCTTGGGTGTGTGCTACTGGGACACAACTGTCATGCTGTTGGAAGCCCAAGCCACCCACAGATAATACATATAGGTGTTCCTGTTTATAGTTCTACCCTTTGAATGGTTCCAACCTGGGGTCCAGACAAGTTAATGAAGACAATTCTAGACAATTCCACCTACTTAAGTCTTCCCAGCTGAGACCCCAGAGTTTGTGGGCAGATTAGCCTTCCTCTCTGTACCCCATCTACACCCTTGACCCTCAGAACCATGAGCATCCTAACATGTTTGCTGTTTTATACCACAAATTTTAAGGTGGCTAATACACATGAATAGATAACCAGGAAACAAAAAGCTAATTATCAAGGTAGTTTTATATACTAAATCTGTGTATTTAGAATCTTACACACACTTCATTTAATCTTTACCACAACCTAAGAGACAGGTATTTTTAATCTGCTTACACATGGAAAATTGAACTTCAAAGAAGTTCAGTAACTTTCCTGAGAACATTCTTTTAAGTGGCAAGGTTGCAATTACTCATGTCTGAAGTCTATTTTTAAAATGTTATTGAGTTTTTCCAGTCATGTTTATGAAAACTAAAAAAAGAAACGGTCTTCCTAAGTGGCTATTTTAATGTTTCTCAAGCCCAATATTCTAGATATTGTCAAACATGATTCAAATTAGCATCCCCTCACTTCAATGAAAAAGCACTTCTGCATAACATAATCTGGAAGGGCAGCTGCTGAGTTCATGTTTTAATTAGTCTGATGTCTGACTCTGTTTAGTGGACACTTACACATACTTCTGAAAAAGATGAATGAATGAGTTAACCAGTTCATATTAACTTTAGAGTTCTTCAAGGAATGTCCTGGCAGACTGCTTGATACTTTCAAAGAAGCATGCAATAATATTTCATGATCATATTTGCTTTTCTCTGCTTTATTTATTGCAAGATGAGAGTGACAGATATTTATTCCTTTCATTACTTCAAACCAGTAAAATATTTTATTTAAGTGAATACTTAATACTTTTTGATAATGTCTTAAACTAGGAAGTATAGAATGGAGATGCAGAATGAATCAGCAGTATTGAGCAATTTATTCAAAGTGAACTTGAAATTACTGCACAGCAAGAATAGGTGTCTTCCAAATCTCTTAGAAGTACTATAAGATTAAAAATGGTAAGACACAGGAAACTTTTAATGTTTGGAAGTTAAAATGCTGTATGTAATAATGTCTCTTATTAATATTATCATCATCAAAATATTGCCATCTTTAAATAAATGATATTAACATGTTTGTTGTAGCTTTTTTGTTGATGTTTCTATAATACTAAAAATCAGATAAGTAAAGACAAAAGATTGTAAGCCTCTACAAGTAGTTCAACACATCTTATACTATCATTGCAAAATTATTAGGTTAATGATGCTTTTAAGTGAAAAATCGCTTCAGGGAGTCATGGAGGCTAGAAAGGTTAGGCACTTACCTGACAGAAACCTGCTCATTCATCTCAGATTTATGATGACCCAAACTCATATTGATTTCATTTCATAATGGATTACCTTAGCTTTATAAGATTTCATAGGGGGAAATTTCTCTATAAAAATATGGGCAAAACATTATTAAAAAACATTTGGACTATAGAGGAAAATTCTTAAAAGACACAATTCTGTTACAGAAATAGGCAGTTAACAGATGTCTTCTGGAGACCTTTTGCTAATTACAAGTACTACTTGCAAATATAAACCATCAAACAAACAGAGATTAATACATTAATTAAGTAGCTACGGCTATTTTAAAAAAGTATTTCTGCTTTTAGTTTTTGCTTTGAAAAGTCTCTACAGTCTAATTGGGGACACTAAGCAATCACTCGAACTTAGTTGAGAACAAAGCTTAGACTCCAGGAACATATTGCTGTAAGAGTGTTATTTAATAGGACCATTTTACTAATTAAATGAAGTGAGTGGATGTTTACTAAGAAATGGCTATGCTGAATTAAAATATTGCTTCATCTGGCAGGCTTGAGATTAACTTTACTAATTAAAGGGTTTGAAATTTGGCCGGGCGCGGTGGCTCACGCCTGTAATCCCAGCACTTTGGGAGGCCGAGGCAGGCGGATCACGAGGTCAGGAGATCGAGACCATCCAGGCTAACAAGGTGAAACCCCGTCTCTACTAAAAATAACAAAAAATTACCCAGGTGTGGTGGCGGCGCCTGTGGTCCCAGCTCCTCGGGAGGCGGAGGCAGGAGAATGGCGGGAACCCGGGGGGCGGAGCTTGCAGGGAGCCAAGATGGCGCCGCTCACTCCAGCCTGGGCCACAGAGCCAGACTCTGTCTCAAAAAAAAAAAAAAGGCGGAGCAAGATGGCCGAATAGGAACAGCTCCAGTCTCCAACTCCCAGCGCGAGCGACACAGAAGACCGGTGATTTCTGCATTCTCAACTGAGGTACTGGGGTCATCTCACTAGGGAGTGCCGGACAAATGGTGCTGGTCAGCTGCTGCAGCCTGACCAGCGAGAGCTGAAGCAGGGCGAGGCATCGCCTCACCTGGAAGTGCAAGGGGGAAGGGAATCCGTTTTCCTAGCAAGGGGAACTGAGACACACAACACCTGGAAAATCGGGTAACTCCCACCCCAATACTCCGCTTTAAGCAGACAGGCACACCAGGAGAATATATCCCACACCTGGCCAGGAGGGTCCCACGCCCACGGAGCCTCCCTCACTGCTAACACAGCAGTCTGCGGCAATCTATCCGCAAGGCAGCAGCGAGGCTGGGGGAGGGGCGCCCGCCATCCCTGAGGCTTAAGTAGGTAAACAAAGCCGCTGGGAAGCTCGAACTGGGTGGAGCTCACAGCAGCTCAAGGAAGCTTGCCTGTCTCTGTAGTCTCCACCTCTGGGGACAGCGCACAGCTGAAGACCAACAGGGGAAGCAGCGGGGGCCGGTGCAGACGCGAACAACTATGTCTGACAGCTTTGGGGAGAGCCGTGGATCTCCCAACGCGGAGGTTGAGATCTGAAAACGGACAGACTGCCTGCTCAGGTGGGTCCCTGACCCCTGAGTAGCCTAGCTGGGAGACATCCCCCACTAGGGGCAGTCTGACACCCCACACCTCACAGGGTGGAGTACACCCCTGAGAGGAAACTTCCAAAGGAAGAATCAGACAGGTACACTCGCTGTTCAGCAATATTCTATCTTCGGCAACCTCTGCTGCTGATACCCAGGCAAACAGGGTCTGGAGTGTACCTCAAGCAATCTCCAACAGACCAACAGACAGTCCTTCTGACTGTCAGAAGGAAAACTATCAAACAGGAAGGACACCTATACCAAAACCCCATCAGTACGTCACCATCATCAAAGACCGGAGACAGATAAAACCACAAAGATGGGGAAGAAGCAGGGCAGAAAAGCTGGAAATTCAAAAAATAAGAGCGCATCTCCCCCTGCAAAGGAGCGCAGCCCATCGCCAGCAACGGATCAAAGTTGGTCAGAGAATGACTTTGACGAGATGAGAGAAGAAGGCTTCAGTCCATCAAACATCTCAGAGCTAAAGGAGGAATTACGTACCCAGCTCAAAGAAACTAAAAATCTTGAAAAAAGAGTGGAAGAATTGACAGCTAGACTAATTAATGCAGAGAAGATCATAAACGAAATGGCAGAGATGAAAACCATGACACGAGAAATACGTGACAAATGCACAAGCTTCAGTAACCGACTCGATCAACTGGAAGAAAGAGTATCAGCGATTGAGGATCAAATGAATGAAATGAAGCGAGAAGAGAAACCAAAAGAAAAAAGAAGAAAAAGAAAAAACAAAGCCTGCAAGAAGTATGGGATTATGTAAAAAGACCAAATCTACGTCTGATTGGGGTGCCTGAAAGTGAGGGGGAAAATGGAACCAAGTTGGAAAACACTCTTCAGGATATCATCCAGGAGAACTTCCCCAACCTAGTAGGGCAGGACAACATTCAAATTCAGGAAATACAGAGAACGCCACAAAGATACTCCTCCAGAAGAGCAACTCCAAGACACATCATTGCCAGATTCACCAAAGTTGAAATGAAGGAAAAAATCTTAAGGGCAGCCAGAGAGAAAGGTCGGGTAACCCACAAAGGGAAGCCCATCAGACTAACAGCAGATCTCTCGGCAGAAACTCTCCAAGCCAGAAGAGAGTGGGGGCCAATATTCAACGTTCTTAAAGAAAAGAATTTTCAACCCAGAATTTCATATCCAGCCAAACTAAGTTTCATAAGTGAAGGAGAAATAAAATCCTTTACAGATAAGCAAATGCTTAGAGATTTTGTCACCACCAAGCCTGCCTTACAAGAGACCCTGAAGGAAGCCCTAAACATGGAAAGGAACAACCGGTACCAGCCATTGCAAAAACATGCCAAGATGTAAAGACCATTGAGGCTAGGAAGAAACTGGATCAACTAACGAGCAAAATAACCAGTTAATATCATAATGACAGGATCAAGTTCACACATAACAATATTAACCTTAAATGTAAATGGACTAAATGCTCCAATTAAAAGACACAGACTGGCAAACTGGATAAAGAGTCAAGACCCATCAGTCTGCTGTATTCAGGAGACCCATCTCACATGCAGAGACATACATAGGCTCAAAATAAAGGGATGGAGGAAGATCTACCAAGCAAATGGAGAACAAAAAAAAGCAGGGGTTGCAATCCTAGTCTCTGATAAAACAGACTTTAAACCATCAAAGATCAAAAGAGACAAAGAAGGCCATTACATAATGGTAAAGGGATCAATTCAACAGGAAGAGCTTACTATCCTAAATATATATGCACCCAATACAGGAGCACCCAGATTCATAAAGCAAGTCCTTAGAGACTTACAAAGAGACTTAGACTCCAATACAATAATAATGGGAGACTTCAACACTCCACTGTCAACATTAGACAGATCAACGAGACAGAAAGTTAACAAGGATATCCAGGAATTGAACTCATCTCTGCACCAAGCGGACCTAATAGACATCTATAGAACTCTCCACCCCAAATCAACAGAATATACATTCTTCTCAGCACCACATCGCACTTATTCCAAAATTGACCACATAATTGGAAGTAAAGCACTCCTCAGCAAATGTAAAAGAACAGAAATTATAACCAACTGTCTCTCAGACCACAGTGCAATCAAACTAGAACTCAGGACTAAGAAACTCAATCAAAACCGCTCAACTACATGGAAACTGAACAACCTGCTCCTGAATGACTACTGGGTACATAACGAAATGAAAGCAGAAATAAAGATGTTCTTTGAAACCAATGAGAACAAAGATACAACATACCAGAATCTCTGGGACACATTTAAAGCAGTGTGTAGAGGGAAATTTATAGCACTAAATGCCCACAAGAGAAAGCAGGAAAGATCTAAAATTGACACTCTAACATCACAATTAAAAGAACTAGAGAGGCGAGAGCAAACACATTCAAAAGCTAGCAGAAGGCAAGAAATAACTAAGATCAGAGCAGAACTGAAGGAGATAGAGACACAAAAAACCCTCCAAAAAATCAATGAATCCAGGAGTTGGTTTTTTGAAAAGATCAACAAAATTGACAGACCGCTAGCAAGACTAATAAAGAAGAAAAGAGAGAGGAATCAAATTGACGCAATAAAAAATGATAAAGGGGATGTCACCACCGACCCCACAGAAATACAAACAATCATCAGAGAATACTATAAACGCCTCTACGCAAATCAACTAGAAAATCTAGAAGAAATGGATAATTTCCTGGACACTTACACTCTCCCAAGACTAAACCAGGAAGAAGTTGAATCCCTGAATAGACCAATAGCGGCTCTGAAATTGAGGCAACAATTAATAGCCTACCCACCAAAAAAGTCCAGGACCAGATGGATTCACAGCTGAATTCTACCAGAGGTACAAGGAGGAGCTGGTACCATTCCTTCTGAAACTATTCCAATCAATAGAAAAAGAGGGAATCCTCCCTAACTCATTTTATGAGGCCAACATCATCCTGATACCAAAGCCTGGCAGAGACACAACAAAAAAAGAGAATTTTAGACCAATATTCCTGATGAACATCGATGCAAAAATTCTCAATAAAATACTGGCAAACCGGATTCAGCAGCACATCAAAAAGCTTATCCACCATGACCAAGTGGGCTTCATCCCCGGGATGCAAGGCTGGTTCAACATTCGCAAATCAATAAATGTAATCCAGCATATAAACAGAACCAAAGACAAGAACCACATGATTATCTCCATAGATGCAGAAAAGGCTTTTGACAAAATTCAACAGCCCTTCATACTAAAAACGCTCAATAAATTCGGTATTGATGGAACGTACCTCAAAATGATAAGAGCTATTTATGACAAACCCACAGCTAATATCATACTGAATGGGCAAAAACTGGAAAAATTCCCTTTGAAAACTGGCACAAGACAGGGATGCCCTCTCTCACCATTCCTATTCAACATAGTGTTGGAAGTTCTGGCTAGGGCAATCAGGCAAGAGAAAGAAATCAAGGGTATCCAGTTAGGAAAAGAAGAAGTCAAATTGTCCCTGTTTGCAGATGACATGATTGTATATTTAGAAAACCCCATCATCTCAGCCCAAAATCTCCTTAAGCTGATAAGCAACTTCAGCAAAGTCTCAGGATACAAAATTAATGTTCAAAAATCACAAGCATTCTTATACACCAGTAACAGACAAGCAGAGAGCCAAATCAGGAATGAACTTCCTTTCACAATTGCTTCAAAGAGAATCAAATACCTAGGAATCCAGCTTACAAGGGATGTAAAGGACCTCTTCAAGGAGAACTAGAAACCACTGCTCAGTGAAATCAAAGAGGACACAAACAAATGGAAGAACATACCATGCTCATGGATAGGAAGAATCAATATTGTGAAAATGGCCATACTGCCCAAGGTTATTTATAGATTCAATGCCATCCCCATCAAGCTACCAATGAGTTTCTTCACAGAATTGGAAAAAACTGCTTTAAAGTTCATATGGAACCAAAAAAGAGCCTGCATTGCCAAGACAATCCTAAGTCAAAAGGACAAAGCTGGAGGCGTCACGCTACCTGACTTCAAACTATACTACAAGGCTACAGTAACCAAAACAGCATGGTACTGGTACCAAAACAGAGCTATAGACCAATGGAACAGAACAGAGTCCTCAGAAATAATACCACACATCTACAGCCATCTGATCTTTGACAAACCTGAGAGAAACAAGAAATGGGGAAAGGATTCCCTATTTAATAAATGGTGCTGGGAAAATTGGCTAGCCATAAGTAGAAAGCTGAAACTGGATCCTTTCCTTACCCCTTATACGAAGATTAATTCAAGATGGATTAGAGACTTAAATGTTAGACCTAATACCATAAAAACCCTAGAAGAAAATCTAGGTAGTACCATTCAGGACATAGGCATGGGCAAGGACTTCATGTCTAAAACACCAAAAGCAACAGCAGCAAAAGCCAAAATTGACAAATGGGATCTAATTAAACTAAAGAGCTTTTGCACAGCAAAAGAAACTACCATCAGAGTGAACAGGCAACCTACAGAATGGGAGAAAATTTTTGCAACCTACTCATCTGACAAAGGGCTAATATCCAGAATCTACAAAGAACTCAAACAAATATACAAGAAAAAAGCAAACAACCCCATCAAAAAGTGGGCAAAGGATATGAACAGACATTTCTCAAAAGAAGACATTCATACAGCCAACAGACACATGAAAAAATGCTCATCATCACTCGCCATCAGAGAAATGCAAATCAAAACCACAATGAGATACCATCTCACACCAGTTAGAATGGCAATCATTAAGAAGTCAGGAAACAACAGGTGTTGGAGAGGATGTGGAGAAATAGGAACGCTTTTACACTGTTGGTGGGATTGTAAACTAGTTCAACCATTATGGAAAACAGTATGGCAATTCCTCAAGGATCTAGAACTAGATGTACCATATGACCCAGCCATCCCACTACTGGGTATATACCCAAAGGATTATAAATTAGTCTACTACAAAGACACATGCACACGTATGTTTATTGCGGCACTATTCACAATAGCAAAGACTTGGAATCAACCCAAATGTGCATCTGTGACAGACTGGATTAAGAAAATGTAGCACATATACACCATGGAATACTATGCAGCCATAAGAAAGGATGAGTTTGCGTCCTTTGTAGGGACATGGATGCAGCTGGAAACCATCATTCTTAGCAAACTATCACAAACAGAAAACCAAACACCGCATGTTCTCACTCATAGGTGGGAACTGAACAATGAGATCACTTGGACTCGGGAAGGGGATCATCACACACTGGGGCCTATCATGGGGAGGGGGGAGGAGGGAGGGATTGCATTGGGGAGTTATACATGATATAAATGATGAATTGATGAGTGCTGACGAGTTGGTGGGTGCAGCACACCAACATGGCATAAGTATACATATGTAACAAACCTGCACGTTATGCACAGGTACCCTAGAACTTAAAGTATAATAAAAAATAATAATAATAAAATAAAAAATAAAAAATTAAAAAAATAAAAAAAAGAAATTCTTGGGGCACTACCATTTAAGGCTAAACAAAGTTGAAAACCTGTTTTTCTGCTCGTCAAAGTCCTTCCTCCCTGATTCTCATCTCCTTTCCGGGGATCAGTCTTTTCTTAGCATGATTTAAAGAAGAAAATATGACCTGTCTTTAAGATAAATCTTACTCTACACACTACAGCCATATCCCAACTGCCGAGGCCACAAAGCTGTGAAATCACACTCATTTAATGAAGCCATATCTAGGACATCGGCACCCAGGCCTGGTGGAACTTTGCCAGCTGGGGTTCGTTTTCTTACAATCTCTCTACCCGAGAAGGAAGAGCAATGTTACATATGTTGTCTCCAGTGCTTTCTCTTCATTCCTTATTTCTAACGAATGACTCTACTTTGCAAGTGTTTGAGAACTACCCATAGTTCATCATATCTACTACCGGACGAGACCACACGTTCCCCAAAGAAGTCGCAGTATCTATAGAACCATAACTCTTTTAAAACAATCGCACAGCAATTTGAATTTCCTCCACAGCTGGATTTTTGGATTAAAGTATCTGCAATCAGGATATTCTAGTTTCTCTCAAGATAATGGGTCGTATTTGCTTCACATATATGTAAAGAAACGATTGATTTTTGCACTTTTCACAAAATGAAGGAATGCTATTTCTTACATTTGAATTTGTGTCCACTTCTTGCTAAACTGAAATAATATATGGTTGTTAAATAGTTCTTTCTGCTCCGGGTGCCACTCCACATGGTTCAAAAATTTCAAGGTTGTTAGAGCCAGGACACTCTTTGCTATTTACAAAATAAATTCTGAATTCTAACGGTGAGGAGGCAAAACTGATGAGCATATTAAAAATTGAGTTCTATGTGGCAATACATTAAGTTACCAAGTACGACTCTGAACTGTAGATTTTTAAGGTACTGTTCGCATTTACAGTCTTTGCATATTTATGGTGGAAGAAATATAAATAAAAATATTAGCTTAGATCGTTCATTCTTTACATATTTTTATTTAGATACTGCAGATAGAAAGATGAATAAGATATTCTTAAGAGTTGATGGGTGCAGAGTCATGCAAATAAAGAAGTATAGCTGAAAGATGTCTATAGAGTGGGAATGGTGGCTAATAGCAGCATTTTACTCATCAACTACAGAGGTTATGCTGAGTGTACCCAGGTGACAGCTGATCATTCAACCTGGAACCAAAGGTTAAAGGTCATAATAAATTAATTGACGAAATGTTTTTAAGTGAAATATAAATTTTTAAATACGACTGAGTCCTTTTACAATTATCAACAGTTTTGGTTTTCATTGAACATTAAGTGCCTCTTTGGCACACTCTTTCTTAATTCTCCACTGACTTTTCCTGTCACCTGTTACGCATTACAGTTCCCCCAACTACCAACCTTTCCTATAAAATGAAACTCATCTTAATTTTAGCATGAATAAAACATAATAAGCAGGATGAATCAGACACCAGAAGCTCACATAATATATTCCAGGAACAAATTAAAGTGACATTTGTTTGATAAACTCCTTTTATATCCATGCACTGGCATGTCTTCATTGAAAGTAAATATTCAAAGCCACTGTGATTGAACTAAATAGTCAGAGTAATGCTTTCGGACTCTCCCAATTTACTCTTGATTAATGACTGAGGTATTAGGTTTCATTTCTTCTCAATTCTAGTAAAAATTGACTTTTTAGTTTCTGCTAATGCCTTTTCATAAAATGTAAAATACTGATTACTCATGATTTTCTTCTGTGTTGTGTAATTTTTAAAAAGTAAGATTTAATTTTCCCAGTAATAAGCACAGTTTTAAAACTTTTTTCCACATAAGCTTATCATTCAGAATTTCAGAACTTGCTATAATTACCACAAAAAAAGTCTCGATGTCACCTCCTCTGAAAACTATTTTAGGCAGAATAGATGGGCCAAACTGAGTCACAAACAGTAACTGTGTCTTGTAACTCTACGTACTGTTATCCAAAGTTTCTGTTGTGCCACAGTGGTGTCTAGAAGAGGAGAAATTTTCCTTCCTCTCTTGTTCCATTTATTGGGAGGGCTCCATGTTGCAGATGAACTCCTAATGTTAAGTTAGTCAAATTCTTTGAATTCACTTGCTATGAATTCATATGATATTGCTATGTCATATTTTTTGCTATTTCCACAGTACACACCCTGCCAGTAGGATGCATGGACTAGAAGGGATTGTGGTGTCAGTTGTTTTGCATATATTGAACTAAAATTTCTTCTCCATCCAGTTTTTGTGGCAGAGAATTCATTAACAAATTTATTCTTTTCCAATTCCTACAGTCGGTTCCCTAAGACACCTTATTGTCCTTTGCTCCTATTTGGACCTGGTCAAGTATCATAGCCTATGTCATCAGGTAAGTTATAATACCTGTAACCCATAGAGACATAACAGGTCGTGAGCCCGGTGACCATCTCCTCCCTGTGTAAATTTGTGGGCACAAACAGAAATGTGCTTTTACTGAATACATCATAATCCTGTGTGTTCTACAAATGTTTTTACTTATTCAGGAAATTATTGAAGTTTTTGTGACCTAACACAGCAGTAATTTTCATAATTATGCTATGAATACTTAGGAAATACAGATCTATAAAGTATAGATTTTACTATAGAGCTGCTTGATCTTTCTTCCTGATGTTATTATTACAGGATCATTTCTACTTTATTTACAGGACTTTTTACTTTGTCTGAGGGTGATTTCAAGTCTCTCTATACGATCATGCTTATTTCACTTTGTATTTCTTGAATTTGTCCAAATTTTATGTATTTCTACAGTATCTTATTCGGGACATAAAGATTTCTAAATATTATATATTTATTATAAGTTATATCTTTCAATATTAAGATGTCCTAAGTAACTTTGATACTACAATTTTAATTCCTACGTTCTTCTCCTGTTTCTTTCCCAGGTTGTATTTTTTTTTCTATCATCTTACTTTCTGTTTTAGGTACTCTTACTGGGTCTATAGTATATACTTTCTGTGTGTTGTGTGTGCTTTTGTGTTTTCATAACACACTTTAATGATCTGTTTTTCATGTTTTCCCCCAATTTTTGGTTGTAATAGGTATTTTTTCAATTTCTGACATATGAAGGTTTTTTCCCCTATTTTTAATAGTTTCTATTTTATTTGACCCCATATTTATCATAGTTTTATTGCTATGTCATATTTTTTGCTATTTCCCAGTAATTTTAAAGGATTCTATGATTTTAAATATAATTTTAAATAGTTTTACACTTTTCAATCATATGTTTAAATGCACATTTCTCAATTTCATCATACAAATGATCATTATTTGTAAAGTGAAGAAAGCTTATATATATACCTCTTCTTTGCCCCTTGATTGGAAGTAAATATACACTGAAGTCTTGACCACAGATTATTGAGCCTGTCAACTTATATCCTGTTTTATACCTCTAAGTATAATTTTTATTTTAAAAAAGGACTTAATTCTATTTACCAATACAATATTAACGTCAGTACTTTCATCTTAACACAACTGTTGTGAGTTATTTATTTTGTTCTATCAAAATAAAGTCATCTTCTAGTGGACACTTTGAGGGAGAGGGATACATGGGTAATAGACTTCCTGATTTTTATGTTTATTAAAAAATGTTTTTCCAGGATCTGGGAATATATAAATGCCAACTGCACTTGGCATAGAATATTTTGTTCTCACATTAAGACTTTGCCAACATCTTTTCATTTGTCTTTTGACATCAAGTATTCTGAAATGAAGCCTAATAAACAATTACTCTGACAAATTTTAAGAAATTTATTAAGCATCGAAGTTTAAGAGAGAATCTTAATAGCATCTAGGGAGAAGCATGAGGTCACTAACAAAGGTTTCCACATCCAACTTTTGCTTTCTCCTGTCTCCAGGTGAATAGTATTTGGTCATTATTTTTGGATTTATATGAGGTTATCTTATTTCTTTATTTCTTCATAAAGTTGTTTCTTGATTTGATGAATATTTAGTGCTGCCACTCAGGGGAAGATAATCTGTAAATAGGAAATACCACCACATTCTCAAGAATTGTATTTTCTTCTTTAATAATGGATTGCTAGTTACAAATACAATAAAATAATCAAAAAGAGATAACAACTTAATTAACCTAATTACAGACCAAATAGATCTGCCTGCATCAAGAGTCTTAAAAATAGTACTTCATTGGATTAAAATTCAGCTAATCTGAGCATTTTAGTTTTTTAGATGGGCCCATGGTCTAAAGATTTATCTATGTATTACATTTATTACCTAAATATTTAATAGCAACTCCGGAAATATAACAAGGTTTTCGCATTATCGCCCCAGATTTTTATCTATCACTTTATATTGTTCTCAAATATATTTGTGAGCTAATATGGCTGGTAGAAGGAAACAGCCCCTCTGTTTCAATTATGACTTGAAGACAATTGCAACATGATTACATTGGCCTCCGTGATATATTGTCTTGTACATCCTTTCTGGATGAAGGACTTATTTTCCTAGCTGGTGGGAGAACTGTGGCAGAGAGCCCTTAGCTGTCAGCCTTCTATGGGAAATTTCTTGGTTGTAAGAGACCCGCCCCATTCCCATGGTCGTGTTCCTTCCAGGGAAGCCTTTACACAGTGACTGGCTGATGTATGCGATAAAGAAGCCCACCCTCCATGTCCCAATCCAGACACCTCTGAAGAACTCTGTAAGTTTGGTGGAAGAATGTGTTGAGATTGCATCACAGCTCATCTTCCTCTGCCCAATACTGCTTCCTTTTAATCCCAAGGGTATTTCTTAATAAACTTTCAGCATATAAATTTGCATTTTAGGTTATTGGAAAACCCAAACCAACATGGGATAAGGAATAAAGAACAACCCCCTTTGGTACTAACATAGCTGGACGTATTTTTATTATATAACCTGAATATATTTTCACTTTAAGAATAAGAGTACAAGAGTAAGGGAACATGCCTGCAGTTCCCCAAGGTTTATTTGACGTTATCTTATATGAGGTTCATTATGCAGTCAGTAAGCTGTTGTACTCGATCCTGTGCCAAGTGCTGGGAATTAAGGGATGAGGACAAAGGAGTAGAAACTTGACCTATGGAGATATTATTCAAAAGGTTCCCCTCAATATAAATTAGTAATCATATAAAGAGATAATATATTGATATATTATAATAAATACCATGAAGAAAAATCAGACTGAGGGTTTTTAAAAGAGGTTGAAGATGAAATGAAATAAGGTGGGATCAAGAAAGGCCACTTTGAGGAAATTAAGCTCAGGCCTGAATGAGGAGACGATGACAGGAGAATTCCAGGCAACCAAAAGAACACATGGCAAGGCCTTCTCACAGGAGAATGGTTAGTGTGTATGAATAATAGAAGGCCATGGTGACTGGAGCATAATAAGTGAGGGATGTATGACATGAGGTTATAGATACATTTGGAGTTAGGGGGTCAGAATATGGGGTGTGAGCTTTCTTGCACAAGTATTAGGAAGCTTCTGAAAGATTTATCTAGGGCAGTGACCTGCTGTAACTCCTTTCCTGTTTTCTTTTTCTTTTTCCTCTTTTGGTGATTATTCTCTTTGCTTTCTAGAGAACAGATGGTAGAAGGCGGGAAGTGGAAATATGCAGATACATTAGGGACCCATCAAAATATTGAATTTATGGGTTTGACTGTGGTTTGACCTAGAGTGGTTATTACAGAGAACGTGTAGAATGGACGCATTAGAGATATTTCTCCAGTTTGAAATGGTTGAGCTACAGACTGGATACAGGTAGGAAGATGGTAGAGGAAGGGGTGACATCAAGTATACTTCGAGCTTGGTGTTGACAAACAGTGTACACGGGAGAGTCGTTTATGAGAAGGCTGCGGGAGAGCAAGGAGACTCTGAAATTATTTGGAAAGGTCAGAGACTGTGTTCTGAATCTTGTGGTAGAAACAGGAAGGATTCTATTGTATACAGTAACAGGAAGAAGAATCCAAATGCAACTTTTTTGACCAGCTTTCCAGAGTTCAGCCAAACAAGCCATACCCAGTTCAACCTCATGTTAGAGATGAGCAAACTGAACTTCAGAACCCATAAACAACCTGTCAAAATCATCTGACTAGCCAGAAGAATATTTTGCCCATTATGTGATACTTTGTTTATTTAAATAGTTATAATTATTTTATATATTTTATTTTCTTGATTTTATTATCAGTCACAAATAACACTGTATTAAAGTTTATCTCTATTTTTTACTTTTCTTATTTTATCATAATTTTAAGTAAAAATCAATCAAAACATTATATTGAAATGGAAATACTGAATTTTATACTAAAGACAAGGCATCCAAATGAAAATGAAATTTTCCAGGTGAAAATTTCCAAATCATAAATAAGTACAGACAAAACATTTTATTTTAAAGAAAGATACAAGATAATTCTAATTAATTGATGACTCAAAGGTTTCCAACTTTAAAAGTAAATATTATCTTTGAAGTAAAGTCCATTTAAATTATTTATGCAGCCGAAGTTTTAGGAATTGTATATGTATATCATGTAAACTTTTTTGAGAAAAATTGAATTGGAAATGTTAGAGTATTATATGGAGAAAAAAATTGTCTCCTTATGAAGGATTACTTTAGCCACTTTGACAGATGTCGGTAAAAGAACGTTAAATGCACATCAATTTGATTAGCAGATATGTGCTTAGAAATATCTTATCATTGAAAAGAGAATTGCATTATCACCTTTGCAGGGCCTCTTCTTTTCCTTCATATTTGTGTAACTTTGTCATCTATAGAAAGATTATGGGAATTTCAAAAGTAGCTGATAGTTAAGAAACATCCCCATAACACTTTGCTGAATCCATAATAAAACATTTCCCTTCCCTCTCTAAGCCTTTTAAAATTATGTACCATAATCAGTATAGCTAGAAGAGGGTACTTTCCATGTTCAAGTTCTCCTGTTTCTTGAGGTTGAGAATTCTTTTATAGTCTTCTGAGGATGACACTGTACTGTGTTTTTAGCCTTACTATTTTCACCTATTCTTTCTGTTCCTTACCTTTGTATATTTACATTTTATATATTGAAATGTTATTTTTTCAAATATTTTATATACAAGTTTATAAAGTACAATGACTGTATGTACATTAAAATGACTTATTTGTACCATATGGAAGTTTAAATATAATTTTGCGATATCTAGTATTGATTGCTTAGTTTCTAATCATTGATACTTTACGTGATTTTTCCCAGCATACCTCAAAATACTCTTCAAAATTCTACTAATTAATTTCTGTAACACTTCTGAGGTGTATTAATAAGCTAGAGATGTAAATAAGATTTGCAGAGAAAATTAGGTTCCTATATTAGAAATTTTGTCCCACTATTGACTAGAAAGCTATTGAAATGATAAAAAACAGTAATACATGTCATAGAAGAGAAACAGTAAGCCTGCTGCAGCATGACTGCCTATGTGACCTCAGACAAGTTACGTGGGGTCCACACTTCATTTTCTTCACTCTGGTAAGAAATATTTGACAAATCTCATTTTCAAAAGGCCTTTAAGACCTTTCCAATTTTTTTTTTTTTTTTTTGAGGTGGAGTTTCGCTCTTGTTACCCAGGCTGGAGTGCAACCGGGTGGTCTTGGCTCATGCAGCCTCCAACTCCCGGGTTCAATTGATTCTCCTGCCTCTGCCTCCTGAGTAGCTGGGATTACAGGCACACACCACAACGCCCAGCTAATTTTTTGTATTTTTAGTAGAGATGGGGTTTCACCGTGTTGGCCAGGCTGGTCTCAAACTCACGACCTCAGGTGATCTGCCCGCCTCAGCCTCCCAAACTGCTGAGATTACAGGCATGAGCCACCGCGGCCAATGAGGGCTTTCTACTTTTAAGATTTCAGGATGTATAACCTGGGAGGTAAATGGCAGTATGTAGGTGTGTGTATATATATGTATATATGTATGTATGTATATGTATATATACATATATATACACACACTTATATGAGACAGAGAGAGGAGACAGAGAATTTCATGTGAAAATATAAACTGTTAACATAAAATTTTGCTTCTCTGAGGAATATTTAGCATTGTTCTCAATCTTCTCTGGAGAATATAAGCATTTTTCTCAGAAGTCACCAGATAGAATGAGGGAGGGGCCATGTGACAGGAGCCAGAGATGAAGAGAGAGCAATACAAAGTGTGCTTTGGGAAAAATCGTACAAGGCTGGGGCATACTTCTCTCCAACAAAAAGACCAAGCTCATAGCTATATCTCTTCAGAAGCCAATCTTTCTTTAAAAATGTCAATTTCCATCTATTTCTTGCTTCACAGACATCCCATTCATTGCTGGATTTAAAATAAAGCCTTTCCATGTTCAATCTTTCTATAGAAAAAGAGAAATATGGGGGACAGTACAGTCTAAGAAGTGATTAAGAATATCTAGTGGACTTTCCTAGACTGTAAATCTTTACACATCTCTCAGCCTAATGAGGTGATTTATTGTGCTATAATGCACAGTGAATTATACAGACGCTTCTTTTTGATCATACTGCAGAATGGAACTAAATACTAAATACCAAATAGCACTCCCATGATTCTTATAGATGTCATTCATATGGCATATTTATGCATTTTTATATAGCAATTCTTATTCTTGGCTCTTAAGCCATTATGGAATCTTTTTTGTCATTTTAATAATCATGTTCCACTTGAGTTATGCAAGGTAGAATTTCTAAGTAGAAAGTCTTGTTTTATTGAATGCTTTTCAGTAAACATTTTGGAAAAGATCTCTGTTTCTTGATGCTACTTCTGCACACTTTCTCAACATGATATTACTTGGTATTGCCCTTATTAACCTGTAGTACACCGTATTCTGAAAATATTAGGCTTAAAAATCAGTCACGTATAAATAAAGCTGATGAAATAGAAATGAAACCACATTCAGGAAATGGAAGGTAGAAGCGAATGTATTAACCATAAGTTAGAAAGAGTTTGGTCTTTGGAATGAAGCAGCAAGAGTTTAAAAATCTTGTCTGTGATTCACTAGCTTTGTTACCTTGGAAAATTACTTACGATTTCTGAGTATCAGTTTAGTAGGTGATATCAACTGCAACTTCACAGAATTATACCAAGTATTAAATAAAGGACTTAGTATCTGGGAGAGCATATAAAATTACTAATAGTTACATTTTTGTTAATATTACCATTATTATTATCATCATATGTATAGTATTTTCTTTCACTGACAATGCACTCAGGACATAAGGAGAACTATAAAATGGTGCTTCTCCAACTTAAATGCATAGCATGAATCACCTGGAGTTTTGTCAAAATGCAAATTCTGACTCAGTAGTCCTGCAAACTAAGGAACTCTTGGTAATGTTGGTGCTGCTAGTTCACTGAAAGACCACATGTTTTGCAGCAGCTGTATAGAATGTCCTGTTTCTTTTTCCAATCACAAAACATGGCAAACTCTAAAATAAAGCAGAATAACAGATTTAAATATTAATACTCATGTGCTCACAATTTATAATTTCTCCCTCCCTAACAAAGGCATAATTCTGATTAAAAATTAGCAAAAAAAAATTGAAATTAATCTTCCTATGTTTATTTCTTTAACAAATTATGGGTGGTTACTACTGGGTTACTTGCTGTAGGAAATAGAAAAATTGCTTTGACATAGATCCTTAAGAATTTGTCCCACTACAAGCTTATTTTTGTAGGAAGCTGAAAGATTTATATAAATAACCATAATTAAAGAGACAAACTAAGAAGTGCAATAAAAGACCCAGGCAAAGTGCTGGAGTAGTTCAGGGTAGAGTAAAATTATCCTAAAATAATACCTGTATGTAACGTTACACTAGCTTCCCTAACCAGCACGTGACAAAACTGTCACAGCGAACTTTGGCCCTTTCTTATATCTTGGTTTTGGTTGCCACATCCTTCTATTTTGGGAAGTTCTCGGTTTCCTCGTGTAATAATAACAGCACTTAAACAGTGCTTACTAGATAAAAGGAATGATATTGCTTGCTTTATTTAGTTAATTTAATTTGCACAATGAACTATGAAGTAATCAGCATTATTTCCTTCACTTCACATATGAGAAAATGGAGAATCAGCGACATTAAATCATCTCAAGTTTCTAAATTATCTAGTCTCACCAGGCTGTTTACCCTCTGTTTTTGTCTATGTGCTGCTATAACAAAATGCCACAGATTGGGTAATTTGTAAATAACAGAAATGTATTTCTCACAGTTCTGGGGCTGGGAAGTCCAAATCAAGGCAGCCGAGATTTGGTGGTTGGTCAGGGCTGCTGTCTGCTCCGAAGATGGCTCCTTCTTGCTTTGTCTTCACTTGACAAGAGTGGGCAAAAACGGACAATGGAAGGACATGGAGAAGAGACTGAGGAGCCAGGCATTCCTCTAAAGCCTCTTTTATAAGGGCATGTATCTCATTCATGAGGGTGGATCCTTCTTCACTTAATCATGTAACCAAAAGCCCCATCTCTTAATACCATTATCCTGGGATTTTAGTTTCAACATACAACCTTTGGATGGACACATAGGTTCAAATCATAGCACCCTCCAAATTATAATGCCTCTCTCATGCCTGTTCTCCTTGAAGTACCCTCTAGTTTTGTTCTCTTCATTTCAGCCATCACAGTTAACCCTTCAGTTCCATTTTTTAAATTAATCTCTACATTTTTAAGATAGTTCCATTTTTTGTGTGTATATAGCAGACTCTCAAACGTATTTGTCATATGAACTAAGTAGGTAAATATGTAAATGCCTGCTAAATTTTAGTGAATGATATAATGGCCTAAAGATTTATCTACCCTTCAGCCAAATATATTTGCTTTTAGTAGCAATCTCCTGCCATATACAAAGTCGTGACTCTAGGGTTGAACATTTTAGCCCGTGGGTAAGTGTAAAGCAGTGATATGTTACAGTGACAGCTCACAGTCACAGCACTGGGGCACGCTCCTCTATCTGCTTCAAACTGAATCAGCAAAATATACTTGATTTTGTGAGATTTAAATGTATGCCCCTGTTATTAAAATAAAAGTATGGGAAAACTTTAAGGAGCAGATTCAATAGAAACATTTTCCTGAGTTATCTGCCTTCTTTATTATGTTATGTTTTAAGTCTATGGTCAATGTATAGAGCTATGATTTATGTGCTTTTTTCAATTCTGTTCAGAACAGACAGGTTGATTTCCTTCTTTTAGAATCTTCTTGAATTTTGTCTAATATTTTTGTTCCAGTTTATTAGTAGATTATACTCCCTTCCCTAACACTGCTTTATGATTACTTATACACAAACAATGTTATGACATTTACAAATTGAATTCATTTTAGGGGATGATTTTGGTCATGAACATGAGCAGGTTGTGAAGTGTTTCAGCCATCCCAGGGCATGGCTGTTGGTCCCTTGTCCAATGTTTCAAAAAAATCTTGAGTTTGTGATGATGCTGTGATGGTCCCTCAGATATTCTTACACACGTCTTTGCCCCTTGTTCCCTCTAACTTCCCTTTTAGGATAAAAAAGCAAACACTGCCAAGCTCAAATTGAATTACATTTAGATGCAAGTGTCACTATGCGATGGTTGCCAGTGAAAGTACCAAAGGAATTTTATCATGGTGAATTAAAGGCAAATAGATTTCAGAGAAACGAGCATGAGCATGAAAATGGCGCATGGTACACAGATCTCACTGGAAAGTCATTCAGTTCACAATATTTTCACTAGAAAAACCCATTAGCTTTAGCTAAAAATTGAAATTACTTTACAGGAAATCAGAATAAAATATGTGAAAACATTATATTCTGTGCAAGATTAACACCATGCATGGTGTTGAAAGGCTTGTGGTCTTGCTTTTGACAATGCTAAAAGGTCAGAAACCACAAAGATGCATGTGTGCTGTCATTTGCACAGTTACTAATTTTTCTCATTATTTCCATAATGAGATGCACTGTTTCAACAGAGAAACCCTCTTGAGAGTTGCTTTTAGTGTTTTCAGGCAGGCAGGGCTTTTGCTTTCATGTTTTGGCCTTGGCCAAGGAGTTCAGACAGACTTTTCATTTATTTTCGGCAAGAATGTATTCATTTATTGCTTTAAATAATAATAAATAGATTTTAAAATTACTGCACATTTCTGCACTGTAAACTCCATGAGGTCAAGGGCTATATCAAGTTTGCACATAATTGTATACCCTACATCTTTCACAAGGTTTAGAAAAAGTGGCATGGACACCTATTTTTTGAATCAATAAATGAATACATAAAAGAAGTTAATAATGTGTTAAAATGCATAAAATTCATAGACAAAACTACTCTTATTTAGGAGCTTATTCTTTAGTTGGAGAGATAAAATATATGCACATAAAAGCTTAAGGAAAGATAATAAGCGTTTTGAAGTACTTGGCATGTGAAAAAATTAGCATAAACCTTATATCCATGAGATTATTATGCCAGGATCAATAAATATTTTAAGTAGGAAGAAAAATATAATTATATATCTTTGTGTTCAATAGGAATAGTAGTATTTATAAAGTAGAAGTTTGTTACACCTTATTCATAGTCTTTTAAAGTTGTTTATAAAGAAAATCTAATCTTAATTAGTTAATTAATGGTTGATATTAATTTAGGTGCTTTAAAATTGCTCACTTGTCAATAAATTCCCCTTTCATTTGATCCCTGAATTGCCTTGTACATATGGAGAAATAAAGCTTGCCTAGAATAATTTCTTGAGTGGAGAATGAATGATCTGTATAGATTTGCTGACAATAAACATATCTGTACTTATTTTATTCTTTCATCTTCATGAAGAAAAATATAAAAGTCATATTCTAGTATTTTATACCATGGAAAAAAATTCTTATTGTTTTCCTAAGGAAAAATACACCATGACACAAAAGTAAAGTTAATTAAATTACTTACTTTATTAATTAACTGTCTATTATTTCTATGGGTTGAAGTAAATTTGACATTCAATGCTATTTAATTCTAAAAGCTTGAATGAGTAATGATTTTTTCATGTAAGATTAGTTGAAATAAATTATCATTGATTTTTAAATTTAATATTAATTAGCTATTGCATATTCTTAATGGGAAACAAGTGTTTACAAGGCCTTGATTGCAAAAAGACCATGTCCATTGTAGACTTCTTAGAATACATCATATCTGCTTTTTTAGAGTGGGGAATTCACTTTTTTAGAGTGGGGAATTCAACTCATATGTGGCTGGACATTGATTCTCAACCTTATGAACGTTATTTGCCTGTCTTAACTCATACTGGTTGATGTTCTTTTATAAGTAATCTGCATGTTTAGCATGCACTTGAACTATTGTTACATAGGGTGCTTGACTATTTACAAGTCTCACTAGGATTCTAGGTATTCATTAGTCTCTTGATGTGTATTTGCTGATAGTCCTATTATCTTTGTTGGTTCAATTACACAGTATCATCCAAGATGCTACAACACATTATACACAGGGTATGGGTTGTGAGGGCTACAGTTTTCAGTTAGTATTCAGGCTCTGAAACTTAGAATCTCTGCGAGCTTGAACAAGTTACTTAGTCTTGTTTTAAGACCTTCTTGTTTTAAAAGTTAGTCTAAAATTCTTAAAATATACAGTAGGGATGCTAGTAGTGCTCACAGAATTGTAGTAAAGATTAGCTGGGAAAACAAGAGACTATTAAACAGAGCCTGGTATTCAGTAAGTATCAGTTGCCTTCGATTAGGAATCTGTGTTGTCATGATTAGAAGATTGCTGGTTTATGTTACAGATCTGTAAGTATAGTCAAAATACGTCAAAATAACAACCAGACAGAATCATATACCATTCCTTGAACATTTCATCCCTAGAATCTAGCCAAATTAGCATCTCCATACAGACAATACTGTTAACACAGATATGTGCTCAAACCCCGCATTTACTTTTCTGCGCTTGTAAATTACTGGAGCTATTTGGGAAGAAGTCTGGGGTGATGGCTTAGTCAAGCTGAGTAGCCAATTATGTATGGGACCTAGGAGGTGCTAGAGGGGTACAGATGGTTGCCTCCTCCAGCTCGTGTCTCCAGTGGCCGCACAAGGCATATCCCTAGCTCTGCTCCGGGGAAGTCCAGTTTCTGGCGTGGGGCTTGTGCGCACCCCTGGCCGGGAGGAGCCCGGAGCCCGCTGGTTTGCACCGCGCACAGCTCGCGCGCCCGGAGGAGGAGGCGGAAGGAGCCCTGCGCCACCGCCAGGAGGAGCGAGCGCCGCAGCTGCAGGCAGAGGAGGAAGAGGGAAGACAAGGAAGGACGGCTCCCAGACAGAGTGGGAGAAATCCGGGAGCAGCCGGAGCAGCAGGTCCGGGGGGAGCGGTTCCGCGGCGCTGCGCTCGTGATTCGCACGGACGCTGCGGAGTTCCCAGGGCTGCTGCCCAGTGCCCCTGGGTGGAGGCTGCCGTCTCAACCTGACTCCGGGTGAGTTCAGCACAGAGGTGAACCGAGGGGTCTCGAACCAGAGACGTGGAACTGGCGAGGCTGCTCAGCTCCCCCAGGCGCTGCTGCCTTTACGCGTCCCACATTCACGGAAGGTTTTGGCGGTGGCTGCACAGGCTGGGAGTGGGCGGATGGGCGGTGGGTGGCTGCGATCCTCACAGCCAGCGTGGGGGCATTCGGATGGCATTAGCTTAAGTGAATGGGGTTTTAGGAAACGTCCCCAAAGGCACGCATTATATATGTGTTTCTATGCAAGCTTTTAAGACAGAAATTTGGTTTCCCGGATGCCCATTTTGGCCTTCTGTCCTTCCTTTTGCTTGCCTCATGCCCAATTTTCCAAGCCAAGGAAAGGATTGGAAAGGCGTGGACGGAGAAGGTCTGGGCACAGAATGGGACAGGCCAACCTTGGTCTCTAAGTTAGGGGGTGGGGTTGGGACTATTCCTTTCAACCTAATTTACCAGGGGAAAACCCTCAGAGTAACTTGCGGTTCCTTTGCTCTGCACCCTCCATAAGCTTATTAAAGGGAACTTCAGGCTCTCTAGACAGCCTGTGAAATGTGATGGCAATTTAGCTTAAAAGCCATGTTGGTTCACTTCATCTCCTCTTTATCCTTTGTCGCAAAATTGATACCTTTTTGGATTTCTTTAACATAAAGTTTAAGTGGCCGACTGACAGGAAATATTTCTTTTGAAAATTCTATGAGAAAAGTGATGAGTCAACATTGAGAGAAAGGCAACTTTATTTTCTTCGGAAGAACTTTGGGGAAAGGGATTGATAGAGAAATTCTGGGCATGAAATTATGGACATTTCCCACAGAACTTCTTTCGTTTATTTATTTTTTTACATTTGCTTCATTTTTTTTTTTATCGTGTGTGTGTGTGTGTGTGTGTGTGTGTGTGTGTGTGTGTGTATCAGAGAGACAAAATTCCTTGGAGGTATTATGACTTTATTAGGTTTGGAAGTTTCTTTCTTACTAATAGCACTAATTTGTGATCATCATGATTATAAGAATTAACTAAGTGTTTTGCTTTTCTGTGTTTTGGGTCTTTTAAAAAAAAATTCAATACTTACTTTGCGGGCCTTACTGAATACCTGTCAATAAAATCGGTGGGCATACGGTTAGTCACATGACCTACTGTGGATTTAATAGCAAGTAAGTATACAAACGATAAGTTTAGGAAATAAATGTCAGAATCCAAATTTAGGTGTGAAATTGAAATATCTTTCAAAATTAACCAAATTATCTGTTAGGATCCAATGTCATTTTATGGTCAAGGGAGCTTAAAGGTTTCTCAAATTGAGATATATGTATCTACTTGGTTAATCAAAATGTAACATTTTATTTTCTT
Source organism: Rhinopithecus roxellana (assembly GCF_007565055.1). Taxonomy (NCBI): domain Eukaryota; kingdom Metazoa; phylum Chordata; class Mammalia; order Primates; family Cercopithecidae; genus Rhinopithecus; species Rhinopithecus roxellana. Next base: position 231,713 of record NC_044549.1, read on the forward strand.
CTTTCTTTAATAACAGTTTGAATTCAACAAATAAAACTTGAGTATTTAATGTAAGGTTCTTTCACATATATTATTTCTCCAATTTTAATAGAAATTTAAAGAGAAAAGCGATATTAGTTCCACTTTGTAGATGAAGAGACTGTGTCACAGAAGTGTTACTTTACCTCGATTTCTGTAACTATTATGTCATACACTTAGAAGTTCCATATTATGGAACATATAAAATATATGAATGTTATAAAGAATTCAGACCTAATGCTGTTTAACTTCAAGGTTAGTTCTTTACCCAAACAACTGCACATTGCACCACAATTGCACTACACTGAGACTACTGAAATAATTATATATGAACATGCTACATGAAAAAATACTGAAAACATTTATTCTTTTTTATTTTATTTCTTATTTTTCTGGTTTCTCTGATATAAAATATACTATAATTTTATGGATTTATTTTCTGTATTTAGATGCTCCTAATTTCCAAATAATTCCTAAACTCCTAAAAACTGTCCTGTGTCCTTCTTAATAAAAGTGGATTGACAGGGAGACTCAATTTTTTACTAAGAATATTCTTGGGATAATTTATGTCTTATAATCAAGATAAAGGCAGGCCACATTTAGTTGTATTTTTAAACCACTTAGTGTGAACTTGAAATGCAGACATAACTTGCTTTCAGGCTAAACTGCCAGGCTTCACAGTGAATAGTCTTTAAGATTCCATGGAAACATTGGCAGATACATCTAATGTATATCTGATGTAGGGTTTATGAGAAAAGGAGAGGTAGAAACTGAATGCTCTTACATTTCATATGTGACCACATTCATAACACTTTATTGATAAGTCCTTTGGTGTCTGACATGGGCTGATACAAACAGGCTTCTTCAAGGGTTGAGGGAGAAAACAAAATCCCTGTAATACAGGCTTTCTCCTCCTTTTCTTTCTTTCTTTTTTTTTTTTTTTTTTTTTTTTTTTGAGACGGAGTCTCGCTCTGTAGCCCAGTCTGGAGTGCAGTGGCCGGATCTCAGCTCACTGCAAGCTCTACCTCCCGGGTTCAGGCCATTCTCCTGCCTCAGCCTCCCAAGTAGCTGGGACTACAGGCGCTGCCACGTCGCAGGCTAGTTTTTTGTGTTTTTTTTAATAGAGACGGGGTTTCACCAGGTTAGCCAGGATGGTCTCGATCTCTTGACCTCGTGATCCGCCCGTCTTGGACTCCCAAAGTGCTGGGATTACAGGCGTGAGCCACTGCGCCCAGCCCCTCCTTTTCTTTCTTAAGTGGTAATAGTTGATCCTACATAAGCTCTTAAAAAAATGAATTCCAAAGAGAGTTTGTGAGTTTTTTGGAGGGAGGGTGCTTTTGTGTGTCTATGCATGCTCAACACAGGTTAGGGGTATAAGGAGAAGTTAAGCAAGAATATTAAATGCTAGCTAGGAAACTTTTTGGAATCTCAAATACTTGGAAACAGTTTTTTACATTATATAATAAAATTCATAGTTACATTGGGGAACTAAGTATATTGTACACAACTTTGCATCTGATTACAGGATTCCTTGTACATTTACAGCTCAGGTATTCTGGAAGGAGTCAAGATAATTAGTTTTATGGCTCTTGCCCATGTGACCTGTTCCTTTCCCATCCTGACATTAAAAGGATGACTTAAATTTTCTGGAATGTCAAAATTCTCTTTTCCCTCGGATCCTAAAAAATAATTCAGTGTATGTGTGATACTCACTGTCATTTCAACATTTCCAAGGAAAAGAATCCTCTCGAGAATGCTAAACAATGCCCTATATTTCTTCCATTGTAATTCTTTTAGATAGAGGGTTAGCTGAGTTAGGAAGAAGGGAGAGAGGAAGATAAGAAGAGAGATGACATTTTATCCCTCAGGAAAGAACAAGACCAATTTTATTCCTAATTTAGAAATATTATCCTACAAACATTCCTGAGCGAGAGGGCTTTGCACATACATTAAAGCAGAATACCTAGTCAACTTCTAGTTGTGCCATGTAGTGAGCTGGAAATAAGATGAGCAAGCCGAGATCATTTTTGTTGGAGAACTATGAGACCATATGAAATAGGTAACAGAGTTACCCCAACTGGGGGCAAGAGAACTTGGAAGTTTTTTCCATAAATTTGCATTGTTAGTACAGGGTTGTTCCAGTGATCAGAGTCATTAAAGCCCTAGAGTTTCTGTATAACTGTGTATACAGGCTGAGACAGCTCCGATGGCCCAGAAAAGCCTTTGAACGGAATCACTGGACATTGTCCGACCACATGTACGAGAATAGTGAGTGCTGAGGAGTTGTGGGTAGCTCGGTTGACAACTCTTGCTGAAGGAGTGTCATAAACATTCATTGCTGAAAGTGAATTTTTTGTTCATGTATGTGATGCCTATTAGGTCATGCTTTCTTGGATACAAATTTGTTGAATATATGAGTTAATTTTTGAACATCCTTTCTTAAAAGTACCATGTTCATGTAGTTGCTCATTTTAATATGAGTAGTTCAGATGGGACATAATATATTATAGAGATGATTGAACATCCTAAGATCTAGTGTACGTACCTTTGTTCATTATGAGATTCATCCCCTGTCTCCCTTTGCAGTGACATTAATGGCATAAGGGAGTATTAGATGAAATTGAATGCAGAAAAACATGGAGATATATGAATGGTAGATACGGCTGACAACCACCATTTTCACTGAAGTTGTTTCAAAGCAAATAAATTTGGGATAAATTCATTTTATTTGCTCCTGAAGGGTAATTAAGAATAGGTAGGAAATGTGAAGGGGCTATAGCATTGACATTAAGAGAAGTTTTTGATTCTTAAAATAAGATATATTACACAAGAGTGAACAAACAGAAGATACTGAACAAACATTCTGTCATAAGTAAGTGAAGGATTATTCTGACTTGTTGAACTATATTTTTAAATGTAAATTTCAACATTTAAATATTATTAAAACCTTAAATAGTATTTAAATATTATAAAAGTTATAGAAAAGTATATTTTCAATGCAAATATGCACTTATAAGCTATATTGTAGATATGGGAGTAAACAATCCATTTATTTTTTACTGAGTGAAAATTTAGTTTTTTACAATTCTAACTGGAGCTAACAGTTCAGTGTGATATATATTTTGAGTTTCAAAATTTGCAACCAAATAGGATAAATGTGTTGAACTGTACTTTTCTTGAAGAACTGTGATAAGAATGAGCAGTGAAAAAGTTATAGCATACTTATCAGGGATCAAATACTTGCTTAGGGTTTAATAAGAAAAATCTCAGCTAATGCTAGAAATTGTGTACATGATCTATCACAGACTCATGATTAAAATGGTCTCTTGTTAGCTATATGAGCTTGAAAACAAATGGTATAGCTTCTCTTTACTTCAACTGCTTCTTTTGTAAAATGGGGAGAGTAGGAGAATGTAACTCAAAATTCTTTGTTAATGATTTGCTTCTTAGAGCAGTGCCAGATCCAGTTAGGATTAGATTGTTACTTTTATTATTGATATTTGCCCTAGTTCTGCCTTTTATTGACTGTGTGAAATTGGTGAAGATTCCTTTCTGAAACCTTGTTTCTTATCTACAAGCTGGGAATAGAATGCCTGCTATGAAGAGTGGTTGTTAGTACATTAAAAAGGCTAGATATTTATTTATACATAAATTTATTTATATATACTCAGCACATGGTAGAAATTTGATAGTATTTTTTCTTGCCCTCCCATATATTACTGTGGAGATATCCCACATATTATGTCCAAGATTTTATTTTCCCCTCAAATGCAATGTCAGTCTTGCACAAAACATTCCCATCTCCTACTTCTCTTCTAATGTTCTGCAACCATTAAAGTATAGAAAACAAGAATGAGTATTTTTATAACTTTTGCTGTACTTAAGCATGTGGAGAGAAGAGTGCTAGATCACAGGACAAATTTTGGTAAGAAAAGGGAAATATTTACACTACAAACAACTTACTTCTCCCCACACTTAACAGTTTTATGCTGTCATTCTGTCAGCACCAAGTGAGATTTTCCTATTTAAATAGTTTTCTATTTGTGGTATGATAATTCATGTATGGACTTCATGTAATTAACATAAATATAATGGAGGGTTGAGAAATGGTTTATTTTTACCAAGAGGAAAAATATGTACACAATTTTTAAAATATTGCTTTGAAAATCTTTAAAATTAACTTTGAATCGGCTGGCGGAAGGTAGCATCACAAACTCACTGCTAGTGGTATTCTTGAGAAGTAGTATTTGAATTTTCTAGATATTGTCCCAAGACTGGCTTAAAAGAATTTAATTTTAGATGTGAACTTTCTGCTTAACGTGGAAGATTTTTCCATGAAAATACTAGCTCTATCAGATACACAGGTGCTTAGGAATTATGCATGGAATTATGGGAAGGGTAGCTGCATGGAATTATGGGAAGGGTGGAATAGAAAAAAGTTTCATCTCTGAGTTACACATAATGGTGTAAGCATATTGATTGGATGATAGTGATAATTACAGCAATAACATGATTGAAGGGGTAAGCGAGTTACATGTAACACAGTTACTAATGTCAATCCTGTGACTGAGGTTACCACTTCATTTCTCTTTTCTGGAACTCCTTAGGTTTGTTACTATTGCAGTTTATTTCCTTTGCTTATTGTAGTGGTGTGTTAGTTGTATTGCTGCTTCGCTAACAAATTACCGCACGTTTAATCACTAAAACAACGCATATTTACTGTCTTACAGTTTCAAAGGTCAGAAGTCCAAAATCACTGTAATTAGGCTAAGCCAATGTGTCTGCGGTGTTGGTTCCTTCTCCAGGTGTTGAGGGGAGAATCCATTCTCTTGCCTTTTTCTGCTTCCAGTGGCACTTGTCTTCATTGTCTTTTGACCCATTCCTCCATTTTCAAGGTGCATTGCTTTTATTTCTGTTTCTGTTTCCGCATTGCCTCTTCCTTTAACTTTGAGTCCTTCTCTCTACTTCATCTAAGGACTCCTGTGATAACTTCGGATCCACATGGATGATCTAGGATAATCACCTTGTCTCAAGATCCTTAACTTAATCATATCTACAAGTCCCTTTGGCTGTGTAAGGCAGTACATTCTCAGGGCCTGGAGATTAGGCCAAGAACGTCTTTTGGGACTAGTATGCAATCTATCACAAGTGGTAATAATATTTTTGTGCCTTGAGACCCTGAAATTAATGTGCTTGCTTACACGTGGAAACACAATGTATCTGTGGGGGTAACAATTTATTTTTGAACCATTAGAAGGTATTGATGGGGAAGATTTCATCTGACAACAGACACTGATAAATTAAATACCCTTAGATTTGTCAAATCTAACTTTAGTAAAATATAAGTAAAAGTATTTGCACTGCTAGGGTCAAAAATATTAATTAAACCCATTATTTATCAAGGCCAACACCTGGATTACTTAGGTTTAAATTAGAACATTATCTTCCATAGTGCTTATTTGTGAAGCTTAGTTCTTGTTTACAAAACCTCATCCATGTAAGAAAGCACAGAAAGGTTGGTCTTTTTTTAACCTTTGCAGAACATAAATTTTCAAAGGGATGTTAGACAGTAGTTCTATAGCAATTGATGCAGTTCACAAACATTCATTGTGAATATTTTATCTCATGAGTTATATCTATGATACTAATCATAAACTTCTAGAAGAAATTTAGCAATGGTCATGTCAGCCTTTCAAATCTTTCTGGAACTTAGAAGAGGACCATTGCATAAGATAGATTCATTTTCCCCTTTATTCCATTGTTGCCAGAGAGAACTTTAAATGCCCTGTTCAAATTAATTTAATGCAAATGAATTATTGCTGCCTCAGAAGTAGTTTGTCCTTCACTTTTCTTAAAATTATATTGTAAATGGATGTGACATGCTTTACTGGTTGTTGTGCAGGGAGCATTGTCCTTCCTAAAAGCTCCCTCATTTGTCAAAATGAAGCCATTAAGAGTAAAGTAAATTATATTATCTGATCATAGTATTACAATTGACCTTAAAACCATAAATTTTATAATCAGTGCAAATTGCTGAATAGTGTTTGCAGTTGTAGAAATTTCAAAGGAAACCCTGATTGAGATACAAAGCTGCTATAATCATTTTAAACATCTTTGTTTTTCTTTTACTTTGGAACAGTAGTGCAGTAAGTACAGAAACCTTCATTCAAATATTCTAAGTTTTTAAGTCTTTGTCATTACTTTTAATATTGTAACATTTAACAATGTCAAAGAAAGTATAAATTTTCTGACGATCAAGCTAAAAATAAAGAGAGGTTGATGTAAATGAACATCAAATTAACAAGATTGATTATGAAAAGTAATTTCTGAAAAGGGCCAAAAATTCCTTTGCACATAAATGCAAACGAATTTAGTGAAATAAGATGAAACTGGAATAAAGAACTCTACTGATGCTTCAGTAACTCTTAATGAGAATGAGTAATGTGCATGCATATTTTTAGCTCCCACTTTCAGAGAGACAGTAGTTGTACAGTAAATGGTCCTTTCCTGCTATTAAGGAAGCGTCTCCTCCTCCAGCCATGCTATTCCTCAGAGCAAGCACTTCAACTGAGTCTTCAGCCATCATAAGTAAGAAGGATGGTACGATAGGCTGCGTGTACATATGGCCTTCATTAGCAGGCCAACTGTTCCTTTTACCCACCCACGTCACTGGGGACATATGGCATTACTTTGACTGTGGAAACAAGTGTGTGTGGACATATCTCGGTATGAGTATGAGACTGTTGATTGTCTTTCTCTGTCGCTCATGCAACCAGCTGTCTCCTCGTGGGAATCATATTATCCATAACACTAGATCTGAGGATGATAAATGATGTTGCTGTTATTATTAACTGAATTTGCCTCTCCAGTTTGATCACAAAACCAGTGAATGTTTGCTTATGGAACATGTAAAGCTTATAGAAGGTAGAAAGCTTACAGAAAGAAAGATGGCTTTTCTAAGTGTAAGAGTCAGGTCTTTTTCAATCAAAAACTAACTCATTCAAAAATTCAAGAATTATGTAAAACTAGAAAAGCAGAGGGTTCAGAAATGCTATTGAGATCATTTATTATAAAATAGCCAATAATGAAATGTAATAATGAGTCTGCTGTTGTTAGTTGTGACTATGTGGAGAAAATAACGAGAAAATATAAGATAGGCTGGAATGAAGAGAGTCATCTGATCTCAGCATAATTCATTTTATACAGTTCACAGTATTGTAACTTTTTAAAAGAATATTAATTTTTTCAATACTGTGAATTCTGAATTTGCAATATGAGACTTATCAATACTTGCAACGAGTGTGTATTTTTCAGTGGTGGTTCCAGAACTCCCTATCGGGCTTTCAAGCTGCATTCTGATAAGACGAGATGAGAGGACTTATGTTGAGGTGACGTTGGCACAGAACTTGATTTAGGTAACATACATCACTGATGCAGAGAGAAGAGTGGGTGGTGTTGGTGAAGATTATAGGGGAGATAATAACACGAAAGGCACCTTTTGCTACCTTTGCTGGCCTGTTTGTATATTCAGGTGTGTAGCATATTTCTTGTATAATTACATAGTAATTTAACACACTACATTAAGAAAATATGAACAATTTTTACTAAAATCGTGTTTTCTAAATATTAAGTAAATAAAACCAAGATTTGGATAGGTAACATTTATAAAAATGGTATTGTTAGATAGATATAGATGATATTTTTTCATCCGGATCTGTAGAGATGATAAATTTTCAAAACGCTTTTGAATATCATTTGTACTACAAAGTCTCATTTCAGTTTCAGTGCCATGGCACATTGATAAATCACCACTAAAACAGTACATGAAATATTTGGCAACATAGGTATCAAGATATCTGGTAATGGTGATTGATGCACAGAATACAGCCTCATTATTGTTATGCACTGGCCTTGAGAACTTTAGTTTTCATCTTCTTTCACCTTGATAGAGAACAAACTAACAGCTTTTTACTTTCACCTTGCTGGAGAACAAACTAACAACTTCAAATCATCTGATCCATCAAAAAATTTATTTTCTTGAAACTCACTGATTTATGTATTTCTTGTTTTGGGGGAGCACTATTATTTGCCATAGTAAAATATCAAATGATCAATGTGTTATACCAACATGGCAGCTCAGATGGTAGGCCACAGAATGAAAACAAACGGGTTGACTACCAAGAATTATACTATATTGCTTTTATTGACAGAAAAAGTGTACAGATAATTTTATTCAGAGATTTTATGTGAATTATTTTCATAAGTGTACACATATATTTATAACTGAACTTTCTTTGTCAAGTGTGTGCCCACACACATATTCATACAAAATCAATCTTAGAGATCTTACTCAAAGATTGAATTTCTTAAAGTGATTGTTTCAAATATGTATAATTTATGGCAAGAAAAATCACAAAATGGCAATAAAAGGAGGCATAAAACTGAAAATAATGGTTAAAAAACACCTGTAAATGAATAATTTTGATTTAAATTCTCTTTAGTTCTTAGCTGATGAAATGAATATAAATGAAAGTATTATGCAAAACATTTCTATTTGTTGTATATGCATGTACACATATATGTGTTACAAATACAAAACTGATGGCATATTAACATATATTCACACTCATAATGTGCATATATGTACATCATGCAAATGAGTGCACGTTTTATATATATATATGCACACACACATATTTTATACTTTCATTTTTTTAACTTTTAAGTTCTGGGATACGTGTGCTGAACATGCAGGTTTTTTACATAGGTATACATGTGCCATGATAGTTGCTGCACCTATCAACCCATCATCTAGGTTTTAAACTCTGCATGCATTAGCTATTTGTCCTAATGCTCTCCCTCCCCTTTCCTCCTACCCGCCAACATGCCCCAGTGTGTGATGTTCCTCTCCCTGTGTCCACATGTTCTCATTGTTCAGCTCCCACTTATGAGTGAGAACATGCAGTGTTTGGTTTTCTGCTCCTGTGTTAGTTTGCTGAGGATGATGGTTTCCAGCTTCATCCATGTCTCTGCAAAGGACATGAACTCATCCTTTTTTATGGCTGTGTAGTATTCCATAGTGAATATGTGCCACATTTTCTTCATCCAATCTATCATTGATGGGCATTATGTTGGTTCCAAGTCTTTGCTATTGTAAATAGCACCACAATAAACATATGTGTACATGTGTCTTTATAGTAGAATGATTTATAATCCTTTGGTTATATACCCAGTAATGGGATTGCTGGGTTAAATGGTATTTCTGGTTCTATATCCTTGAGGAATCACCACATTGTCTTCCACAATGGTTGAACTATTTTACACTCCCACCAACAGTGTAAAAGTGTTCCTATTTCTCTGCATCTTCTCCAGCATCTGTTGTTTCCAGACTTTTTTTTTTTTTTTTTGAGAAGGAGTCTCGCTCTGTCACCCAGGCTGGAGTGCAGTGGCCAGATCTCAGCTCACTGCAAACTCCGCCTCCCGGGTTTACGCCATTCTCCTGCCTCAGCCTCCCGAGTAGCTGGGACTACAGGCGCCCGCCACCTCGCCCGGCTAGTTTTTTTTTTTTGTATTTTTTTAGTAGAGATGGGGTTTCACCGTGTTAGCCCAGATGGTCTCGATCTCCTGACCTCGTGATCCGCCCACCTCGGCCTCCCTGTTTCCAGACTTTTTAATGATCACCATTCTAACTGGTGTGAGATGTTATATCATTGTGGTTTTGATTTGCATTTCTCTAATGACCAGTGATATAATGGACTTTTTTTCATATATTTATTGGCCGCATACACGTCTTCTTCTGAGAAGTGTCAGTTCATATCCTTTGCCTACTTTTTGATGGAGTTGTTTTTTTCTTGTAAATTTGTTTGAGTTCCTTCTAGATTCTGGATATTAGACCTTTGTCAGATGGATAGAAAAAATAAAAATTTTTCTCATATTTTGTAGGTTGTCTATTCACTCTGGTGATAGTTTATTTTACTGAGCAGAAGCTCTTTAGTTTAATTAGATTCCATCTATCAATTTTGGCTATTGTTTCAAGTGCTGTTGGTGTTTTAGTCATAAAGTCTTTGCCCACACCTATGTCCTGAATCATATTGCCTAGGTTTTTTTCTAGGGTTTTTATAGTTTTAGGTTTTACACTTATGTTTTTAATCCATCTTGAGTTAATTATTTTGTAAGGTGTAAGGAAGGGGTTCAGTTTCTCTTTTCTACATATGGCTCGCCAGTTTTCCCAGCACCATTTATTAAATAGGGAATTCTTTCCCCATTGCTTGCTCTTGTCAGGTTTGTTGAAGATCAGATGGTTGTAAATGTGTGGTGTTATTTCTGAGGTCTCCATTCTGTTTCTGTCTACATATCTGTTCTGGTCTGTATATCTGTTTTTGTATTAGCACCATGCTGTTTTGGTTACTGTAGCTTTGTAGTATAGTTTGAAATCAGGCAGCATGATGCCTCCAGCTTTGTTCTTTTTGCTTAGGTTAGTCTTGGCTCCTCAGGCTCCTTTTTGCTTCCATATGAAATTTAAAGTAGTTTTTTTCTAGTTCTGTGAAGAAAGTCAATGGTAGCTTGATGGGAATAGCATTGAATCTATAAATTACTTTGGACAGTATGACCATTTTCACAATATTGAGTCTTCCTATCCATGAGGATGGAATGTTTCTCTATATGTTTGTCTCCTGTCATTTCCTTGAGCACTGGTTTGTAGTTCTCCTTGAAGAGGTCCTTCATGTCCCTTGTACATTGTATTCCTAGGTATTTTGTTTTCTTTATAGCAATTGTGAATGGGAGTTCACTCATGATTTGACTCTCTGCTTGTCTATTATTGGTGTATAGGAATGATTGTGATTTTTGCACATTAATTTTATATCCTGAGACTTTGCTGAAGTTGCTTATCAGGTTAAGGAATTTTTGGAGTGAGGTGGTGGCGTTTTGTAAATATACAATCATGTCATCTGCAAACAGAGACAATTTGATTTCCTCTCTTCCTATTTGAATACCTTTTATTTCTTTCTCTTGCTTGATTGCCCTGGTCAGAACTTCCAATACTGTTAAATAAGAGTGGGGAGAGAGGGCATCCTTCTCTTGTGCCAATTTTCAAAGGGAATGCTTCCAGCTTTTGGCCATTTAGCATGATATTAGCTATGCATTTGTCATAAATAGCTCTTATTATTTTGAGATGTGTTCCATCAATACCTAGTTTATTGAGAGTTTTTAGTATGAGAGGTGTTGAATTTTGTCAAAGGCCTTTTCTTCATCAATTGAGATAATCATGTGGTTTTTGTCATTGGTTCTGTTTAAGTGATGGATTATGTTTATTGATTTACCTATGTTGAACCAGCCTTGCATGCCCGGCATGAAGCCAACTTGATCGTAGTGGATAAGCTTTTTGATGTGCTGCTGGATTCACTTGCCAGTATTTTATTCAGGATTTTCACGTTGATGTTCATCAGTGATATTGGCCTGAAATTTTCTTTTTTTATTGTGCCTCTGCCAGGTTTTGGAATCAGAATGATGCTGGCCTCATAAAATGAGTTAGGGAGAAGTCCCTCTTTTTCTATTGTTTGGAATCATTTCAGAAGGAATGGTACCAGCTCCTTTTTGTACCTCTGGTAGAACTCGGCTGTGAATACATCTAGTCCTGGTCTTTTTTTGGTTGGTAGGCTAGTAATTACTGCCTCAATTTCAGAAATTGTTATTGGTCTATTCAGGGATTTGACTTCTTCCAGATTTAGTCTTGGGAGGGTGTATATGTCCAGGAATTTATCCATTTCTTCTAGATTTTCTAGTTTATTTGTGTAGAGGTGTTTACACTATTCTCTGATTTGTTTTTCTGTGGGATCAGTGGTGATATCCCCTTTACTGTTTTTTAATGTGTCTGTTTGATTTTTTTCTCTTTTCTTCCTTATTAGTCTGTCTACTGGTCTATCTATTTTGTTAATCTTTTCAAAAAAACCCACTCCTGGATTCATTGATTTTTTTTGAAGGTTTTTTCGTGTTTCTCTCCCATTCAGTTCTGCTGTGATCTTAGTTACTTTTTGTCTTATGCTAGGTTTTGAATTTGTTTGCCTTTGCTTCTTTTGATTGTGATGTTAGGGTGTCTATTTTAGATCTTTCCCACTTTCTGATGTGGGCATTTAATCCTATAAATTTCCCTCTAAACACTGTTTTACCTGTGTCCCAGAGATTCTGGTATGTTGTGTCTTTGTTCTCATTGGTTTCAACAAAGTTATTTATTTCTGCCTTAATTTTGCTATTTACCCAGTAGTCATTCAGAAGCAGTTTGTTCAGTTTCCATGTAGTTGTGCAGTTTTGAGTGAGTTTTTTTTTTTTTTTTTTTTTTTTTTTTTTTTTTTTGAGACGGAGTCTGGCTCTGTCGCCCAGGCTGGAGGGCAGTGGCCGGATCTCAGCTCCCTGCAAGCTCCGCCTCCCGGGTTCCCGCCATTCTCCTGCCTCAGCCTCCGAAGTAGCTGGGACTACAGGAGCCGCCACCTCGCCCGGCTAATTTTTTTGTATTTTTAGTAGAGACGGGGTTTCACCGTGTTAGCCAGGATGGTCTCGATCTCCTGACCTCGTGATCCGCCCGTCTCGGCCTCCCAAAGTGCTGGGATTACAGGCGTGAGCCACCGCGCCCGGCCTTGAGTGAGTTTCTTAATTCTGAGTTCTAATTTGATTACACTGTGGTTTGAGAGATTGTTTGTTATTATTTTCATTCTTTTGCCTTTGCTGAGGAGTGTTTTACTTCCAATTATATGGTTGATTTTAAAATAAGTGCTATGTGGTGCTGAGAATAATGTATATTCTGTTGATTTGGGGTGGAGAGTTCTGTAGATATCTATGAGGTCTGCTTGGACCAGGGCTGAGTTCAAGTCCTGAATATCCTTGTTAATTTCCTGTCTTGTTGATCTGTCTAATATTGATAGTGGGTTGTTGAAGTTTCCCACTGTTATTGTGTGGGAGTCTAAGTCTCCTTGTAGGTCTCTAAGAGCTGGTTTCATGAATCCTGGTGCTCCTGTATTTGTGCATATCTATTTAGGGTAGTCAGCTCTTCTTGTTGCCTTGATCCCTTTCCTACTGTGTAATGGCCTTCTTTGTCTTTTTTTTCCTTTGTTGGTTTAAAGTCTGTTTTGTTAGAGACTAGGGTCGCAGCCCTTGCCTTTTGTTGTTATTGTTGTTTTTGTTTGTTCTCCATTTGCTTGGTAGATCTTCCTCCACCCCTTTATTTTGAGCCTGTGTGTCCTTGGAAGTGAGATGGGTCTCCTGAATACAGAACACTTAGGGGTATTGACTCTTTATCCAGTTTGCCAATCTGTGTCTTTTAATTGGGACATTTAGCCCCTTTACGGTTACGGTTAATATTGTTATGTGTGAATTTGATCCTGTCATCATGATGCTGGTGGTTATTTTGCACGTTGGTTGAAGCAGTTTCTTCCTAGTTTCATTGGTTTTTATATTTTGGTGTGTTTTTGCGGTGGCTGGTACTGGTTTTTCCTTTCCACATTTAGTGTTGCCTTTAGGAGCTCTTGTAAGGCAGGCCTGGTGGTGACTAAATCTCTCAGCATCTGCTTGTCTGTAAAGGATTTTATTTCTCATTCACTTATGAAGCTTAGTTTGGCTGGTTATGAAATTCCATACATACATCATGAAAATGAGTGCATATGATATACATACATACATATACACACGCACACTGCATACTTTCATTTTTACGTCCATTACTTTTCTGATTTCATCAGCAGCCAACTAAAGATAATAGAAAAAAATTGGTAATTTGATCTTTCATGTTCTGCATATTCCAGCTTCACACTTATAGTTTTCTATTTTTGTTATTGTGATCAGAATGAAAATATATACTATGGAATCAGAATCAGGCCAGAATCAGCAAATATACTCTAATGTTTGTACATGCTTTCAATGCAGTTTGTCTCTGCAAAGGGTGTGTATGTTTCTATGGACATGTGCATGTGCACAAGTATGTAAACAAGTGTTTTATTCATGATGGAGAAAGGCTGGTCAAAATTATTCTGAGTGAGGTAGCCACCACTGCAACAGATAATGAGGTACCTAGCAATAAAATCATTAAACGTGTTTCCAAGCATCTACTCAGTATCTGGCACAATGTTAAGTAGTAGAAATATAATTGTAAGCAAAATTCAGCTTCTACCCTTGGTAGTATATGTGTAGAACAAATTGGTGAAGCCGGAGTACATTTCAGAACCAAAAGCAGTTTCTGTATAGTTCCCAGTTCATCAAGACCATGTTAGATACTACTCATACACTTAAGTCACAAGGAAGAATTGCTTGTGAAGCAGAGCTGACTGTCATGCTTGAATTCACATAATTTCATAATTAAATAATTTCATGTTACATAATCTCAATAAACCTAAAATCCGATATATGATAAAGATAGTCTTTCAAATCAGCAGATAAGTGATAAACGGTTCGTAAAATGGTGTTCAGATAATTGGCTATATGTATTTTATAGTTGCGCAAAGGTATAATATGTCATTCATAGATACTAATTCCAGAGTAGATGTCATATATACTTTTTCAAAATATAAAGAAAAAAATGCCATAGACAAATATTACTTGCAACATTATGGTTAAAATTAAATATCCAAACATAGCCCTAACCAATGACAGAAATTTTTTAAAAAAATATTTACAGATTGGGATTTGTTAAAATATAAAGCTTTTCTATTTCAGAGGATACCATGAATAAGTGTAAAAAGCAAATGTCAAATCAGCAGCAAGTAGTATTTGCAATTTACTTGACATATTTAAAATATGAGTGGTTCCAACAAATCATAAATAAATGATTAGTAGTCCAACAAAAAAAGACAAAGTACATTGACAGGAAACTGTATGAAACTCATGAACACTAAATGTATTAGCTTCTCTATTGTTAAACAAAATGCAAAAACAATAGAGAACATTATCTATATGGAGTTAATATTTTAACAAAATTATATTAATTTTACCCATGTTATAAGTAAATACATATATCCAAAAACCCTTATTTTCTCTGAAAGTTGTCACTTATGAGTCTATTTTTAAAATGTTTAAAGAATAGTAATTCATTAACTTTAATAAACAGGTATTCATAGTGACAGAAAACAGACATTTCCATAATTTTTCTTCTGTTTCTAATACAGTAGATAATAGGAAAATAATGACAAATGCATGTTCATGTCTGGATAGTATGTATTCCATTAGTTCTTTTAAACTTTTGCATTCTCAAAACTGTATTGATACCTCAAAGCATACCCTTTGCTGTTGAAAGCAGCCTTTTAAGTATAAAGACACACACATCACTTTCCCTAAATCTTATATAAGACAAGGGCCTAGATGCCTATCAGAAAACATATTTCAAGAAACCTTTTTTTTTTTAGTAGTTCCTGTGGCCTTATAGAGGAAGGTTTTTTGTTTTAAATATACACACAGTTTTTGATGCATGTTTTTATTGGAAAGAACTTTTATTTCCTTAAATGTTTTGTTGTCTAAGTGTGATAAGTATCCTGCAGTGGAATTCAGTGGAACAGATGCTTATTGTGATATATGAGAGGAACTTGCTTCCCTAAGCATGCATGGGCATGAAATGCATCTGGCTTCTGTACATAAAAGTCAGTTATGTTTCCAAATGTGTTTCTGCATTTACACAGACGTTTAGGGGCAGACACCCTACTATTCCCTCAAAAGGCAGCTCTGCTTAGTTATGAAGTTCAAGTTAGACTAGAAGTTGGAAAGTACTGAATTCCACATTGCAGACAGAGCCTGGGCAGGTGATGTCACCACTGCATACTAAGGTGGCAAGTCCTCAGAGAAGTCACTTATCATCTTACCATGGAGAAAAATAACTGTGTCCAGAACATAAGAGGATATTGTAGAGTACAATGAAGTGTGCAAACCTGTGCAATACATACCAGATGAAATCCAGTTCAGAGGAGGACATAAGGGTAGGCTCAGGAAAACAAATAAATGAAGATACGCTTTAAGAAATAGGACTTAATATAAACAGTCATGAGAATAAAGACGATTGCTAAGCACATAGGAAACACAAACAGGCTTTTAGGAAGGAGTCTGGCACGTGTGCACTGGTAGGAGGTATAATGTGCGGAAATCTGGCCTTTTGTGGCATAGCAACTAAAGTTCCTTTTCTATTGTCCATATTACCTTAAATATTCCTTTATAAAGTAATATTTTTAAAAGGCCATCTACTGTGCGCAATGTGTTAGCATTGAGGACATGAAATTTATCTGGAATATATTAAAACTTTAATCAATAGAATAGGACCAAAGCTTTTAACATAGTTTTTTTAGATAAATCATTATAATGTATTATTTCCTTGCCATAGATAATGCATGATAGATAACTTTACCTTTTGGTCCGTTACTTAGTGTGTAGGTAGGATAATGACCCCCAGTAGGATCACTTTTTGAATATGTTGTTAGGCAGCATGGGAGCATTACGGTTGCAGGTGGATTTAAGATTGCTAATCACTTGATCTTAAAATGGAGAGATTATCCTGAATTATCTAGGTGGGCCCACTGTAGTCACAAAGAACCTTAAAACAGGAAGGCCGAAAGACCAGAGTGAGTAGAAGAGCTTGGGGAAACTGAAGCAGAAGTTGAAGTGGTGTGCTTTGTAGATGAAGGCTGAGGCCAAGAGCTCAGGGATAAATGTGACCTCTCAAATCTGGTGAAGGGAGGAAAATGAATTCTTTGCTGGAATCTGCAGACAAAATATAGACTTGATGATAACTTGATTTTAGCACACTAAGACCCATTTTGGACTTCTGACCCCCAGAAGTATAAAGAAAAAAAAGTGTTGTTTTAAGCCTCTGAGTTTGTGTTAATTCATTATAATAGCAGTAAGAAACTAACACAGTAAGATGGCTTTTGTTTTTCTCTATTTGATGTATAGAATTAAATTGGATATTCTAGGAAGTATTGGGAATTTATTTTCTTAAGATAGTTCTTCATATTAGAATAATGAGAATCACTGAGTAATTAAGTATTCTATTTTATGAAGGATGATTATATAAACAATATGAAGGTTAAAAAACAGGAGGGGTCGGCTGGGCACAATGGCTCATTCATGTAATCCCAGCACTTTGGGAGGCCAGGCAGATGGATTGCTTGAGCCCAGGAATTTCAGATCAGCCTGGGCAACGTGGTGAAACCCCATCTCTACAAAAAATACAAAAATTAGCCAGACATGGTGGCTAGCGCTTGTAGTCCTAGCTGCTCAGGAGGCTGCGGTGGAAGACCTGAGCCCGGGAGGTGGAGGCTGCAGTGAACCGTGATTATGCCACTGCACTCCAGTCGGGGTGACAGAATGAGACCCTGTCTCCATTAAATAAATAAATTAATTAATTAATTTAAAAAGGGGAGGGTGTCTTTTAAAGGCTACTAAAGTCATCTAAGTGGCCTCTGATTATATGAGGCTGGGATGGTGCATGGAAGGTTGTGTCGAATAACCTGATACTCTTTCTGAAACTACAGAAGCATTAATAACTTTAGCCTGACAGTGCTATAATCTGGGATATTTTGGTCCAGCACTCGCAGGGAGGGTTGAAGTTTTGAGAGTAGCTTGAGTTATTTGAATTGAACACCAGAATATGAGGCAAATGGATACTCAATTTTAATTCAATTTCTACTCTTTATTTTAGGTATATATTTGCCAGCCACTTATGTGTGGGACATTATGTTAAGTAATACACCCATAGTGTAGTGGCAGAAGCAGATGAAAAGTACTACAATAGTCATATAGATGAGGTACTGGAAAGGAGCAGAGTTGAAAAATTGGGGATAGTTGACAGTTTTCCAGAGTCATAGGATTAAAACCAAATAGGATTACAAAAGATTCAATTCACTCAAGATGTCTAACTTGGTAATAGGTCAGAAAACTAAATTTGTCATATTTTCTTAAAACTAAACAAAAATGTTCCTTTTGATAAAAAACTGTAGTGCACCTTCAGATTCGATTTTTCTTTATATTCTGTAAACTGCTCACAGTAAAACAAAAAAACTCTGACAAATATGATGGTCCTTAAATCTTGTAGGAGTATGAAGTTAATCCAAAGAATAGAGGTTTTGCTAGGAAGGCCCTAAGCAAAGAATCAAATTTCCTTTTGCAAGAAATAAAATTCTTAAAAGTTCCCTGCACCTTGCAATTAATAGCACAACGTTATTTATTTAAATTTTAACTTTTAAGTTCAGGGGTACAAGTGCAGCTTTGTCACATAGGTAAGCTTGTGTCATGGGGGTTTGTTGTACATATTATTTCATCACACAGGTATTAAGCCTAATATCTATTAGTTGTTTTTCCAATCCTTATAACAAATATTACCCCCATAAAGTTTTATGGTTACTTTTTTCTTATCTTCTGATTAATGCCTTTAGATTCACAAATTGAAATTATTTTTCAGTAGTTTAATTCCCTCTAGAAGGTTTAAAAAATGTTTCCTAATTTCCTAAATCTTCTTTCTTTGTTAGTCTTCTAAAAAACTGTATTAAATAGAATTCATGTGCTCAGATACACTTTCACTAAAAGCATATCTTCAACATTTGACCTGTTTAAAAGTTCTTAAGGTGTTAAGGAACATTATGTATCAGAGTTTATGGCATTTGATTAATCTGAATAAATCTTGGCAGCAAATTGAATTCAGCAAAAGTAACAGTGATAAATCAAAGATCAATATTTGAAATGTCTCCATCAAACATTTTAAAACAATTTTTAAGTTCACTAATTTGAGTCATTACACTTGGCCCTAATATAGTAGATTTTTAAATGAAGTTCAGTCGAACTTGGCAGATATCATATACCAACTTTTAATAGTCATAACAATTCCTGTACCTCATTTGGAAAAAGATTATTTCCAGAGCATCAGTGCTTTGACCAGGAAGGCATTTATTATTCTGTAACACTTTTCTTGAGAAATTAGCATGATTTATCATTTGAGTACACTCTCTCAGATAGGATTCTAATATTTGGGTGTGAATAAAACTTCAGGGCATTGAAAGTAGCTGGAAGATAGAAAATAGGGCGATTATCCTCTCTTGTCATTCTGTATCAAGGTCCTCTTTAATTATAGGTCTAAACAGCTATCACTTTATGGTGAAAACAAACTGCTTGGATATAGCGTTAAAGGTTGAAATAATGAATTATACATAAATCTATTTAGTTCAGTTATGTTCTGTTGAATTGGAAAAAATCAAATTTTAAAATTTCTCTGCATTTCTTGAAGTTGGGAATAAAATCTGGGATGGGGTCTCCTGAAATAATGAGGTCTAGAATAATTTCTGTTGTTAAATTTACTTTTGAGCAGGATAAGTCTACTAAAGTCAATATGAATGGAACCTTCAATGTACCACTTAAGATAATTAGTCTTTGACAGGTTAAGTAACTATTACAAGGCAATTTACCTAATTAGCAACGAAGCCAACCAATGTTTAGATTTCTTAACTTTAAGATTATTGCTCACATAGTCGCATAAACTGTATCTTCCACATAGTCACAGGCAATCACAAGCTAACACGAGCAGGTAGCACAAAATATATGTTCCACACAGAATGCAGAACAAAAAAAAGACACTTTTATAATCCTTTTCCTTTTTCCAAATTCACATTTAAAAAGTTTCTTGTAGAATTTCCCAAATGCCAGCATGGCCGCAAATAATAGAGATTGACTACTGAGACCTCTGAGAAACACTTAGAATTATGCTAAACAAGGAACATTCTATACTGATTTAATAAATTCTCCTCTTTCTACTTATAGTTTCTCCTAAAATAAAAGGTAACATGTTTGTCATGTTAGGAGTCGGTATAGAAAAACTGTGATAACTGAAGAACAGACACACAGGTGTATGTGTGTCTGTGTGTTGCTGTGTATTACAGCCTTTCTTTAATGGTTTTCTCTCTCTCTCTCTTTTGTGTGTGTGTGTGTTTCTCTTTTTTTAGACAGAGTCTGGCTCTGTGGCCCAGGCTGGAGTGAGCGGCGCCATCTTGGCTCCCTGCAAGCTCCGCCCCCCGGGTTCCCGCCATTCTCCTGCCTCCGCCTCCCGAGGAGCTGGGACCACAGGCGCCGCCACCACGCCCGGCTCATTTTTTGTGTTTTTAGTAGAGACGGGGTTTCACCGTGTTAGCCAGGATGGTCTCCATCTCCTGACCTCGTGATCCACCCGCCTTGGCCTCCCAAAGCGCTGGGATTACAGGCCTGAGCCACCGCGCCCGGCTTCTTTATAAGTTAGCTCTGGCCTGGGCAAACCAGCATTTCAAAGGTACAAACTGTTTTTGCAAAAAGCAGGTATATACCTATCTATAGTGCAGACATTATGTCTGCTTATTTCTCTGTAAATAGATCTCTCCTTTTAACAACCACTTCACCTTCACAAAATTTAATTCGAGTCAGTGAACTCTTACCCAGATGCTACGCTTTGGCCAGGCCGCCGAGAACTAAGGATCACACACGTGTGGTTTCCATTTCCTCTGACAGAGTGTATGAGTCCTGGTTACTGCCTGAGTTCTTGCCAGGGTGTATAGTGACGACTCAGCCAAGTGAGTCCCCAGAGTTGGACTCTTTTTCTTTTTTCTTATACACAGGGAACTTCTTTTCCAAGAAGACTTGTTCCAATTGCTCACAATCTCCATAGCTGATGATTATAGAATGATCTATGTACTTTCAATGTACCTTCAAAAATGAGATCTGGAGCTGGATAAGACGTGTGTGTGTGTGTGTGTGTGTGTGTGTGTGTGTTTTGATAGACTTAAACTGTTCATTGAATAAGAAGCCTAGTTGACAGTATAAGGAGAGATTTAGAAGAAAAGAATTACTTGGTTTAAGGAATTGTGAAGAAAGGTGCTGCTATGCCATTAAAATTTTTCTCTACTTTTGTGTTAAATCTTAATTTTTTGCAGTATTTACTAAGCTGCAGGAAACTGTCAAAATTGACTGTTGCTAAGTTCCATATTGCTCTGTAATTATCTTAAAACAAAACTTGGTTGATACCAAAGTACAATTTTTCCTCTAGCTTTTATACATTGAGACAGGTTTTTTTTATGGCTGGAAGACGAGGTGGTTGTTCTTGGTTCCCATTACAACTTCCAGACTGTCAATTTCTCCCATTCTTGCAAATTATACTGTTCCTTTGAAACTCAAACCCCTTGGAAATATCGGCATGCCCCTTTGGTATTGCCATTATCAACAAACCTCCTTACCTCCTTCCTGGGCACTGTTATCTTTTTATTTTCTTTTTTTTCTTTTTTCTTTTTTTTTTTTTTTTGAGATGGAGTCTTGCTCTGTCACCCAGGCTCGAGTGTAATGGTGTGATCTCAGCTCATTGCAACTTCCTCCTCCCGGTTTCAGAGGATTCTCCTACCTTAGTCTCCTGAGTAACTGGGATTACAGGTGCACGTCACCACACCCAGCTATTTTTTGTATTTTTAGTAGAGATAGGGTTTCACCATGTTGGCCAGGCTGGTCTTGACCTTCTAACCTCAGGTGATCCACCCGCCTCAGCCTCCCAAAGTGCTGGGATTACAGGCATGAGCCACCGCACCTGGCCTCTTGTCATTTATTTAAGGCTTTAGATCTTTTGCTCACTATCATCTTCAGGCAAGTTCAGCCATCATTTTAGTGGCTCAATATTCACATGAAAAGACTGTTAAAAACCTCTGTTCCCCATTTTTTGACATCTTTATTTCCATTACTTTTTTCTTTCCCCCCAGTTTATTCTCATCAAATCTGAAACATTTTCTATAAGGGTATGTACCACCAGGATCTAGATGCAAATATTCTGCCTCCTGGACATCACTCCTTGCTAGCTCATTGGCTCAGATATCTTCATTCCTACAGTCCTTCATTTTCATTGAGACTCTTCTTAGGCCACAGCTATAGGTGCTCCCTCACAATCCATCAGTACTCTCTTGCCTTCAGTTTCCATGTTCAAATGCCATAGTTCATCTTTAGCACTCCCTTGCACCTACCCTGAGCTTCATCTTCCCACTATTAATAGAACAATTTATTTGTTTCTGTTTCTCTTCCCAACTTTTAAATATTGATGTAAGGGTTCCATCCTAATTGCTCTTCTTTTCTCTCTACACACATACTCTCTCTAAGCTCTAAACACTGCTAAAGAGCTAATCATTTCCAGTTTTAGAGTTTGGCCCAGACCTTTGTTCTGGGAGTTGATGATTTACATCACAATAGCACTCGAATAACTCAGATGTAACATGACCTGGTTTCCCGTATGTCAGTAAGTGGCACTGCCAGCCATGCTAGAAGCTTATAAGTCCTTTTTGGTCCTTCCCCAATATTCTGACAATATCCAATTCAACATTCATTTAAAAAATATTTTGGTTCCAAATTATCTGTAATTTCCTCCACTTATTTTGATTTTCAATGTCCCCAGTCTAGCCAGATCCACATATTTTCTTACCTACTCTATTTTCCAAGGCTCATCCTTAGTCAACCTACTTTAATTCTTAATCTCCTACACTCTGTTAGCTACATAGAAACCAAAGTCATCTCTTAAACATGTCTTTCAGTTTCCAACTCTCCATACTTTTCTGGTGTACTTGGACTAAGACCTATGTTCCTCATCATTACTAATAAATACCTGTACAGTTTCACATATCCTTCTCTTTCAGCCACATCTCACATTAGTCTTTCTTCCTTTTGTACTTCATCCAGATTCCTACTTTTCAGTTTTTCATTTCATCCAATTCATAGGTTTCTTCTAAATGCCAAGATCTTGCTCATATATTAGGGCCCTTGAACATAGTGAGTTTTTTCCCTAAAAGACGAACCTTTCTGTATTGTATGAAAAGCTAGATCTTTTTATTCTCAGGTTTTAGCTTAAATAGTACCACTTGAAAGAAGTAGTTAAAATCTGTATAATCCAAATTAATATTTATTTTTTTCTTTTTCTTTTGAGACAGGGTCTTGCTCTGTCACCCAGGCTGGAGTGCAGTGGCACAATCTTGGCTCACTGCAACCTCTGCCTCCTGGGTTCAAGCAGTTCTCCTTCCTCAGCCTCCTGAGCAGCTGGGACTACAAGCACGCGCTACCACACCTGGCTAACTTCTTAACTTTTAGTAGAGATGGGGTTGTGCCATGTTGATCAGCCTGGTCTCAAACTCCTGGCCTCAAATGATTCATCCGCCTTGGCCTCCCAGAGTGCTGGGATTATAGGCAGGAGCCGACATGCCCGGCCCAAATTAAAATTTCTATATATGAAAATTATGTATATAAATCTTATATAATCCAAATTAAGATTATATCTGTTTAATGTTCCTCCCAACACCCTTATTGTGTATTCAGTCCCTTGCCTGACTTTGCATGTGAACACATTTTGTAATAATCTCCTCTCTTTGTTTAATTGGGTTTCTGTACCTGTCTTCGTCTTCAGAATTAAAACCCTAGGAGTACAGGACTATGGCTTTCTTATTCACCCCTGCAGCTTAGAGACTAATATAGCATCTGATATATATATATTAAGGGAATTGGTTAAATATAGACCACTAAGTCCAGTGAAGTCCACAGTCTATTCACTTCAT
The DNA here is from genome assembly GCF_007565055.1 of Rhinopithecus roxellana. Classification (NCBI taxonomy): domain Eukaryota; kingdom Metazoa; phylum Chordata; class Mammalia; order Primates; family Cercopithecidae; genus Rhinopithecus; species Rhinopithecus roxellana. Next base: position 255,283 of record NC_044549.1, read on the forward strand.
GTAATTTCCAAGAAACAGAGCTTTCTCAACCTATGTTAATGAATGAGATATGGGATCTGGTCTGCTGGAGATGGCTTAACTTTAAGTTCACTTGAGAGAGTATCAGTGTAAGTAGGAATGGTTTTATTCACTTAAATAATTTCATGGTGTTTAGGAGGAGAAATCACCCTGCTTCTTGAGGGCTCTGTGGCTCCTATGGGCTCTCAAATGATTGGAAGAGTACTACCAAACCTGAGTTTTCAGGTCTCTTCGTTATATTTATTTAAACTTAGATATTGGGAACCCACTCCCGATGGTTAACGTGGGTTCTTTCCTATTTCCTGTGTGTCTCTGCTGGTTTGAGAAATAAAGGGAAAGAGTACAAGAGAGAGAAATTTAAAGCTGGGTGTCTGGGGGAGACATCACACCTTGGCAGGTTCTGTGATGCTCCCCGAGCTGTAAAACCAGCAGGTTTTTATTAGCGATTTTCAAAAGGGGAGGGAGTGCAGGATTAGGGTGTGGGTCACAGAGATCACATACTTCACAAGGTAATAAAATATCATGAAGCAAGTGGAGGCAGGGAGAGATCATAGGACCACAGGATGGGGTGAAATTACAATTGCTAATGAAGTTTCGGGCATGTATTGTCATTGCTAACATCTCATCAGGAGACAAGGTTTGAGAGCCGACAACCTGTCTGACCAAAACTTATCAGGCGAGAATTTCCTCGTCCTAATAAGCCTGGGAGCGCTACAGGAGACCCAGGCTTATTTCATCCCTTCGCTTAGACCATAAAAGGCGGCTGCCTTAAGGGGGCATTCATAGACCTACCCTCAGGGCGCATTCTTTCTCAGGGATGTGCCTTGCTGAGAAAAAGAATTCAGAGATATTTCTCCTATTTGCATTTGAAAGAAGAGAAATATGACTCTGTTCCACCTGGCTCACCCGTGCAGTCAGGCTCCAAGTCTTATCTCCCTTGTTCCCGGAAGATTGCTGTTGTCCTGTTCTTTTTTCAAGGTGCCCAGGTTTCATATTGTTCAAACACACATGCTCTACAAACAATTTGTGCAGTTAACGCAATCATCACAGGGTCCTGAGGCGACTTATATCCTCGTCAGTTTACAAAGAAGATGATGGGATTAAGAGATGAAAGTAAAGACAGGCATAGGAAATCACAAGGGTATTGATTGGGGAAGTGATAAGTGTCCATGAAATCTTCACAATTTATGTTCAGAGATTGCAGTAAAGACAGGCGAAAGAAATTATAAAAGTATTAATTTGGGGACTAATAAATGTCCATGAAAGATTCACAATTTATGTTCTTCTGCCACAGCTTCAGTCGGTCCCTCCATTTGGGGTCCCTAACTTCCCACAACATCTCTCCCGTTCTTTTTATATAAATATGCCATGGCGATGAAGGCTTGTTCATTCTCTCGATTTTGACGCAGGATTCTTTGACTGGTCCAGCACACTAAAAACGAGCCGATTAAACAGGGAAACACAATTTCAAAATTTACTGCAGTGGAGGCCCCAGTAGAACTTGATCCAAGTCATGGTGTTCAATCCATAAAGATTTTCTGCCACCTTATCTAACGCCTCAGCTCCAGGCACAATGGATAAGTGAGCTTGAGAGGCTTCAAAAATTTGTTTATTTAATTTAGTTATGTTCAATGATAAATTATCTTCCCTACCCAGAAGGTGTCCTTTGACCATTTCCCATGAATGGTCAGTCTTGTTATAGGAATACAGAATGATACAGAAATCAGAGGTGTTCCAGTCGCACTGCATTGCATGCGATGTTCGAGCCAAATAACAGACTGTCTTAAATCATCAATTTGATTAGCCAATTTTTGACCAATGCCTTGCGAGAATTCCACATTTGGGTGGAATTGGCTTGCCAATCATTAACAAAATGAACCATTTGAATAGATTGATGTAACACCATTCTGGTAGTAGTGGCAGTGCAGTGACTGTAATTAGGCCCATGATCACAGCGATTAAAGTGAAAACACATCTCTTAGATCTTTTTTGAATTCGCTGTAGCACTTCATTAATTAAATGTATTGAGGGGGATGATTCCCGGGGTCTGGGCAAAGTTACTGGAATCCAGATTCCTTCTCGAGCTCGAACTAACATTACATTTTCCCGGAGTCACAATGGGAGTTAATACAAGTATATAAATGACAATTAATGCATTGGACGGTTTGGTTGTTCATCCAAATTTTGATATTTCCCACTAACAGCATGTAAGGAGGCTTAACGCAGCTCTGTATGGGAACAGTCAGGTTGGAGGTAAGTAAAGCAGAATGTCTGGATCTACATTGATACTGAGGACAGGGGATGGTAGCAGGGACAATAGACAGAAAAGTTTCCCCTTCCCGTACTCACAGTCCAGACATGGCAACAGCCAATTTCCAAAGTTCTGGGAATATCATAGGAGGCCTTGGTGGGGTGATGCCTTTATCTTCCCATTTTAAGGGAAAGAATGAGCTGAACCTCCTATGCAAAGTAGAATGATGATTCTCCTTCTCCCGATAAGAAATAAAATAAGTAGCCTCCAGGCATCTCCTCCGCCAGAGGAGCAGTTGTTTTTTAAATAGCGCTTTGGTGCCCAGTCTGTTACTAAACCATATGAGTCATTTTTAAATATTAATGCATGTGAGTTAACACAGTCTTCCCAAATTAAAGTTTTAGATGGGCCCTCAACATTTTTAGGGCATGGTTTTCCTGCAGGTTTATATTGAAAGTATGGGGCATCTCCCATTACTCCCCCTGTCATTTGTCTTAAAGGAGAAAGGGAGAGGCCGGAGGCCAAATGTACCAGTTCCTCTGTAGCTGATCTCTCTGGAAGATAAGCAGCCCAGACTGGAGTTTCTAGACGGATACAACCAGGTGCATGTCCGAGGCACAGAGAGGGTTTTTATAACCCGTGATAACATTAAATGCAGTGCGTTCTTCTCCTGGTCGAGCAGGGCAATGGTCTTCTGTAGCTCCAGGCTTCCACACACTATCGTTAGTGTAGATTTCCGCAGGAGTGTCCATCCAGGTGAGAGGTCGAGTGAGTGGAGGGAAAGGCACATAAGCCCAATAAGAATAATTATGTGTAGCAGGTAAATCAGTGTGAGAGGAAACTGGTGAGATAGAAAGTATAAAGAGGAGAATCATTAAAAAAAACCCAGTGTAAGTGAGATTGAGTGCTGAAGGAGGAAGAGAACAACAGAGGGATGTTCTTTTCAGGCTAGTAGAAATGGTGAGATTTTTAGGTTTGTAAGGAGAAAAAGAAAGGTAATTAGAAGTGGGATTGGTTAGATGGGTCTCCATTGTCATCAGAGAGGATTGAATCAGACCCATGTGCCAGCTTCCAGTGAGATAGAAAGCCCCTAAGGGAAAAATTCTAAACATACATGCATGTGACCACCCCCCGGGCTTACACAAACAACTTATCTGGAAAACCCCCAGCCCTTTGAGGTTGCGAAAAAGGCGGGAACCAACCAGAAACTGCCGAATGTTCAACTTTAAATGTTAACCAATAATAAGCTTGTAACTACTGTTTCTCTGTGACTTGTTTGTACCTCGCTATAAAAGAAACCCTAAAACAGCAGCCGGGGCCTCTCTCTTTACCTGCTATTGTATAAAGCGGAGAGGTCCGGGTTCAAACTCATAATAAAGTGACCCTGGCTATTTGGCTTTGACTCTGGACTCTGGTGGTCACTTACTGGGGTCTCGCGACTTCGGGCACAACACTAGGGAGTTGGCATAGATCTCACCACGTCTAAGGGCAGACATCTTTTCTCTGTGGTTTTCTTTTGATGATGATCTGGTGAAACACAAGCATATCCTCTTTCCCACATTAAGTAGAATCAGAGATAATATTTAAAGGTTTGGGAAAATCCTGTAAGGCAGTAATCACAGCAATTAGCTCTGTCTTTTGAGCAGAAGTATAAGAGGCAGAAATAAGCTTGTCTGTAGGACCTACATAGCCAGCATTTCCATTGCTGGAGCCATCAGTGAACACTGTAACAGCCTCAGGAATGGGCTGATCTTTGGTTAATCGAGGGACCACCCAAGACGACATTTTTATAAAATCAAACAATTTGTTTTTTGGATAATGATTGTCAATAACACCAATAAAATCAACCAAGTGAATTTGCTACAGTACTGAATGTTGAAAGGCAGCATGAACTTTGAGCTGATTTAAAGGAATTACAAGCTGCAGGCTTCTGATTATTGATAGATGGTACAGTAAAAGCAAATTTTTCATAATCTGATTTATGTAAAGCAATATGAAAAAAACAGTCTTTAAGATAAAAAACTATTAGAGGCCAATTTTTAGGTATTAAAGCGGGGGCAGGCATGCCAGGTTGGATGGCTCCCATAGGTTTAATTATACCGTTAGTGGCCCTTATATCGGTTACCATCCGCCACTTGCCTGATTTCTTTTTTACTAGAAACACAGGAGAATTCCAGGGGGAAAGAGAGGGTTCCACATTTTTAAGTTGTAACTGTTCAGAAACCAATTGAGTTAAAGCCTCCAGTTTTTCTTTAGAAAGCAGCCACTGCTGAACCCAGACAGGTGTGTCAGATTTCCATTGTAAAGGGATAGGATCAGGAGGCATGGCAGCGGCCGCCACTAAAAAGGATAACCCAAACCTGCCCTGTTTTCTTTTATAGTAACTGGAAGGGGTTTAGTAATCACTTCATGCTTTGGACCGAGACCAAGCCCGGAAACAAACCCCATGTTTTCCATCATACGCTGACTGGGAGCACCATAAGAGTTATGTGGAATAAAAAGTTCAGCCTCAGGATCTACTAGGCCCTCAAAACTTTTTTCCTTGACTGTATACGGTGCAGGTGGGCCATTTGTTTAGAAATTACATTAATCCAAGAAGCGGCCTTTTCACCTCCAGAGCCCATCCCAGGGCCACGTGTCTTAGCTCCTTTGTTTAAAATGATTTTAGGTAGTAAAAGCAATTGAGCTTGTTTAACAATAGTAAAAGAAACAGGAGCTTGGCCTGGGGCACATAAGTGTTAGAGAAACTATCGGAACCTGTGAGCTGAGCCTGAGTAACTAGAATGCCATTAGTCCGTTTCAGCTGAGCCTGCAAACGAGCCTCTTCTGACCATCAGGTACGAAATTGTAAATGCTGAGATGGGGTCAGAACAGCTTTTGCCAAAAGGCCCCAGTCTGAATGAAGCAAAGTGACCTCAGTACAAAAAGTTTGTAATAACATTTTAACAGAAGGAGAAGTAGGGCCATACTAAGTAGAAGCATCCTTAAATTATTTTTAAAAAGTAAGATTGAGTGGCGCATACCGACGCAGACTGGTTGACAGTGTGAGAAAGGTGAATTGAAGGAGTAGAGGAAGCACAAGTACACTGGTGATTTCTGGCGTTTGTGTGTGGAGAAGGGTACAGAGAAGCAGGCTGAGTGGATGGCAACGTGACCAGTTGAGGAACCGAAACGACAGGAGGGTGAGGGGCTGAAGTGGAAGGAGGAGGGCCTGCAGAATTACAGGTAAATTTTAGTTTGGTTCCGGAGCCATTAGGTGACACCCAGAGGCAAATGCTGCAAAGCTTTGAAGAGGTAAAAATTAACATATCTATGGTCCTGGGCTGTGGGAGTCGCAGCAGCAGGAGTTTCAAGTACAGGCTCTTCTCTTCGTGAAAAACAGTAAGATAAGTAGGGGGTAACGTTAAGTCAAATTTACCAGAGTTAGACATTGAATTTTCAGTATCATTCGGTGGGGGAGGAGCAGCTGAATGGAGAGGCTGATCAGATAACGAAGGCCTTGCGGGATAGAAAAGTTGAGGAGGTATTAGGACGGCGCGCACCAAGGCCCAAGCATCCCAAACAGTGACAGGAACAGAATTCCCTGTTGGGACCACTTCCCTGAATGTTGCAACAAGATCCCATACTTTTACACATACAGTTCCTTTTTCAGGAAATGAAGGACAGTATTTTTCCACCGCCCTGAATAGAGTGACCATGCTCTACAAACAATCTGTGCAGTTAACGCAATCATCACAGGGTCCTGAGGCGACATACATCCTCCTCAGTTTACAAAGAAGATGACGGGATTAAGAGATTAAAGACAGGCATAGGAAGTCACAAGGGTATTGATTGGGGAAGTGATAAGTGTCCATGAAATCTTCACAATTTATGTTCAGAGATTGCAGTAAAGACAGGCATAAGAAATTATAGAAGTATTAATTTGGGGACTAATAATGTCCATGAAATCTTCACAATTTATGTTCTTCTGTCACGGCTTCAGCTGGTCCCTCCGTTCAGGGTCCCTGACTTCCCGCAACACTTAGACATAGATGATTTGTCATTAAGTTGTTTTTCACTGAAAAGTCAGTCTGAACATAGAGCCTTGTTTCGTTCAGGTCAGAAAAACTGGGTTACTCTGAAATCTGTTTGTTTTTCTAAGACCACCAGAGCGGGCACAAAAGAACCAGCGACTAGGCAAGGGTAGGAGCAAAACTGCAAGTTTATTTTGGTCACCTAAGGTGTGGGGAAGAGGTCTGTTGGCCTCCGGCAAAGAAGGCCGACAGAGTCCCCCGGTGGGGCTCTCGGAGGGAGTTCCTGCAGTCCTGACATTCCGACAGGAGTGGAGGACTGAGGAAGGCCGCGCGTGGCGTCCCTCCAGAGCGGCTTTTCTAGGAGTGGGAGGGCGATAGGCGGGGCACGGCGTGTCAGGGGGCGTTCCGCAGGTGCGACCAGGTAAATCTTGGTCTCTTCGGATTGATGTCACCTGGCGCATGCCCAGTTGGTCTGCACCTTCCCGGGCGCCGGCTGCATTTTCGCGCGCGCGGGAAAAGTTGGTGAAGAGAAACCCGGAAGTGCACCATCTTGCCTCCGTTTGTCCAAACACTATTTATCTATAATTTTTAAGTAAGTACAATTTTATAAACCAGTTACTCCTAACTTGAGAGGCCTGGAGGATTTACTACAATGTGTATTTCAGGGCCACATCTGCAGAAGTTTTGATACAACATTTCCTTACTAATACCCCTGACAGTACGTTTTAGAGGCATCCTGTGTCTTTCAGAAGCAGAACGTTTATGCACTACACTTTGGGGGAGAGATGTGCATGTTATTTTACCATTTAAAGATGTCTGGTTCTTGTGGGGCAAATTGGCAAATGATTTATCTGAACTAACAGCATTGTGGAATTTTACTACTTTAGAGTTTTCAGGAATCTTAGAGCTGTTTTCATTTGTCTCGTACATAGAGACTGAACCTTGAAGATATTAATTAATTTGTCACAGAAATTAAATGGGGTCAAAATTTACATTTCCAACCCATGTCCGAGCTCTTCATTCTAAAGCATGATGGCCTAGAGTCATATTTTAGCCTCTAAGTTTTATCTTATTAAAACATAAAATAAATAATTGTAAATACATACATGTATTATATCTATATATACAATTTATATACATTACAATATTAAATTGAATTACACAGGACTTTGGACATCACTATTAAAGCCCAGGTACAGTTCAGACTGAGATAAGCCCTACCTGTGAGAATTTACTAAGGTCAAAAAGACTCCTTTTAATAGTGACTCAGTGGCACCTAGTCTAAGGACAAAGGCTCCAGTATATATCTTAATCTAAGTTATTACTGAATATAAGTCATGTGATGGCTTCTAATGAAAATTTTCCATTGAAAAAAATCAATGTTAATAACTGGAACTCGAGAGCTGTAATGGGCTCTGCTGTGTTTTTCTGGCTTAGATTGTGTGCTGTAATATGCTAAGAACAGGAATTGATGACCTGTGAGCTATGGTCACTTCCTGATCTCATTTGATTCTTTGGTCTTTAGTTTTAAAAGGGTGATCAGAGAGGTTGCTTTATAATGGAGAAGTTCAACAAAAGGACCATCAACCTGCAGGCTCACTGGCACAGACCAAGCTTCACTGGACAAGCATTTCAGTAAAGAGGACTATTGCCAACAGCAATACTTGCAAGGAAGCTTTGTTCCAGAGAGGATTTTTTTTTTTTTTTTTGAAGAAGCTGCTAGAAAAACTGACACTAGAAGCTAACTAGAGTCACTCTTTCTAGATAACAATGAAATAGCAAGTGTGAAGGCATTACTTACTTAGATATAGAAATGGACTTTATTTAAGAACCAACTTTATACATACATAATATACCTAGGCTTGTTGGTCAAGTTGGCTGGCTGGGGAAGAATAAAACGATCTAGAAGATCCACATGAGGAGTGGAACCATTCCGGGAGGGCAGACAGATTTCTGATGCTGGCCACAGATCGAACCTAGAGATGCTCTGTAATTGAAGTGGTTCTAATACCCGGAAGCTTCGATTTGCTCTTATCATGTGTTCTAAAGCCACTTAATTCAGCTCTGATACTATAAGTCTGAAATTAAGTAATGCAAAGTTGGTAATTAAATCCTCCCCTTTTCTGATGTACGAGAAAGGGAGAAAGAAAACTTGTGGCTGACTGGATTCCCTTGCAAGTTTATTGGAATTGTGATTATGTAGCATTTTGAATAAAGGGTTCATTCTGGAAATCATTAAGTTTACTTTTCTTAACTCCGTATTTTGTCAACTGTGGAAAAATTGGGATTTAGGAGTAACTTCTGATTTGAAATTCCACCTGCTAACCATTTAAATTGTAGTCTTGTAATTTCCTAACTTTGGTCTTGAAGGTGTTTATCATTCTTATGCATTATTATACTGTGTTATATATTTATGCAACATAAAATGTATAGTTTTAACTATTGCACATGTTTACATATGGAAGGTATAGTTTTGGACTTATCATTATTTAATTTTCTAGTTTTGCTTCACTATTTATTTTTGACACTTATCCATATTAGTACATGCAACTCAAGTTTATTCTTTTGAGCTATTGTGTATCATTCAGATGTATGAATAAATAAATGCTTTGGTGGACATTTAAGTATTTTCATGTATCAATATGAAAAGCAGTTTCAAAATGAACATTCAAATATACATTGTCATATATATGTATAATCTTTGCATATATGAAAATTCCTGTGGGTTATGTATCTGACATCAAAATTACAAGTGTTGTGTAACTTCTGTAATTAATTTTACTCTCAATTTTAAGTAAACAAGATTAGTTTTTGCACATGATGAATCTCTTTATTCAGTTAAAATTACTGACATAATTAGAATACCACTTAACACTTGAGATTATTTTCAAGGGTATTTATGCTAAACTTACATAAATGTGTTGAAAAGTCCTTTTGTATATATGTAGAGACTACATGGTATATTACATTCATTAATTTGCCTAAGTATTAAGTTATACTTAAGTAGTGTCCATACACAATTTTTTTGCTTGGCTGAACTCCAATGTGTATATTGGGAGTACTTTTTAACATTCATGGGTTACATGGCCTGTTTTGGAAAATGATATTAAAAATGTAATTCAGATGAATGCTTAGAATAAAGGTTAAAGATGAATGAGCTTTCATATTATGAAATATGACAATCCTAAAGGGAAGCAAATGTACCTCCTTGTAAGCAAGATAATTCGGAAATGCACAATGCATATTAGATACGGGATTTGAGCTGTAATATATTTCTCTAAGAATGTAATTTATTGTACTTTCGCATCCACCCGCTCACTCTGCAGAGTTGAAGATGCAATGGCCAGAAGACATGAAAGTGTCGCGAGAAGGATGTGGACGTGGGCTCCGGGGCTGTTGATGGTGACTGTGGTCTTTTGGGGTCATCAGGGGACTGGACAAGGCCAGGGTAAGTGCAAGGACGTTCTCATTCTTTGAGAGTTGGATGCGAATTTCACTTTAGGATGAAATGATGTGAGTCTTTGGTTTGACGTTTAAGCAATTTGCTATCATCTTCCCGCAGGTTTTTGTTACAAGGTATTGTAATACCTCTGTACCAGTTAAACTGAACTAGAATTAGGTGTGAGTAAATGCATCCAATTTGAAGCCACCGTTCTGAAACTGGCTTTTCTCGGTTGTAATTGATGCTATATATATGTGTGTGATATATTATGAGGCTATATATGTGTGTGTGTGTGTGTGTGTGTGTTGGGTGGGTGGGTATGAGTATGAGTTTGTGTGTGTGGTATTTTACAAGAACACGTAGCATATAAAGTTTTTGTGATTTTGAAGACAAGTTTTCGATGTTTGTTTCTTTTCTTTAGGGTTTTTATGTTTTGCATTTTAAAATTTCAAGAACCTTTTCTTAAAGGATGTGATGTTCTTTAGAAATTAAATGAAAAATGTGATGTTTCTCATTCTTCTGCTAAGTGTATTTAGGGGAAATTAATGATAGAGCGGAACTGCAAGGTTGTGGCATCCTGAAATGTCTCTTGGAGAGTAGAAAAGGGCCATAGATTTTGAAATAAGGCTTTCAATAGTGATTTGATCAATAGCTGCATGGAGTGGTTTGTGCCAAATCTAGTATTTGTTCATGTATTTTGTGATAACTATTGTATTATTTTTGGAGGTGTGTTGCCTGCTCAGATACAAATTTCAATTCCATATTTTATGTGATAAAATGTCCTGACACCCTTGAAATTTTCTTTTCCTTTTGGGGCAAGTATATTTGGCTTTTTTTTCTGCATTTTCAAGGCTTGAAATGAAATCTCTGAGCAGGAAGTTCACAGAGTTTATTTCAGGGGATAGGTATATTACTCCAGATAAAATCGAAAGTGTGCAGTGGTATTGTATAATTGTGATGAAGTTGAGCTTTGCTAGTTCAAAGTATCTAAGAAAGTTTAACACTTTTTAAAAGATCCTTCAAAAGGAGCAGTTTTCTTGCCATATGTAATATTGTTCAATAAATTTTTGAAATTAAATATTTTTCAAAACCACAAATGTGTGTGTGCCTTTGTATATGAATAGTTGTATATACATGTAAGCAGAAAATACATTTTGTTAATTAAGATCAGCTTTGATTTTAATTTTTCTTTCATGCCATTCAGAATTTATATTAGCATCCAATAGAATTCTCATTTTTCTTTTTTGTGATAAAACTAATGTAAAATATATTTAATACACATAGTAGTTTCCTCACCAAATGTCTAAAACAAGAATATGTAGAAAGTAGCTACGTTGGATTTCTGTGGTAAAAGAGTTGTTTATTTCTCTGGCAATATGTAGAGTTACTAAAATGCAGCTTGACAGCTGTTCTCTGTAATAGTGATCCAACATGACACGTCGTATTACACAGGGCTGCTAAAACCTTCCTCTGACCATCATTTCCAGTCATTGGCTTGTTTTAGATGAGGAATAGGTTATTAGATATTTACAATATTTGAGAAAAATGGGTTTCTTCTCTCTTATTTACCCGAACCCTTTTATTTCCTCAATATTGATTGATCAAATATTCTATCCTTCATTGGGGACCATCATTATTAAAAAAATGGCCTGAAATCAATTCCAAGCCTAGCTGTAGTGAAGCTTCTAGTGGTAAATGCAAGTTAAGTAATTTGTTTTCTTTCTAAAAGGATAAATTAAAATAGACTATGATTCAAAGAACAAAACAACTTAATAGAAAACATAATGCAATGCTTTGATATTATGATTCAGGGAACTTTGCTTCCCTTGTGGTAGCTAGATTGAGTGAAGGAGACTGCTTAGGTGTAATGAGCAAATCTTATAATTGCAAGTATAACCCAAGCTGCATATCGTCATTTAGATCAATAAGCCTCATTAAATATTAAATATTACCTTTTAACTTTTATGCAATTAAGCAGAATTTAAAAATAAAAGTTTTAAAAATTAAAGTTTTTATTACTAAGTATTTTTAAATACAAATCTCATAGTTCCTTATTATTGTCAAGAAAAGAATACATTAAAATTTATAAAGTAAGGTTTTCTCTCTATGAAGTTTAAAATCTTGTATTAAATATGGGTTATTGGAACTCACAATGTCCAGGATTATGATTCAGTATCAATGAAGTGTGACTCTTGCAGCAAACATGCATGCAAATGTTATAAGATTATTTTCACATGATTTCACATAATTTCTTAAGCATAATGGTATAAGTAAATTGTATTTTCTACACAAGCTCTTCATGTTTATGAATAGACTGTGTTCTAAATGTTTAAGTCACTGGGAAATCCCAATGTTCCTTCTTAGAGAAACCATGTGAGAAATTGTAGCCAAGTTAAAAAAGTGGAAGACAAAAATTGATTTAACAAGGAATGTAGATTAATATCATAGTGTTATCTCAACTGTGTGCAACCACTGCTTATAAACAATGATATAAGAAATGCAGTCTGAAGTCTGAATTCTAAATAAGAATGTAGGGCCATTATCCCTCTGGGCCCTTGGGGTCAAAATAAGAGAAAAGGAATGAATGGTAGGTTGGAAGTAAGTTAATGATCCTTGTCAATTTTTTGTATCTGTCAAGAAAAGCATCTGCTTGAGGACATCCATTTTCCTACTTCTGAGTTACAGAATAATAGGTACTTATCCTGAATGTAACATTCCCTGATGTGGACTCTGTCTGTGTCTACGCTGCTTAGGTGGTTTGTGCATGAGAAAGTGCTTAATATCTGAAAATGAAGCCAATCCTTAAAGGAAGATATATATGAATTTTAAAAGGAAATATACCTACGATGGAAATAAATAACATCAATATCTAGCTGTATTTTGTCTTTTTGGTAACTATTACAATATATACCTTTTCAAACAACTAAGTTCAGCACTGACTTTGGGAGAATCTAGATGAAACTGAACTGACATATAATAAGCATGGGTGTAATTAATAGCACAGTGGGCAAAACCATGGGAGTGTTTCCTGAGAAAGAGGGACTATAGGGAGGCACCAGAAAACCCAATCCATTTACAGGATTCTTGGGATTGCCAGCAGCAGTTATTATATTCAGAACCTAGAACTTATTTCTGACTCAGCAACCCATAATTCTGGCTGAAGTGCAGTGGTGCAGTCATAGCTCATTGCAGCCCCAAACTTCCAGGTTCATACGGTCCTCTCCTCTCAGCCTCCTGGTGGCTATGGCCACAGGTGTGCGCTACCATGACCAGCTAGTTTACTTTATATTTTATATTTTATTTTTATTTCATTTCATTTGTAAAAACTGGGTCTTGCTATGTTGCCCAGGCTGGTCACGGACTTCTATCCTCAAGCAATCCTCTAACCTAGGCCTTCCAAAATACTGAGATTACAGGCATGAGCCATTGCGTCTGGCCCAAAAATATTTCTGTCTTAATGGCTTTAACAAAGAAGTGCTATTTTGGGGATATATACAATGGTGTGCTGTTTTGGAATGACACAAAAATACTTATAAGAAGAATGGAATGAATATGTCAGTATGTTTTCAAAAGCAAGTTAGCCCAAGTTTTTAAACAAGCATAATTTTAGAGTTTTTGTAACTAACATAGGGTTTAGATGTGGCAAAAATTTTAAACATTATCATGAACACACAGAAAATTTTAATCAATGTGGTTTCCATGATGAATTTACATGCTTAAATTCCTAATTTCAATCTGCTGCTAGATATGAGAAAGTTTGAAATTTTGAAGAAGCAACTGACACTTACAAATGTAGCAAGCTTAAATCTTGAGGACAATTTAATTTAACTTCCATCTTTATGACCAGATTTTGGGTCAGCGATTGGCCCAAAATCTTATTGGGAATGCTTTAAGCATTCAAAAAATAAAATCTGAGAATATCTGGCAATTCCAATTTTCAGTTTTATTGATCTTCACCATGAAATAATATTTAAGTTAAGGGGCAAAATTTTGGAAAAGCAGATCACTTTGTTGTCCTATTTAGCAAGTTCTCAATATGCCATCTTGGAGTCATTACAAGTAATTATACTAAGATAATATCTTGTGTTTTGTATTTCATTGTTACACATCCAGTTTTTCTCTGGAGATATCAGAGAAAACCTATTCAAGAAGGGAAGGTTAGATAAACAGCCTTCTCTCTCTCTGTCTTTGCCTCCATTCGGTCCCTTACAATCATTTCCCAGTGCATTTCAAAGTTACTTTTATTGTTCCCTTCATTTTCTCTTTCATTCCAGAAATTTCAGTGATTGTGTAATTCTTCTGATAGCTGAAGGTAGTATGCGACTTTGAATTAAAGGTTTATGGCTACAGCTTTTCAATTAGAAAATCTCAGATCATGTGATCTATGAGTTTTAATATCTTAGGATCACTACCAGTAAGGAATAATCACTTTGAAAAACCTTAATGCTACCTAGAGTTTGTGTTTTGTGAGGTTGCTTGGTAAACTATTTTCATTTGATAATTGAATATTGCGTCAAGAGAGGTGAGCTCAGACATTTGGCAATGAATATTGAGCATTCCAAGAGACATGACCTGAAAATATCATCAAGCTAAGTAGGAGTGAAATTGAACTCTGCTGTATAATAGAAGTCAGTGTTTTTTACATTCTTTGTGATATGCAAACATTTTTATATTGTGGTAGATAATCATTTCTGTGGAAAAATTTAACTGAGTTTAATTTATCCTATGGCAGAATTATGTTACATAGGTCATTTTAGTTTTTGATTTAAACGTCTTAAAATTATAAATGCAAATATTCAACACATAAAACTCACTTGAATATACACTCCCAAACATTTGAAATCCTAACAGTCATTTCTAACAGCTTTTTCCTACAAAAGAAGCCAGCTATTCTTAGAGCTTACATGCATTCCCACAGCTTGAGAGGTTCACGTAAACAGAGAATTACAGCAGTTTAAGAATACCAGTGGATTTACTTTAAAGACAATAACACTTTTGAATTACTTGTCTTCAAAATTTGATTTCTTGAGAAAATTATCTGTGTCAATTAATCATGCATTTCAGATAATTTCCAGACATCTGAATGTTGTTTTCTTAAAAGTAGTCAGCAAGCCTTTTAATGCAGTCTGCATGGGAGATAGCAAGAGACGTGTATGCTGTATGTCTGCTAGTAGAGATTTGTTTTTGAGTGCTTCCTTAAAAAATTTTTTTTCTGCAGAAAGTGATTTCTTTTTTATAGTTTAGATTAGATGATTTTAAATGTTTTTGTGTTTTAACCTGTCTTTCTGATCATCAGGGTCATTGCCATAGAAAAAATGCAAGTTATAGCATATTTCATTTTTATAAGGAAAGAAGTGGATAATTTAGACTTTTTTGTTTTACTAAATTGAATTACATCACTCAATATTTGGATGGCATTAATTCACAATAGTAACAAAAAAGTCTTACTATTCATCATAATAAAGTATTATTTCTTTCACATTTGTTTAACTTAATTTGTTCTTTAAGGTACATCTCCTAATGAAGGTTTCCTCATCCTCTGAAGCTGAATTTATCTAGGAAAAAATATTTTAAACACCATCCCAAGTGATATAACTATTTGTATTGAGCTTTGATGTTCTAGTTGAACATATTTGAAGACTGTATAAACCCTCAATTTAGAATTAAGATTTCATTTGGAGATTTTGGTTGCATTTGAAATTTGTTGTGGAATTGACGGTGAAGAACAGGTGAATTTACTAGATACCATTGTCTGTGTCACAGTTTAGTCTTATCTCTCTGCCTTTATGTCAAGAGGAATAGAAATAATTGGTATAAACAGGGAAAAAGAAGTAAAGTGGTAGGATCAGGTGTGAGAAATATATAAGCTAAGATATTCTTTTTTTTTTTTGAGACAGAGTCTTGCTCTGTTGCCCAGGCTGGAGTGCAGTGGCACAGTCTTGGCTCACTGCAACCTCCACCTCCCGGGCTCAATGATTCTCCTGCCTCAGCCTCTCAAGTAGTCAGGATTACAGGTATCCATCACCACACCTGGCTAATTTTTGGATTCTTAGTAGAGACTAGGTTTTACCATGTTGGCCAGGCTAGTCTCAAACTCTTGACTTCAGGGGATCAGCCTCCCAAAGGGCTGGGATTTCACGTGTGAGCCACCATGCCCAGCCTAAGCTAAGATATTCTACAAGCTAATAATATTAAATATAATGTAAATTGTTTGAAATTACTCTGTATATGAAATTTTTTCTAGGACTTTCCTGCCAAAAAAGTAGGAATAGAATGGCAGAAGGAAGGAGGTTCCTTCTACAAGCAGGCACACATCCTGTTTCACTGCGCCCTGTGATCTGTCTCGTAGCCATCTCCTAGTGTGAAGCGCTGGAACTGCTTTAAGAATAACTTAATTCCTTGATGTACAACCTGAAGTACGAGAGCCTGAACCTTGGAAACCAAGAGATTCCAAACAGCCTTATGTGTGAGACTGGGTGCCACAGATGTTGGCAGAAATTACTGCTTATTCTTAATTCTTATTGTTCCTTTCTAACACTTCAACTTATAATGCCAGTATCGACCTCAGCCTAAAGGCAAGCTCTAGAATCACTTGTGTTACTTATTGCACTTCCTTTAAAAAACTCATGAATTACACATGAATTTCAAAGTTGCCAACTGAGATTCCAAGAGACTTAAAAAAAAAAAAAAAAAAAACCTGGCACCTTTCCATTATAAACGCTGTACACAGTGTTCACACTGTTTGTCTTTAAGGGACATGCCTCATCCATTGCAACTTTTCTTCCGTAAACCATCATATCTTGCCTAAAAGTGTTTTCTCAAAAGTTAGGAAGCACTAAGATTTACAGATTGTCATATCACACCTTAATCTACTTATCAACTTTAGCATTATCAAAGCATGAACTGTTTTGGGTTTTCATAGTTAATTATGTTTGTCATAATAATTGGGATGCAATTGTTTTTCTCATGATTATTTTGTACTTGTTTTTCTTATGGTAACTTCCGATCCTTGTTTGTAAGACCTTCCTCTCTTTTCTCCATCTGGTTATCTTCTTACTTTCTGTCCTTTAACTCAGATATCACCTACACTGTGTGTCTTTCTGGATTGCTTCTTATTTAACTGTTGCTTCTCTTAGTTTACATACTTCCTCCTATACCACACTATTGATACTTCTCACATTGCACTATAATGCTGGTTTGTGTCTTTATTTATTTATAAACTCTTCGATAATTCAGACTATACATTTCTATATTCAAAAAATACTTATGAAGTGTTTACTTTGGGTCAGGAATTATTGAGTGAAGGAGATTGACCAAAACTCTGCCATCATGAAGCTCACATTCTAACATAGGGAGACAGATAACAGATAATGAGCCGCATAAATATGCAAAGTATCCTAAGTTAGGTGTTGAAAAGTAATCCTGGATGGGGATCAGATAATTTTGATAGGGTAATTTTTAATTGGATAGTCAAGAAAGGCCACACAAAGAAGATGGCAATTGGAAGAACAAGATAGTGAGAGCTGCTGTGTCTGGAGCAAAGCACACAATTTGGAGTAGTAGAAGATTCCAGAAGTAACAGAATAGAGGAGAAGAAGTGGGAATTGTGTAGAGTCTTACTTGCTGTTGTGATGACCTTGGCCGTGGTTTGAAGTGAAGTGGAAAGTTGATAGAGACCTTAGTTTTCTTTTTAATAATTCGTTATGAATTTTGAATGGTCACTATTAAAGACTCAATAATTTTGCTTTATTACTCTTGCAATTGACTACAAACTAGTGTATTAAAGAAATGTTAAATTCTAGTTTAAATTGATTGAAGTAGGTTTTTATCTTTTTGTATTTCTCACTACTGAATATCTCATTTTTAATTAATTTGAAAACATTCTAGAATAGTGAGCCAATGCAATTCAGCATAATGCATAACTTATTCTTCACCAGATTTAGGTATTTAACTGAAGATGCTAATTAGGTCATTTGTTCTGTTGGATGATGTTGATAAAGCTACTTTCAAATGACTGTCACATTAACTGGTATCATATTAAGTTGTGTTTCTGGAATCCAAATTCAGGCAGTGGTAATGTGTTAATATCTCTAAATGGATACCTTTTATCTCTACGGTCAAGGATACTTGAAAGTGGAAAAACATACTGGCTTCAAGTGTTGGAACTAGGACTTACCAGAAATATTTTGGTTTGTTTTGTTTCCTGGCAGAATTGTCTTTTTGGAAAGACCGTGTTTCCTTCTACCAGGAAAAAAATTGATCCCATGCTGCTTTACTTTAATGCTTTGCTTTTGTCAAAATAGTATTTTCTTAGGAAAATTAACCTATCATAATATAATGAAAAGAGAAATACCGAAGACACAAAATGATGTACGTGTTAATATTGAGTAGAGAGCATCAAGGGACATGAGAAGAGAGGGAAGCAAAGAGAGAGAGAAGAGAAATATATAGTATAACAAAAATTAGTAAAAAGGATTAGCATATACATGTAGTCAATAAGTCAATAAATGGCTATTTATACAAAGCCTACCAGGCACTAGGGAATATAGCAGTGAAGAAGGCAAAGACACAATTGGCTATACTGTAGTGCGGAGGGAAACAGGAAGAAGACATACAAATACCTACACAAAGCAATGGTGTGAAGGGCTGCAAGGTGCACTACTATGAAGAAGATCACAGGTGATAATGTGGCTGAGTGAAACTGGCAAGTAGGAAGGCACTGATCTTGCTCTAGGTATTTCAGAGTTTTTCTCTCTGCGGAGATAATATTTCATTTGAGAGTTGAGTGAAGACTGAACAGTCTTCTACTATTTATAGTAGATAGGGAGGTACTTTGAAGATCTGGGGTGCTCTGAGCAGAAAGAAGGGCAGATACAAAGATTCTGTAATTTAAAAGAGAGCTTGATAGTTTCTTGCAAAGAAAAGAAGGCCAGTTTGGCTGGAATGTCCATGAAGGAAGAGTGTGGAGAGATATTACATGAGTGCTCTCAGGGACCAGATTTAGATCTTATATCAGAGTGTGAGTATAAATTAACTACATTGAAAACTGTGTGATGGATATGTGATATGATGAACTTAGCTCTTAGGAGGGTGTACTTTTGTGGAAGAGTACAGTAGTGAAGGAAGGGGGTTCATTTAGCTGACTATTGCACCTGTCCAATTGAAGGATGATGGTGGTTGGGATTATGATTGTAGCAATAAAGTTGGAGAAAATCAGTTGAGATTGGAAATTGATTTGAAGATGATTGAATTTACTGAGCAAGAATTATACCAAGGCATTTGGATTTAGGGACATGGGGGATTATGGTCCCTTTTAGTGATATGGCAAAGTCTTGATGACATGAGGCAGTTTGCAAGTAACAGAGGTGTGGGTAGGTGCATATGTGTGATTGATTTCACATTTTTTTAAATCTTAAATTGAGACTGCTAGTTAGAATCCAAGTGGAGATATCAAGTAGGCACTGACAAGCTGACTTGGCTGGAGATGTGAGTTAGATAATCATAGCCTATGGATCATGCCTAAGGTCATGAATCTAGGTGAGGCGTTGGCAAACTATCATAGCCCATGAGCCAGATCTGTTTTGCTGCCTGTTTTTGTATGGCTTATGAGTTATAAATATGTGTTACATTTATAACGTCTAAAATGTAAAATATAGGGAAATTTTTGAGCAAGGAAAGTTCCATAAATTTGCCTCTTGGCAACACAAAGCCTGCAATATTTACTGTCTGGCTCTTTGTCAAAAATTTTGCTGACTCCTGATCTAGATGAAACCCTATGGGGAGAGAGTGTTGATAGAAAAGAGAAGCATCATATTGGAAATTAAAATTATGTCAACTGAAGTGTATAGGGTAGAGAATTTAAGCCTGAGTATAACAGTAAGGATTAAAATAACAATAAATTCATTATCAGCATGATCAATAAAACCTTTGTGGGCAAAAAGGAATTATCTTCTTCAGACCATTCACTCACTCATACAAAGATCTTAGACAGGAAATATAACTTGTTTGAGGATCTGAGATGAGGCTAATGTAGTTTGGACGAAGAAAGCCAATGGGAGGATGACATTACGTCTGGCCAAAGATTTAGGGAAGAGCCAAATACTTCAGGCTTTTTAAAGTGATCTTTAGATAAAGAGGAAGTCATCAAGGCATTCTGAAGTTGGAAGATCCAATCACATCTGATGGGAAAAAATCAGTCTGGCTGTATGTGCATCTTGGATGTAAGGAAGCCAACATGGATGTGAAGTTAACATTGTCCACTGCAAATAACAAAATGAAGGCCCCAGGTAGTCTTGGGAAGGGCAGATTTGGTACAAAATCTTTATTGGAATGGGCTTAAGCATTAAGGGGAATAAGGATCTAGCTGTTGTGTTTAGTGGAATTTCATCAGTCTTTTTGTTGTGTATGATATATAGATGGTCAAAATAAGGAGCTTCTACGTTTTTGGTTTTTGTTTTATTTTAATTGAGATTTGAATTAAAAATAAGAAACTTTTATTTTCAAAATTGGAGACTGTTTTTAAAAAGTATAGAGTAGGGCTAGAAAAAAACATAAAACTCTCCTAAGGAGGAGAATGCTCATCATGACTCTAATAATAATAAAATACTTCTCTGATAAATTTGTTTTTTTTCTGCTTCATTGTTTAGGTATGTGTGGGAAGTTGTACCCTAGCCACATGCCAGTTCACCCGGTGAACTTGTTTTCCAACGTGGCCCAAATATTTGCTTCTATCTTTAGCCTTCCATGGTTTCTCATATGGACTATTGGCTCTTCCTACTTGAGCCTTCTGGTGGTACCATGTGAGCGACATGCTACTCTATGGCAATAGGCACCACACTGTAGGGGAATTGTCACACCTGTCAATCACTGTGAGCGACATGCTACTCCATGACAACGGGCACCACGCTGTAGGGGCATTGTCATACCTGTCAGTCACTGTGAGTGACATGCTACTCCATGACAACGGGCACCACGCTGTAGGGGCATTGTCATACCTGTCAGTCACTGTGAGTGACATGCTACTCCATGACAACGGGCACCACGCTGTAGGGGAATTGTCACACCTGTCAATCACTGTGAGCGACACGCTACTCCATGACAACGGGCACCATGCTGCAGGGGAATTGTCAACCTGTCAATCACTGTGAGCGACACGCTACTCCATGACAATAGGCACCATGCTGTAGGGGAGTTGTCATACCCGTCAATCGCTATCTCTAGAATGTGGCCTTTCATGAGTTCTGAGGTTTCATACTGTTTCTCTGAGCTTAACAATATTTATACTGAAAAAATAAACACTGTTCTTCTATCTTTAACATTTTATATCTTATAATTTGAATATCCCTTTTTCATTATACTACTTAGCTGCTAAGTTATGTTATAAAAACAAGTTTTAATTATCTGCAAACACCTTCAAATCTAATCCAGTGAAGACTAATGTCTGGTTAACATCTTCTAGGACATTTATTTCCATACAGTATTTATAGCGCATTTTTGTTATTGAAATGATTACTGTTTAGTTTGAAATAGTGCACCCTGAGGATTGGAATGATAAATGTGTAACTCTTAAACAAAGATAATATTCTTAGATTTTTGTATTTAAAATACTGGTTATCAAAAGAAAAAAACAGATGTTATTTGTTTATGTTTCTGCTTGAGGTACTGAATCTATTTCAAGTCATATTTCTCAGTATCGATATACTTAATTTTGCTGAAATAATAACACACTATCTTTAAGCTACTTTTTTTTCTCAATATGTCTACTTGTCGCTCACCATTTCTGCCTCCTCTCACATCTCATTCTTTATTTCTTTTTCTTTGGTCTACTTTTACTTTGGGGATTCTTTCAATTTAGTTTTCTTGTTTCCTGATAATTACCATTCTTCTGGGATATACACAGATATACTTTTCCATTTCATTTGTGAACTTATCTTAGAGGCATTTTGTGTGTGTCTTTTACCCATAGCTTCTCAGAAGTCCCTTTGGAGGTTACTGATTTAACATGTCACCTACCGTAAAGTTTGCTTGGCACGGTGGCGGCTGACTTTTGTCTTTACATGGATTGAAATGTTTTCTCAACATGGACTGGTAGGATTTTTTTTCCTTAAACATTACGTTGGCTTGTAAACAAAAGCAAACCAAAAACTCAAAACTAACGTTCAGTATTGGTGCCCCTGGAAATAGCTGCCTTCTCACTAAGGTAGATTTTGTCATCCAACTTTGTGTGTTGTTGAACACACATGGTACTGTATGAACAGTCACTCACTAGACTAGAAAACATTGCTGTGACCAGTTACCAGAAAAATAAATTCAGATTGCTCTTTACATTCCACAGATGACCCTTCTGAAAGCTATTTGAATTCATTATAAGTTATAGTTCTGTTAGTATTACTTTAATTCATTTGTAATCTGAACTTTATGTGCAATGCATTTTTTCTCATGTTTAATCATTTTTGTATGCTAAATTATTTGCAAACAAATGGCTTGTCCTTGAGAAAGAATTTAAGACTGAAAGTACATTAAGTGTCATCTGGGAATCTGTGTCAGTGGTTTTATCACTACATATGTGTGTGTGTGTGTGTGGTTTGTGAGTGTGCATATCACCTACTTTCATCACATTTATTTGACAAAATTGATATGCAATCTCTAAATCATTGTGTCTCTAACTTCAGTGTTATCCCACAAATACAAATTTTTATCCTAAAATTGGTAGTACCCTTTGTAAAACTAGAAGCTCTCATTTGTGCAAAGGAGGAAAAGTAAAACAAGAAACAAATTCAATAAAAAAATTAAAGGTCAGATTTCTTTTATAGCTGCTGAGTTCCTTTCTTTCCTTTCCATCCTCCCCACATTCCCAAGTCTCAACAAAGTTAAAAAATTAAAACATACATTATGAGATCATATGTTCACCTTGTTAAGGAACTGAAGTATTACATATACAAGATTATACCTTAATAAGGAGAGGGAGAAATATGAAGATGTAAATAGAATATGAAAATGTATTATAATGCGGTTCTATTCTAAAGTGTTTTCTATGTAGGCTAAGAGTATGTTGCCAGGAAATTTTTTTTTTTAAGGTATGCATTTTTTAATTATTATTATACTTTAAGTTCTAGGGTACATGTGCATAACGTGCAGGTTTGTTACATATGTATACTTGTGCCATGTTGGTGTGCTGCACCCATCAACTCATCAGCACCCATCAACTCGTCATTTACATCAGGTATAACTCCCAATGCAATCCCTCCCCCCTCCCCCCTCCCCACTCCCTGTGATAGGCCCTGGTGTGTGATGTTCCCCTTCCTGAGTCCAAGTGATCTCATTGTTCAGTTCCCACCTATGAGTGAGAACATGCCGTGTTTGGTTTTCTGTTCTTGCAATAGTTTGCTGAGAATGATGGTTTCCAGCTGCATCCATGTCCCTACAAAGGATGTAAATTCATCCTTTTTTATGGCTGCATAGTATTCCATGGTGTATATGTGCCACATTTTCTTAATCTAGTCTGTCACTGATGGACATTTGGGTTGATTCCAAGTCTTTGCTATTGTGAATAGTGCCGCAATAAACACACGTGTGCATGTGTCTTTATAGCAGCATGATTTGTAATCCTTTGGGTATATACCCAGTAATGGGATGGCTGGGTCATAATGGTACTTCTAGTTCTAGATCCTTGAGGAATCGCCATACTGTTTTCCATAATGGTTGAACTAGTTTACAATCCCACCAACAGTGTAAAAGTGTTCCTATTTCTCCACATTCTCTCCAGCACCTGTTGTTTCCTGACTTCTTAATGATTGCCATTCTAACTGGTGTGAGATGGTATCTCATTGTGGTTTTGATTTGCATTTCTCTGATGGTGAGTGATGATGAGCATTTTTTCATGTGTCTGTTGGCTGTATGAATGTCTTCTTCTGAGAAATGTCTGTTCATATCCTTTGCCCACTTTTTGATGGAGTTTTTGTTTTTTTCTTGTAAATTTGTTTGAGTTCTTTGTAGGTTCTGGATATTAGCCCTTTGTCAGATGAGTAGATTGCAAAAATTTTCTCCCATTCTGTAGGTTGCCTGTTCACTCTGATGGTAGTTTCTTTTGCTGTGCAGAAGCTCTTTAGTTTAATTAGATCCCATTTGTCAATGTTGGCTTTTGCTGCCATTGCTTTTGGTGTTTTAGACATGAAGTCCTTGCCCATGCCTATGTCCTGAATGGTATTACCTAGGTTTTCTTCTAGGGTTTTTATGGTATTAGGTCTAACATTTAAGTCTCTAATCCATCTTGAATTAATTTTCGTATAAGGAGTAAGGAAAGGATCCAGTTTCAGCTTTCTACTTATGGCTAGCCAATTTTCCCAGCACCACTTATTAAATAGGGAATCCTTTCCCCATTTCTTGTTTTTCTCAGGTTTGTCAAAGATCAGATGGCTGTAGATGTGTGGTATTATTTCTGAGGACTCTGTTCTGTTCCATTGGTCTATATCTCTGTTTTGGTACCAGTACCATGCTGTTTAAGAAACCCACTCCATTGTATAGAAGAGAATGTGTGTGGATCTCTTAATTCTGAAATGTTTAGAACTGAATGCAGCAGGTCTTTGAATAATGACATTTCATTCAATGTCATTTCATTATGTTGATGAGAAAAAACAAATTGATTCCAGTTGGAGTTCGCTCTCTGTGCAGAGCTTATGTATTCTCTTCATGTCTGCATGGATGTTCTCTGGATGCTCAAGTTTCCTCTCACTTCCCAAGGCTGTGCATGTGAGGTTCATTGACATGCCTATGTGGTCCCAGTCTGCGTAACGGTGGGTATGTGTGACTGCACCTGCAATGCGATGGCATCCTGCCCAGGGCTGGTTCCCACATTGCGTCCTGAGCTGACAGGATAGGCTGTGGTCAACTGCAACCCTAAAGTGAAATAAGTAAGCAAATAATGATTTTACTAGTTTTTATTAATCTTAAATGTATGAATAGCTCAAATTTATTTCAGTATTTAATATTAGGAGTGTTTTGATGTTTATCTACAAGTTCGTTGATGTTTTTGTTACCAAAAGCCAGAGAAGCTTAACTCTTTTTTTGTATCAACCTATGGTAAAATGGGTTTCGCTTACTATAGTTTTGCACCAATTAACCATCTCCAATTTATCCCCCTGTATGCGTGTATCAAAACAGCAAATGTGGCCATAAATATATATGCCTATTACCAGTTTTCAAGAACCTATCGATGATGTTAAGTGAAGACTTATCGTAGTCCTTTTTTGGCATAACAAAAATGTGTGTGTGTTGTTAGAGATTGAAAAACTTTCTGTAAATAACTAGACAGTAAATATTTTAGGCTTTGCTGGCCATACGTAGTCACGGTCTCTCCTTCATCTATTCATTCTTCTTCTCCCCCTCCTTTTCCTTCTTTAAATGCTTTAAAAATGCCAAAACAATTTTTAGCTCCCAGCCATATGAAACAAGCCATTGAGTAAATTTGACTTGTAGACTCATAATATGTGAACTCCTTTACATCATCAGAATGCTATATATATATATATGGAATGCTATTTATGAGAAATTAATGGTGCTGCCAGCAGAGAGAAATTAGCCTAAGTTAAGTTTGGGCTTTGGAATTCAGGGGAATGCCACGCACAAAAATGCTCTGCTTTTAAAACAAGTTATTAACGATCCATTTCTGATATCGGAAATATATGAAAACTACCAGTTGAAGGGGCATTATTCACTACTTTAGTGCTGCTACTCAAGTGTGGTAGAAAAAGAATCCAGAAAATTTCCCTTTCCATTTGAACATTCATGCAATAAAAATTTCCAATTTTTTTTGAACAATTTTTTTCTGATAGCTCTCTTGTGTACTTTATAAGTACATTTTGCTGCTTATTCTCAGTAACTGTACTGAAGCAATCTCTGTTTTCCTTTATCAATCAAAATAAAATAAGAAATTTAGCTTAATACTAATATTAAGCTGAAGTGCAAGATTATGAAAAAGAGACAAAAGAAGCAGGATAAATTGACCTTTTGATAACTGCAAAGGACAGCAGATCAAACAAAGACTGGACTTTAATGTGTTACATTTTCAGAATCTGTCACAGTAAGTCCATTGGGTCCAGAAACAGGTTTTAATCCTAAATTGAAATGACTCAGAATGCTGTTGTCACATTGAGTTTGGTGGAAAAAGTGAAGTTAATGTTTTTCTCAATATTTTTTAAAAATCAAACTATGATTGATTTAATTATAAAATGGACTGATTCTAAAGAACTCATTCTGACTTTGGAGGTGAAAATTCTGACTTTGGAGGTGAAAATGCTTTTACTCCAATCATTAAAATCAATTTCCCTAGATATCTGATTTTATTCTGCTTTATAACATAAAGAATGAAACTATATTTATTAATGAAATGTAATCTAGCAAAGTGGCATAAGCATAATTATCAGTCAGTTACTAAAATTGTTTTTTTTTTTCTATTGCATGAAAACCATGCCTTGTTTTAATTTTTATTAATTGACTTTTTAAAAGCAATTTTAGGTTTGCAGAAAGAAGTGAATAAGCATTCACATGTCATCCTCAGCTTCTACCCTAATTTCCCCAATTTTTAACATCTTGCAATGGTGTGGTACATTTGTTAGAGCTGATGAGTTAACGTTGGTACATTATTATTGACTAAAGTGTGTAGTTTACATTAGAGTTTACTCCTGTCTGATGAATTCTATAGGTTTTGTCAAATGTGTAATGACAAAGAATCCTCACTACATTGTCATACAGAATAATGGATTCACTGTCCTAAAATTCTTCCTTGCTCCACCTATTCATCGCTTCCTCTCTCTCCTCCAGATCCCTCATAACCACTGATCTTTTTACTGTCTCCATAGTTTTGTTTTTCCCAGAAGGTTATGTAGTCCAGTATGTAGACTTTTCAGACTGCCTTCTTTCACTTGGCAACATGCATTTAAAGGTTTCTGTGTGTCTTCTGTGGCTTGACAGAATAATATTCCATTGCCTGGATATACCACCATTTATTTTTCCATTCACTTCCTGAAGGACATTTTGATTTTAGTGATCATGAATAAGGCTGCTATAACATTCATGGAAAGAAGGTTTTTGTGTGGATGTAAGTTTTCAACTCCTTTAAGTAAATGCCAGGGAATGTAATTGCTGGGTTATGTTGTAAGGGTATGTTTAGTTTTGTAAGAAACTGCCAAACTGATGCCCAAAGTAGCTGTCCTACTCTGCATTCTCACCAGCAACGAATAAAAGTTCCTGTTTCTCTTCACACTTGCCAGCATTTGGTATTATCAGACTTTTGGATATTTTCCATTTTAATAGTCATGTAATAACATCTCACTGTTGCTGTAACTGTCTGTTCCCTAATGATATATGACTAGTAACTTTTCAGTATTCATATTTGACAGTTATATTTAGACCTTTGGCCTATTTTTCAAATGAGTTGTTTTCTTTCTTATTCTCGAGTTCTTTGTGTACTTTAAATACCACTAATTTGTCTGATATGTGTTTTGAAAAGATTTTCTCCCAACCTGTGGCTTTTCTTTTCATTCGAAGCGCAGTTTGTTAACAAAAGTCTTTAATTTTAATGATGCTCAATTTCTCAATTTTCTCTTTGTCTAAACGAATAAATCAGAAAGCTTTTTATCATTTCATATGACTTGATATTCAGGCAAGGTCTATATAAGCCCCTTTCAAACAGTCATAAAGTTTAGAAGCTCTCACCTCACAAACAATAACAACAACAACACAGAAACACAAATGACAGCTTTTGATGTTGTCTTGGTAATTTCTCAATTCAAGAACAGATTACTGAGCTTTACAAGCAATACATATAGATGTCAATTTCACAATAAAATACCTTATGATATTTGTCAAATCACCTTAGTTTTGGTCTACTTATTGCTATTAGACTAAAATGTAATTTGTCAGACGTGAGAAATCTTTTTGTAGTACTTTTTATGGAACCAAGTATTTATTTTAGCTTTTTTTAGTTCTTCCCTTGCTGTTTCTCCAGTATGGTCATTCCAGTTGTCTATATAGATGTATTAATACCAGGTACATAATAAATACAATTATCTCCCATGTGTAGCCCAACCCCCTTCCCTGTTCATGCAGTCAACATAAAGGAAGCAGGTCAAAAGAAAAGCATGTACCCTGTGACATGCTAGGTTGTAAGGAAAGGTACAAAATTAATTTATCATGTCTGAGTTTTCTTCTTCTCTGTATTTGTTCCATGTAATGCATGTACATTTTTTATTCCTCAGGCCTCTCCAGTCCTACCACTCTCAAGGATACTTGATACAGCTATAAGGCTATGTCTTTATCAGGTCCCTTTGGGTTACTCCAGGCCAGGAGTGGGAAATAGAGGAAGTGAAGGTCTGTGTCTTTATTATGTATCACACAGAGCAGAAACCTAAAGAAGCCTGTGCAGCGAATGGCTCTCCTCTTTCTCCAAAAACCACCTACCCCTTCAACTCCCACTGCTGAAAGGAAAATCTTGTATTAGTCTCCCCATTTTCTCCTCAAACTTGCTTTAGCAAAGCAGTTCCTAAACCTCTGTTAATGTATGTCCCCACCCCTAAATCACAATACTGTCTTATGTCACATCACAGAAAAGAAGTTCAAAACAAAACAAAATGAAACAAAGCCACAGTGTTATAAGAAAAATAGGTAAATTTTACAAAAGTTGTGTACTGTATCTCTGCTTTGAATTTCATCATTTGCCAAGGAGAGTAAAACTCTTGGAAAACTATAAAACAGAAACTTACTTAATATGTTTTACCCAAGATTTTTCAAACATTTTGGAAGGATGCTTATTAACATCTTGCAGAGGTAATGTTCCATGAAAAATTTAGCATAGGACCAATCAGGTATTATATGCAATAATGCAGATATATGAAAAATTAATATAATGAAATAAACGAGTTTTCAAAAGGTATTGATCATAGATCCACATTCTTTTTTTGGTTCAGGTGAGGCAATTAGAATGTCAAAAAATTAAAGAAGCATAAAACAACCATCTAGTGAGAGGGACGAATGCTTCTGGGTGGAAAGTTATTAGAAGATAAATTAGTATATTGACCTTTTTGCCCTCTATGTAGATTTTGTTTTGTTTTGTTTTATTAGTTTGTTTTTTGCTAGTACCAATAGAAACAAATTCATTTTATGGTTTGTGTCACTGGAAATGTATAACTTAGTGGTAGCTATATAGCAAACTTCAATATATATAACAAGAGATTAGATGTAGGTTTAATATCATTATTTAATTTTTTTGCTTGAATACCAGTCAGAAATTTCCACTTAAGCTCTTGTTTTCAAGACAAGTGTTTAATCAAATTCCAGAATTCATTTTGCAATAGGGCTTTGCATAGAATATAAATTTCTTTGCAAGAAAAATCATTTGTACATTTGGGTTTGAGAGCAGTTTAATGTCGATACAACTTCTTTCCAGGCTTTCATTTCCTACTTTTTGTGTGGGAATAATCTCATGACGTGATTGTGAAAGTCTTAAAAGATAATGTTTGCAAAGATACTCTGTGCACTCAAAGTATGCTCTATAAACTTCATTGCTGTTCACATTTTGGGTTTATGAGGCTTCCATTTGCTGGCAATTCAAATGTGACTCTGAGTTAGATGCCATGGTGTGGGAGATGATGTTTATAGGAGTTTAAAGCACAGATAGACAACTAGATTGTCCTACCTACCCAGACTCTGCTGCTCACGTTCACTGTGCCGTTTCTTAACCTTTGGAAATGCTTTTATTTATCTATAAAATGGGCTATAACTTCATACAGTTGTTTTATGAAACGTTAATGCACAGAAAAAGACTTGTGCTAGGTATATGGTTTCTTCTCAATTAAATGGAAGCCTTTGCTTGTATTTGTCAATAGAATTCATCATACTTTATCACACATATTCAGTGCTTTACATCATTGTTGGCACATGATAGGTACTCAACCAGTATTAATGTTTAGGCTGCACGAGGGCTAATTATGTCAAATTTCTCTCTCTACAGGAAAGAATATAGTCCAAGGTACCTTGTTTAGCGGAGCCAAAGTTTGCATTTATTAAAAATGTAAATTTTATCTTGAAATGATGCTTGGTTGCACAGAACTATGGGTTCCTATCTCTAAATCATTGTGATCAGTAGTGAAACTATGTACTCTGTGTCTGTCCTACTACCTATATTGCTGGAATCTGGAGCATGACTTTTGAGTCTTTCTGTAATGCTTTACCTCTCATCAAAATTCACAAGACCTGCTCTCTGGATTGTGAGACTTATGCATTACCAATAAAAAAGTACTGTCCTAATGGCATTCCAAAGCCATTTGAAATGAGTTGCTTTAGTTTCCAGTGAGTCGTTTTTTATGTTGATTATCATTACTTTACCATTACCTTTTAATTTGGAAATGTCAAAATCCATTGGCGTGTTCCTTGGAATATAAAGATCATACAGGGTCTTTGAGATGAGTCCAGAAATATCAGTCACTTTAGATTTAGACCTTCTAGTGGGATAATGTTGTTGTTAAAATTGCTGGTATTCTATTCTTCATGTTTCCTTCAGTAGAATGTAAAGCGAGCAATATATAAGCATCATACAGGCAAGGATTCTTTTGCTTGTTCAATGAATACTGCCTTCACATAGTAGTCAGTTAATATTCACTGCTAGAATGCATGTTGAATGGCAGCTCTTTTATTTGCCATTAGCATTAGCCCACTTTATAGCAGTTGGACAAAAAAGTTGGACAAAGTGTGTTGATCTTTTCTGAAAAGATAAATACCTCTTTCTTTCTTTCATTGTTGCTTTTTCTGTGGGCAAGTTGATAGACATTGTACTCCTGATGTATTTTAGGGCATACAATTGAAGTTATTAGATACTTAAGGTTTATTTAATTATAATATGAAGGTTTGAGTTTCTGTTTCATTGTTAAATATTTTATGGTAGTGTTGCTTAACTTAGTGTGCAAGGCCTACAAATAAACATAGTAAATATCTTACAAACTACCTTAAAATAAATCTAACGTTTTTTACTGAAATATTTTTAAACATATTGAGGTTGGAATTCCAGGTAATTGTATAGACACACACACAAACACACACGCACATACATTAGGTTTTCATTTGGTTTGCTTGCTCCTATTATTGAAATTCCTCTGCTAATAACCATATCAATTTATGAAACTCATTTTGAGAAAAAAGGCCTAAAATATAACTCATTTTAAAAATGATTTTATCTTAATTTATAATGTAGTACTTTAATAAAATATGGTAGAGCAATTTTGTATGAATATTTATGCTAAGCTTCCTACCATCAGTTCCTGCATATAGTCTAGTTTTTAATAGGTTTTTTTTTAACTTCAGTATCGACTTTAAAGTCAATGACATTTAGTGTTTTTTACTTTACAGTTCTAAGTTACTTATGCTTAAAAGTCATCTGACTTTTAAGTTAATGTCCAACTTGATTGTTGTCTCTCTGTATCTTATTGATGTGTTTTTGAAAGTAGATAGATTTTGAAAAACATTACTAAGAGGGATTTTTTTTTTTTCATCTTTGGAAAGTAACTTGGGATACATGGTTGTCTTTCATCTTTGTCCTCCCCCCTACCCACAACTCCCCATTCCAGATCATTAGCTAAACTTGTGTGCTGAGGTTAATATTCTGTTTTACCTTTCTTGTCAAATTGCTAGATACAACTTTGTTCAGTTATATACTGTATAAACAGAATCTCATCTTAAGTTTTTAATCTCCGTCTAACAGATGTGTTCACCTCATATTTGTTGTCATTTAGAAGGGGACTTCCTATTAGAAATACAATAATTTCACTTCACGTGGAATCTTCAATATAAAAAAGCAGAAAAACATGTTGTATCAATGGTTTGCATGTGTCATGCTGATCCTTGAGGGCAACTGATATTAGAAAAAATGACGCTATATTTCTGAATATAAACCTTGTTTCATCTTAGAATTTAGTGTTGAACCTATTTTGTACCTCATTGCTATAAACTTTATGTATCTAATGAGTTGTTGATATGATATGATTAACTGCCTTGGCCAAACTCAAGATCTTATTCATGCATACAATACGCACAGAAAACTTATTTTTATTTCTTCGATCACTCCTTTAGTCCTTCATTTATTTCACAAACATTCATTGACACTTACATGGAAGCACTCTTATCAGAATAGAATATACCCTGTTAAATCAGACATGATACTTGCTTTTGTGAAGCTTATGCTTTAGTGGAGAAACAGAAAGTCAAGCAAAAACTCAAACTATACAATTTTAAATTGGACATGTGCTAATGAAGGAAAATGTGGCACTGTAAGAAGAAATAATAGGGAGTTAAAGGATAAACAGGAGTTTGCTGGATGAAATTTATGAAGGGCTGAGGATTTCAAACAGAAGAAACTGATGCAGGGGAGTGCAGCTTTGGAGTCAAGCATGAAGTTCTAGGACATAGAGAGCGAGGAAATGGTGGGAGAGGGGGTCAAAGTAGCTAGGATTTTATATATTACCAATGGAAAAATATTGAATAATCCTAAGCAGGGAGACAATGATGTATGTTCATCTTCATTACAAATTCTTATATCTTTAGTAGAACTGTTTTCAGGCAAAACTTCCTGAGAGAATAGTAACAAAGAGAAAAAGCAGTAGTCTCAAATTATCTCTAATTCACCTGATGACTTTAAGTTAAATGGCCTCAACATTTTGTAATGCTTTTCCTTCTTATAAAGTAAGGAGTTTGGATAAGGTGAGGTATCAAATTTCGTTTAGCTTCAATTTCCTGTAATTTGATGGCTGTCAAGTCATGCTTTGCTTTGTTCTATTTGTAAGCCAGAGTAACTTTAAGGCAGTATATTAACTAGAAGAACTACTTCTTTACTTTTAAACTTCAAAATTGTGATGACCAAAGTATTTTAAAGAGCATTTAGAAAGTAGACAAATGAAAACAATTTTAACATTTTGGAATGCTTCTTTTATTTCTTTTTGAAATCTAGGTTTGTGGTGGTAGTGGTGATATTTATTTTTGCCAAACTAACCATTCTATGTAATTTTGTAGCATTTTGGGTTGATGACCACCATAAGTCTAGTATTCCCATATGTTTTAAAATTTATCTTTACAATTAATGTATTTTCACTGAATTATTAAATTATAAATTAAACTATAATTTCTAATACATGTTCAGTGAGATATTATTAGGCATTACCTGAAAAGGATTCCTGGAGAAATAAAGAATTTCTGGTTAAAAAAGGGTTGAGCAGGTTTCCCTAGTGCAGTACTCTCAGTCTCTAGGATGGAGCTACAGCATAAAATATCTTCCAAATTTACTTCACACATTAGCCCTTAGATTTCATGAATTACTTACATATATATATATATTTTTGTAGTGCACAGGTAGTTTCTTTGCTCTTCAGTATTACACTTGCTTATGTGAGTGTCTAAAACCAAGTTTAATTTTGGAAATTCTTAATTTTATATTTACATTTTGAAGTGTGTTTAAATATAAAATTAAGTTTGCTAAAAAGGTACATTTCTATTTCTACCTACAAATTCAGTGTCCCATCAATAGAAAAAAAAGTCTCAGTAATATTTTAAAGTTACTTACTTTAGTCTTTGTCATTAAAGAATAAAATTTACCAGGCCCCAGAAGCTACCTATGGAGGAAATATAAATATTGTTATTACCTACTAACGTTAATATACAAAATAGTCAATTATGTGTACAGCAATTAAATATATATAAAAGTGAAACATTTATAAATGATACAGGACTCACACATTTGTATGCCTGCTGTGCAATCACAGACTGATAAATTGATAAAGCAGAGTTTGCAGTAGAGAAAGAGTTTAGTGATTGGAGGGCAGCTGAGTGAGGACATACGAGCACCCTCAAGTCTGTCTTTCCAGAGAGTACTTGGCTGGGGTGAGGAGATTGTAGAGGACCGGGGCTGGACAATTGGGTTCATTGACTGCTTTGGGTAAGAGGGATTAAATCACCAGGATGTAGAAACTTCATTCTTTGGTGAGTCAGCTTCTCCTGGAGTCCTTCAGAGCAGCTGATGTCAGTAACTTCACTGGTATGTAGGATCTGAAAGAATACCTCAAAGAGAAAACGTAACATTTCACAATGCTCGAGTTGTTATCTATGAGTAGTTAAGTTTAACTATAATCTTGTGACAGGATATAAATGACTGTGGGACTATACCTAGTGAGCAATTATGAGGAAGCAGGGCAGACAGCAAATTAACTTAATGTTTAAGCCTGGATGTGCTGGAAGCTTGGTTTATTTTTATTTCATTCCCCTCCCTTCTTTCCCAAATAATTTTATAAAGATTATAGGGGTGGTTTCATTTTTCATTTCCAATATTTTATCGGTTAATAAAAGCTCAAATTTTCTAGACATTTTTGTTGATTAAGCTAATAAGGTGGCGTTTACCAATGGATCTTAAAATATGATATGCTAAGTGAATTTCTATTTTCAAAAAGAATTGTGCATGATCAATAAATCACTAAAACATTAAGACAGTAAGCAAGTAAACTATATTTTAAAATTTACTGTGGTGCAATCTTGTGCAAGTCACCTGGCACTTTATGCCTTAATTTCTAAAAGAAAAAAGAGAACTTCCTAAGTTACAGAATTGGGTTCAAATATAAATTAGAAATATAAATATGAAGATACTGGAAATATTAGAAATATGATTATGAAGGTAACTGCCATAGTGTTAGTGACTAACATACACTATCATTGACAAAATTATTAAAGTATTCTTTTCTTTTTTGAAATAATGGAGATATAGTAGAGAAGATTTTGTTAATTTGAGGTGTTTTAAGCCTTTATTCAGTAAGTTCTTTGTAAAAATTTACAGGAAGAACTGAAGGGACATAAAAGGTTCATAATAAACACGGCAGATGATTTCTGACCCTTTAATCCGGAAACTGGACCCTAGTCTATTTTGCTCTCATTTCCAGCAAACTACCTAGAAAAAGTTGGAGAATGACATTTTTTTTTATTTATCTCAACTTCAAAAATTTCAAAATGTAGTTTTTCATTAGTAGTAGTATTTCAAGGTAGAACATATTATATATTCAACATTACACTAAGTGATTTACTTTTATATAAGTTATTTCATTTAACCTTCAGAATACTGTGTGGATATATTTATATTATTTTTACAGATTAAGAGATTGGTTAGCAGAGGTTGAGTAACTTGCCCAACTCTGATACATTGCTAAGAAGTGATTGACCTATAATTGAGTTAGGCTTCATTGAACTACTATGCTCCACTGTAAATACATGAGATTACAGGTTAAAGTTTGAAGATTACTTCTAAGTAATAAATACCTCACTCAATTTTAGTATCGATTTCTGGTAAAATTCTTTATAAAGGGTTTAGCATTCTTTGTACTGTTTGGGGTTGGGTCAGGGAGAAGACAATGAAAAGAGAACAGAGCATATAAGAAACATTTTGCACATCTGACTTCCAAACTGATCCTCTAAATAGATTTTTTTCTACTCTGTCATCAAACTGAAACTTTTTGATGGATATAGAAACAAAAAATATTGTATTAAAAATATTGAGAAGTTAGATTGGGGAGATAGAAAAAATTTTTCAAGAGAATCAAACTATGTTATTTAAGGTATATTTCTGTGTGAATCTTGACAGTAATGAAAGAAATATGTCAGCAAAATATTAGAAGTAATTTATTATTTCATTGTCACAAAAACAATAATTGATTGATTAATATGTAGCAATCACTAATCTAGGGTGCTGTTGCTCTGACTTATATTCATTTTCCAAATATTCCAAACAATGACCTTATATTAATAAAACATTAAAGTAGTATATTAATATTTTGCAAGCACTTACAATGTGTATTTTGAAATTTTGTGGTGATCTGCTAAGTGACTGTGAGTCTCAAAATTAGAGAAGTTTCTAATAATTCTGGATTAAACAAAATGTGACTGGAGTTGATCTTGAAAGCAAAAGAAAAATAACTCATCCATGCAAGAAAACAACTTTGTGATTAACACCTGACTTTTCATCAGAAACAATGATAGTCAGAACACAATGGGATAGCACATCCAAAGTGTTGAAAGAATAAGTGTTTTGTTCTGTTTATGTTACCGAAGTTGTAATGTTTGTAGGATTTATATGTAAAGGGAAAAAAAACTTTGAGAGGAATTAGACATAGTCAATGGAAAGAATATGACCAAGAACGTATTCTAGATCTGGCTTGATTAGATGTAACATGTTTAACTTTGGATAATTCATGAATCCTATGTAAATCTTTGTTTCTTTGCCTCCAAAATAACTGGGCTGGAGTCAACACTAAAAAGCTTGAACTCCAAATATTGTATATATCTGTTATTTCAAGTTAGTATATTTTATGTTTCCTTCTTGATGGAAGCTTGTCTTATTTTGTTCTCTACAGTCTATATT
Source organism: Rhinopithecus roxellana (assembly GCF_007565055.1). Lineage (NCBI taxonomy): Eukaryota > Metazoa > Chordata > Mammalia > Primates > Cercopithecidae > Rhinopithecus > Rhinopithecus roxellana. Next base: position 291,441 of record NC_044549.1, read on the forward strand.
TTTTTCTTTTCATAATTTTGTAGCAATTGTGTTCCAGATATAAAAACAATTCTTTTGTGCTGTGTGAAAATATGTGTTCTTTTGTTAAAGCTGCCAGACAAATGTGTTATTTCAAGTGGGAGACTATGATTTTTCTCTATAGATGATGGGTAGGGTTTTGTTGTTGTTGTTGTTGTTGTTGTTGCTGTTTGTCTAACTTTACTAGTAGGTAGATTATTTGAATGTCCGATCTCATTTACCATCACTCCTTCTAAATCTGTCTCCTTTTCCTTCTAAACCCATCTCCTTTCCTTCAGGTCCATCACCTGAGTGACGCTAGAAACCCTTCAGGTCTCTCGCCTGAGTGACGCTAGAAACCCTTCAGGTCCCTCACCTGAGTGACGCTAGAAACCCCTCAGGACCCTCACCTGAGTGACGCTGGAAACCCTTCAGGTCCCTCACCTGAGTGACGCTAGAAACCCTTCAGGTCCCTCACCTGAGTGACGTTAGAAACCCCTCAGGACCCTCACCTGAGTGACGCTAGAAACCCTTCAGGTCCCTCACCTGAGTGACGCTAGAAACCCTTCAGGTCCCTCACCTGAGTGACGTTAGAAACCCCTCAGGACCCTCACCTGAGTGACGCTAGAAACCCTTCAGGTCCCTCACCTGAGTGACGCTAGAAACCCTTCAGGTCCCTCACCTGAGTGACGTTAGAAACCCCTCAGGACCCTCACCTGAGTGACGCTGGAAACCCTTCAGGTCCCTCACCTGAGTGACGCTAGAAACCCTTCAGGTCCCTCACCTGAGTGACGTTAGAAACCCTTCAGGTCCCTCACCTGAGTGACGCTAGAAACCCCTCAGGTCCCTCACCTGAGTGACGCTAGAAACCCCTCAGGACCCTCACCTGAGTGACGCTGGAAACCCTTCAGGTCCCTCACCTGAGTGACGCTAGAAACCCTTCAGGTCCCTCACCTGAGTGACGCTAGAAACCCCTCAGGACCCTCACCTGAGTGACGCTAGAAACCCCTCAGGACCCTCACCTGAGTGACGCTGGAAACCCTTCAGGTCCCTCACCTGAGTGACGCTGGAAACCCTTCAGGTCCCTCACCTGAGTGACGTTAGAAACCCTTCAGGTCCCTCACCTGAGTGACGTTAGAAACCCCTCAGGACCCTCACCTGAGTGACGCTAGAAACCCCTCAGGACCCTCACCTGAGTGACGCTGGAAACCCTTCAGGTCCCTCACCTGAGTGACGCTAGAAACCCCTCAGGACCCTCACCTGAGTGACGCTGGAAACCCTTCAGGTCCCTCACCTGAGTGACGCTAGAAACCCTTCAGGTCCCTCACCTGAGTGACGTTAGAAACCCCTCAGGACCCTCACCTGAGTGACGCTAGAAACCCTTCAGGTCCCTCACCTGAGTGACGCTAGAAACCCTTCAGGTCCCTCACCTGAGTGACGTTAGAAACCCTTCAGGTCCCTCACCTGAGTGACGTTAGAAACCCCTCAGGTCCCTCACCTGAGTGACGGTAGAAACCCCTCAGGTCCCTCACCTGAGCGACGGTAGAAATCCTTCAGGTCCCTCACCTGAGTGACGTTAGAAACCCTTCAGGTCCCTCACCTGAGTGACGCTAGAAACCCCTCAGGACCCTCACCTGAGTGACGCTAGAAACCCTTCAGGTCCCTCACCTGAGTGACGCTAGAAACCCTTCAGGACCCTCACCTGAGTGACGTTAGAAACCCCTCAGGTCCCTCACCTAAGTGACGTTAGAAACCCTTCAGGTCCCTCACCTGAGTGACGTTAGAAACCCCTCAGGACCCTCACCTGAGTGACGTTAGAAACCCCTCAGGTCCCTCACCTGAGTGACGGTAGAAATCCTTCAGGTCCCTCACCTGAGTGACGTTAGAAACCCTTCAGGTCCCTCACCTGAGTGACGCTAGAAACCCCTCAGGACCCTCACCTGAGTGACGTTAGAAACCCTTCAGGTCCCTCACCTGAGTGACGCTAGAAACCCTTCAGGTCCCTCACCTGAGTGACGTTAGAAACCCTTCAGGTCCCTCACCTGAGTGACGTTAGAAACCCCTCAGGTCCCTCACCTGAGTGACGTTAGAAACCCCTCAGGTCCCTCACCTGAGTGACGTTAGAAACCCTTCAGGTCCCTCACCTGAGTGACGCTAGAAACCCCTCAGGACCCTCACCTGAGTGACGTTAGAAACCCTTCAGGTCCCTCACCTGAGTGACGCTAGAAACCCTTCAGGACCCTCACCTGAGTGACGCTAGAAACCCCTCAGGTCCCTCACCTGAGTGACGTTAGAAACCCCTCAGGACCCTCACCTGAGTGACGCTAGAAACCCTTCAGGTCCCTCACCTGAGTGACGTTAGAAACCCTTCAGGACCCTCACCTGAGTGACGCTAGAAACCCTTCAGGACCCTCACCTGAGTGACGCTAGAAACCCCTCAGGACCCTCACCTGAGTGACGTTAGAAACCCCTCAGGTCCCTCACCTGAGTGACGTTAGAAACCCCTCAGGTCCCTCACCTGAGTGACGTTAGAAACCCCTCAGGTCCCTCACCTGAGTGACGTTAGAAACCCCTCAGGTCCCTCACCTGAGTGACGTTAGAAACCCCTCAGGACCCTCACCTGAGTGCCGCTAGAAACCCTTCAGGTCCCTCACCTGAGTGACGCTAGAAACCCTTCAGGTCCCTCACCTGAGTGACGCTAGAAACCCCTCAGGTCCCTCACCTGAGTGACGCTAGAAACCCCTCAGGACCCTCACCTGAGTGACGCTAGAAACCCCTCAGGTCCCTCACCTGAGTGACGCTAGAAACCCTTCAGGTCCCTCACCTGAGTGACGCTAGAAACCCTTCAGGTCCCTCACCTGAGTGACGCTAGAAACCCTTCAGGTCCCTCACCTGAGTGACGCTAGAAACCCCTCAGGACCCTCACCTGAGTGACGCTAGAAACCCTTCAGGTCCCTCACCTGAGTGACGCTAGAAACCCTTCAGGTCCCTCACCTGAGTGACGTTAGAAACCCCTCAGGACCCTCACCTGAGTGACGTTAGAAACCCTTCAGGTCCCTCACCTGAGTGACGTTAGAAACCCCTCAGGTCCCTCACCTGAGTGACGTTAGAAACCCCTCAGGACCCTCACCTGAGTGACGTTAGAAACCCCTCAGGTCCCTCACCTGAGTGACGCTAGAAACCCTTCAGGTCCCTCACCTGAGTGACGCTAGAAACCCTTCAGGTCCCTCACCTGACTGACGCTAGAAACCCTTCAGGTCCCTCACCTGAGTGACGTTAGAAACCCCTCAGGTCCCTCACCTGAGTGACGTTAGAAACCCCTCAGGTCCCTCACCTGAGTGACGGTAGAAATCCTTCAGGTCCCTCACCTGAGTGACGTTAGAAACCCCTCAGGTCCCTCACCTGAGTGACGCTAGAAACCCCTCAGGACCCTCACCTGAGTGATGTTAGAAACCCTTCAGGTCTCTCACCTGAGTGACGCTAGAAACCCTTCAGGACCCTCACCTGAGTGACGTTAGAAACCCTTCAGGTCCCTCACCTGAGTGACGGTAGAAATCCTTCAGGTCCCTCACCTGAGTGACGTTAGAAACCCCTCAGGACCCTCACCTGAGTGACGGTAGAAACCCTTCAGGTCCCTCACCTGAGTGACGTTAGAAACCCCTCAGGACCCTCACCTGAGTGACGGTAGAAATCCTTCAGGTCCCTCACCTGAGTGACGTTAGAAACCCTTCAGGTCCCTCACCTGAGTGACGTTAGAAACCCTTCAGGTCCCTCACCTGAGTGACGCTAGAAACCCTTCAGGTCCCTCACCTGAGTGACGCTAGAAACCCTTCAGGTACCTCACCTGAGTGACGGTAGAAACCCCTCAGGACCCTCACCTGAGTGACGGTAGAAATCCTTCAGGTCCCTCACCTGAGTGACGTTAGAAACCCTTCAGGTCCCTCACCTGAGTGACGGTAGAAACCCTTCAGGACCCTCACCTGAGTGACGCTAGAAACCCCTCAGGTCCCTCACCTGAGTGACGCTAGAAACCCTTCAGGTCCCTCACCTGAGTGACGCTAGAAACCCCTCAGGTCCCTCACCTGAGTGACGGTAGAAATCCTTCAGGTCCCTCACCTGAGTGACGTTAGAAACCCCTCAGGACCCTCACCTGAGTGACGCTAGAAACCCTTCAGGTCCCTCACCTGAGTGACGCTAGAAACCCTTCAGGTCCCTCACCTGAGTGACAGTAGAAATCCTTCAGGTCCCTCACCTGAGTGACGCTAGAAACCCTTCAGGTCCCTCACCTGAGTGACAGTAGAAATCCTTCAGGACCCTCACCTGAGTGACGGTAGAAACCCTTCAGGTCCCTCACCTGAGTGACGTTAGAAACCTTCAGGTCCCTCACCTGAGTGACGTTAGAAACCCCTCAGGTCCCTCACCTGAGTGACGGTAGAAACCCCTCAGGTCCCTCACCTGAGTGACGCTAGAAACCCTTCAGGTCCCTCACCTGAGTGACGCTAGAAACCCTTCAGGTCCCTCACCTGAGTGACGGTAGAAATCCCTCAGGTCCCTCACCTGAGTGACGGTAGAAACCCCTCAGGTCCCTCACCTGAGTGACGCTAGAAACCCTTCAGGTCCCTCACCTGAGTGACGCTAGAAACCCCTCAGGTCCCTCACCTGAGTGACGGTAGAAATCCTTCAGGACCCTCACCTGAGTGACGCTAGAAACCCTTCAGGTCCCTCACCTGAGTGACGCTAGAAACCCCTCAGGTCCCTCACCTGAGTGACGTTAGAAACCCCTCAGGTCCCTCACCTGAGTGACGTTAGAAACCCTTCAGGTCCCTCACCTGAGTGACGCTAGAAACCCTTCAGGTCCCTCACCTGAGTGACGCTAGAAACCCTTCAGGTCCCTCACCTGAGTGACGCTAGAAACCCTTCAGGTCCCTCACCTGAGTGACGTTAGAAACCCTTCAGGACCCTCACCTGAGTGACGCTAGAAACCCTTCAGGTCCCTCACCTGAGTGACGCTAGAAACCCTTCAGGTCCCTCACCTGAGTGACGTTAGAAACCCTTCAGGTCCCTCACCTGAGTGACGTTAGAAACCCTTCAGGTCCCTCACCTGAGTGACGCTAGAAACCCTTCAGGTCCCTCACCTGAGTGACGCTAGAAACCCTTCAGGTCCCTCACCTGAGTGACGCTAGAAACCCTTCAGGTCCCTCACCTGAGTGACGTTAGAAACCCTTCAGGACCCTCACCTGAGTGACGGTAGAAATCCTTCAGGTCCCTCACCTGAGTGACGTTAGAAACCCCTCAGGACCCTCACCTGAGTGACGCTAGAAACCCTTCAGGTCCCTCACCTGAGTGACGCTAGAAACCCTTCAGGTCCCTCACCTGAGTGACGTTAGAAACCCCTCAGGACCCTCACCTGAGTGACGGTAGAAATCCTTCAGGTCCCTCACCTGAGTGACGTTAGAAACCCTTCAGGTCCCTCACCTGAGTGACGTTAGAAACCCTTCAGGTCCCTCACCTGAGTGACGGTAGAAACCCTTCAGGACCCTCACCTGAGTGACGCTAGAAACCCCTCATGTCCCTCACCTGAGTGACGCTAGAAACCCCTCAGGTCCCTCACCTGAGTGACGCTAGAAACCCCTCAGGTCCCTCACCTGAGTGACGTTAGAAACCCTTCAGGTCCCTCACCAGAGTGACGCTAGAAACCCCTCAGGTCCCTCACCTGAGTGACGCTAGAAACCCCTCAGGACCCTTCAGGTCCCTCACCTGAGTGACGCTAGAAACCCTTCAGGTCCCTCACCTGAGTGACGTTAGAAATCCTTCAGGTCCCTCACCTGAGTGACGCTAGAAACCCTTCAGGTCCCTCACCTGAGTGACGTTAGAAACCCTTCAGGTCTCTCACCTGAGTGACGCTAGAACTCCTCAATGAAATTGGTATTGTGCCCAGCTAAATCCATCTGATTTTTACTTTTAAAAATGGCAAGTTGAGATAACATTTCCTTATACTATATAAAAGAGAAAAATCAGAACAACACGTAATTGACAGTTTTCTGAGTTTCTTTTAGTCTTAAGTTTTGAAATTGTTTTTATCTAGTTTTATTTATTTATTATTTATTTATTTATTTACAGACGGGCTCACTCTGTCACCCAGGGTGGAGTGCAGTGGTGCAATTATGGCTCACTGTTGTCTTGATCTTCTGGGCTCAAGCAAACCTCCCAACTGAGTTCCCAAGTAGCTAGAACTACAGATGTGTGCCACCACACCCAGCTTTATTTTTTATTAAAGAAAAAAAAAATCGTAGACATTAGCTTTCATCATGTTGCTCTGGGTGATCTTGAACTTCCAGCCTCAAGTGATCCTACCACTTTTGCCTCCCAAAGTGCTGGGATTAAAAGTGTGAAACACCTCACCCAGCCTTAAAACTGTTTTTTTTAATTGTCATTATAATACTTGATAAAATAAAATAAACTAAAACAAACGTCTGAAAATGATGCTAACGTAGTTGGGTGCTGGCTTTAAAAAGTCCATTATGTGCTTTACCAATTATATTAGTTTTCTAGGGTGGCACTTAAACATGGGTACACACACACAGACTGGGTGGCTTAAGCAACAGATATTTATTTTCTCAAAGTTCTAGAGGCTGTAAATCCAAGGTCAAAGTGCTCCTCCGAGGACCATGATGGAACAATTTGTTTTAGGCCTCTCTTCTTGGCTTGTGGTTGGTTGCCTTCTCACAGCTCTGTCTTTACACAGTTGTACTTCTGTGCAAGAGTGTGTGTCAAACAGCAGTAGCATTTTAACATATAAGAGATGTAGCTGAGCTCTAAATATAGGAGACAGTATGATGATTTTTTACATTTCAAATTCTCTGCCTGCATAAGAATATTTTTGCAGAATGTGTAAAACAATCTAATGAATTGATTGGAAGGTTCAGGAACAAGAAATATGGTTGTGGTTTTACATAAAGCTTTTATATAGTTCCTTCAAACATATAATTATCTCATTTACCTATTAAGCCAGTGGGTATATTTTGTTTTATTATTTTTGATCCTCTGATTTTTCTGATTATGGCTCACAAAAAAACGATAAGATAAAGTATCATCCTGTACTTTATCTTCATGCAACAGTTTTTTTCTGCTAAATTAATATTTTGTATATTTTTATTTTGTATATATTTGGTAAAATTCTGTTAATATTTTATATATTTTGTATATTTGTATATGAGACACAGATGCTTTAGACAACATGAAAAGATCTTCAAACATCCCTATTTTACCAAGGAAGAAAGATAACCAAAACACATGATTTAATAGATTTGAGAATTAACTGGTAAGTTACCCAAGTTTTAGTTTCCCAGAACTCTAATATATATCCCTGCATTCTTATCATGGAACATACAGTGACAAGGAATGAAATTAATATATTTAATATATATCCCTGCATTCTTATCATGGAACATACAGTAACAAGGAATGAAATTAATATATTTAATATATATCCCTGCATTCTTATCATGGAACATACAGTAACAAGGAATGAAATTAATATATTTAATATATATCCCTGCATTCTTATCATGGAACATACAGTGACAAGGAATGAAATTAATATATTTAATATATATCCCTGCATTCTTATCATGGAACATACAGTGACAAGGAATGAAATTAATATACTTAATATATATCCCTGCATTCTTATCATGGAACATACAGTGACAAGGAATGAAATTAATATATTTAATATATATCCCTGCATTCTTATCATGGAACATACAGTGACAAGGAATGAAATTAATATACTTAATATATATCCCTGCATTCTTATCATGGAACATACAGTGACAAGGAATGAAGTTAATATATTTAATATATATCCCTGCATTCTTATCATGGAACATACAGTGACAAGGAATGAAATTAATATACTTAATATATATCCCTGCATTCTTATCATGGAACATACAGTGACAAGGAATGAAGTTAATATATTTAATATATATCCCTGCATTCTTATCATGGAACATACAGTGACAAGGAATGAAATTAATATACTTAATATATATCCCTGCATTCTTATCATGGAACATACAGTGACAAGGAATGAAATTAATATACTTAATATACATCCCTGCATTCTTATCATGGAACATACAGTGACAAGGAATGAAATTAATATATTTAATATATATCCCTGCATTCTTACAATGGAACATACAGTGACAAGGAATGAAATTAATATATTTAATATATATCCCTGCATTCTTATCATGGAACATACAGTGACAAGGAATGAAATTAATATATTTAATATATATCCCTGCATTCTTATCATGGAACATACAGTGACAAGGAATGAAATTAATATACTTAATATATATCCCTGCATTCTTATCATGGAACATACAGTGACAAGGAATGAAATTAATATACTTAATATATATCCCTGCATTCTTATCATGGAACATACAGTGACAAGGAATGAAATTAATATATTTAATATATATCCCTGCATTCTTATCATGGAATATACAGTGACAAGGAATGAAATTAATATATTTAATATATATCCCTGCATTCTTATCATGGAACATACAGTGACAAGGAATGAAATTAATATATTTAATATATATCCCTGCATTCTTACAATGGAACATACAGTGACAAGGAATGAAATTAATATATTTAATATATATCCCTGCATTCTTATCATGGAACATACAGTGACAAGGAATGAAATTAATATATTTAATATATATCCCTGCATTCTTATCATGGAACATACAGTGACAAGGAATGAAATTAATATACTTAATATATATCCCTGCATTCTTATCATGGAACATACAGTGACAATGAATGAAATTAATATACTTAATATATATCCCTGCATTCTTATCATGGAACATACAGTGACAAGGAATGAAATTAATATATTTAATATATATCCCTGCATTCTTATCATGGAATATACAGTGACAAGGAATGAAATTAATATATTTAATATATATCCCTGCATTCTTATCATGGAACATACAGTGACAAGGAATGAAATTAATATATTTAATATATATCCCTGCATTCTTACAATGGAACATACAGTGACAAGGAATGAAATTAATATATTTAATATATATCCCTGCATTCTTATCATGGAACATACAGTGACAAGGAATGAAATTAATATATTTAATATATATCCCTGCATTCTTATCATGGAACATACAGTGACAAGGAATGAAATTAATATACTTAATATATATCCCTGCATTCTTATCATGGAACATACAGTGACAAGGAATGAAATTAATATACTTAATATATATCCCTGCATTCTTATCATGGAACATACAGTGACAAGGAATGAAATTAATATATTTAATATATATCCCTGCATTCTTATCATGGAACATACAGTGACAAGGAATGAAATTAATATATTTAATATATATCCCTGCATTCTTATCATGGAACATACAGTGACAAGGAATGAAATTAATATACTTAATATATATCCCTGCATTCTTATCATGGAACATACAGTGACAAGGAATGAAATTAATATACTTAATATATATCCCTGCATTCTTATCATGGAACATACAGTGACAAGGAATGAAATTAATATACTTAATATATATCCCTGCATTCTTATCATGGAACATACAGTGACAAGGAATGAAGTTAATATATTTAATATATATCCCTGCATTCTTATCATGGAACATACAGTGACAAGGAATGAAATTAATATATTTAATATATATCCCTGCATTCTTATCATGGAACATACAGTGACAAGGAATGAAATTAATATATTTAATATATATCCCTGCATTCTTATCATGGAACATACAGTGACAAGGAATGAAATTAATATATTTAATATATATCCCTGCATTCTTATCATGGAACATACAGTGACAAGGAATGAAATTAATATATTATATATCCCTACATTCTTATCATGGAACATACAGTAACAAGGAATGAAATTAATATATTAAAGTATCTTAATCTATCCAATTAAATGGTATTTTGAAAAGGACTTTAATGCTGTATCTTTTGACATTGAAATAAAGTGAGTTTATCTTGATATTCCATAAGATAATGAAGAGTTGATAATTACATCTTTACATTTTCTTGCTCTTTAAATTGCAGAATCTTCACTATTTCTGCAAGAGATCACAAGCATGTTCATCTTGACTATTATACAAAAAGGCTTTATTAATACATCTATAGAAGAAGCCAAATCATTCATTCCATGACTAGGCAATTAAGTAATCCTATCAAGATAAATAAGTAATGACTAAAATTGGTTGGGTAAAACCATAAGACATAATGTCAGCAAGGTGAAATAACTTCTCTTTAGCACTTTGCCTAAATAATGTTGTTTTTTTTTAAAAGAGACATATGCAAAATGAACATGAATGTGTCATGAATTAATTTGTGTATGGTTTCCCTATAAAATAGTCACAGTAGCAACCAAAATTATGATACATTAAAAGTTGTAAAACAAAATGTTTTTAGATAAACAACTTTCTTAATGCTGTTTTCCATTTGATGCTGGCCTAATTTTCTGGACTTCCACACAGACGTTATAATTAGTTGGATATAGTGGTTGTATGATTAATGAATATAGACTGTGGTGCTGCCATGTTTGCCTTTGAATCAGGCCGCAACCACCCAATATGGCATGCATGAGTGAGGTCAGGCCAGAACCTGGGTTTTCTCACACAGAAAAATAGTTATAGAAACATCAATCTCATAATGTTGTGTGTTGGTTAAATAAGAAAATTATGTAAAATTGTCAAAGCACAATAGCTACACAGAACAGGCATTCAAGTATTAGTGCCTATATTCTGATCTCTGCTGCACTCACTTTTCCACTCCCCCAAATGATAACAGAAGTCATTTTTGGAATCACTCTATAATTTCTGTTGTGGAAAAATAGAGAAATCTCGATGTTCTTATGTAGTGACTTTTATCTGTGTATCTTCTTGAGTCTCTTGAGTTACCTAATTTTCATGTACACAATTAGTTTGACCTCCAGTCTCTACAGATAGTTTATCAACACACTGCCACACATAGACTCGAGTCTTTGATTTCCACAATGTGTGTGTGCGTGTGTACTTATTAATATATTTTATTTTCTGCCTGTTGAGTTGATGAGAGAAAAGTGAAGAAATCGTAAATAAAATTTTTACTCCAAGATAATGTGCTGATTTTTCTTTTAAGGAGTGTACCAATATAACTATTTAAACTTGGAACTATTTTTTTTTTTTTTTTTTTTTTTTTTTTTTTTTTTTTTTTTTTTGAGACGGAGTCTCGCTCTGCCGCCCAGGCTGGAGTGCAGTGGCCGGATCTCAGCTCACTGCAAGCTCCGCCTCCCGGGTTCACGCCATTCTGCTGCCTCAGCCTCCCGCGTAGCTGGGACTACAGGCGCCCGCCTCGTCGCCCGGCTTGTTTTTTGTATTTTTTTTTAGTAGAGACGGGGTTTCACTGCATTAGCCAGGATGGTCTCGATCTCCTGACCTCGTGATCCGCCCGTCTCGGCCTCCCAAAGTGCTGGGATTACAGGCTTGAGCCACCGCGCCCGGCTAAACTTGGAACTATTAAGCTATCTTTTTTTCTCTTTTTTGTAATTATCTCAAACTGAAATGACTGTCAGCAGGATGAGGCACATGCCAGTATATACTGCCAATTTGAGATAGTTCATATCCCAGGACTTTTTTTAGAATTGTCTATATGCCAGTCTTGAGAAAATTTCAGTTACTTGCAGACTTTTCCTTTGTGCAGAAGTGAGCTCAGTTCAGATATTTTGACTTCACTACTAAAAGTATATAAGTCAGTTTTTATAACTGGAGACAACTGACTCAACTTTTAAAATAATTCTAGGTGTCTCTGGGATTACTATATATGAACACGAAAGGTTTATAACCACATACTACAATAACTACAATAATTAAAATAACAAAATTACGAACAAATTCATGGCACTCAAATTTAGTAGTTGCCTAAGGCCCTTACTATGTAGGTTACACGTTTATTTACCCTATTAATTTGTTCTGATGGCCAAAAGGTACCCAGGTAGAAATAATACTGTTAGAAGGCATGGAGTAATCTTGCATTTATCATTAAAATTTCATATATAATTTCATTTTTCATATATAACTTCATTTTTAATGCATAGCTACCATGCAGAGATTTTCAGAAGTCACCTTATCAAGTTGCCCATTTCTAAGAGTATATGGAAGCAGATATTACTAAAAACAGTAATTAGGATGCCATAATTGCCTTGAAGTAATATTGACTTGAAGTGTCTTCAGTGTCCAGAAGCTTTCCTGGCATACAGCAAATGCTCAATTAGAGAGTGAACAATTTAAAAAAATGTAAAGGCCACACGACAAGTGTAATCTTGAAAAATAACTTCAAATATAAACTTCATGTGATAATTCATTTTTTAAAATTTACAATAGTTTACTTTCGTTATTTTCAAAAATTGTGATCAAGGTGATACATGCACACGTGATCAGAGAGGCAGTTAATTAGGACGATAGATGCCTGAATCAAGATTTGTTGTTCTATTTGTTTTGTATGTTGCAATAATAATGTATTTACACCAAAGTATTTGATGGTTTGGCTGTCAACACTATGAATATTATTACTGTCCCCTCACGCTTTACTGATGAGTCTACATTTATCGGGTTGTCTCCTTCCTCTACGTATCTTCCATCACTGCTGCTCTAATAGTATTGAAGTCATTGTAAATCTCTCCCATTGGATTACTTTTTCAAGTTTCGAAATTTTTAATGTATAAATTGTTAAGTTTTGATAACCTACATTTTAGTTTATTTACTTTATTTTTATGGTACATATTTAAGGCATATACATATGCTATGAAATTATTACTACAATCAAGCCATTTAACATATCCATCACCTTCCATAGTTATCTTTTTTATGTGATTGGCAAGAGCACCTAAAACATACACTTTTAGAAAATTTTCAGTATAGAATACAATATTATTAACTATTGGTATCATACTATATGTTAGATACAACTTACTCATCCTACATGACTGCTGGTTTGTACCCTTTGATCTGTTTTTTTTTTTTTTTCATTTTCTCTTAATCCTTATCCCTGATGACCAACATTCTACTGTGTCTATATACTTGGCTTATTTTTAGGTAGCACATATAAGTGAGGTCATGAAATATTTTTCTTTCTATGTCTATTTCACTTAGCATAATGCCATCCAGGATCATCCATATCATCAAAAATGGCAATTTTAATCTTTTTTTAAGATTGAATAATATGTCTATAATATTTATATTACAATACAGAGTTTATATTACAAGATTATAATATTATATATATATATATATAACTATATATCACAATTTCTTTATCCAGTTGTTTTCATAGCTTGGCTATTGTGAATTATGCTACAATAAACATGAGACTATAGATATATCTTTCATATACTGATTTCAGTTCCTATACCCAGCAGGGGGATTGTGGAGTCATACAATAGCTCTATTGTAAATGTTTGAGGAACCTTCATACCATTTCCCAAAATGGCTGTATCAGTTGACATTCCCACCAACAGTGAACATGAGTTTCCTTTTTCCACATCCTATCACACTTATCTTTTTTATATAATAACCATCCTAACAGTTGTGAAGTGATATAGTTATTTTGATTAACTTTTCTCAGATTAATGATGTTGAACACCTTTTCATATACTTATTACCCTTCGTATGTCTTTTTAAAATAACGTCTATTCAGATACTTTGGCCAATCAGAGTGTCAGTTGGAGTGTTTTTTGATATTGAGTTGTGTGAGATTTTTATTTCACATATCAACCCCTCTCTGATATATGGTTTGTAAATATTCTCTCCCATCCTGCAGGCTGCCTTTTCATTTTGTTGAGTGTTTGCTGTGCAGAAGTTTTTCAGTTTGATGCAGTCTCACTTGTTTATTTTTGCTTTTGTCACCTGAGCTTTTGGTGTGATAGCCAAAAAACCATTGTCAAGACCAGTATGAAGGAGTTGTTTTCTCTGTGTTTTCTTCTGGGAGTTTTATAGTTTCAGGCCTTACACATAGGCCTTTAATCCACCTTGAGTTGGTTTTGTGTACAGTCTAAGATAAGCATCCAGTTTTATTCTTTTATGTAAAGATAACCAGACTCTCACTGTTGCTTCTTTATAGGAACCATTCTTTGCCCCAATTTTGGCCAAGTATCTTCTACCCCTCCTTCAAGTCTAAGTGCAACAAAAAATGCACCTTTCTCGGGAAAGACACTCATAATTCTTATCTTTAATAGACATATCCAATAGAATATACAGTTCACAAGATTACAAACAAGGTTTATGTTTCTTCATAAGGAGTAAGCACATTTTTGAAACACAGGGTAATTCCTGACAATAAAACCTGCAACTCATGATGATTTTTAAGTTGTGTGAGATGTGGATACCCAGCATTTTCATGATGAGGCTGTGCTTTCTTACATTTTCAGTGATGAAGAAGAACGCCAACAGAGGGTTAGTTCCAGATAAAATGAAATGTTCCAAACAGTATATATTGTTTATTTGAATCATCTGTGGGAGAAGGGAAGTTGATTTTCCAAAGGACATGCCTCCTAAATTCTGTCTTAAAGTTGTTTGTAAGTAGAAGATTGAGTTTATATTACATTACAAGACTATAATGTCTTTATTAAATTCACTGTGCAATCTTTAATCAAATAAGTAAATGCATTATTTATTTCCAAGTTTGAAGCACACATTCTCTTCAGCTGAAATGCCAATTCTGGAGGAAAACGTATCTAATAATACATGAAACTGAAGGCCTTTTTACTTTTTATTATTCTTGTAGCATTTAAAGACTAAAAGTCTGTCTTATATCTACTTGCATGTTTTCAGGAAATATGCTTTTGGAAACTATTCTCATGAATATGAAATTAACCTCAATAAATAATTTATTTTTGAACTCTTATTTCATGCTAATTACATATCTTTGGCCAAAACATTTTTAATCCTCTTCTTTGTTCTTTGAGACATTTTGACAATAAATTCAAAACTTTTAATGGAGAATATTTAAAAGGTCTTCTTAAAATTAAAAAAAAATTACTTTTTTTCCTTCATCAAAGTTACGTTATGTATCCCTATGTTTCTAATGTTTAGGAAATAAACAATTAGATATGATTATGACCACTAAATAACTAAGTACTATATACATTTTTAGATTTCAGGCTTTAAAACACTTGTCACAATTTTCTGGTTAAATCATGTTCTTTGTACCATGAAAGAAGAGAATAAAAATAATCATGTTGTATATCAAAATATAATACTGAGGTATCATCTCTCTCAGAGATCTCAGAACACCATCGTAAAACCTGAACATGTTTCTTTTAAGTAATATTTGAGTGATGAAGGCATCCAAAACTTGGAACAAAATAAGATTAAGGCAGAATAATAGCTTAAAAATTAGGTCCAAATTCTAGTTCTCTTGCTTGTGGCAAAACTTTGGTCAAGTAATTAGCCTCTGATTTCTCATTTTCTTCATCTATAAAGATGGAAAAATTCAATTCATCCTACTTTGTCAAACTCTGTGAGAAAGCTGCATAACTTTGAAATTTTGTGGTAGTATAGAATTTTTTAGCCATCTAGATTATTGAAAATTCATTTAAAAAGTAGCTATTTTTTGAAGTACAAATTCTAATAAATTCTATAACTTTGAAAAAATTTTTCAAGTTTGGAAAACTTCAGACTACATGGCTAAATCAGAGGGCAATATAGCATGTATACACAAATATATATCAAATTTTTTCTTGTAACGTTTTAGAGATTCTTAAGTTTTACAGAAGCTTATTCACAAAAGGGATTGCTACAAATTCAAAAATATATCCTTCACCCTGTTCCATTAATTGGAAAACATTATATAATCAAAGAGTCCTGCCTGTCTAGCATCCTGAAATAAGTATTTGTTATTTTTATTGCTTATGTTGTGAAATCAAAGCTTATTGCAAAGTAAATCAAATAAATTATTCTACTCCATGCTTAGACAAGTGAGATTTCAGACCCAATTTTAGATAATTCACCATCTTCATGGAAATGGAAAATGTTGCTAAGTCAGTTATTTGTTCTTTTTTTCCCTTCTCCTGTGGGTCCAATAAATGATTATTGAACAAATACTTATCAAAAAACTATTTTGAGCAATATAATTTAGAAGCAATATTATTAAGACACAAGCATTTTTAAGAGAGTTATGAAATATGCATAGAAATGATCAATAAAATCAAAATGTGTGAAATACCACAAAATGGTATACTTGATTGTTATGGGAGTACAAAGTTAAGAAAGTATTCTAAGGTGAATGTGAAGTTCTGGAAAGTACTTTTTGGCCATTGACCAGGACCTCATTTCAATGAAGGAAGCAAGGAGGGAGTGGTGGAGCAGGGACACTGGACATCATGTTGAACAAATAGTAAAGACCAAAGACAAATTCTGAAAAACAGATGGTCTCTTGAGAGAAAAATTATGTTTTTTGCTACCAGCTTGAATTACTACTCTTATATAAGCAACTTCTAAATAAATGAAACCAAATTTGATGATGTTAGGGATTGCCTGGACAGAGACTTGGATTTTGGAGAAATTCAGGGCATAATTTTCCTGAATTCAAATCATGTAGATCATTGATTCTCAAAGAGTGATCTGTGAACCAACAACATCAGCGTTACATTGAGACATAAATTCTTGGACCCCAGATCTATTGAATCAGAAACTCAGGAGATCTCGGCAATCTCTTTTGCAACATGTCCTCTGGGTAACTCCATTGCATAGTGGAGTTTGAAAACCATCCTGTGGACAAACAACCTAAATACCTCCAAGGCAGTCTGGCAGTAACTGTAGTAGCCCACTAAGTGTGGCTTCTATAGGAGCATCCCTTGTTCACCCTATCTATTAAAGTCTAGTGACAGATGAAAATATAACAAATGATAGGGTACAATTTTTTATCTAAACCATAATCTGTGAAATAATCTATTTTCAGTCTTTTAACTATAAGATACTTCACTCAAATTTAAGCTATTCTAAATAACAACATTTTTCTAAATTAAGAAGACACATAGGGTCAAGGGACCAGGCAATCAATTACTAATTAGTGGTTAGCTAACAAGAAATAAATAAAGCTATTATCAGAATGTCATTTACATAGGCAAAGCATAGTCAGGTAGGTAGATCATATTAGAAAGATTATAAGATGAATATGTACCAATCTATTCTGTAACACTAGAAATTATAAAAATGAAAAAAAATTATCAAATGAACAAATATTGTAAGAGTCCTTCACATTAGTTTATCTTCATTATTGGAAGAGTGCTTTAGTACAAACTTTCTAGGCTCGGTTTGTGGTTTTGATCAAGAATTTTAAAAATGTGGCCATTGACACAATAATATGGTTAAAAATTCATCGTAAGGGAATAGAAATCTAAGCCAAGAACTAAAGAACCAGGAACTGAAAAGGCAAGGAAGAGTGATGGAAGGAGCAAGACGGAGAGAGGTGAGACCTTGCACCAAAAATAAAAATTAAAACAACAAAAAGTGCAGATAGAATCTATTACCTGAGTATGAACATAAAGGAAAAGCAACAGTCAACATTTTGTCTGGAATAATAGAATGTTTGAAAAAACAAGAGAGTAAGAAAAGGAAACTAATTTTATTTTATTTTATTTATTTATTTATTTATTTTTTGAGACAAAGTCTGGCTCTGTGGCCCAGGCTGGAGTGAGCGGCGCCATCTTGGCTCCCTGCAAGCTCCGCCCCCCCGGGTTCCCGCCATTCTCCTGCCTCAGCCTCCCGAGGAGCTGGGACCACAGGCGCCGCCACCTCGCCCGGCTAGGTTTTTTGTATTTTTAGTAGAGACGGGGTTTCACCGTGTTAGCCAGGATGGTCTCCATCTCCTGACCTCGTGATCCGCCCGTCTCGGCCTCCCAAAGTGCTGGCATTACAGGCTTGAGCCACCGCGCCCGGCCAGAAACTAATTTTATAGAAAGAATGTTAAGTTTGTTTTTGGATTACTGCAATGACAGCAGGCCTTGGAAATGAAAGCAGCTAAGTAGCGGAGGGAATTGGCGATATGAAGTCTTAGATGGAGTGGCTTCTGATTCATCAAATAAAAATCATAGTTGAGATTTCCGAGGTAGAAGAAAAGAGAAGATTTAAAGGCAGAAGATTAAAATTAATTACCCAGGGTTAGAAAAAAATCGTAAAAAAGCCAGTAAAGATGGTGGGATAGGGCTCATGAGTAGTTAAGGTAGGAATGAAGGTGGGGAGGAGAAAAACCATGGCAATGTGGTTATATAACATGAAAATAATACAGAAGGAAGGGGTAATTATTTTAAAGAAGAAAGTGAAGGAAAAGAGCAATATGTGGTGGTGGGGACCAAATACTGCAAACAGCTCATAGTTTGCTGAAACTGAAGGGCCATTGGGATTGAACACTCTCAGGCCGTTATGATTGCTAAATATAGTGCAATTGATGAATACAAAATGTAGAGGGTGAAAGAAGCAAAGTATAAAAATATTTAAACACAAGAAAGAATAGGTTCAGGCATTTGGTAATGTAAAATATAGTAGGCAAAAAGTGTATAGCAGTGCATAGAAGCAGAGATAAGTTCAGATAAGTTTTAATTTTTTGTTCAGAGGAACTCAGTTACAAAAGAAATTGTGTTTGCTGTTGCAATTTTTATCAGCATAATAGGAGGAAATATTATGCACCCTGTATTTTCAAAGATAGGTGCATTTGAACAGTTGAGAGTAGCTATACTTCAAAGTAGCTATCATGGGGATGTTTTGGGGGTTAAAATCCATTAATTAAGTAAAATTTATCAAAAATTTGTCAAAGTACTGTTGGCATCAACAGACAATTTAACTTTATGATTATGGCTTGTCTTATAATTCTGTGTACTACTTCAAATATAAATTTGGCTAAACAATGTTTCACATTTTACTGTCAGCAGTTATTCTCTAATGTTAGGTAAACATTTATAATGTTTTCCATTACTTGAGTTTAATTTTACAAGAGATTTATTGGAAAGTTTAGTGTGTTGTAAATTTCCATATTGTACAACAAGAAGCAGTTTTGAGAGGCTAAAATATGTAGATACATTTACTTTCAGAACTTTTTAGACTTAAGTCACATTATATTTATTCAATGGTAATAGGAAAATAGTTTGTTGATCCCATGTAAAACATACAGAGATGTTTGTTTATATAGATAGTATTTTTGATAAATTGATGAGCTTTATTTTATTTTTGTGGGGCTATAACATATTTTTAACCTGTCCTCAAAATATAAATAATAACAAGTAAAATTAACTATAATAATCTTTTTCACAATGGCTGAAAAAATTGAATTATTTTTAAGATTCATAATGTGTGCTTAAAATTTGGAAGAAGATACATATTTCAGGATTAGAATTATCTAGATATAAAATAGTTGGCAGATATCTAGACAATTATGACTGTCATAGATTGGTTTATTTTCTAATTGGGTACAATACATGAATATTGGCAAATTGGGTAAATAAGGTCTGCCATGGATAAAATTTAAACACATTTGTACCAATTTAATAGTTTGTTGGCCTCTTCATAGGTGTTTTTGCAAGGCCAATTTCTTTATCAAATTATTTATGTAAAAATGAATACTTTTTATAAATAACAAAGTTATTCAAATATTTGAAGAGAAATTTCATCTACCCTTTATTTATATGTACTAATATACTTCAGTAATCTCTGTTTAGATCATTTTAAAATGATTTTTATTAGCATCTCTCAAGTTTTCAGACAATTCTTTGTTTGCCATTATTTGTCTATCACTAGTTACCAATGTTTATTTTTTCAAGTAATATGATCCTTAATATCAACAATTATGACATTCAATCAACAATGTGGTTGATAGAAGCCTTAAGAAAATTACCTGCTCTGATTACTTCTCAGTAAACAGGAGATGCTAACATGACTATATAGAAATATTATGTGAGAATTAAATCAAAGATTATGTGTGAATCTGTGATCTATAATTTATTAGCATAAAATGACTAAATAGCAAAATCCTATCTGGCTATAAATGGGAGAGATACTCACTAATGGAAGACAGGAAGCAGTGTTAATCTGATTTCTACATGACCAGGGAGGCTTTTTATTGGTTGAGCGTAAGTTGGAGACTGTTCAATTCCCATCTAAAGGCTTTGGGGCCATAGAACTCTAGTCACTGCCATGCAATTCTGAAAATCATTGAATAGCAACTCTCAAAGTACATCAAGCAGAAGTCCCATTGCCAGGTAATGGAGGTCTTTAGTTTGTGCCTATGAACCTTCATTAGAGAGGAGGTGATAGTCTCAATATCCATGCAAATGGGAACAGCAGAAGCACAAGTTATAAAACTTAATTAAAAAAAAAAAAACTACCAAAAATTTACATGTGATTATGCATATACTATGACCCAGAAACTCAATAGAAATGTGTACATGTGTTTAAAAAACTGTACTGAAATGTTTGTGTTAGTAATATTCAAAATAGCCACACATTGGAAATCACTCAAATGCCCAGAAAATGTAGAAGAGATAAATTAATTATTGCACATTCATGCAGTGTAATAATATTAAGCAATAAGATTGAACTACACCCGTGGGCTGTAGTTAAATGACTCTCCAAAATCAATGTTGAGTAAAGAAATCTAGATACAAAAGATACATACTGTATAATTCCACTTATAAAAAGTAGAAAGGAGGGAAAGTTTTTGTGACTTTTGGAGTGGAAGAGAGGAACTTCAAAGACACTAGCAATAGTTCTTATCTGATTTAACTATTGGCTACATGGATATTAACATATAATACATTCCCAAAAGTATTATGTGTTAATAAAAATTTAAACATGAATTTTTAGTTGTCACAAAGAAAGAATGGGTATTTTCAATAATTCATATTAAAAACCCAAATCTAAGGAAGTTTCCACTGTGACACAGCATTATAAGACAGGGAGTGTGTAATATATGGAAGAGGAATTAGAAAAAAAAAGAAGACTTGGAGGAAATAAAAGGGAGAGAAATCCACTTATGAATGGCACAAACACACGTTTCCTTGCCACACATCTGTGGAAAGTGTTACTCCATACCATAGAATGGAATAAAGACTCATTATCTGTATGGTGTGTTTTATCTTTAGGTAGTTGCCTCTAAACTTATGTTACCTATCAAGGAGATTTCTTAGTGTTTGCTTCCCATTATGTAGCTTAGGTATTCTCAATTATCCCTCCCTTCTTTATAATGTGTTGTGTTGAATCACTCCTTCATGTAATATCAAAGAATTGTAAAATAATATTTTTGTGCATAGAATTATATATATGCTGTGGTTAAAAGCAACGATTTCAGAAAAACATGCTAATTAATAGCAGATCAAACACTTAATGAAAGGAATTCTTGCCTGGCCTTACTCTGTCTCACAAATGTGCCTGGCAACATAATAGACACTTGATAGGTTCTGATACAACTAGAGCACAGATCAGAAGAAAGATCCAAACACATAGCTAAAAAGTAAATTCGAAGAAAACACTAATGGTCTGTGCTTGGTAGGATGGATTTTCTCAAACTATTAATACTTGTCGGAAATATTTAACTTAAAGATCAAATACTTACTTGTAGACACAAAAAAGTTGCATCTCCATATTTGGTTTTCAGTTGATTCAATGGAGAATCATTTTCAAATCCATAAAGTTGAAAACTCTTCCTTTTTAAAAATGCTTAAAATTTTTTTTCTGCCACAATCAACTCCTTATCCATGCCATATTTTATACTAGTTAGAGCCATTATTTGGTTTACTTAAAATATAAGGATATGAATTTAGCCAAAGAAATGAGTAGAGGTATGCTAGTTGCAATTGAACTAGGAAGGATAAACGTTCATGATAAGGAAATTTGAAAGGAGTGAACTGCCACATTGATATATACACATCAGCATATACTTTTTACTCTTTTCAAAGATGCAGAAGAGATAGAGTGACAAAGATGAATTGCATTATACACATTTTCTGCTATTGATTATTTTCACTATTTTGGTATTTTGGGTAATACCCAAATATCAAAATACCAAAATACCACTATGTGGTATTTTGGGTAAAAAATGAGACATTCTTGTATGACGCACGAACAAGTTTGAAAACAATGAGTAAATTATTATTGCTTTAACATTTTCTCATTGAACTTGTCAATTTAGAGACACTATCCTAAAACAAACTCTATGGAAAGATGATTATAACGTAGAGGAAGTTAAATTAGCAAGAAGTAATACAATGTTAGTTAAAATATGTTCCAGTTTTTCAAAATAGTGATTTATTACACATAAAAACAGTTTGTAATGCTATATCTGAAAAAATCAGCAATAGTAGTTTTCTGTAGATATTAAATTTTACCACCATAAATGTGGTGTAGAGAATTGTAGTTCAGAGTAACACTTGAATTGGAATCATGGTGCCTCCACTTAAAAACTGGTTGGCTTTTGTTAAACATTTCACGTCTTTGTTTTTCTGTTTTTTCATAAGTCTAATGAATATAATAATGGATCTCCTTTTGCAGGGTTTTGTAGAGCAGTCAATAATTTAGAAAAAGTACTTACAATGCCAAAATTATTCAATAAGGTTTAGCTATTATTTTACTAATATTTTATATTAGCTAGTATTTCAAACTTCAAGATCTTTCATTTCATTTTTAATTTAATATACAATTGATGGTGTTCAACAAAATTTTACCTATGTTTTACCAAAACAAAAGATTTTCTAAATGCTTTGCAATTTTAAAATAAAGCAAAATATTTTAAAAATTGATTAAATGAAGTGAAACAAAAAATAAAAAAGCTGTCTGAAAATTTTTAAATTACTGTAGCTCTATATATTTAATATGAAGTATTTGGTATTCAGCTTATTAATTGAGATCAATCTTTAAGAGTTAGTAATTGATCTGAACTCTGAACAGTAGTAAAACTGCACTGGTGTCGTAAAGACACGTGCAAGTTCCATGAAACTTTTACGAACATCGAGTGAGTAACTTTACAGAATAAATAGACACACTTATTTGTACCAGCAATCTCTTTAAAGTGAGGTTTTGCTACAAAATTATGACATTTTATTGGCAGGCTCTCATCTTGTTATTGAGTATCACTGGAAAGGAGCAAAGTACATGTAGGATGAAGTTTGAATAAGTGCTTGTGCATTTTTGCTTCCTCACTGGCTCCTCTCCCTCCACCATGAGATCATACCTGGGTTAGTATACTAAAGAATGAGAAATTGGAACAAAGTGAATACTCTCAGCTGAGGGCAAACTATGTCAACCAGTGTCTACTTGACCCACCAGCTGAAAACAGATGCATATGGAAGATCAACTGCTCCCAGCTCAGATAGGCAGAACCACTTAACTAATCTGTAGACATTAGAAAAATAATAAATGATTGTTTTAAGCCATTAAATTTGGAGGTGATGGCCGGGCGCGGTGGCTCAAGCCTGTAATCCCAGCACTTTGGGAGGCCGAGACGGGCGGATCACGAGGTCAGGAGATCGAGACCATCCTGGCTAACACGGTGAAACCCCGTCTCTACTAAAAACACAAAAATTAGCCGGGCGTGATGGCGGCGCCTGTGGTCCCAGCTCCTCGGGAGGCGGAGGCAGGAGAATGGCGGGAACCCGGGGGGCGGAGCTTGCAGGGAGCTGAGATCCGGCCACTGCACTCCAGCCTGGGCAACAGAGCGAGACTCCGTCTCAAAAAAAAAAAAAAAAAAAAAAAAATTGGAGGTGATATGTTATAAAAAGTTTTTGCAGTGATAACTAACAGATAGTCTATCATACCAGGATGGCATGATAAAGAAATGTGGGACTGGTGAGGGATAAAGGGATGAGTGAGCCTTATATTTTTAAAGGAAGGGAATATACACACACATATAGAGAGAGAGATAATAATAGACTTGCTTATTTAATTGTATACTAATTTTCTTATCCAAGACAGGCAGGGGAAGTGCTGCACAATTCCTTGAATAAGCAGGAGGGAATAGGATCCGAGTGGACAATGTTGAAACCCACAGACTGGATAAGTTCATCTAGGAAGTGATTACATTGGAAAAGTGGTTCCGAGGTCACAGGTTTTGTCCACACTCTAACCTACTGGGAGCTCATGCAAATTATCTTCTGGCACACAATTGGTAGAGTTGTTAATGGAGATTTAGGACATAACAAGCATGAAAATGCCTTGCCTGCTGGGTCTCCAAAATAGGCTGGGTGCTTTATGTGTTTCCTGTATCCCTTCAATATCTGTATAAACTTCTTAAGAGCCTTAGCTTTCTGGAATTCAGATAATGACCATTAAAACACATCTTTTTTTTTTTCTTCTAAGCCCTGAAAGCTACACATTATTTTAGTTAAATTCTTAATTTCTTCCACAGTATAAACTTTATAGAGATAATGTTGATATCCTTTAATCCAATATTTAGGAAGTATGCCATCTAATTTTATGTAAGTTGCTTAGTTTATTTTTTCACACTTTTTTCAAGAAATTCCATTTCCTAAAAATACCCATGGGAGCCTTGGATAAGGATAAAAATGCTAAATTATATGCATAAGACAAAATTAAAAACCAGTAAGTGACGTTTTTCAAGTTATATAACTTGTCTTACATTTGTAGTAGGTATTTTTTGCGTTACTATTAGCTGGATGAATAGTAATACCAGTTGAAGTCCTCACTTTCCAAATTTCCAAATGGTATAGGACAAAGTGTTTTGCCATCTTGGGCTTCAGATTTCATAAAGTGTTTACATTTCTCCTATTAAATGAATTCTCTGAAATCCTAAAATGTATAAACTTTATGAGTATGTAGAACATGAGCCTCCCTGTCTGCTTTCTGCTTTCAGAACGATGTCAGTGCTTGAAAACGGAAAACACGTAAGCATCTTTGGGTTCCTGATCCAACAGTTACTTATTCCATTAATCTTCTGTAGAAGCATTTCTGAGGATGTTTCAATTTGACTTTCAGTCTGAGCCAAATGTATATGGCTTTTTTTTTCTGCTTAGTATTCATTGTCACACTTATTCTTGAAATTATAAAAAACTGTTGTGAAACAAACAAAAGGGGGTAAGTTACTTCAGATCTTTTCATCCATCAGCACCCATGACTGTGGAAGAAGCAGTAGTTTATTTTCACATGAAGTATGTTGAGTTTCTCTGGTCAAAGTATACAAAGCTGGGCTGCACTTAATTCTTGGTATAACTTACATAAAGCGTGTAACCAGTGATAATTTAGAAGACTCAAAGCATTGCTATTCACTTAAATCTGAAGAGGATCTGACTGAACACAGATATCTCTGACAAGAAGTCTGAGTGTCATATAGATGTTTATATTGGCTTTCTCCTTGATTCTCTGCCAGTGACTTCTCCCACCACTTCTCTCCCTACTTTCTGAAGAATACACTGTTAAGTGCAGGAACAAACATTATTAATAAGATAGGGAATAATAAACATGTATTATAAGATGCACATTGATGTTAAAATAAATTAATATTTACACTTCTGTTCTACGTAGAAAAGATTTTTGCTGCTATTTTTACCATGTGAAGTATTCAAATAAAGTATTATTTTGTGTAATAGAAACAAGATGGTTAATACTTCTGATATAATAACAGTACAACTAGCTCAAATTAGCCAAGCATTTCTATTTTAATATCAGAAATGAATGAACAGATTATATTTGCCACAATGTAACATCATTTTCTATATTATTCAAGATCAACGAAGACAAGGGCCCACGTGTTTTCTCAGCAACGTTTTAGAGCATTAGTGCCTCACAGTGGTGATGAAATTGGGCAAAATAATTACAAAACCTTATGTTTTATTCCTTGTTCTGCCATTTAATTGCTGGAACTAATTATTTAACTATTCAGTTTCCCAAGTTTTCCATTTGTACAAAGGAATTATCTATGTCCTGTATCCTATATCTACATCATAGGGTTGTTGTGAAGAATAAAGTATGACGTACACATATCTTGAAAGACGGTGTTAATTATATGGTCTGTTTTAAATGTTAGTTTTTTACTATTATTCACAAAAAATTATTGATGTGACTCTATGTTGAATGCCTACTACGTGTGAGAGATGTGGCTTTCAGTTTATGTGAATGTTTTATTATTAAATATTAATATTTGTATTGATATTACACAAGTACTGTAACAAACTATAATATAAAATATATTTAAATTGTTTTTTATTTTTATTATTTTAAATGTTTTGTGGGTACATGGTAGGTGTGTATATTTATGGGGTACACGAGATATTTTGATACAAGCATGCAATGTGAAATAAGCACATCATGGAGAATGGGGTATCCATTCCCTCAAGCATTTATCCTATGAGTTACAAACAATCCAGTTACACTCTTTAAGTGAATTTAAAATATACAATTAAGTTATTATTGACTATAGCCACCCTACCATGCTATCAAGTAGTAGGTCTCATTCATTCTATTTTTTGTAACTATTAACAATCTCTACCCTCCGTCCCCTCCCAAAAACCCACTACCCTTCCCAGCCTGTGGTAACCACACTTCTACTTTCTATGTCCATGAATTCAACTGTTTTGATTTTTAGATCCCACAAATAATTGAGACCATGTGATGTTTGTCTTTCTGTGCCTGGCTTATTTCAAGTAACACAGTGATCTCCAGTTCCATCCATATTGTTGCAAATGACTGGATCTCATTCTTTTTGATGGCTGCATCATACTCCATTGTGCATTGAACCACATTTGCTTTACCTGTTCTTCTGTTGGTAGACACTTAGCTTTCTTTCATATCTTAGCTATTGTAAACAGTGCTGCAATAAACAAAGGAGTGCACATATCTTTTTGATTTACTGATTTTTTTTTTTTTCCTCTTTGGTATATACTCAGCAGTGGGATTCTGGATCATGTGGTAGCTCAATTTTTAATCTTTTGAGGAACTGCCAAACTGTTCTCCATAGCGGTTGTACAAATTTACATTCCCACCAACAGTGTACAAATGTTCCCTTTTTTCCACATCCTTTTCAGCATTTGTTTTTGCCTGTCTTTTGGATAAAAGCCATTTTAATTGGGCTGAGAGAATATCTATTGTAGTTTTGGTTTGCATTTCTTCGATGGTCAGTGATGTTGAACATCTTTTCATAGGCTTGTTTGCTATTCTTATGTGTTCTTTTAATGATATTTTTAAATTTTTAAAGCCCAAATTTTTCAGTAGAAGAAAATGAGTCCCGGAATTCTGTCTTACATTTGTGATTTCTATCACACCGTATGTTTTACCTAATAAATCACTGCTGTTGTCTTCTTCCTAGGATGAATGCAAAAGTTTGGTAACACTTTTGCCACATGACTGTGGAAGTCGTCTGCTAGTCACCCTTCAACCTTGCCAGCAAATCCAATCAGCTTAAGAGCATTTTAATGTACCTATGCAAGTCTTCAGAATTTAAGATTAGGAAAGAGAGCAGGTCTTGTGACCTTCATAAGTGGTATTGAATGGTTACTCTGGAAATGATAAAATTAGCTTAATTTAAGCTGCAATTTGATGGAAATGTTTTCCAATTTTAAATCAGATACTCTACTCGCACCCACAACGTGAGGAAGATTATATGCTGTGCATTTCTAATGCAATAGAAATGCAGTTGAGTCATACAAAATCGTTTTGTCATCAGTAATCAGGAAAAGGTTGCCCTAGATGTTTTAGATCCCAATTTTAATTTAACAAGAAAGCTTAAGTGTATAGTAGGATAGAGTATATTTGACTCAGCTCTTTTTCCTTAGAAAAAAAGTGCAATATTTTACTTCATTCTGACCTTGAGTCAAAAGCTTTAGAAGTATGTGAAGAATCTGATTCTGAGTGGATTGAGGGTAAGCTGAAATGAAAAAGAAGGAAGAACTGCTTTTAACATAACCAGATGGCAATTTTTACTAGTTGGCAGTGTACTGAAAAGCACATTTTCTGAAAAGGAAGTATACATTACAGACTGGCACAATGAAATGTGTAAAACCATCCCCAAAATAGATTTAAAATATTCTTTAGTTTTAAAGTAAAGTTATGATAAACTTGTGTGGTGTACGTTTCTCTTTAAGGTAAAGAGACTAACTGTACAATCAGAAGTCCTGTTGAAATTAGAATTGATTTGATGGTTTCTAACATTTGATATTATGTTCTAAAAAATTGAATTGTGCCTCTTACATTGCCGATTTCAGGATAAATAGTAAACTGTGTATAATAATTTAATATTAACTGTTTCCTTGTTCTACTGAGATCCTGACCAGTCTCACTAACCCACATCCTAGATTTCCTAACTAAATTTTTGATATCAACTCCGGTCATCACAGGGGTAGACCTTTTGAAGTCTGCTAACTTAAATAGCTTCTTTCATTCCTTTATGCACATCAATAGAGTTGGCTTGGCATTACCTGAAAAGTATTAAAACTCACTTGTCAAAAGTCTGGAAAACACAGACATTTAATTACTTGTTAATAATTCGTTTCATTTGTCTTATTTTTGGCATGACTAAGCTGATTAGACACAATCAGCCTATCTGATCCTTTGCTCACTAATTCGGTTTATCTTATATGCTCTTTTAGAAATAATAGCAATCTTTAAACCTTTCTAGTAGGGGGATACCTAAATATTTCCATCTGGAAATGATTGAAACATCATTACAACACACCACGGCAACTGAAAGTTGGAACACTCCCACATTTTCATAAAGGCTACTGTAAAAATGTAATATTATTGAACAGGTCCAATGTGTTATTCAAAGATGTGCAGTTAGAAGAAGAATAAATGGTGGAGCAGCCACATATGTACTAATTAAAAACTCATTACTCTAAAGGAGTTGTTAGACTCATTACTAAGTTGATTTAGCTTTCACTTTAGTTTTTGAAATAACCAGTATGATAAGAGTAAACTGCACGTGATGGTAGTTTCTTTCCCTTTTTCTAACTGTGAAAAACACAGAGTAATAATATTTATTCTTTGTTTGAGTTTTCAGAGGCAAGCTTGGAAAATGACTCTAACACAGATTAGGATCTCTGGATAAACCAGTATTTAGCATTTGATAAAAAGAACTGAGAGCATTTGAATACTCAGTACTATGGGGTGAGCATAAATATTTAAAATAAATTTGTAGCATAAATTTAAATTTTTATACTACAGTCATTAACTGGAATGGGCACAAATAGCCCAAAAAGATAATAACAATAAAAATTAAAAATAGCCAGTATTTTTCTGCATGCTCTGTACATGCGTACATCTGTAAGTACGTGTATTTGCACACTTAATTCCTGACAGAGATTTATGAGGAATGGAGAAGTTAATGCTGATGGTTAATCACACAACTGGTAAGTGAGAGAAGCCCTGAAAAATCCAAACCAGAAAATCTGGCTTAGGGGTCTATTTCTGATCATTACATAATTCTGCCATTCTTAGAAAATTAAAAGAATTTGGTTTCAATTTAATAGTAGCATATTTTGTATAATGTATTGGTTTATTTTACAAGCATGATATGGACTTGGAACTTAAGGGTAATTACTCTTTTATTGAAATGGGCATCAATTCTACCAAAGCTTTCTAATCCCTATTAGTATCTGCATGTTCCCTTGGAGATCTTTAGTCATATAAAATATACACACATATGTCATTTTTATTTAGATTTATGTAAATAGAATAATGTTGTGTATACTCTTCTAAACATTGTTATTCTTGATATAATAATGAATGCCCGTTCTTATGCATTGTATCTCGGCAGTAAATTCCATCAAACTCTTTCTGCTCCACCTAACAAACTTTCCTACTCATTTTATTATCTTGGTTCTCACCTGCTTCAGACTTTGGCCAGCATCTGTAAGTGAAGACAGATGGTAACTTTGCAAAATAAAATACACTTAATGTGAAACTTATTATCTTAATTATTTTAAAGTAGACCATGCATCACTTAAAAGACAGTGATACCTACTGTCCATAGGTTACAAACCTGTAAACCTATGTTACTGTACTGAATATTATAGACAATTGTAAGACAATGTGAAGTATCCGTGTATCTAAACACAGACAAGGCCATGCCTTGATGCATGCGCTATGACGTGATAGATTCCACTTCACTAGACAATAGGAATTTTTCGGCTGCATAACAATCTTATGGCAACAATGACCTGTAAGTGGACTGTTGTTGACAGAAACATCATTACGTGGTGTATGACTAGATATAGGCCAGTGATACTAAGTACATTTACATTGTTGTGCGATAATCAGCATCCATGTCCAGAGCTCTTCAGTCTTGTGAAACTGAAGCTTTCGACCCATTAAACAATATATATCTCTAGAAACTACCATTCTTTTTGTATTTTGACTATTCTAAGAACCTCATATAAATGAAATCATACAGCATTTGTCTTTTGCTACTGGCTTATTTAATTTAGCATAATGTCGTCAATTTCATCCCATTGTAGAATATGTCAGAATTGTATTCATTTTTAAGGCTGAATAATATTCTTTTGTTTGTGTACACCACGTTTCGCTTATCCATTCATCCATTGACAGACACTTGAAATGCTTCCATCTTTTAGCTGTTGTGAATACTATTGCTGTGAACGTGTGGGTGCACATATCTCTTCAAGGCCTTGCTTTAAATACTCTTGGGTATATACCTGGATTGGGGTTGCCAGATTCTGTGTACTTATATTTTCAATCTTTTAAAGAACTGACATACTGTTTTCTACAGTGGCTGTATCCTCACCAGCAGTGCACAAAGGTTACAATTGCCCACATTCTTGCCAACAGTTGTTATTTTCTGTTGTTTTTTTAATAGTAACTGTCATAATGGGGATGATGTGTTCTGTCACTGCAGTTTTGATTTGCATTTCTCTAATGATTAACGATGTGGAGGCTCCTTTGATGTGCTTATTGACCATTTCTGTTCATTCTTTGGGAAAAAATGTCTTTGGAGAAAACTTCTTTGCCCATTTTTGAATCGAGTTACTTGTTTTATTTTGTTGATGAGTTTTAAAAATTCCCTGTCTCTTCTAGATCTTAATCCCTTGTCAAATATGATTTGCAAATTTTTTTATCCTCTGGGTTGCCGTTTTATTCTGATAGTATTTTTCGAATGCAGTTTTTAAACACCTTTATCAAGTACAATTTTTCAATGATTTTCTTTTGCTGCCTGTGCCTTTGGTGTCACGTCTCGGAAATCATTGCCAACGCTCATGTTGTGAAGCTTTTGTTTGTTCTATTATTTCTTCTCAGAGTTTTATAGTCTTTTTTGTATTACATTTAGTTCTTTGATTACTTTTGAGTCCATTTTTCTGCATATTGTTATACAAGGGTCCAACTTCATTATTTTACATGTGGTTTTTCAGTCGTCCCACCATCATCCTACCATCTTTTTTTTTTTTTCTTTTAGGAGTATTCTTTCCCACATTGAATGGTCTTGGACCCATTGTCAAAAATCATTTCAGCATATATGTGAAGATTTATTTCTGGGATCTTGATTTTACTGCATTGGCCTCTAAGTCTGTCTTTATGCCTGTGGCACCCTGTTTTGATTACTGAAGCTTTGTAATAAATTTTGAAACCAGGAAGTGTGAGTTCTCCAGCTTTATTCTTCTTTTCAACAGTGTTTCGGCTATTTGGTGTCCCTCGATTTTTCCATATGCAATTTAGAATAGATTATTTCTTTCTACAAATATTGTTGAAGTTTTTGAAAGGCATAGCATTTAATGTTAAGATTGCTTTGGATAGTAATAACATCTTGAAAATATTAAGTCTTCCAATACATGATCATGGAATATCTTTCCATTCATTTATGTCTTCCATGGTTTTCCTTTTACAAGCTTTTCATATCCCTGGCGAAGTTAATTACTAAGTAGTTCATTCTTTTTGATGCTATAATCAATGGAATTATTTTGTTAATTTTCTTTTCTGATTGTTCATTGTTAGTAAGTAAAAGTGAAACTAATGTTTATGTGTTGCTTTTGTATCCTACTGCTTTCCTAAATTTGTTTATTAGTGTTAACTATGTGTGCGTGCGTGTGCATGTGTGTGTGATCTTTAGAGTTTTCTACATAAAGTATCATGCTGTGTACAAACAGAGATAATTGTACTTCTTCCTTTCCAATTTGCATGCCTTTTATGTCTTTTCCTTGCCTGATTTCACTGTTTAGGATTTTCAGTATTTTGTTGAATACAAGTGGCAATGTACGCTTCATTGTCTTGTTCCTGATCTTAGGGGTAAAACTTCCAGTCTTTTATCAGTGAGTTTGATGTTGGCTATTGAATATTTGTATATGGATTTTATTATGCTAAGGTAGTTTTCTTCTGTTCCTAGTTTGTTAAGTGTTTTTGTTATGAAAGATGTTGAATTTTACCAAATATTTATTCTATGTACATTGGGACTATTATGCTTATTTTTTTCCCTTCTGTTCATATGGGGTATTACATTGATTAATTTTCACTTGTTGAACGATGCTTAGATTCCAGGAATAAATTCCACTTGGTCATTCTAATATGCTGCTGAATTTGGTTTGCTAGAATTTTGTGGAGGATTTTTGCATTGATGTTCACAAGGGATATCGGTCTGTTGTGTTTTTTTGTTTTTTGCAATGTCTGTGTCTGGTTTTGGTAGTAGGGTCATGCTGGCCTCATATAAAGTATTCCCCCTCTTTGAGTTGTTGGAAATATTTGTGTAGGACTGACGTTAACATAGATCTTCTTTAAACGTTTAGTATAATTCAGCAGTGAAGCTGTCAGGTCCAGGAATTTTCTTTGTTGCTAGATTTGTGATTACAGATCCATAAACCTAACTAATTATAGATCTATTCAGATTTTCTATTTTTTCATGATTTAGTCTTGGTATGTTGCATATTTCTAGGGATTTGTCGATTTCATCCGACTCCTTCAATGTTTGACATCTGATTGTTCATAGTGCCTTATAATGCTTTTCATTTATGCATAGTAAGTAAAAATGTCCTCACTTTCATTTGTGATTTTGATGATCTGAGCCTTCGCTTTTTTTTTTAAGTGAATCTAGCTAAAGGTTTTTCACATTTTTTTTTTTGGAAAAATCAACTTTTGGTTTCATTGATTTTTCTCTACTTTTTAAATTCTCTATATCTGCTGCCTTTGGGTTTTCTTTGTTCTTCTTTTTCTAGTTCCATAAATTGTACAAATGGGTTGCTGATTTAAGATCTGCGTTCTGTTTAAATGTAAGCTTTTATAACCATAACTTTTCTCCTTAGTACTTATATTACTATGTCCCATAATTTTTGTTTGGTTTTGGTTTTATTCGTCTCTAAGTATTTTCTAATTTCTTTTTGTGATTTCTTTAATGATCCCTTAGTTGTTTAGAGAATGTTTTTAATTTTCAAATTTGAAATTTTCCAGTTCTCCCTCTGTTCCTGATTTCAAACTTCATCCTGTGGTGGTTGGAGAATATATTTTGTATGATGTTTATATTTTTAAATCTGATGATATATAATTTATGTCGGTTCTATTTTAACTTGAATATTATAA
Organism: Rhinopithecus roxellana; assembly: GCF_007565055.1. Classification (NCBI taxonomy): domain Eukaryota; kingdom Metazoa; phylum Chordata; class Mammalia; order Primates; family Cercopithecidae; genus Rhinopithecus; species Rhinopithecus roxellana. The sequence continues at coordinate 325,031 of NC_044549.1, forward strand.
AACTTATTGCTATTAATATAAGTTTAAAATCTTAGATTGGATTTTTTATAGATCAAAAGTGTAAGACTGCTTTTCTTGGATTTGTTTTATAAAGATATTTCACATTAACATATATGTTAATTTAAAAAATGTGTTTTTGCTACTCTTTATTTTTCCATGAAGTACTACATTATTAAATAATCCTTTTTTTTTTTTTTTTTTCTTTTTGAGACAGAGTCTTGCTCTGTTGACCAGGCTGGAGTGCAATGGCACAATCTGGCTCACTGCAACGTCCACCTCCCAGGTTCAAGCAATTCTCCTGCCTCAGCCTCCTGAGTAGCTGGGACTATAGGAGCACACCACCATGCCTGGCTAATTTTTGCATGTTTACTAGAGACAAGGTTTCTCTATGTTGGCCAGGCTGGTCTCAAACTCCTGACCTCATGATCCACCTGCCTCAGCCTCCCAAAGTACTGGGATTATGGATGTGAGCCACTGTTCCCGGCCAAAAATTCTTAAAGGGGTTCTATATTTTAGGAGCACTTAAAATTGGTTAAACCAACAAAGTGATCTTGCTTCTCAAACACAGCTCAGAAATGACTGTTTCTCAATAATACCTGTTGGATATTAAACTACTTTATAATTTAAAACAAAAAAATGGAAATAAATAACTTTTTAGGACTTGCAGGTTTTAAAAGAACAAGTTAAAGGAAAGTATGAAGATTACCAGAAAAAGATTTGTTTCTCATGTTTGTGTGTTCCCACTTCAGTTTTGCTCGAACCATGTTAATGTAAGAATGATGTCAATACAAAATAAAATTTGAAGCTGACCTAAAAGATTCATAGAGATATCAGAGGGGCTGCAGATAGAGAAACAGATGAACTGATGAGAAGTTGTAGAAGTATGTGCTAAGGATGCGTAACACACATTCTGAGATTGGTGGGGGTTTTGCATGTCAGCAATTGCAGGCCATTTTTGGCCATGTTTCCACCACACTGTTACTGATCACAGCTAGGAATTTCCTTTTAACTGGCCTTTTTTTCTTGAAATAAATAATTGATTTCTCAAGGTATAAAAAATCTCTCCATTGTATTCATTACAGAACTTCTAAACTTCAACTTTTCTAAACGCGATTGTTAAAATCCTTTTAAAAGTTAAATTAAGCTTATAAAGTATGTTTCTAGAAACATACTTAACATTCTCAAGGGATAAAGCACGTCTCAACTGTATTTATTACAGAATTTCTAAACTTTAACTTTCCTAAAAACTGTCATTAAAATCAAGCTTATAAAGTATTTTTTAATACTTTGACTTATCTCTCGAGCACCTAATTTCCTGAAAACTTCACTTAAGGGCTAACAGAATTATAAGGGTTAGACTTCGTATAGGAAATAATTTGTTTTGGGTCACCCTATCTTTGAGTTTTGTCCACATACTTTTTTGGGGGATGGACTCTGGAACAATAAAGGGGAAACTTAGGGATGACTAGGCTTTTGTGAAAGACCTTTATAGAGTTGGCCTCTAAAAGTGGCTTATTTTTTTACTCCAGGATAGATTGAGATGGGTGTATTAATGCTCAGTTTAATTTTGCCTAGGGTTCAATAACTAAATGGTGATTTTTTTTTCATAATTCACTGAAAGACTCACCTTTTGTAGTCCATTGCTAAAATGGAAATAAGTAATTTAATTGTGAGCTTAAAGAATAACACTGGGCTAGAATTACTACCATTGGAAGGTAAGGTAAGAGTTGTATTTATGCTTTAAACTAAAAATAAAATATATATTCATCTTTTTGTTCTTTGTCTAGCCCTTGTCTTTTTCATGAAATGTTTAATTTTTTTGTGTTAACTTTATTGACCTAATACCCAGATAGCTGGTAAGACATTATTTATGAGTGTGTCTGCGAGGGTCTTTCCATAAGAGATTAGTACTTGAATCAGTAAACTGAGTAAAGAAGATCTAACCTCATAAATGTCAACAGGCATCATCTAATCCACTGAGGTCCTAAATAGAACAAAAAGATAGACTAAGTGTGAATTTGCTCTAACTGGGACATTCATCCATGATGACTTTAAACATTGGCACTGCTGGTTCTTTGACCTTCAAACGGAGCCTGAATTATAAAACCTGCTTTCCTGGTTTCTAGCTTTCAGACATCAGATGGTAGAACTGGTTGGTCTCCCTAGCCTTGTGAGCCAAGTCCCATAATAAATCTCCTCATCTGTGTGTGTGTATGTATGTATGCGTCTATTTATTATTGGTCAGTTTCTTTAAAGAATCCTAACTAGTACAGTGATTATAATAAGAAAAAGGTACAAGATGACAGTTGATATGGCTTGGCTGTGTCCCCACCCAAATGTCATCTTGAATTGTAACTCCTACAGTTCGCATGTGCTGTGGGAGGAATCCAGTGTGAGGTAATTGAATTACAGGGTCAGGTCTTTCCCACACTGTTCTTGTGATAGTGAGTAAGTGTCATGAGATCTGATGGTTATAAAACACGTGTTCCCTGCACAAGCTCTCTCTTTGCCTGTCGCCATCCATGTCAGAAGTGATCTTCTCCTCCTTGCCTTCCACCATGATTGTGAGGCCTTCCCCTTACATGTGGAAAAGTAAGTCTATAAAAATTTTTTTCTTCCCAGTCTCAGGTATGTCTTTATGAGCAGCATGAAAACAGACTAATACAGTAAATTGGTACCAGTAGAGTGGAGTGTTGTTGAAAAGATACCCAAGGCTGGGCGCGGTGGCTCAAGCCTGTAATCCCAGCACTTTGGGAGGCCAAGATGGGCGGATCACGAGGTCAGGAGATCAAGACCACCCTGGCTAACACGGTGAAACCCCCGTCTCTACTAAAAAATACAAAAAAACTAGCCAGGCGAGGTGGCGGGCACCTGTAGTCCCAGCTACTCGGGAGGCTGAGGCAGGAGAATGGCATAAACCCGGGAGGCGGAGCTTGTAGTGAGCTGAGATCCGGCCACTGTACTCCAGCAAGGGCAACAGAGCGAGACTTCGTCTCAAAAAAAAAAAAGGAAAAGATACCCAAAAATGTGGAATCCACTTTGGAATTGGGTAACAAGCAGAGGTTGGAACATTTGAGAGGGCTCAAAAGGCAGGACAATGTGGGAAAGTTTGGAACTGCCTAGAGACTTATTGACTAAAATGCTGATAATGATACGGACAATAAAATCCAGGCAGGGGCTGTCTCAGATGGGGAATAGTAACTAGACTCGTTGGAAACAAGGTTACTCTTGTGATGTTTTAGCAAAAAGACTGGTGACATTTTGCCCCTGCCCAAGATATTTGTGGAACTTTGGACTTTAGAGAAATGACTTAGAGTACCTGGCAGAAGAAATTTCTAAGTGGCAAAGCATTCAAGAAGGGACAGGTGCTGTTAAAGGAAGTCAGTTTTAAAAGAGAAACAGAGCATAAAAGTTTGGGAAAATTGCAGCCTGTCAATGAGATAGAACGGAAAAATCCAATTTTCTGAGGAGAAATTCAAGCCAGCTGCTTAAATTTGCATAAGAAACAAGGAGCTGAATGTTCATCACCAAGACAATGGGGAAAATGTCTCTAGGGCGTATGAAAGACCTTTGTGGTAGCTCTTCCCATCACAGGCCCAGAGGTTTAGGAGAAAAAATTGGTTTCATGGGTGGAGCCCAGGGTCCCTCTCCTGTGTGCAGTCTAGGGACTTGGTGCCCTGTATCTCAGTTGCATCAGCCATGACTAACAGAGGCCAAGGTATAGCTCGGCCTATTACTTCCAAGTGTGGAACCCCCAAACCTTGGCATCTCCCACATGGTGTTGAGCCTACAGGTGCACAGAAGTCAAGAGTTGAGGTGTAGGAACCTCTGTCTAGGTTTCAGAGAATGTGTGGAACCATCTGTATGCCCAGGCAGAAGTTTGCTGCATGAGTGGGGCCCTCAGGGAGAACCTCTGCTAGGAAAGTGCAGAAGGGAAATGTGGAGTTGGAGCCCCCACAGAGAGTCCCTACTGGGACACCACCTAGTGGAGCTGTGAGAAGAAGGCCACCATCCTCCAGAACTCAGAATGGTAGATCAATTGAAAGCTTGCACCGTGCACCTGGAAAAGCCACAGGCACTCAATGCCAGCCTGTGAATACAGCCAGGTGATGGACTAAACCCTGCAAAGCCACAGGGTCAGAGCTGCCCAAGACCACGCTAATCCACCTCTTCCATCAGCATGACATGGATGTGAGACATGAAGTCAAAGGAGATCAGTTTGGAGCTTTAAGTTTTAACTGCCCTGCTGAATTTTGGACTTGCATGGGACCTGTAGCCCCTTTGTTTTGACCAATTTCTCCCATTTGAAACAGCTGTATTTACACAATACCTGTACCCCATTGTATCTAGGAAGTAACTAGCTTGATTTTGATTTTACATCCTCATAGGCAAAAGCAACCTGCCTTGTCTCAGATGAAACTTTGGACTGTGGACTTTTGGGTTAATGCTGAAATGACTTAAGACTTTGGGGGACTGTTGGGAAGGCATGATGGGTTTTGAAATGTGAGGACATGAGATTTGGGAGGGTCCAGTGGTGGAATTATATAGTTTTGCTCTGATTCCACCCAAATTTCATCTCAAATTGGAATGTTCATAATTCCTATGTGTCATGGGAGGGACCCAGTGGGAAGTAATTGAATCATGGGGGTGGATCTTTCTTGTGCTGTTCTCATAATAGTGAATAAGTCTTATGAGATCTGATGGTTTTGAAAAGAGGAGTTCCCCTGCAAAAGCCCTTTCTCTCTTTCTGCCTGCTGCCATGCATGTAAGACATGACTTACTCCTGCTTTCCTTCTGTGAGGCCTCCCCAGCCATGTGGACCTGTAAGTTCATTAAACCTCTTTTTCTTCCCAGTCTTAGGTATATCTTTATTAGAAGCAAAAAAAAAAAAAAAAAAAAAAAAAAAAATGGCCTGACACAGCAGTTAATTAATTTCTAGGACTAGTCCCTTAGCTATTTAAGCCCTTTTCCGTTTTTTTAATTCTGCAATTTTAGGTGGAAACTGTACCAGCTTGCTTGTTAACTTACCCTTTCACTTCCTGTAGAGTTTCTTGTCATTAAGCAGTGGTGGTAGGCAGAGGAGGTATGACAATGCAGATTTCTGACCTCTTTACTTAATACATTGAATCACGCCATGACAATGAGAATAAATGACTGGTGGTTATGACATCCAAAAACACACAGATTTCCTGAGTTCTGCTGATTTACCAGCTATTCTCTTTCTCATACGTTCTTGCTCTTGTTCCCAAACTACTCCCAGATTCAACCCCTCCACCAAGGTTACATTAGGGAGCGTGTATGCTGTTTTGTTTATCAATACTATTTACTTTATTTAAAGGTTGCTTTTTTCATTCTATTCCCTTTAACACACAGGGTCAGCTGTGGGAATATCTAGAGCCCTTTTTTTATAAAAAAGTATTAAGAATATAAAGAAAGGGACAGCCAACCACAAAGCCAATGCAGGAACCTTCTAAGTATAGGGCTCTGTGGGCCTGTGTGGGTTACGTGTTCATAAGGGTGATCCAATTAACATTAGGGGTCCACACCAAAATTAATCTGGAGTGTCATCAGAGCAGCTTCCTGAGATGGGCTTTTTGCTTCATTTATTCAAACTCCACCTTTGAAGGTGCCTTATTTCATCCTTGTAGTTTCAAAATTGTCATCACTCTGCAGACTTTTTCAACACTTTTTTTTTTTTTTTTTTTTTTGAGACGGAGTCTCGCTCTGTGGCCCAGGCTGGAGTGCAGTGGCCGGATCTCAGCTCCCTGCAAGCTCCGCCTCCCTGGGTTCCCACCATTCTCCTGCCTCAGCCTCCCCAGGAGCTGGGACCACAGGCGCCGCCACCACGCCCGGCTAGTTTTTTGTATTTTTTAGTAGAGACGGGGTTTCACAGTGTTAGCCAGGATGGTCTCGATCTCCTGACCTTGTGATCCGCCCGTCTCGGCCTCCCAAAGTGCTGGGATTACAGGCTTGAGCCACCGCGCCCGGCCTTTTTCAACACTTAAACAAATAAATTGATATGGTTTCGCTGTGGCTCCACCCAAATGTCAACTTGAATTTTAATTCCCATAATCCCATGTCAAGGGAGAACCCCAGTGAGAGGTAATTGAATCCGGAGGGTGGTTTTCCCCCATGCTGTTCTCATGATAGTGAGTGAGTTCTCACAAGATCTGATGGTTTTATAGGCATTCGACATTTCCCCTGCTAGCACTCATTTTCTCTCTTCACCCTTTGAAGAGGTGGCTTCCATCATGATTGTAAGTTTCCTGAGGTTTCCCCAGCCATGTATAACTGTGCGTTAATGACACATCTTTTCTTTACAAATTACCCAGTGTCAGGTATTTCCTTATAGCAATGTAAAAATGGACTGATACGGTAAATTGGCAGCAGGAGTCGGGTACTGCTATAAGGATACCTGAAAATGTGGAAGCAGCTTTGGAACTGAGTAATGGGCAGATGTTCGTACAGTTTGGAGGGCTCAGAAGACAGGAAGATATGGGATAGCTTGGAACTTCCTAGAGACTTGTTGAATGGCTTTGTCCAAACTGTTGATAGCAATATGGACAATGAAGTCTAGGCTGAGGTGGTATCAGATGGAGATGGGGAGCTTGTTGGGAAATGGAAAGCTTTAGCAAAGAGACTGGCTGCATTTTGCCCCTGCCCTGGAGATCTATGGAACTTTGAACTAGAGAGAGATGATTTCAGGTATCTGGCAGAAGAAATATATAAGCAACACAGCATTTAAGAGGTGAGAGAGCATAAACATTTGGAAACTTTGCAGCCTGAAAATACGATAGACAAGAAAAAAACATTTTCTGGGGAAAATTAAAGCCAGCTGCAGAAATTTGCATAAGTAATGAGGACCCGGCCGGGCGCGGTGGCTCACGCCTGTAATCCCAGCACTTTGGGAGGCCGAGACGGGTGGATCACAAGGTCAGGAGATCGAGACCATCCTGGTCTACACGGTGAAACCCCGTCTCTACTAAAAATACAAAAAACTAGCCGGGCGAGGTGGCGGGCGCCTGTAGTCCCAGCTCCTGGGGAGGCTGAGGCAGGAGAATGGCGTAAACCCGGGAGGCGGAGCTTGCAGTGAGCTGAGATCCGGCCACTGCACTCCAGCCCGGGCGACAGAGCGGGACTCCGTCTCAAAAAAAAAAAAAAAAGTAATGAGGACCCAAATGCTAATCAGCAAGAAAATAGGGAAAATGTCTCCAAGGTATGTCAGAGGTTTTCACAGCAGCCCCTCCCATCTCAGGCCTGGAAGTCTAGAAGGAAAAAATGGTTTCCAGGGCCAGGGCCAGGAACTTGCTGCTGTGTGCAGTCTCAGGGCTTGGTGCTCTGCATCCCAGCTGTAGCTAAAATGGGCCAATGTAAAGCTCAGGCCATCGCTTCAGAAGGTGCGAGTCTCAAGCCTTGGCAACTCGCATGTGATGTAGGGCCCATGGGTACACGAAGTTAAAAATTGAGGTTTGGGAACCTCTGCCTAGATTTCAGAAGATGTATGGAAACACCAGGATGTCTAGGTAGAAGTCTGCTGCACGGGTAGAGCTCTCATGGAGAACTTCTGCTAGGGAAGTGCAGAAGGGAAATGTGGGGTTGGAGCCACCACAGAGAGTCCCTACTGGGGCACTGCCTAATGGAGCGGTGAGAAAAGGTCTACAATCCTCCAGACCCCAGAATGATAGATCCACCGATAGCTTTCACTGTGCACTGGGAAAAGCTGCAGACACTGAAAGCTAGCCCATGAAAGCAGTTGGGAGAGGGGTTGTAACCTGCAAAGCCTCACGGGCAGAGTTACCAAGGCTATGGAAGCCCAATTCTTGCATCAGTGGGACCTGAATGTGAGACAGGGAGTTGAAGGAGATTATTCTGGAGCTTTAAGATTTAATTAGTGACTCACTGGATTTTGGAATTGCATGGGCCTGCATCCGTTTTGTTTTGGCCAATCTCTCCCTTTTGGAATGGGTGCATTTACCCAATGTTTATAGCCCCTTTGTATCATGGAAGCAACTACCTTGATTTGATATTACAGGCTTCTAGGTGGAAGGGAATTGCCTTGTCTCAGGTAAGACTTTGGACTTGGACTTTTAGGTTAGTTCTGGAATGAGTTAAGACTTTGGGGGACTGCTGGGAAGGCATGATTTGTTTTGAAACGTGAGTACATCCGATGTTGGAGAAGAGAGAGACAGAATTATATGGTTTATCTGCCCACCCAAATCTCATCTTGAATTTTAATTCTTATAATCTCTACATGTCATGGGAGGGACCTAGTGGGAGGTAATTGAATAAAGTGGGTGGTTTCCCCCATGCTGTTCTCATGACAGTGAGTTCTCATGAGCTCTCATGGTTTCATAAGCATCTGGCATTTCCCCTCCTGGCACTCACTCTCTCTCCTGCTGCCCTGTGAAGAGGTGACTTCCTCCATGATTGTAAGATTCCTGAGGCCTCTCCAGCCATGTGGAACTATGAGTCAATTGAACCTGTTTCATTTATAAATTACCCAGGTTCAGTTAGTTCCTTGTAGCAATGTGAGAATTAGCTGTTAATAGACCTTAGTGACTAAGACATCCACATAAATCCATAATTTAGGACTTTCCATATCTACATCATAAGAGCCATAAGATTTAAAAGTATTTATAATTATTTGATTATAACTTTATTCTCTAATATTATACACTGTACAAATATTTCTTAATAATTTACCTTTCCTTCCTAAAGTAATGAGTATCTATTCTGATATATGTAAATCAGCACTACTCACTATGCTGCATGATCCTTGACAAATTTTCTGATTTCCTTGTCTTATTAAGTAATAGCTACATTCTTTTAGGATACTATTTCTTGATCAGCACTCTCCTTCAGGCTCTACTTAAAAATTATGTAAGTCAGACTACTAAATCAATTTATGATCTAATTATGTCATTTCTTTATCTGTCTATTATTTGCCACTGTAACTCACTTGTTCAAAGGTTCAATGTAGGAATCATATAATTCAACCTGATTAATATAAGTATTTGCTCTAAATGACATTGGAAATGTATATATCCATTATAGCTCATTTTAGCACAAATGTTAATATTTCTATTGTAGAATTCACTCAATTATATCCTCATTAAATGTTGGTACAGTTTGAAGATATCAAATGGTATAAAATCAGCAATGCTGGGCAGCTAGCTACATTTATGAATTTCCTTTTTGCTAATTGAAGTTACTTATATTTGTTAAAATCTGGGAAGCTCTTAAAAATATAATTATGCCTTTAAATATATCTCTGCCAAAAAAAAACTTTTGGAAATAATTTATTTAGTGTCTCTGAGAACTGTGAAGTCTTAAGTCTGAATGGAATTAAAGGCATTTGTATTGTTCATCCATTCTTTTAAGTGGTATCTTTTCACTTAGTTTATTCAGTGACTGGGGTATGAACATTTTTGTAATTGGTATTCACTTCTATAACTGTGAACTCTCCCCGGTGACCACTATCTGTAATGGTATTAAGTACCACCTGTTCAAGCTATTTATATGTTGTAAATTAGTCCCCAGTACCCTCTGTTTCCAAAGTCTTATGACATCTAAGATGAAATGATAATAAATAATTTCATTAATTTATAAAACTCTGAAGATGGTAGAAAGATCTCTAAACTAATTCTTTAGATTATATTTATCAAGAACCAGATTCTAATCATTCTATATCTTCATAAAATATATTGAATTAGATTTCTCTTCTAACCTTTACAATAAATGCTGTATTTTCTATAAAAAGCCAGTACTTCTTGATGAGAACTTGTGTGTTTATTTAGCTCCTGGAAAATTTTAGCTCTAATCTCCCCTATTTCATGCTATTTATGTTTTAGACCTTCTTTCTGAGTGTGTTTTGTTAATTTGAATTTTATTGCCCTAAAGCAATTTATTATTATAATAAACATAAATTACATCACCATAACTCATATGAAGTTTTCTTCCCTCCCCCACAAAGTTGTGACCCATCAGGTTTTAATAGATTGCAGTTTTTGTAGAACTCCTCTACCAACAATTTCATAGCTACTTACTTTTTAAATGCACACTTACTGTGCTAATGGTTGGAGAATAAGAGGTCAAGATGGTGGCTTTTACAAGGAACACATATTTCTGAGCATATGGCCTGCAAAGCTAAGATAAATTTTAAGAGAGAGAAAATATCCTAAGTATTTATATATTTAATTATGTTATATTTGAAATCACGTATTTAGAAAATAAAAGTAGACGTTTTCAAACAATGTCAGTTTCTATCAGCATACAGCAGGCATATCCCTCTCCATGCACAGATGCACAGAAAAAAAGAGAAAAATTAATTACTAAATTCTAGTGGCTGTAATAGGATGATGTAAGTTTCAAGATGTGTGAAAGAAAACATAAACTAAAATAATTAGTAAGGACTGTGATGTTCAATAAGGCAAGTAATAAATTCTCTTAGTCTTATCTTCTTCATTTGTGAAATTGTTAAATATTTTGCACGACTTCTTTTTTTTTTTTTTTTTTTTTTTTTTGAGACGGAGTCTCGCTCTGTCGCCCAGGCTGGAGTGCAGTGGCCGGATCTCAGCTCACTGCAAGCTCCGCCTCCCAGGTTCATGCCATTCTCCTGCCTCAGCCTCCCGAGTAGCTGGGACTACAGGCGCCCGCCACGTCGCCCGGCTAGTTTTTTGTATTTTTTAGTAGAGACGGGGTTTCACCGGGTTAGCCAGGATGGTCTCGATCTCCTGACCTCGTGATCCGCCCGTCTCGGCCTCCCACAGTGCTGGGATTACAGGCTTGAGCCACCGCGCCCGGCACGACTTCTTCATACTCAGAATTTAATTGTGGTTGGCTTAGAACTGTTTCTCTTTCAACACTGTCTTCATTTCTCCACACTTTTACTAGACCTTAGTCGTGATTGTTAATATGTCCTCAAATATCATATACACACAAGGTTCCTTGGAGATGGTAGAGTGTAGCGAATAGTCAACCAGGTTCTGGGTTTAAATCCTACATCCTCTGCTTTCTAGCTGTGTGCTTTGGGTCAGGCTAGTTACTGTCTGAGCCTCATTTTCCTCATCTGATGGTTTTAAAGACAAAATAATATATAAGAGAAAAGAGTTAAATAATATGTGAAAGTATTCCAGCCTCTGACACATCAAAATTCTCAAGAAATATTTACTGTTCTCAGAACAATATTCTACTCTATTCACAATAACAATTGTTACAATTTTTATGACTGTTCTAAGCTAGAATCTCTACAAGTCCAAGGGTTAATCAAGAAACATTAAATGTTCCTCCAAATAATTATTTATATTTAATATACTTTAATTTTAGAACAGTTTTAGGTTCACAGCAAAACTGAGCATTGAAGTGCAACAGCTTTAAGATAATTTTTTGCCCTTTCAGTATTTATTTTATTTAGACCTGATTAATTATAAAATTATTTTTCCTTAGCCATAGGAGTTCAATATTACATTATAAAGATGTTTCAACTGGAAAGCATTTTTTAACTTTGTCCTAAAGAATTTCATGTGTGTGGCATGTGCATGAATTCCTTCTTACTCAGTTACTTTTATTATTTTATTCTATTTTAATTTGTTCAAATTAAAATCAATGTCACATTCTCTGCAGTTAATCACTAAATTTATGTTTTGATGTAAGAAAGGTAAATAATCCTCAGAACATTATATTTTTGAATTTTTCCTTTGAGATAATAAAGAGATCTTTAAAAACTGATGAGAACATATTAAGGCCACACCACACAGAAAGTTTGGGACAGAAAGACCTTAAACTCATCATCTTGATACTCTAGTCATTTTAATTGTTATTAAATGATACCGCAAATTATTTTTCAATGTGCTTGCTAGTTGGATCTGAGTACTTTAAATGGACATTGTCAATTTTTTAATAAAAGAAATATTTATAAGCATGTATGTTTATATCCAAATATTTGGGCATTTTGTATAATTCTTTATCATTTGCACACAGAAAAAGACGTCTTGTTTAATGAACTCCCAGTTCCACATGGCTGGGATAGCCTCACAGTCACAGCAGAAGATGAAAGGCACGTTTTGGGACAGAAAGACCTTAAAATTCATCATCTTGATACACTAGTCATAATCTATATATTTTGCACTATACAATTGTACAAAATATTAACAATTTGACAAATGAAGATGAGGCTAAGAGAGAATTCATGGTTTCTTGAAGAAAGAGGTTTCTTTCTTGAGGTTTGTATACTTAAGTTCTTCAAGCACATGGAACCCATAAAAATTGTTCTAAAAATAATATTCTTCTAGAGTTCTTCATAGTTTCATTGTTTCAAACATCATCATTGTGCTATCCACATTTCCAGTAACCATACTATGAGTCAGCTTCATCTAGCAAACCGAATTAAATTAAAATATTCCACCATGATTGTGGGATTGTGGGCTTAATTTTCTTTTCTTTTTTTTTTTGGCCGGAGTCTGGCTCTGTGGCCCAGGCTGGAGTGAGCGGCGCCATCTTGGCTCCCTGCAAGCTCCGCCCCCCGGGTTCCCGCCATTCTCCTGCCTCCGCCTCGCGAGGAGCTGGGACCACAGGCGCCGCCACCACTCCCGGCTAGTTTTTTGTATTTTTAGTAGAGACGGGGTTTCACCGGGTTAGCCAGGATGGTCTCCATCTCCTGACCTCGTGATCCGCCTGCCTCGGCCTCCCAAAGTTATTTTTTTAAATATAATTCAGATTTTACTCTAGTATATTTAATGAGATATTAATATCACTATACAATCTTAATTTTGGCATGATATATCATTTTATGTCCCTCAGCATTTAAAAACCCTTTGTCATTATAGCTTGCACTCGCTATCTTTTAATAGTGAACTTAATCTATTCATACTAAATATGATTTTCCCACATATGGATCTATTTCTACATCTTTAAGAAAATTTCACTTTATTTTTTCTTCTTTACTTTTTTCATTTGTTTTCTGCTTTTCATTGACTTGATTGCATACTTTTTGCGGGGTATGTTGTTTGTTTGTATATTTGTTTTTCCGTTTAATCTGTCTCCCTTTTCATTGCTCTTTGTTTAGTTATTCTTAATTGTTGAACAAAGTACATTAGCACTAACAAAACACAACATTGCATTGGCAAAGTATAACTTGAATCAATAATGTCCTTCCACCTGAATAATTTAAGGGCTATAGAAAATTTTAGATATGATCATCTCTTCCAGTTTTTATGTTATTGCTCTTTGTAAATATAATTGTACATTGTTTTTTAAATTCCAAGCTAAATATTCATTACCCTTAATGTTGTCATTGTTGTTACTTTGGTTATTGATTATTTAGATACAACGACATACTTTCAAGTTTCTGTATAACTCAGTGTCACTTAGATCTCACTCTTTTCTTCTGAAAAGAATTTTCTTCTCATTGAAGCATATCTTTTTGTATTCTTCAGTATGCACTAAGTGTAAACTCAATCATTTCTTTGAGTGTGTGTGTGTGTGTGTGTCTGTGGCAGGGTCTCAGGCTGTCACCCAGGCTGCAGTGCAGTGGTGCAATCATGGCTTCCTGCAGCCTTGACTTTCTGGGCTCAAGCAGTTCTCCCATCTCAGCCTCCTGGGTAACTGGGACTACAGGCACTTGCCACCATGCCCACACCTGGCTAATTGTTTGTGTTTTTAGTAGAAACGAAGTTTCACTGTGTTGTCCAGGCTGGTCTTGAACTCTTGAGCTCCAGCAATCTGCTCTCCCTAGCCTTCCAACGTGCTGAGATTACAGGCATGAACAACCATGCCTGTCCTGAAAATTATTTCATTTTATTTTTCTTACTCTTAATAATTTAGAAAGGTTTAAAATCATAGATTGATGGAGATTTTCTCTTAGCACTATTGTCTTTTATAATTTGAAGATACTTTCATTTTAAGTTATGAGTGGAAAACAGAAATTACCTAAAAGGGCACGATTACTAGACTGACAGTGTTATGGGTTGAATTGTGTCCCTCCAGCAAATAATGAGGCACTAATTCCCATAGCTGTGAATGTCACCTTGTATGGAAATACAGCCTTTGCAAATGACCAAGTCAGGATGAGGTCATTGGGTTGGGCCCTAATCCAATATGATTCTGTCCTTACAAAAAGGAGAAATGTGGACACAGGGACAGATAGGCATAGAGAGAAGATGACGTGAGGACACAGGAAGAATGCCGTCGACAAGCCAGGTGATATGGTTTGGCTGTGTCCCCACCCAAATCTTATCTTGAATTGTAGCTCCCATAATTCCCCTGTGTTATGGGAGGGACCTGGGGAGAGATAATTGAATCATGGGGGTGGTTTCTCCCATACTGTTCTTGTGGTAGTGAGTAAGTCTTACAAGATCTGTTGGTTTTATAAGGGGTCTCCACTTTTGCTTGGTTCTCATTCTCTCTTGCCTGTTGCCATGTGAAATGAGCCTTTCGTCTTCTGCCATGACTGTGAAGCCTTCCCAGCACGTGGAACTGTGAGTTCATTAAACCTCTTTTTCTGTAGAAATTACTCAGCCTCAGGTATGTCTTTATGAGCAGCAGGAGAACAGACTAAAACACCAAGAAACACTCAAAGCTTCGAGACATTAGGAGAGAGACTTCCCTGGAATAGATTTTTCCTTGTGGTTCTCAGAAGGAGCCACCTTTTCAACGTCATGGTTTTAGACTTCTACCCTCCAGAACTCTGAGACAGTGCATTTCTGATTAAACCACCCAGTGTGCGGTGTTTCGTTAGGCAGTCCCAGGAAAATACGAGAGATACAAATTGTGAACAGAAACAAGAGCCAGGAGAAAACAGAACCTTCGACTCTCCATGCAGTACTCTATCATTTCTTTCTGGAGGTTTTTAGAAGGCATTTCAAGGATTCAGCAGGGGGTTGGTAGACCACTGCTAGGTCCACTATGTCCCATTCCTGTCAGATGCTTGCAGGAACTGCAGTGTTGACTAGGCTACACTTTTTCTGTTGACTGCTTCTCATGATGCACACTTGACCCTATGCCCTCTCTTAATCCTGGCAGCTCCCCATACTCTGCCTGAATACATACCAGTGGACATCACTACCAACGTGCCAAAGTCCTCAATATCTCATATTCCATGCAAAAGTACATAGACGGGCTCTTTCGATTTATACTGTCATAGATTATACCAGCGAGGTATCCAAGTGATGTCAGCAGGGCCCCAATGTATTTTAGAAATTTTAATAAAAATTCCTTTTTACAAAATCAGATTTTGCTATAAAGTCAGGCTTACAATCCCTGTGTTCTTTTTTGAGGATACATTTTTCCAAAAGAATCCTCAGCCATCCACATAAAAACAGTTTCCATATATACATAAAAGCAGTTTCCAGATATACCAATTGGGAATTTTTATAACTGGTAGAAATAGGTTAAAAATTGGACTTTCAAAAAATACAGTTGGCCTGTCGTGTGTACGAGCTCCACATTTGCAGATTCAACCAACTATGGATGGAAATATAGTATTCCCAGATTGCACAGCCCAAGGTTAGTTTTCCCAGGTTATACAGGGCCAGTGTTGGAATTTTAGCATTTCTGGATTTTGGCATCCATCAGGGTTCTAGAACTAATCCCCCATGGAGAATGTGGAACCACTGTATGTACCAATGGCAAATAAGCACTGAAAATTTGCTTGGCATCATTAGTCATTAGGAAAATGCAAGTAAAACTGCAATGAGATACCCTATGGAGCCGCTAGGACGGCTGTAATCAGGTCACAGAAGATGGAGTGCTGGTGAGGATGTGAAGAAACTTCGATGGTATAGTTGCTTTGGAAAACAGTAGCAAAGTTTTTTTTTTAAATTTAAATATACATTTATCATATGACTCAACTATCAATGCCTAGATGTTTACCCAAGAGAAATAAAAGCATGTTCACACAGAGAGCCATTTGCTAATGTTTATAGCAACTCTATTCTCATGGCCTTAAACTAGAAATAACCCAGAAGCCCATATATTAGTAAAAGTGTAATCAAATGGAACACTAGTTTGCAATAAAAAAGAATACAATATAGTCATATGTAACAGCATGAATAAATCTCCAAAGCATTAAGTAAACTCAATAAAAAACAATCAAGGCTACATAGTGTATGATTCAATTTTTGTGACACTATTTAATAGCCAAAACTATAGCCACCCAAATCTGATTGGGGTAGAGAGGGGCTAGGTGCCAAGTTGGGGTGAGGATTGATTACAAAGGGGCACTAGGTAACATCGTACTTTAGGTTGCTGTAACAGAATATCATAGACTAGGTAGTTTATAAACAACCAAAATTTATTTTTCACAGTTTTGGAGACTAGAAGTTCAAATTCAAGTTACTGACAGATCGACTCACTTCCCGATTCAGAGGTGGCTGTCATTTTTTTGTCTCCTCACATTGTAGAAGGACGGGATATCTCCGGGGTCTCTTATAAAAAGCACTAACTCCAATGATGAAGGCTCTGTTCTTATGACCAAATCACTTTCCAAAGGCTCCAACTCCAAATACCATTGTATTGGGTATTAGATTTCAACATTTTCAGGAGAATATAAAAATTGAATCTATAGAACAAGGGAATTTTTAGGACGAAATGTCTCCATTGAAGTGGTTGTTACACTACTGTAAACATTTGTCAAAATTCATCAAATTGAACACTTAAAAAATAAAATGCTGTTATATATCATTACTGTTTGGATGCGTGCCTCCAAAAAGCATGTGTTGAAACATAATGCAACGAAATGCTGTTGGGAGGTGGGGCCCAGTGGGAGGTGTTTAGGTCATAAGGGCTGAGGCCTGTGAACAGAGTCATGCTGATTTAAAAGAACTTAAGGCTGGGAGTTCAATCTCTTGCTGTCTCACCTTCCACCATGAGATGACACAGAAAGAAGGCCCTCACCAGACGCTTGCCTTTCCATCTTGGATTTTCCAGTTTCCAGAACCATGATGGATCTCTACAAGTTGCCCAGTCTCTGATGTTCCATGATAGCAGCACAGACTGAATGGAAATACATATGTATTGCATTTCAATAAATATTAGTAAGAAATTAAACATGCACCACAACACAGGGATCTTTGAATGAGCACTGGATCCCTCTGAGCAAGGACGTGGACTCGTGTCGTGGAGGAGAAAGAACTGGGTCAGAGCCTTGAGAGCAGAAAGCATCAAATATTCTACAGCTTGAGCCTGCCATGATGGTAGCAGGAGGAACTGAAGATTCCTATGGTTTTGTTGTCTTAGATGGTGAATTGGACCCCACCAATGGAGGGGTTTACAGTGTGAGCAGCCATTTGTTTTATATAAACAGTTGTATAAAATGAATGTGCCAATAAACCGTAACAAAATACATTGGGAGAGCTTAAAACCTAATCTACGTTTTAGGGAGTCTATTATGGATAGACTTGACCTACAGAATCTATTCACACTTTTGATAAGCCAGTAATTTGCTCTCTATATAGATACCCCTAATTCAGGCTTCAGGGGCTAATAAGTGTTTCCAGAACTGCAACCAAATGATCAATATGTGACAATGTAACACAGGCTACAAGATTCTGTATTTTGAATGTTGAATATGTGTAGATATAGAACTACTAACAGCTAATCAGTGATTCAGTGATGCCTATTTCTTTTCTATTTTCTTTATATGTATCGTAATTTCTCAGTGGCATTCAAGAAACCCTGGAAACCACATTGAAAGTGGAATTATTTGATTTGGACATCTGTAGATACTTGTTCATTAAAAAATTATCCAAATATGTCTTTAAAACTTCATAAAATGTCAACTTAGAAACTTAATGTGCCTGGGGCTTAGTCCAGAGGACAGTGGTGTCAGGTAAGCTCAAACAGGAAGATAATGGAAGGGGATTTGAACTTTATAATTACGATAAGGACTCCTGGTCAGTTTCAGAAAGACAACGACAGGACCAGAGTATACGTTACCGCCTGCTGTGTATATGCAGCACCAGTGGTTATACCTGGTTCTTTGTGTCCAAATCAGAGCACAGGCTCGACGTGAACAATCCTCCGTCCGCTGATGAGGGAGGCTTATCCGCTCAGTTGGAGGTATAATTTCCCTGCATATCGCTGCCAACTTCCTGTCACTGTCCCAGAGGTTTCGAATAAGCATTCATGACCTTTAAACAGTCTGATTTCCCCAGAGTCTTTGAACATAGCTAGTTGGCTCTACTAGGCTGAAAGCCATATGGCATCAATTGTAAATGTTTTGCTACCATTTCTAAACATAACCACCTGCCTAATTTACTGTTTGCTGGATGCTCACCTTGAATGTGAATATGTCCACCTAATTTTTTTCTTTAAATTAAGAAATGTAGTTTAAAATTATGATGAATTTTATCCTATCAAGATGTTGAAGGGGGATGCTGAAGAAGATGCACAGTCAGTTTTGTATAAATCCACTTGTTGGAGAAAAGTGTTGAAATGAGCAAAAACATCATATAAGTGTAAGCATGGAGATTGTTGACATTATAGTTTTATGAAATTTGCAACATGAAGTACAAGGTAAATAAATATCTCATTTTGAACTCACATATTTAGTACAAAATATTGCCCCAAGTCCTAGGGCTTGGGGTTATTTAGAAAAGAGAAGACCCCTAGAGCTACAAACCATTATGTAACCAGATAGCTTAACTTCAACATGCATTTCATTTTATTTTGTTAATCTTGGGTTTCAAGATACAACCTTGAGGCAAACTGCAGAAGCCTTTCCCTTAGCCATAAAATAGACTCCGTATCCTTCCCTTTCCTACCATGTGTACTCCCTTCACATTTATCTAATTGTATGCTGTCATCTATGTGCCTTCTTAGAAGTTTCAGTGGCTAATCACGAGTCTGACAAAGGAAGCTTGGAGATTCAGTGGCAAAATTCCCGAGATCACTTCAAGGTGGCTGGCTATTTCACAACCCTGCCATTGTGGGGATGACACCAGCCTGTGGACTGAGACCCACAATAGCCACCAGAGCAAGACACACAGACGTTGTACTCAGCACAATTCTTGCATGCTTTCCTTATCCGTGTTTCCACTTTCAAACCCCTACCTTCACTCGCAAAATTGAAGTGGTTGGTTTGGATGGGAATCTGGCCACATCCCCTTTACCAGTTTTGGTTCATAAAACCACTCTCTTTCTAGCAGACCTCACTCTTGTGAACTGGACTCTGCAAGTGGTAAGCATTCAGATCTGTATTCAGTTACAACTAGGTGATCTCTCTGCAATGGATACAGAAAAGATAGGTTCAAGGGGAAACATAAGGGAAGAGGGAGGGGGAACTTAAATATTGGGGATAAGTGAATTTGGGGTAATTAAAAGCAAACATAGAGAAAATTCTAAAGGGAAACTGATAATAGTGTATATGGAGACATTGTGCTCCTCAATCGAGATTTTAAGGATACAATATTGTTTCCAGTCATCTCCCTTTCAGCAATATAGTCCAGTAACTTGATGCAATCACATTACCAGTTCTCTTCTGAGGAAACAGTTTTAGACAGATTCAAAGCCCAGTTGTTCAATTTAGCCAAGATTCTTTGATTTCTATTTTAGCTAATTAGTAGCAATACAAACTCTTGCCAAGCAAGGAATGTGAATTCTTGAAGATTAAATTTTATTTTATCTCTATCTAAAGGTAGGAAACCAATCTTTTGGGAGGCACAGATTAGGATGACAGCCAACATTCATTTATTCATTCTAAAATAAAGCCTTTATGTGTAATGAATTATTTGTCATAATTCTAGAAAGTGGCATGTTCCAGCAGTTATAATTATAAAGTATATTATTTTTGCAGAGTAAAATAGTAAGCCATATCATTAAGATCAAAATGATACTTAAAGGAAAACTATAACTATGTCTTTAGTATATTAAAATTAGATAAGATTTTATACATCTGTCACTGCAAAATAAAACACTTTTTACATATTTTTTTGGCTCACGCACAACTAAATTTGATGAGATAACATATACAAATATTTGACTGGGTCAATTTCCTTTACGAGTTGTATTGTAATTAATTCAATAAGCATGTATTGATGACCTACTGTATACAACACATTTGGCTTTTAGTATGTTTGATTTTGCTCTGTCATCATGGATCATGATGTTTGTGACTGGGCGGTGTGATTTACTAAATATTTGGAAGCTTTTTTTTCTCCATTAGCCAAAGAAATAAGTAGATAAATAAAAGCTTAAAGCTTTTTAAAAAAAATCCATGTGGTGTTCTTTTGAGAGGTATAGAATTTGTCTAAGCTCCAGTTCCTTCCATTGGAAAAATGCATATTTAAATGACGTAACATGTATAAAGGCAATTGGTGGCTGGGCACAGTGGCTTGTGTGTGTAATCCCAGCACTCTGGGAGGCCCAGGTGGGACGATTACTTTAGCCCAGGAGTTCAAGATCAGCCTGGGCAACAGGGAAAGACCCAGTTTCTACAAAATATTTAAAAAATTAGCTGGGTGCAGTGGCACGTGCCTGTAGTCCCAGCTACTTGGGAGGCTGTGGCAGGAGGATTGCTTAGGCCTGGGAGGTGGAGGATACAGTGAGCTGTGATCGCACTACTGCACTCCAGTCTGAACGACAGACTGAGACCCTGTCTCTGATAAGAAAGAAAGAAAGAAATTGACAAATGGGATCTAATTAAACTAAAGAGCTTCTGCACAGCAAAAGAAACTACCATGAGAGTGAACAGGCAACCTACAGAATGGGAGAAACTTTTTGCAACCTACTCATCTGACAAAGGGCTAATATCCAGAATCTACAAAGAACTCAAACAAATATACAAGAAAAAAACAAGCAACCCCATCAAAAAGTGGGCAAAGGATATGAACAGACATTTCTCAAAAGAAGACATTCACACAGCCAACAGACACATGAAAAAATGCTCATCATCACTCGCCATCAGAGAAATGCAAATCAAAACCACAATGAGATACCATCTCACACCAGTTAGAATGGCAATCATTAAGAAGTCAGGAAACAACAGGTGTTGGAGAGGATGTGGAGAAATAGGAACACTTTTACACTGTTGGTGGGATTGTAAACTAGTTCAACCATTATGGAAAACAGTATGGCAATTCCTCAAGGATCTAGAACTAGATGTACCATATGACCCAGCCATCCCACTACTGGGTATATACCCAAAGGATTATAAATCATGCTGCTATAAAGACACATGCACACGTATGTTTGTTGCGGCACTATTCACAATAGCAAAGACTTGGAATCAACCCAAATGTCCGTCTGTGACAGACTGGATTAAGGAAATGTGGCACATATACACCATGGAATACTATGCAGCCATAAAAAAGGATGAGTTTGTGTCCTTTGTAGGGACATGGATGCAGCTGGAAACCATCATTCTTAGCAAACTATCACAAGAACAGAAAACCAAACACGGCATGTTCTCACTCATAGGTGGGAATTGAACAATGAGATCACTTGGACTCGGGAAGGGGAACATCACACACTGGGGCCTATCATGGGGAGCGGGGAGGGGGGACGGATTGCATTGGGAGTTATACATGATATAAATGATGAATTGATGGGTGCTGACGAGTTGATGGGTGCAGCACACCAACTTGGCACAAGTATACATATGTAACAAACCTGCAAGTTATGCACATGTACCCTAGAACTTAAAGTATAATAAAAAAGAAAGAAAGAAAGAAAAAGAAAGAAAGACACACACACGCACATACATAAAAAATAAAGGCAAAGAGTAGGCCCTCAATAACTTGAGCTAATATCAATCTGTATTTCCGTAAATTGGTGTCATTCTATGTATTCGTAGCCTGCAAACCTGTTGCAGTCCAGTCTTTGGCTCCTTTTCCTGTGGCCTTAGAAATTTATATTAGATAAGGATAAGAATCACACTATATACTTATCCTTAACTGTTTTACAGTTATTTTCAGATTTACATTTTCTATGGTTACCAAATTACAAATGACTGCATATAAAAACATACCTTTCTGGGAAGTTGAGTTTCTCAAAGTTCAGAGGAACTCATATGCACTTACATGTAAAAATTATATAAAATATGCACATGTTAACTGGTCATATATACTTAAAAGATGCCTAACAAAATTGGGAGTTCACAATGGTGTTACACACATATTTGAAGTTGCAAATAGAAAAAACCAGATATCCAGAAATCAGGCTGAGTTTATACTCTAGAAATATTTGTAATTCCTCAGTAATAAAGTGACAGAACTTGTGACTTTTAAACTAAAAATTATGCATAACTCTATTTTATACTCTTTTAGCCATCAATAACTTATATTAACAACTAAATTAAGTTATACATCAGGCCAGAAAGGGTAGCAAATTTCTTATGCTCTCGTATGGGAAGAAGAAAGGCATTTTTAGTGTATGCAACACAAAATGGCCAGATGGTACACACAATCCATTGTTGCAAGGCTTCTAGTTCTTTCTGTGCATTGGAAGAAAACCAGGTGACAAGTTAGGCAGCAGTTTTTATGTCGTACGTTTCCGAGTTGCATATAATCAGAGAATAAAGATCTAGAAGATAACTTCCAACTAAAGCAAGTCATTCTTAGTCAAAGTCACAAGCATTCACTCGTAATAATCACAAATGCTTTCTGTTCTCAAGCTTAAAAACCTATTCGCTATTTTCTTCGGACTCTTTCAGTGTTTTAGATTTTTTGCACACATAATCTTATATTTTCCTCTTCACAGAATGGGATTGGCAGAAAAAATGAGAGAGCTTTTTGCAGTTAGTGATTTTTTCCAAGTTCACAGAGCTGGTAAATACACCATGTGATTCACATAAAACATGAGAATAGCCAATATGGGGTACCTAGAAATGAGCAGCATTGCAATTATAATACAAATAAAAATTATACGCATTTTATGAGTTTGAATGATTACCACAGTAAACATGGATTCATATGTTAGGCCGTGATAGAACCAAAAGAAGACATTACGTGATTCTTTTTTAATGGGATGCATCTGCTTGGGACAGGCTGTGCTTTTTAGAGGAACAACTTTATCCTTCAGTAAAAACTTCTGGAGAAGTGTGATATCAAAGCTCAATTAAACCTGATATTTAAAGTCTTTACACTAAAATAATGAATCTGTTCGTAAACAATACAAGAATGAGATTTGGCATGAAATCTATGGCAGTATATCTCATATCAGTGCCTACCTAGGATGCTAATTCACAAGGAAAAAGATTTGTCATTCTCTAATGTCAGACAGTTATTTGAAGGCTGTTTGCTTTTTTTTTGGTAAAGATACTTTAAATAAGGAACCTGGGGAAAGAGTTATGGATATCTACTGTCATGAAGAGGAAGACTGCTTACTGAATATAATTGAATGGATTTTTTTTAATGAGTATTGGTATTTCAATTTTCAAGAAAAAAATAATAAACTGATATATGCAAAATCTTCATGCTGTGGGCCATATTGAAAGAGAGTAAATAATTGAAATAAAATGCCAAGATATTGGTGGGGACCCATCTGTGCCTACTAGGATCTCGATGTTACCCGTGTCCTCTTAGGCATTTCAAACATGTGCCAGAAGACAGGGCTTCTCAGGCCATGATTTTTCTATTCCTAAAAATAATTTACCAGGAAAAACAGACAAATGAAGACTAAATGCTTCAAGAGGGAACCCATATAATGGATTAAATGAGGCACAGGATAGAAGTGTGTGAGGCACTTTGTATTAGAGCTCGTTTCAAATACCATCAGTTACAGGAGGTTTCAGAAAAAAAGAAAACAGCCTGTGTTCTGCAGAAACAACTGTGTGCCATGTGCTGTAAAACGGGTGTGAGGAATCAAGGAAAGAATGCCTTTTCTTCTGGTTGTCATCTTCCTTCTGGTTCCTAGCTAACTGCAACAATTTGTTTTATATTTATGTGCTTTGGGCACCTTTGTTTATATGCTTATGGCACCTTCCATGGCAACTAGTGCTTACTCATTTTGACAAATGTCACTTTATTAACAATTATGATGTATGCAAAGAGGACTAACAATCCCTGTAGATGCTTGATATAAGACATGTTATCTAAGCTCTACCACACCTGTATCAGTAGAATTATTTCCCTATTATACATGAAGATATACAGGCACACCTTGGAGATATTGCAGTTTCAGTTCCAGACCACTGCAGTAAGGCAAATTTTGCAATTAAGTGAGTCATACAAATTTGTTGGTTTTCCAATGCATAAAAAAGCCATGTTTACATTACAATATAACCTTCTGAGTGTGCAATAGAAGTATGTCTAAAAAAGGGCACATACTTTAATTTTAAAATATTTTATTGCTAATGATTATCTGTGCCTTCATCAAGTTGTGATTTTTCACAGGTCAAGGGTCTGGTGCTAATGCTGATGGCAGCTGACCAATCAGGGTGGTGGTTTCTGAAGGTTAGTGTGGCTGTGGCAATTTCTTATAACAAGGCAGCAATAAAGTTTGCCACATTGATTGACTTTTCCTTTAGTGAAAGATTTTTTTTTTTTGTAGCATGTGATGCTGTTGGATAGCTTTTCCCCACAGTAGAACTTCTTTCAAACCCAAATGCTGCCACTGCTTCAGCAGCTAAGTTTCTGTAATATTCTAAGTTCTTTGTTGTTACCTCAAGAATGTTCACAACACCATCACCAGGAGTAGATTCTCTCTCAAGGAACCACTTTCTTTGCTCATCCGCAAGAACCAACTCCTAACGCGTTAAAATTGTGTCATGAAACTGCAGCAACTCAGTCCTATCTTCAGGCTCCTCTTCTAATCCTAGTTGTCTGGCTGTTTCCACCCCATCTGCGTTTACTTCCACTGAAGAGTTAAACCCCTCAAAGTCCTCTATGAGAGCTGGACTTGGCTTCTTCTAAACTCCTGTTATTGCTGATATTTTGGACTCCTCCCAAGAATCACAAGTGTCTGTAGTGTCATCTAGAGTGGTGAATCCTTTCCAGAAGATTTTCAATTTACTTTACCCAGGTTCACCAGCAGGTCACTATGGCAGCAATAACCTTACCATATTTAGTTCTTATGTAATACAACTTGAAAGTTGAAATTCCTCCTTGATTCAGAGGCTACAGAACGGATGTTGTGCTAACGAGCATCAAAATGTTAATACCCTTGTTCGTCTAAATCAGAACTCTTGGGTGTTGAGGAACATTGTCAGTGAACAGCAATACTTTGAAAGGACTCTTTTTTTTCTGAGCAGTAGGTCTCAAGAGCGGGATAAAAATATCCGGTAGACCATACTGCTAACAGATACTCTGTCATTCAGACTTTGCTCCATCTGTAGAGTACAGGCACAGTAGATTTTGCATAATTTTTACCATTTTCAGAATGGTAAATGAATATTGGATTCAGCTTCAGTTTACCAGCTGCATTAGCCCCTACCAAGAGTGTCACCCTGGCCTTTGAAGTTTTAAAGCCAGGCATTGACTTATTTTCTAGCCATGAACATCCTAGACATCATCTTCTTTCAATGTAGGTCTGTTTCATCTACACTGGAAATCTCTTGTGTAGTGTAGCCGCCTTCGTCTGTTATCTTAGCTAGACTTTCTGGATTATATGCCAAACATCCTAGACAGCATCATCTTTCAATGTAGGTCTGTTTCATCCACACTGGAAATCTCTTGTGTAGTGTAGCCGCCTTCGTCTATTTAGCTAGACTTTCTGGATTATGTGCCAAGGCTTCTACATCAGCACGTGCTACTTCACCTTGCACTGTTTTTATTTTGGAGATGGCTTCTTTCCTTAAAAAATATTAACCAACTTCTTCTAGCTTCCAACTTTTCTTCTTCATCTCTCTCAGCCTGAAGAGAATTGAAGATAATTTGAACCTTGTTGTAGTTGGTTTGATTTTCTATCCAGACTAATCAAACATTCTTCATATCAGCAACAAGTCTCCTTTACATTCTTTATCATTCATTTGTTCACTGTAGTAGCACTTTTAATTACCTTCAAGAACTTTTCCTTTGCATTCATAAGTTGGCTAACTGTTTGTTTTAAGAGACCTAGCTTTTTGCCTCTCTCAGCTTTCAAGATGCCTTCTTCATTAAGTTTAATCATTTCCAGCTTTTGACTTACAGTGAGAGATGTATGATGCTTTTCTTTTCCCTTGAACACTTGCAGGCCATTGAAGCGTTATTAATTGGTCTAATTTTAATATTGTTGTGTCTCAGGGAATAGTGAGGCTTGAGGAGAAGAAGAGAGATGGAAGTACAGCTAGTTGCTGAAGAAGTCAGAACACACATGACGTTAATTAAGCTCACTATCTTATATGTGCAGAGTGTATGGTGTCACACAAACAATTACGATAGTCACATAAAAGATGATTGCTGATCACAGCTAACCAGAACTGATACAATGACAATGAAACACTCTGAAATACTGTGAGAATGACTGGAATGTGACACGGAAACCCATAGTAAGCATGTGCTGTTAGAAAGAATGTTGTGGATAGAATTGCTTGAGGCAGGCTGGCCACAAACCTTCACACCATATCTACAAGGTGCAATAAACCGAAGTGCAATAAAACGAAGTATGCTTGCCTTTGCTCCAAGTTACACAGAAAAGAAGTGGAAGAGATTAGATTCAAATCAAATCTCTCTGATGCCAAAACCCATGATCTTAATCATTAAATACATTGCTTCCAAGTCCATGTCTAGATAATATATATTTCATAGCTTTTATATAAAAATATACTGTTTAACATCATCGCATTAGTTATACACACACACACACACACACACCTAGTTTCCATCCAATGTGAGAAACACTTACATTCAGAAAGTTTTCTTTAATTAAACAATGGTTGCTTAAATGAGCTACTGCTTTAAGCAAGAAACAAATCTTAATCTGCAATATATAATTAGAAGTAGCATTTATAACATTAAAATAAGCCATGACTGTTTTTCCAAAATAATGAGAAAATGACCCCTTAAATCTACTATCCTTTAAAAGGAAAGACGTCTGTTTTGCGTATCTTTATGAAGGACATGAAATTTGGCAAGGCAAAAACTTTAATTTAGGTTATTAAAAGAAGCAGGTTAACTCATATTTATGTTTCATAACTGATTTTATTTTTTTTAAAACCTTGAGTTTTCTTTGTATTTATTTTGTACTATTTTTAAATGTATAGGTCATTTGCAAGTAGTTTCTGAATTTTTGGTGCAATTCAAATATTTAGTTTAGTAATACCTGTGGTTTACCTACTAATTTAAAAAGATGACTATAACATGCAAATTAAGATTATAACCACACATTTTCAACTGCAAGCTATATGGAGAGAGTAGTTGATATAAAAAAGACAGCAAATAAAAATTACATAGATTCTATTTTCTTTGCAGTTAAAAAATGAATTGGAAAAATGAATTAGTAATAATGTTTAAAATGCATTTAATTGTGTTTTCTAATGTTGCATGGCATAAACTTTTGACAGCTCGGTTGGAAATGTATGTCTGAACTAGATTTCAGAGATTGTTTTCCTCTTAGTGTTGGTGACATACTAACTGCTATGTCTTGATTTGGCCACTTGATGGAGCTCTTTCATTTTGCTTTCAGCAATCTAAGCAGTGACAAACTTACCTTTCTGGGCAGGCATAAAAGTGTGTATATGTGTGTGTGTATGTGTATATATATGTGTGTGTGTATATATGTGTGTGTGTGTATATATGCTTAAAGCAATTCATTATTTGGCATATTTAATATTCTCTACAGTTTTTTATATATGTGAAATTTATTTTTTTCTGTGGGGAACCATAGTGTTAGTAAGTCGATCTTTAGAAAAAAAATACTACTTCTTAAATAAATTCTTGTTTTCATTTCCCTCCAAGAATTTTTTTTGCAGAAAATTAATTTTAAATAATTCTAAATATTTAAATATAATCATATCCAAGATGTTATTGTTCTTTAAATCAAACTGAAATTCTATTTCTGGGATGTCTTCAAAATTAGTAGTCAGAAGCACTCACAAGGTCTTGGGAATTAGAGTGTGTTAGGTAGCTATGGGAACTCCCTAACAATTATCCTTATTGGGAAAGATAGCTTGAGAAGGGGAGAGATTGATTTTGAAGTGAAGCTTTCAATAAAGTCATATAGAACAATTAGGAAAAACTAGAAGTGAAGGGCAGTGTGAAAATCTCCTTCTCTTCATTGAAAGCATTGACACTACAGATCATCCAAGAGCTGTGGATTAGATATCAATCAGCTATTTGTGACCTTTCATTTAAGCTTTCTGAAATTTCGCATAAAATAGGATTAATCGTAAGTCTCTCATGAGGCTCAGAAACAATAAAGCTCACTATAGTAATACATTTGTAAACTCTAAAATCATCATGTAACTAGTAGTTGTTGGAATGATCACATTGTTGTAAAGAAAGCCTACATTAAGCGTGTCAGCAGATCTCGGAGAAAAAGGCCATCTTCAGTAATTCTACCTTACAAAATATTTTCCATGCTCTGTAATGTCTGGCTCCTAGTCTCAAGAATCTCAAGCAAGTAAGGCCTCTTTTTTGTTTGCCATTTATTCTAAGTGATCTCTGCCACTTCAGTGGCATCTACTCGCATGCTAATGATGGCCAAATCCATTTTTCCAGTCCGGAATTTGTACGTGAACTCTACCATCCTATTAGACATTTTCTCCCCAGTATTCTGGAAATTTAAATTTCTCTTTGTCTTAAACCAGACTCACTCTGTTTATTCTACAAACTGTTGTGTACACTTGGCCGACAGAGTTTTTGGTTTTTAAATTGATGACCATGATTAATTTCTCTTTTGGCTCCCCAGTACCTAGCCTACAGTGGTCAGTGACCGATTAACCATTGAATGAATGAAGTATTTTGAAGCTGAAGACATAGATTTGACCTAATGATGATAATTTCAAACATCAATTTGTTTTTTTGTGACTCTATTAGAGATTGGTGTATACAATATTACTTTCCTACTGATTCTTGTTTTTATCTACTTTTGGTCTACACAAGGCATTGAATCCATAAGGCACTGAATGTGCCTTCATTTTCAGAGTTTAAAAGAAATTTCATTGCTGCACTAATGATAAAAATTTAATAACTCTTTTTTAGGAATAAGTTATAAAATACTATTAATGCTTTTTCTCTATATACACTTTTTCTTCTTGAATTACTGGAGTGAAGAAATTCACTTAAGAGAAATGTCCTTCAATAAGAACAGCCGTAAGGAAAAAGCATATTTTCACTGCCAAGAAAAACTATCAGATAAAATACATTCATTGTGCAAAAAAAATTATAAATAATTTCTGTAGACATTGAATATGGTATGTACTGTTGAATGTGTTGGGGATAAAGTAATAAACAAAAGTACATGTTCTTACATTCTTTGAGCTTATGTGGGAGACCCAATATAAACAAATGTGCTATTTATATTTTGGTTTAACTTACTTTATTTCAGGTTGCAACAGAACTCTACAAATTGTGAAGTAGGGAAGGTGACGAAGTAACAGAGGCTGCTGTTTTCTAATGGGTTGTCAGAGAAGATCTTTCTAAGGGGAGACTTCATACAGATATCTGAGTGAAATGAAGCGTCAGAGCATCTGGGGAGGACATTTTGGATTTGCCTTGAGAGGTCTCAAGGACCTTCCAGGGCTCTCCAGAACCCCTCTTCAAGGATCTCTGACAAGATACTGATGACAGAGATGTCTGAGGACTGAGCTGGGACAATCCAACATTTGTAGTACTGATGCAAAGAAAGCCCACCAAAAGAGATTTAGATCACTTCTATAGTTCTATGAAAATATTTTTATGACTCCCAATTTTCATTTAGTTCGCATAGTTTTTCCTCTTCATGTCACATTTGCCCTTTTGTTGACTGGAAAGAAATCCATACACTTACACACTGTATTCTGTAACAGCATAAACTGTTTTCAGTGATGGGAACATCAATTTATAGGTAAGTACAGCTCTATTAAAGCACATAGGTTCAGATACTAAAATCAATACAAAGAACATATTCTTGTATCTCCCAGTCCCCTGCTCCCATTTTACGTAGGCTTTACATTTCTGGCAGACAGAATCTCGCTGCTTGTTTGGGATCCTTGGCATCACAATACTTGTCATAGAGTAGGCATGCAATGCTTTTAATTGGAATTAATAAGTTAATTTCAAGGGGGTGGGGAAGTGAGCAAAAGGGGTTTTATAACCCTGTTTCCTAAAGAGCAACCAGTGGTGAGCCACTGTTGGTTGCTACACAAGGCCACTCCTGAGATCCCACTTCTACTATCATAAATAATCAAGTACATGAAAAGAATATAAGATGAAACCCATCCTTTTCTGACAATAGTGTCTTGCTTCTGGAGATAAAACTAATGATTTTCACTGGAAATTTTTAAGCAATATTTGGAGGAAAAGCTAAAGAGAGATTTAAATATTATTCCATTAGGACAGGACTGCCTGGTAACTTACAGGACACCCATTTAAATTTGAACTTCAGGTAAGCCACTAATTATTTAAGATGTTCTTATGCCAAAGAGTTATTTGTTTTTTTACGTGAAATTGAAATATAAGTAGAAATCCTCTATTTTTGTTTGCTAAATCTGACAATCCCATGTTAGGAATACTTTAGACAGATGAGGGTAAGATACTTTTTCTGGATATCAAGCAACTCCCTCAGCCAAAGTCAAGGAGCCGATAGGATAGATTCATATGGCTAAATGTCTTAGGCCATTGGCAAAAAGTGTGGGTGTAGTTTTTTTAAGACAAAATAAAAGAAAGGAAGCTAGCTTTTAGATGGGTGAAATGTTCTTTCTTAGCTATGATTTTATTAAAAATATACTGAGATGAGAAAATCCATTGTTTCTCAGATAAGAAATCCAAACATAAGCACAATAAAACATGTGAAAGAAATAAAATGCATGCTATAGAATTAAACCATATTCAAATGTATACTGATAAAGCAAATATGAGAGAGGATAATAATACATGAAGCTAAACTAGGCCCTCTTCCATGAAAAATCGTAGGCTCAAATTATCTGTGGAGGGGCTAGGTCACTCATAGTGACAAAAAATGAAGACACTAAGAAGAATCATATAACCTTTTTAGTAGTTATATATGCAAGAAAAAGCATTAAGCTTCTAAGTGAGGTAAACAGTAACAGAAATATTCCCAACCATGTGATAAAGACATTAAAAAATTACCACAATTGACAGAACTCCAGGATCTTGAGAGACTTGTTAGATTCTAAAGGAAGTTGCTAATGAATAAGGAAAGCTGTTAAACAGGCATTGAAAATCTCCAAAGAACTAGGGCATGCATTAAAGAAATCTTCAGGAAAATGCAATATAGTAAAATTCAGAAAATAAAAAAGTTTAACTATGGTGTGGTATAAAATTCCAGTGGTGTGAATTTCAGAATCAGGAATAGACCTAAGAAGGAAGAGGAGGAAGAGGAGAAGGAGGAGGAGCAGAAGGAAGACGAGGAGGAGGAGGAGGAAGAGGAGGAAGAGGCAGAGGAGGGGGAAGACCATTCTACCAAAGATCATTACCTGTCAAAACCGTGAAGTCTCTTGATAACATAAGCTACTGACGAGATTTTAAATTTGCATGTAAAATGCCACGATTATTAAAAATTTTTACGTACAAAAAGGCCTGGGTTATTTGAATGTGTTCTCTAACGCTGGTTGTGTGCTCGGATTAAAGCCCTATCACTGGCGTTCCAGCTCCGCGGTGATCCTGTTTTGAGGGTTAGTTCCTGGCAATGGTGCTATGAGTATATTTGCCAAATTGTCTAAAGACCACTTTTTTTGTTATGCAAATATCAGTTTAGTCATCTAACTTCCGTATACAGTTCTGGAACAAGAAGCATCTGAAAAAAAAAAAGAACATATTATTCTTATGACAGTTTAGCTAAAAGTGAGGGAAGGGGATATTCTTTGGAGGAAAAGGATTCTAACAGGGACCTAATATATTTAGTTTTGTTTATTAAAAACAAATTTCTAATGGTTTCAACCCAGAAATTAATTAAAATAAAAATGGAAGTTAACATGAAAAATTAACAAAACTTTATCATTTCTATTTGCTTTTGTTAAGTGTGTTTAGTAAGTGTTCAGAAAAAACATGGCATTATATTAATGTTTCCTAAATATTTGAAAATCTGTTATTTAACACTTCTTATATTTCTTTTTTTAAATTATTATTATACTTTAAGTTCTAGGGTGCATGTGCACACTGTGCAGGTTTGTTACATATGTATACTTGTGCCATGTTGGTGTGCTGCACCCATTAACTCATCATTTACATTAGGTATATCTCCTAATGCTATCCTTCCCCACTCCCTCCACCCCATGACAGGCCCTGGTGTGTGATGTTTCCCTGCCCAGTGTTCAAGTGTTCTCATTGTTCAGTTCCCACCTATGACTGACAACGTGCGGGGTTTGGTTTTCTGTCCTTGAAAATAGTTTGCTGAGAATGATGGTTTCCAGCTTCATCCATGTCCCTACAAAGGACATGAACTCACCCTTTTTTATGACTGCATTGTATTCCATGGTGTATATGTGCCACATTTTCTTAATCAAGTCTGTCATTGATGGACACTTAGGTTGGTTCCAGGTCTTTGCTATTGTGAATAGTGCCACAATAAACATACGTGTGCATGTGTCATTATAGTAGTATGATTTATAATCCTTTGGGTATATACCCGGTAATGAGTTGGCTGGGTCAAATGGTCTTTCTAATTCTAGATCCTTGAGGAATCGCCACACTGTCTTCCACAATGGTTGAACTAGTTTACACTCGCACTAACAGTGTAAAAGCATTCCTATTTCTCCACATCCTCTCCAGCACCTGTTGTTTCCTGACTTTTTAATGATTGCCATTCTAACTGGCATGAGATGGCATCTCATTGTGGCTTTGATTTGCATTTCTCTGATGACCTATGATGATGAGCATTTTTTCATGTGTGTGTTGGCTGAATAAATGTCTTCTTTTGAAAAGTGTCTGTTCATATACTTTGCCCACTTTTTGATGGGGTTGTTTGATTTTTTCTTGTGAATTTGTTTGAGTTCTTTGTAGGTTCTGGATATTAGCCCTTTGTCAGATGGATAGATTGCAAAAATTTTCTCCCATTCTGTAGGTTGCCTGTTCACTCTGATGGTAGTTTCTTTTTGCCGTGCAGAAGCTCTTTAGTTTAATTAGATCCCATTTATCAATTTTGGCTTTTGTTGCCATTGCTTTTGGTGTTTTAGTCATGAAGTCCTTGCCCATGCCTATGTCCTGAATGGTATTGCCTAGGTTTTCTTCTATGGTTTTTATGGTTTTAGGTCTAACATTTAAGTCTTTAATCCATCTTGAATTAATTTTTTTATAACGTATAGGGAAGGGATCCAGTTTCAGCTTTCTATATATGGCTAGTCAGTTTTCCCAGCACCATTTATTAAATAGGAAATCCTTTCCCCATTTCTTGTATTTGTCAGGTTTTTCAAAGATCAGATGGTTGCGGATATGTGGTATTACTTCTGAGGCCTCTGTTCTGTTCCGTTGGTCTACATATCTGTTTTGGTACCAGTACTATGCTGTTTTGGTTACTGTAGCCTTGTAGTATAGTTTGAAGTCAGGTAGCATGATGCCTCCAGTTTTGTTGTTTTTGCTTAGGATTGTCTTGGCAATGTGGGCTCTTTTTCGGTTCCATATGAACTTTAAAGTAGTTTTTTTCCAATTCTGTGAAGAAAGTCATTGGTAGCTTGATGGGGTTGGCATTGAATCTATAAATTACCTTGGGCAGTATGGCCATTTTCATGATATTGATTCTTCCTATCCATGAGCATGGTATGTTCTTCCATTTATTTTTGTCCTCTTTTATTTCGTTGAGCAGTGGTTTGTAGCTCTCCTTGAAGAGGTCCTTCACATCCCTTGTGAGTTGGATTCCTAGGTATTTTATTCTCTTTGAAGCTATTGTGAATGGGAGTTCACTCATTATTTGGCTTTCTGTTTGTCTGTTATTGATGTATAAGAATGCTTGTGATTTTTGCACATTGATTTTGTATCCTGAGACTTTGCTGAAGTTACTTATCAGTTTAAGGAGATTTTGGGCTGAGATGATGGGGTTTTCTAAATATACAATCATGTCATCTGCAAACAGGGACAATTTGACTGCTTCTTTTCCTAATTGAATACCCTTTAGTTCTTTCTCTTGCCTGATTGTCCTGGCCAGAACTTCCAACGCTAAGTTGAATAGGAGTGGTGAAAAAGGGCATCCCTGTCTTGTGCCAGTTTTCAAAGGGAATGCTTCCAGTTTTTGCCCATTCAGTATGATATTGGTTGTGGGTATGTCATAAATAGCTCTTATTATTTTGAGATACGTCCCATCAATACCTAGTTTATTGAGAGATTTTAGCATGAAGGGCTGTTGAATTTAGTCAAAGGTCTTTTCTGTATCTATTGAGATAATCATGTGGTTTTTGTCGATGGTTCTGTTTATGTGATGGATTATATTTATTGATTTGCGTGTGTTGAACCAGCCTTGCATCCCAGGGATGAAGCCGCCCTGATCATGATGGATAAGCTTTTTGATGTGCTGTTGGATTCTGTTTGCCAGTATTTTATTGAGGATTTTCACATCGATGTTCATCAGGGATATTGGTCTAAAATTCTCTTTTTCTGTTGTGTCTCTGCCAGGCTTTGGTATCAGGATAATGTTGGCCTCATAAAATGAGTTAGGGAGGATTCCCTCTTTTTCTATTGATTGGAATAGTTTCAGAAGGAATGGTACCAGCTCCTCCTTGTACCTCTGGTAGAATTCAGCTGTGAATCCATCTGGTCCTGGACTTTTTTTGGTGGGTAGGCTATTAATTATTGCCTCAATTTCAGAGCCTGCTATTGGTCTATTCAGGGATTCAGCTTCTTCTTGGTTTAGTCTTGGGAGAGTGTAAGTGTCCAGGAAATTATCCATTTCTTCTAGATTTCCTAGTTGATTTGCGTAGAGGTGTTTATAGTATTCTCTGATGGTAGTTTGTATTTCTGTGGGGTCGGTGGTGATATCCCCTTTATCATTTTTATTGCGTCTATTTGATTCTTCTCTCTTTTCTTCTTTATTAGTCTTGCTAGTGGTCTGTTTTGTTGATCTTTTAAAAAAACAACTCCTGGATTCATTGATTTTTTGAAGGGTTTTTCTTGTGTCTCTATCTCCTTCAGTTCTGCTCTGATCTTAGTTATTTCTTGCCTTCTGCTAGCTTTTGAATGTTGTTTGCTCTTGCTTATCTATTTCTTTTAATTGTGATGTTAGGGTGTCAATTTTAGATCTTTCCTGCTTTCTCTTGGGGACATTTAGTGCTATAAATTTCCCTCTACACCCTGCTTTAAATGTGTCCCAGAAATTCTGGTATATTGTGTCTTTGTTCTCATTGGTTTCAAAGAACATCTTTATTTCTGCCTTCATTTTGTTATTTTCTCAGTAGTCATTCAGGAGCAGGTTGTTCAATTTCCATGTAGTTGTGTGGTTTTGAGTGAGTTTCTTAATTCTGAGTTCTAATTTGATTGCACTGTGGTCTGAGAGACAGTTTGTTGTGATTTCTGTTACTTTACATTTGCTGAGGAGTAGCATTTCTTACATTTCTAATGTAAAAACTGTTTAAAGACTATTGCATGCTAGTTTAAAAATTACGTACTGAGTGGTCCAAACAGACCATAATGTTTTAAAAAACCAATATTCATATCACACACATTGAAGTTAGTTTCAATTAGATATTACATGATACTGTTTGTTTAGGGAAGATAGTGTTTTCTTTTAATATTGCAATGTGTGACATACTGTAAAACTTTTATGTTGAAGCTTTAAAAAGACAGAAATAAGAGAAACGCAAACACATTCTGAGTGGCTTTAAAAATAAGAATAAATAGTGCTTCCAAAACAGCATAAAATGGATAAAACAGCAAAAAAAAAAAAAAAAAAAAAGAGGAGAAATGTTATTGTTGTTTTTTCTTTGTTTTCTCAAGGGGAAAGAATGGTACTTTTATCATGGTTGGACATAACTTCTAAAGAAAACCAAGTTTAGAGCTTTCTATGTATTTCCTACATCTTTCTTTAGACAATGGTACCACGTGATCTGGTCTAATGCAGCTGCGACACACACACACACACACACACACACACACACACACACACACACACACATCACTGACCAGGATATGCTGTGCTATTGCTTTTGCTTCTTAGTGTGAATACTGAAAGGCCATAAAGTCACCTTCAGCTCTTTGGACGTTGACTTCCTGTGTGTCCTGCTGTGCAGACAGGGCCTGCTACTACGCTGTTTCCTCTGAGTCCCACACGCTGTGCCAGTTTTGTACAAATTGAGCCAGATATTTTCTACAAGGCATCATGGTCTGCCACGGGAATTTTACACTGAAAAGTCAGCAATAAACATTTTTCTACTCATTATTATTTATATGTTGCTATGTAAGAAACCACCCCAAAGCGTAATAACTTCAAATCACAGCCATTTTATTGGGTGTGATGCCATCAGACAGCAATATGGGCAGGATGAGGAAGAGATAACTCATCCACGATTGACATGGTTTTGGCTGGGACAGCTCAGCTGCAGCTACACTGGCCTCATTCCCACGTGGGGCACGGGTGCTTGCTGTTGCCTGGAATGCCATGGGTCTCTTCCATGTAGATTGTGTTTCTACCTGTGGCCTGTCAGCCTCCTGTCTCTCTGTGTGGTTACCCTCTCTAATAGGAGATCCTGGAATTCTCTATGTGGAGCTGAGTTCTGAAGGGGGAAGTAGAAACTGAATACCTGAGCTCAAAAGTCCTAGAACATAACTTCTGTGACATTTCACTGATCAAAGCAAGCTACATGGCAACCCAGATTCAGGAGTTAAAGAAACAGCCTTCACCTCCTGACGGGGGGGTGGCAAACACTGCAGAAAAGGGGCATAGGCATGGTCATTGGTGGGCAGTTTTTGTCACTCTAGCACACTGCTGTTATGGGTGATTGGCAGCGGCCTTTGAAATGAACAGCTGTACCCAATATCATTTTGCTTTGAATAAGGCAGGAGCATGGATTTTAAGTTTTTCTCTAAATTATTTCCTGAAGGAAAAAATATATGTATCTGCTCGTTTGTGGTTATAATGTTAAATTAGTTTTAAAAGTTTAAAATTTCGATATAATCTCCTTCTCCTCAAGTAGCTTAGCTGGTCAATTCAGAAGGACTAAATGCATCTATTTCTATTATATTTTTCACCCAGTTTGAAATAGGCAAGTCACCTGTACTAATTTTCTGTGATAAGATGTGGAGACCAGGTTATGTTTCCTTGCAGATAAGCACACTCAGAACTGAAAGAACAAAGTTGAAAGTATGTTGTTTCTGTAGGGAACAATGTTAAATAATTAATAACCTGCATCAGTTCTGTGTGCTGGAATGTTTTTGTGGGGGTAGGAAAAATATTTGTTTTGCACTTAAATTATACAATTCTACTTCCTAATGCTTCTGCTACAGTAGCTTCTTTTTGTCTTATCACCTTGAATCAATGTTTTTTGTGATGTGCCATTATCTTACTTTAAGCTCTTCAATTTCTTCCAATGGCTGGTAGAAGAAAGTGAAAATTCCTTAGTGTGACATTTATGACCCTTGCCTGGTTCCAGCTAAAATTCATCATGCCCCATCTCACGGCCTGTGCCCCAGCCAATCAAACTGCCTGTAATTTTCTCAAATTACAGTCTGGGTCAGACCTGCGAGACTCTGATAGTTCAGCGCTCTCTGTTGCATCTTTCTTTGGTCCCTGACTTCTTATACTCTCCCACCTCCCAGAAAACTTGGTCCAAGAACAGTGCTTCTCTCCTTAACCTTAGTTCAGTATTGAATCTTATATGAATCTTCTTTATAACTGCCTCCCGTTATGCAGAAATGACTTTTTTATCCCATGTGTGCTAATTTCTAGACTTCCATGTGTTTTATCTTTGAAGCTATAGTATAATTCTGCATTTAATTACTTATTTATCTTTTTCTATGGCTGGACTACATGTAAATATATCTTTTTTTTTTTTTTTTCTAAATCCTCTCTTCCTAGGACAATGTCTGGCACATGTTTGGTATTTAAGAAATGAGGCTTGCTAAATTAATGCATATATGCCAAAATCCCTTATGATATTGAGTCTTCCTAGTAACAAGTATTCTAGACATGGTCTAAGACAGATGCATAAGTATTATCTCGGCGGGGATTATCCCAGTATGATTCAGAACAGATTACTCATATATGATTCTGTTTTTTTTTTTTTCTTTTTTTTAATTGAGACTGGAAGCATGATTAGAGGGCGAATGTGATCACGCTGAAGATGTGCTAGGCTAGATTTTATCCAGGGTAGATTTTCTCTTCTTTGCCATAAACTAACCAGCAGACTGTTTAAGAGCCACCAGCAACTCCATTTTTTCTTTCAGAAGTCTTTTAAGACGTCATGTTTGATGTGCTTGCTTTCCAGGGCATACATTAGTTGAGTGCAATTAAATAAAGGAATGTTGAATCCACAAGCCATATTGCACTGAGTATGTTTTGCAGAAATGTACCTTGATAGGGCACATCATTCCCGTACACATTTGGGGGCCTGCACTCATGTATTGAAAACAATTGCATCAAAAAGTGACAGTCTTGATTGCGATTTTCATTTGATCTTACAAGTTATTTCCAAAGGTCATGGTGTTGGCACATTTTTAACTCCTGTGTCTCCTTCACCCTCTAAAACAGACTTAGCTCCACCTTTTCATGGAAAACCACAAAACCCTCAAATCATTGTATTGTCCTAACAGTTTTCAAAGAATTACTTTCTTCAAAGTTATTTTCCTCTTTTTTTAGCTTACATTTCTAAAGCTAGAGTCAGGATAGTTGATTCTGGTGCTGAAAAAAAAAAATCAGTTAATAACCATTTTTATAAACTACTACACATTTCTTTGGTGTTTCTTTGGTTGGTGTCATGGAATATTGTGCATTTGGAGGTCAGAAAGAAATTGGTACACTTTTTTTTTTTTTTCAGACAGGGTCTCACTCTGTCCCCCAGGTTGGAGTGCAATGGTGCGATCTCGGCTCACTGCAACCTCTGCCTCCCGGGTTCAAGTGATTCTCCTGCCTCAACCTCCCAAGTATCTGGGATTACAGATACAGGCACCTGCCACCATGCCCAGTTAATTTTTGTATTTTTAGTGGGGACGGGGTTTCACCATGTTGGCCAGGCTAGTCTCGAACTCCTGACCTCAGGTGATCTGCCTGCCTTGGCCTCCCAAAGTGCTGGGATTACAGGCATGAGCCAACACGCCCAGCTGGTTCACATTTTAAATATACTACTTTTTAACCAAATGATTTGGGGCAAGTTTCTCCCCTTTTTCATATGTGTTTTCTTATCTATAAAATCTTCTTTATCCCTGTGGATCTCTATTCACCTAGAAAGTCAAGATAAAGCTTTCCATTTGCTTCCCAGTATATATTTGGACATTTTACCGTAGTGAACTTACCCATGCTTGTTTTTCAGGGTGTTCATTTATATTACTTTGGAAAAGCAATGATCTTGCCATCCTCTTTGTTGTCTTCTGATTTCTACTCCCTATTTTTCATTGAGATTTACTTCTGCCCTCAGGTGATATGTGCTCATCCATCTCCATTGTATATCAATAGGCCTTTGAAAATAATCCTGGCTGTAAATCCTGACTATTAAATAATTCAGAATTATTTACTCCTCTGCATCATCCTGATATATATTGCCGTGTTGTTCACACTGTGTTCAGTGGTAGAAACACATGCTAAATTAAAAATGCAGGTACATTTTCTTTTTTTTCTTTTTTCTTTTTTTTTTTAGACAGAGTATCACGCTGTCACCCAGGCTGGAGTGCAGTGGTGTGATCTCAGCTCGCTGCAACCTCTGCCTCCTGGCTTCAAGCGATTCTGCTGCCTCAGCCTCCCAAGCAGCTGGGATTACAGGTACCCACCACCACACCCGGCTAATTTTTGTTTTTTTTACTAGAGATGGTGTTTCACCATGTTGGCCAGGCTAGTCTCAAACTCCTGGACTCGTGATCTGCCCACCTCAGCCTCCCAAAGTGCTGGGATTCGCAGTATATTTTCCAATCACTATATATGCATTCTTCAGTCTTCCTGCTTTACTCAGCATGTACATACATAAAATGTTTTCTGTGTACCAAGCCTGATTCTAGGCACTGGGCATAGACTAAAAACAAAACAAAACAAAAGGACAATCTCTTCCCCTGCCCCCTTGAAACTTGCAGGAGAAAAAATATAGTAAACAAAAGAATAAAGTAAATAAATTTGTCATTTGAATAAACACAAAGAGTGATATTATAGAACAAAATCCTTGAACTACCCTTGAACAATGAATGAAGAGTTTTTAAAGAAATGCCTTTTAAGCTGATACTTTAAAAATAAAGATTAGCCGCATGACAGGGGTCAAGGAGGAAGTTTGAATAAGTAAAATTAACCTAGAGATGAACGTAAGGAAGAAATGCAGATTAGAATGTGCAGAGCTTTGAAAGAGTTATTTTAAGAATGTTCTTACCTTATCTCAAGGGTACTCGGAAGATACCAAAAAGTTTCAGCAAAAGGGTAACTTGACCTCATTTGTATTTTTAAAGAACTCATTCTAGTTTCTGTTTGTGGAGCAAGAAAAAAGAAAGATTGTTTGGGAAAGAACAGGAAGTGGGGGAAGATCATAAGTAGAATTCTACAAGTAGGTTTTGCAAATGTATGTCTAGAGCTAGAATAAATATCTGGTGCAGATGTAAATTTGAGTTACTTCAGCCTATCATTATGAATGGAAAGAATGGGAGTAGGTGAGATGGCATTGAGTGTATATTGCAAGAAGAGTGGGAAAAAGAAATTATGAGGAACTTCAACACTTTAAAATTAAGTAGAAAATTAGGATCTGGTAATGAACAATCTAGAAGCCAGAATTATAGAGGTGTAAGGAGCATCGTCAGAATGAGGTTACATTGTATGATGGGTGCTGTGATTACAGCTCTCTTTAAGGGTGGCCTCAACTGCCTGCAACCAATCACTGATCAATATCGGGAAACGAAGGCACGGTCTACTCATTCCAACTAGAACTTGGCCTTTATACAACTCTGAAGTGTTATTTTAACACCAGCGTCCCAGTGGTCTGAAGCTGCGTCCAGCCTACTTCTCTCCTTGTCTCTCTTCTTTCCTAGGTATTGATCCCAAGAGAATTCCATAAAAGACATCCTTCTTGTTAGTATCCATCTGGCATTCTCCTTCCCTGGGAACCCAACTGGTAGCACATGGAAAACTGTGTGTGTGTGTGTGTGTGTGTGTGTGTGTGTGTGTGTGTGTGTTTAAAGAAAGAGTGTGCTAGATTGTGTCTAGTAATCTTACACAGTCAATAAATGATGTGTGGAATAGGAACAAACTAGTGCGTAGCTCTTTTGTTTTAGTAATGAATGCAGCTGAATTGGTCAAGTCATGCAAGCAGCAATGGAATTGGACTGTGTAGAGGAAAAGAGATGGAGATTTAGGATCCGGAATGTTGACAATCTTACTGAAGAGTTTAGAAGGAAACACAAAATCAGGAAAATGGTAGCACATGTGAAATTTGTTTGAGGTAGAAGACATTGCATAATTGACTTTGAAATGTTCCTCCACAGGTGGGGGAAGTGGTCATAGTAAAGATTGGCATTAGGTTGACTAAAGAAGGATGCAGCACAGTTTCCTGTCTTGGCTTTTATTTGTTTCAGGGAAGAAAGAGTCAAAGAGAAGGATAGAAAGGGGAAATACAGAGTTGTGTTTGTGGTAAAAGATTAAAATAGTCATTTTGAAGGGTGATGGGTTGAACTGAGAAAATAAACATGGTCTCTTTTGTTTTAGGCGGCATCAGGAGTTCAGCTGAAAGTAATGACAATGAATTTATATCAGCACAAATGTAGGCAATCACATATTCTACTTGTTTTCTTGCTTAATATAAATGGCCGTGCATTTTGGGTTGGTTGGTAAATGGCGTTTGTGATGAAAACATGTTTCCTTTTTTTTCCTACTCTCCTAAGGAAAAACCATTTAAAGAAAATTTAAATTACCTTGCATTTGAAAAGAACACATGAATAAGCTTACATACACATTTTCTCTGTTGGGGAATACTTCCTAATGAATCTCATCCTTTGTCTACAGGGTAAAAGGAAAGAACATTATTTGACTAATAAGAAGGAGTTCATTATAGAATTATAATTATATTATAATTCATTATAATTATATTATAGAGTGAATCTATAATAATAAGCATATATATTTGTCAGTCTAAACTTACCCTGTTGAGCCTCTATAATTGGAATATGACTGATGAAGAGAAGAAATATTTGTATATAATGTAATGAAAGGCTTTGTAAAGTTTATTTGCATCAGGGATATAGGCGGATGGATGGCTCAAATTAATCAGTATTATCTGCAGAAGTGATTGCATTCTACCTCGCAGAAGGAATGACATGACATCCTGTGGTTCCTTTGAATTCTGTACATTACATGAAAGGGGACATGTGATTGCTCTGCTAAATGATATCTGACTAGTAATTAAAAATGAATGTAGGTTTTTAATGACTTTTTTATCTTCTTTTTTGTGCAGAGGAAACTTCTGAAGCTCATTTTAAACATTTGTTATTCAATATATAGATTTATAAACCTAGTTCTTCTCTAGGTCTCTTTCACTACTGAGCTTATTTTAGTTTTAAAATGGGAAATTTTAGGAATTATTTTAAGGGCTTATGAATTTTTTTAGTCTTGTTTACAAATGTAAAACATTTTCAAATATTTTTAAATTTATTTATAAACTTTTACAACTTATTTTTTGAGAGCTTAGAATTTAGGACCGCAAATTTTTTCTGTGTATTTAAATAACTTTTATAAATCTAATTAACAAAAATAGTGACCCTA
The DNA here is from genome assembly GCF_007565055.1 of Rhinopithecus roxellana. Lineage (NCBI taxonomy): Eukaryota > Metazoa > Chordata > Mammalia > Primates > Cercopithecidae > Rhinopithecus > Rhinopithecus roxellana. Next base: position 367,901 of record NC_044549.1, read on the forward strand.
AAGTGCATCTAGTTCTTCCAAAATAGTATATAAATACTAAAATATCAATTTAAAATACCATGTCTAAATCAAGCAAATAATTACATATTTTAAGTTTGAAATTATGAAACTATCATTCTAATTCACTAGGAATTCAAATGTAATATATTTTATTTCACCTAAGTTCTTCAGTGTCTGCATATACAAACAAAATTTCCCGGATAATTTTTTTTTTGCAAGAATAATCAGTATGGTAAATCTGAAAGCTTTTCCCGAGGAAAGAGAGAGACCCTCTCATATTGTTTTATATATTGTTTTATACTCAGTACCTGTTTCAAGAAAAAACGAGGAAGTGAAAAGACAGGCAGCGCGGTGTCCAAAACCAGGCCTGGGCCTGCCTGGCCTAAACCTAGTAATTAAAATTCAACTCATGACTTAGAAACCAATGTTATTCATAGATTCCAGACATTGTGTAGAAAGACATGGTGAAACTCCCTGCCCTGTTCTGTTTCACTCTGACCACCGGTGCATGCAGCCCCTGTCATGTACCCTGCTCACTCAAATCAGTCACGACCCTTTCATCTGAAATCTTTAGTGCTATGAGCCCTTTAAAGGGACGGAAATTGTGCACTGGGGGAGCCCGGATTTTAAGACAGTAGCTTGCCTATGCTCCCAGCTGAATGAAGCCCTTCCTTCTACAACTTGGCATCTGAGAGGTTTTGTCTGAGGCTTGTCCTGCTACATTTGTTGGTTCCCTGACCGGGAAGTGAGGTGACGGACGGACGCCGAGGCAGCCCCTTAGGCAGCTTAGGCCTGCCCTGTGGAGCATCCCTGTGGGGGACTCCGGCCAGCCTGAGCGACAGGATCCAAAGAACGCTCCCACGTAGGCAGTTGTCCTGGTGGAACGCCTCACCAGGGCAGGGTGTAGCAGGCCCCCTTGGAGGATTAACACAGTGGCTGACCACCCGGAAGGAACTGGCATGTGGAGTCGGGACATCTGAAAGTTGATAAAACTAGTCTTTGGAACTTGCCTACTCCATTTGAGTGGAAGTGTGGCCTGATCACCCACGGTGTGCCTGTACCGGTACTTTGGTTTTTGTTTTGGACTTGACTTGGATTGCTCGATACTTTGGTTTTGGTTTTGACCTGGGTTAGATTTCTGGATACTCTGATTTTGGTTTTGATTTTAGTTTGGTGTAAACTGCAGAAGTGTGTGTGTGCCGTTTTTATCGGTTTTTTTGTTTTGTGGTGTGCGTGTGGTGTGAGCGTGGTGTTTTGTCTTGAAGAAGCATGGGTCAGACACAAATAAGCCCACCCCACTAGGAACTATGTTAAAAAAATTTCAAGAAAGAGAAAAAAGGTGGGGAGGCAGACTTTATATGAAAAGAATGTTATATGGTAAATTCTTGTCCTGAAATAAATTAACTGGTTGTTTAAAGAAAAAAATGTTTGTAATAAGTCAGAAAGTTAGGACATGTCAAAAAATTGTCTGTGAAAGTCATAAAAGAAAAAAAAGTTGTAAAAAACGTTATGCAAAAAATATTGTATAATTTAAAAAGTAATAAGGTCCCTGAGTACTATTGGAAAAAACAGTTTATGTGCAAGCTGTACAAGAAAATTAAAATATACCTCTGGTAAAAAGATTATGAGGAGGCATAAGAATGTGGATTTTTACCTACATTAAAAGGTTAGAAAAATTATTGTTTTAAAAGTTTAAGCAAGTTTTAAAACATTAATTGTAAAGAAAATTCTGTGTGTAAACGTATTAGCTAAACTTAAAAAGGTATCATCCACTTTTTCTGTGAATTGGACATTAAAGTAAAAATGCAACAGGTTTTTCTTAAAACATCAACCTACTCTTTAACAAAAATTATGGAAGATTAAAAAGAGTCTATAAAATCTTACCTCATGGTCAAACATAAAAAATTGGATAAATATGTCTACAAGGTTTTATTAAAATTAAGTTTAACATTAATAACACACTAATATAAAGGTAAAATTTAGCTTATCTGGTATAAAATTCATACAAGAAGCATTATTAAATATAAAATGGTGTTTAGCTTTCTTTGGTCTAAAAACTAATAAAAATAGGTGCTAAAGGAAACATTCATTTTACTAGAGGATTATAGAAGTGAAGACTTAAAAAAAAACTTTGGCAATTAAGACAGCATACCAAGATGCAAATGCCTGGTTGAAATGGATCAAATATTCCATCTGCACGTTAAACAAAAGCAATTGTTGGCCGGGCGCGGTGGCTCAAGCCTGTAATCCCAGCACTTTGGGAGGCCGAGACGGGCGGATCACGAGGTCAGGAGATCGAGACCATCCTGGCTAACACGGTGAAACCCCGTCTCTACTAAAATATACAAAAAACTAGCCGGGCGAGGTGGCGGGCGCCTGTAGTCCCAGCTACTCGGGAGGCTGAGGCAGGAGAATGGCATAAACCCGGGAGGCGGAGCTTGCAGTGAGCTGAGATCCGGCCACTGCACTCCAGCCCAGGCGACAGAGCGAGACTCCGTCTCAAAAAAAAAAAAAAAAGCAATTGTTATGCTTGTGCACATGGCAGGCCAGAGGCCCAGTTGTCCCCCTTCCACTAAGGTGGTCCTCCAGTCGACCAGCGTGGGCTACACAGTAGCTCTTTTCCAGGATTCTACAGCCTGGAGTAATAAGTCATGCCAAGCTCTCTCTGCTATATCCCGAAGTCCCTGTGGGTCAGCCCCTGAGGGCCATCCAGCTTCCGTCTCCCAAAACTCAGTTCACTTCATGTCTCTCACGACAGGGAGGAGACTTACCATTCCTTGGAGACCTGAAGGGATGCCGTGAGCTTAAGAATTTTCAAGATCTTATCAATCAGTCAGCCCTTGTTCATCCCCGAGTGGATGTGTGGTGGACCTTTACGGGACACTCTGCCAAATAACGGGAGTGGCACTAGTACTTTAGTTTAATTGGCTATCCCTTTCACCCTGGCATTTCATCAACCAGAGGAAGAAAAAAAAAAAAAAGAATAAGACATCATAAAGTGAGAGAAGCCCCTTATAGGTCTTTCAACTCTCATGTCTATTTAGATGTAATTCCACAAGGAATACCAGATGAATTTAAAGCTTGAAATCAAATAGCTACAGGATTTAAGTCAATATTTTGGTAGGTGACAGTCAATAAAAATGTAGATTAGATAAACTACATCTATTAGAACCAACAGCAACGAGCTTTTTATGAGTTAGAAAGAAAAACTCATGTCGGCCTCAGACCTGAGGCTACCTGACCTGACAAAACTCTTTACACTCTGTGTGTCAGAAAGAGAAAAAATGGCAGTTGGAGTTTTAACCCAGACTGTAGGGCCCTGGCCAAGGCCAGTGGCCTAGCTCTCAAAACAACTAGATGAGGTTTCCAAAGGCTGGCCCCCATGTCCAAGGGCCCTGGCAGCAACGGCCCTGTTAGCACAAGAAGCAGATAAGCTAACTCTTAGACAAAATCTAAACCTAAAGTCCCCGCATGTAGTGGTGATTTCAATAAATACGAAAGGACACCGTTAGCTAACGAATGCTAGACTAACTAGATACCAAAGCTTGCTCTGTGAAAATCCCCGCATAACCATTGAAGTTTGCAACACCCTAAACCCCACCACCTTACTCCTGGTATCAGAGAGCCCAGTTAAACATAACTGTGCAAAAGCACTGGACTCAGTTTATTCTAGTGGGCCCAACCGCCGAGACCATCCTTACACATCAGTAGACTGGGAGCTGTACGTGGATGGGAGCAGCTTTGCCAACCCCTGCAAAGTGACTCTGAAGAAGATGACAAGCTCCAGTCACACCCAGAAGCTGACTGGTCCACGCACAGCCGAAGCATGAGGAAACTCATTGTGGGACTCATTTTCCTTAAAATCTGGACTTTTACAGTAAGGACTTCAACTGACCTTCCTCAGACTGAGGGCTGTTCTCAGTATATACGTGAAGTCATTGAGGTAGGACAAAAGATTGCTACAGTCCTATTATTTTGTGGTTATTATAAGTGTACCAGGACTCTAAAAGAAACTTGTTTGTGTAATGCTATTCTATCCAAGGTATGCAGCCCAGGAAATAACCAACCTGATGCGTGCTATGACCCATTTTAAGGCTCCCATGATCACAGTTTTTAAAATAAAATTAAGGTCTGGTGTCCTTTTCTAGGAGACACAAGTAAAGTAACAGCTAGGACAGAAGAAAAAGGGGTCTCCAAGCATGTAAAACCCTGAAACTTAATGCTTGTGCCACTGTCAATAGCAATTGGCATAAAATAAGATGCAGTTCTTAAATTAAAAAAAAAAAAATAGTTTACACACCAAGAAATAAGTATATCTGCCATGAATTAAGCTCATGTACAAATGTGTGCAATTACTGGTCTTGTGTCATCTAGACCACTTAAAAAAAGGATGAAAAAAAATCCTGTTTAACTCCAAAAAGGAGAAGGCAGCCCCTCCTGTATGAGTGGAAGCTGTAAGCCCTTAAAATTAATAATTATAAATCTCTTAGACCCAAGGTAAAAAAAGGAGAATATGTATCTCTAGGCATCAATAAAAAAGGACTAGCTCCTAGAATAAATATCTTAGTAAAAGAGGAGGTTCGTAAACCCTCTCTGGAACGAGTATTTCAGACTTTCTATGATAAACTAAATGTGCCAGTACCAGAGACTCCAGGAAAAACCAGGAATTTGTTTTTGCAACTAGCCGAGCATGTAGCCCAGTCTCTAAATGTCACTTCATGTTATGTTTGTGAAAAAACTCTAATAAGAGATCAATGGCCATAAGAATCCTGAGAATTAGTGCCTACAGACCCAGTTCCTGATGAATTCCTGCCCCCTGCCACAAAACAAAATCCCCTGATCATCTCTAGGTTCTAAAACTCTTAATTATTAGACAATATTGCATAGCTAGGAAAAGGAAACAATTCACTCATTCTGCAAGATGACTTAGTTGTCTGGGGCAAAAACTATAATGGTTCCGCCAAAAAAAACCAAAAAACAAAAAAAAACTGCTACATGGTGGAGTTCCAGTTACACAGACAGAGATCCGTTCAGTACATTTCCAAGATCGCAGACTGTCTGGGCCCACCTGGAATTCCACCGGGACTGGACTGCCCCCACCAGGTTATACTGGATATGTAGACACAGAGCCTGTGCTAAGCTGCCTGACCAGTGCACAGGTAGTTGTGTTATTGGCACTGTTAAACCATCCTTCTTCCTACTGCCCATAAAAACAGGTGAACTCCTGGGCTTCCCTGTCTATGCTTCCCGCAGAAAACGAAGTATAGCCATAGGTAATTGGAAAGATGATAAATGACCTCCTAAAAATTATACAATACTCTAGGCCTGCCACTTAGACACAAGACGGCTCATGGGGATACTGGACCCCCATTTACATGCTCAACCGAATCACACGGTTGCAAGCTGTTTTAAAAATCATCACTAAGAAAACCGGTCAAGCCTTGACTATTCTGGCCTGGGAAAAAACTCAGATAAAAAATGCTCTCTATCAAAATAGATTGGCTCTTGACTACTCGCTAGCAGCTGAGAAAGAGGTCTATAAGAAATTTAACCTTACTAATGACTGTCTATGCATAGATAATCAAAGGCAAGTAGTTAAAGACATAGTTCAAAATATGACAGAACTGACACATGTGCCCGTACAAGTGTAGCACGGATTCCAGCCTGAAGCCGTGTTTAAAAGTTAGTTCCCAGGACTAAGAGGATTTAAAACTCTTATAATAAAAGTTGTAATAGCAGTAAGAACCTGCTTACTGCTCCCTTGTTTGCTACCTGCACTTCTTCAATGATGAAAAGCTTCATCGCTACCTTAGGTCACCGGAACACTTCAGCACAAGTGTGCTATGTAAATCACAATCAGTCTATTGCACAGAAAGACATAAGTAGCAAAAATGAGAGTGAGAACTCCCACTAATAAAAAGTGAGAGTCTCAAAGGGGGGAATGAGGAAAGAGAGAGACCCTCTCATATTGTTTTATGTTGTTTTATACTCTGTACCTGTTTTAAGAAAAAAACAAGGAAGTAAAAACAAAGACAGGCAGACCGGTGCCAGGCCCGAAACCAGGCCTAAACCCAGTAGTTAAAAATCAACTCAGAAACCGATGTTATTCATAGATTCCAGACATTGTGTAGAAGAGCATCGTGAAACTCCCTGCCCTGTTCTGTTTCTCTCTGACCACCGGTGCATGCAGCCCCTGTCACGTACCCCCTGCTCGCTCAAATCAATCACGACCCTTTCATGTGAAATCTTTAGTGTTGTGAGCCCTTAAAAGGGATGGAAATTGTGCACTCAGGGAGCTCGGATTTTAAGGCAGCAGCTTGCTCATGCTCCCAGCTGAATAAAGCCCTTCCTTCTACAACTTGGCATCTGAGAGGTTTTGTCTGCAGCTCATCCTGCTACATGCCAAATGTTTCAATACTGTTTGTATTAGTAAGAAATTTAAAATCAAATATCTGTTTCAAGTACTCAACTGCACATTTTATATTTTACCTTTAAAACTCACTCTCTGCTGGGCATGGTGGCTCATGCCTGTAATCCCCGCACTTTGGAAGGCCAGGGCGGGTGGATCACCTAAGGTCAGGAGTTCAAGACCAGCCTGGCCAACATGGAGAAACCTTGTCTCTACTAAAAATACAAAAATTAGCCAGGCATGGTGGGGTACATCTGTAGTCCCAGCTACTCAGGATGCTGAGGCAGGAGAATCACTTGAACTGGGAGGGGGAGGTTGCAGTGAGCTGAGATCCCACCACTGCTCTCCAACCTGGGTGACAGAGTGAGACTCTCAAAAAAGCAAAATGAAACTTTCTCTCATGAGCTAAGTTCTCTTAAATATTACAAGTATGTAGATTTCCAACACAGATTGGTTCCTTTCCAATGCCAAACTATCTTTACTAGGATTTCAAATTTTTAAAATATTTCTATGCTTACTTGGAAATCCTCCTGAGGCTAAGGAGATGTGTACACGTTATGAAAGCAATGACTACCTGGAACTGAAGATACAACACCAAATACTTAATTCTAAATCTTACTGCTGAGGAAGATAATGTCATCCTGCATGACTATGACTTATTATGACCAGAAATCTTTGCCAGGATATTTACTGATCTTTTTAGATTGTATTTTTTCTGAGCTACTAATAAAAACTTATGTAGAGCTTTTATGTTGGAGACCCCCAGACCTCAAGGAGGAAGCTACACAATGCATTCCCTGGATTTACTTGGAACAGATTTTCTAATTCTCCTGTCTAATCACAGAACTCTACCCTCCCACCTACATTGGTCCTTTGCCTGTATGTTGAATGCAGTATTTTAGCTCTTAAGGAACATATATATATTTTCCACTAAATCTTAAAACTTCATTGGAATACCAATGAATGCCTTTTCCATCTAACTTTAAAGAACTTTGAACTTAATAGAATTTTCTATTTTTTCATGTTTTTAATACCACAAAACACTTACAGGTATTAATATCATATGTATTGGCATTTGGATATCTCTTATAGCTTTATCTGACTTGGGTTTGAAAATTATAAGGTCATTCTATTGGCATTTATTTAATTATTGGTTATGACATTTTATGTTGATTGATCCCTACAGTTTTGGCTTTTGGAAAGCCAAAAATTACTGTGTAATTTTGTCTGTAATGGCGTAAACACATGGCCATTCATTGACATAATGAATGTACTTCAAGTTTAAGAGATGTCCTGTTTCTCTTGATCATCAGGAATCTCAGAGCTGACAGCACCAGGCATTGTGTATTTGTGTGTGTGTGACAGAGAGTGTGTGAGAGAGAGAGAGAGTGAGAGTGAGAGAGCGAGCGAGAGAGACAGAGGGAGAGAGAGGTTAAAAAAAAACCATCCCAGAACATAGTAAAGTGACAGAAACAAATTAAAGATGAAATAAATTTCATCCAAACTTTAAATATGGTCATTTTGCATCTTTGAGAAAGTTGGGTAGCTTCTTCTTGGAAGATCATATTGTAGAAAGGATGGAATACCTGATTAGTACATCAACATAATTTTGAAGAAATGAAATGAATGAAGTACTTGATTTTAATGCATGATATGCAGGTGTATATAAGAACTTTGCTAATAGTTGTCTTTTTGAAACAGTAATAGATGTTTCCAGGTGTGCATCGGTATGTACGAATATCAGAGATTAAAACAGAAACGAAACAAAAAGCTGTGCTATCATTGAAAGTTTATTTGTTTAAAGACTATGTGACACTTAGGAGGCATTTTAATGCAGTATTTTATGTATGCAATTACTTACATATGGTTAAGTGTTTTTTATTTGACTTCCATAAAATTAGATTTGTTGCCATCTTATTTTTACCGTTAATAGTTTCTGAATCTTGGAAAGGAAAGGGAAGGAATATCCAAGTATCTTAAACGGGGTTCTTTGACTTCTAATAAATAATTAAAATCTTACACATAAGGTATTTAAAGCATACAGAAGATTCTACATTTGTCCTAACAGATCACAGTGCCATGAATTAACGAACTGTTATGCCCAGACCATTTGTTCCCCGAAGAAGACCACCAGAGTCCAGAGTCAAAGCCAAGCGGCAAGGATCTTTAATGCAAGTTCGAACTTGGTCCCTCCGTTCTACAACATACAAGAGGGCCTGCAACAATGCGCGCGCTCACTTTTTATAGCTCGAGGTAAACAGGACTTGTCAGGTTACAGAGGAACAAGGCATTTCTCTAGGCTACAGCATTACAATTGGTTTACATGTTAATGTTAAGTTATGCTTTTAGCAGCCTTCTTATTGGTTCCTGCGCTTTCACAAACGGTTGTACTCAAGGCTGTGATGTGTTTGTGTCGGGCCCAGGAAGTGGAGGCATTGCTCAAGGCTGTGATGTGTTTGTGTTCTTTCAGAACGTCCCTTACATGTAAGAAAATTTTGCCACTGTGCTTTTAGTTATCTCCTCTTCTCACCTACTGTCTCCTGGAATATTCTTTGCTTTTTATTTGTAAGGGGTCTTCTTGAGCTTAAAGTTTTTATTGGGCCTCACTTTTTGCTGCTTTGTTCCTTCGCCAGTTCTGGGCCTTTTTGCTGAGTCTACTATAGGTTGAAAAAGGGAGAAAACACAACTCCAAAGCTACTGACCTGAGAGTAACAAGGTTATTGAATTTCCCTGAGTCCTGCTGAGGTCTGATCCTCTACTCTCTAAAGACCATGGCTGGGGAAGACCTAACATTCGCTCCAGGTCACATGGAGTTTTCAGTCTTTGATGATGGAAGCCTGAAATGCGGACCTTATACCCTAACCAATTCTTCATTGGCCAAACCCCCTTCCCCCCAGCCCCCCCCAAAAAAAAACAAAAACAAAACAACCAAAAAACCACTGCCACCTCTTTATAACCAACCATAGTTTCCGTTTAATCCTTCAAGAAGCACTTATCTACTTAATCCGCTATCATATTGTAGTATCATGCTAAGCATGGAGTCAATATCAACAAGCAAATGGCCTCTGGCCTTTTGGAATCCACATTATCTTGGAACTGTGTGAAGATTGTCTTTGGATCACTTTGCCTTGCTGTGGTTCCCTCCACCCCCTGCATTTTGTCTTTTCTATCTCCTCCCCTATTGTTTTGTAAAGTTACATAGGCTGTTGAGTGGTGGTGTTTTTACACCCCAGTATCCCATAAACAAATACTTTTAATAGTCTTTTGTTGGTGCCATTTGTAAGTGACCGTTTTATAGCCACAGTAAGTACCTGTAAAGTTGGGAGACAAAGAAAAGAGAATTATGTTGTTCTCATGCCAAGAAAGGGCAGCATTAAACTCCTCTGTAATCTCTTTTCTGCATTTGTTGACCAAGTTTTAACAAGGGTAGAAACAGAAAATAGCAGCAAAGGAAGATGTGGGATCAGAGAACAAGGACCAAAGCTGGAACCAAGTTATCACGAGGTGGGTGAATGGATGCATTCTTCCCTCAAACATCCATGTTCTTCAGCTTGTCCCACTTCACCCTTTCCAAAGGGCAGATTTTTAAACAGAAGAGAAGCAACGTTGAATAAAGAGTATATCAGAACTCTCCATAATTCGTACAACCTCTGGACAAGTTCTCAGATCTACTGGTCAGAAAACACACGGTGACATTCACTACTTTTTTGTTATTGTAAAGATTTCTGTGAGAGTGTGGGGCTCAGTCAAACTTTGTAGGGAAAAATAAGCCACAGTCACAGGGATTCATTCATTCATTCATTCACACATAGTTTTTGTTTCTATTATGCCCCACTGTCCGAGGCTCTGGGGATTAAACAGTGACCAAAAATGATAGTTGTTTAGCCTCATGGAGCTTACAGCATATTGAAGGGAACAGACAAAACTCACATAGGAATGTGCAATGTGCATACAAAAGATGCTCTGGGATAAGTGCCGTGACTGAAATGCACAGAGGGCTGACATACTGAGTTGCATGTTGTGTAAGAGAGACTTGCGTGAGGTGAGGTGTCTAGGTCAGCTGTCTCTGAGGACATTGCATTTCAACTGCGACCTAAAAGATTACAATGAGGTCAGAGAGTGTCCTAGGCAGAGATAAGTAGAATATGTGCAAAGGCCTTGAAGCTGAAAAATTCCTAGGCTGTTTGAAAAACGGATAGGGGCCAAGTTGCAGGTGAAACGGATGTGAGAGCGGGTCTAGTCATTTCCATTTTATTACAAACCGCACATAGGGTCTTTAAATGTTCCAGAATTTTGATTTTTTGTATTACCTGGGAGAGAATGTAATTTTGTTTTCATCAAATCTCGTTTTAATAAACAGCTTTTACATTTTGGTTTCATCTGAGAAAGCTGACCGTATAGTGCCCCCGTGTGGCCTAGTGCCTTATTACATGGTTCGTACTGTACAATCTTTGAGGCGTGATTTTAGCAAAATTCTTGTACACCTTTTTCAGTTAATCTAAGTCACCTCTAGCTGCCCTCACGCAGACTCAAATATAGAATTTTATTTATTTTTATGGTTGTAGTTGTTGTGTTTTGCTACTTTCTCACATTCCACGTGGAGTGGACATGCGCTGGGAGCACAGACTCCAGTGGCCTCAGGAGCCAAGCAGATTGAGAACAAAAATGAGTGAAGCCAGACCGGATCTGAAACAATAAAAGACTCTGGGAAATTTGGAGACACAAGTTACAGAGAAAGACTTCAATTTTACGTATTTACTTTATAAATAAGTATGCCAACATAGATAGCCCTGGGGAGCATTCTATTTCTCAGGCTCTGTCTCCAGATTTCTACTTTTAGCAAATGTACATGGTTAATTTCTCAGTCAACACCACAAATGCTTTGTATCCTTTTGTACATTTTGACTATGTTAGAACTGATTATTTTGTGCATCAAATTGTCTATTTCTGAGTTCAACATTTTGCCACGGGTTTATTTTGGAAAATATTTCAGGAATCTTTGTTGGTCAAAACCAAGCACGCTATAGCTAGTCGTTTCTTTCCTCCTCTCCCTTCCTCTCTCTTCCTTCTTCTTTCCTAAGGCTTGAGCCATTTTTCATTAGAAGAGGTTTTTTCTTTTTCTTTTTTTGATGAATTACTGCCAGTATGCTTTATGGAATGCAGCTGTTGAACTTTATCTCCTGCATCTCTTTGCATTAAAGTAGTCCCCAAATTGTTTTCTGAGGACCTCTTCACTTTGACTGCCAGCACTGCTTGTATACCTTTTAAGTCAGAAATTGAGCGATCTGTTCAGGCCCATCTTTATTCAGTTCCTGTTTTCATATAAGGATGTTTGTGCTACATGCAATTTTGTTGACTTTTGGAGTGTAAAACTTTTGTTTGTAAATGAAGACATAGATTTACAGCTTTCCCGGTACTTGTCAGGGGCTATAATCGCAAATTCACTGCAGCTCGATACTTCTCAGACACATGGATAAGCGAAATATATTTTTAGATGGTCTGGAGGAGATGAAGCCATCCATTTGCCATGTAATCTAAGATTGATTTCCAGATTAAGTGAGACCATCAAAAAATGCCTAACTGGCCGGGCGTAGTGGCTCACGCCTGTAATCCCAGCACGTTGGGAGGCCGAGGTGGGTGGTGACTCCACCAAAAAAAAAAAAAAAAAAAAAAAAAAAAAAAAAAAAAAAAAAAAATCCTAACTGGACCACATCATACTGGGCCCAACACAATTGCTTCTTACTGAAATGCTTTAGCCATCATAAAACATTCTCTTTATGAGGGGCCATAGGAATTATTTTCTCTTGTTTCATATTGATATTTCTCGCAAATAACTAGAATATATTATGTATGGTTTTGTTACTGGTTATATTTTCTCCTTTCTGAATGTTAATTAGAAAACTCAAAGTCAAATTTGTGCTCTACCCTGACTCAGTGCATGATTCATCAAAGTAACCATTTGTTCACTGACCACATTTCTGACACGATCTTGCTTCCCTATTATTTTATTTCCTAAAGGTTCTTTCTCAAGAGTTTAAATATTTTATATTGCTGTATTGTATGCATTTGCACAACTTAAATGCATTTGGAACAGAAGTGATATATAAGTAACAACCATAGGATCTCTGTCAATGCTGTACTTAATTATAACAACATAATTCCTGGCTGAACAGTCCGTAACCTAAATAAGTAAGAATTAATACACCCTATAATTCCTCAAGAGCTGAAACCTCCCCCCAAATACATTTTATAAGCCATGCTAATCCTATTTCTCAGTGCACAAAGGTTGAGCTGGTGGACTAATAATTCGTTAATATTCCTCATTAAAAATATAGCTAAATAGGGAGAGAGGAGATGGAAAGAACCAAAAATATTCTTTTAAGGAAAATATTTGATCCTCTGCATCCATTTATTAAGGCTAATATTCATTCTCCATTTCTCCCTATCCATCTCATTCTATGAAAAGACCTAGCTGCACTCAACATGTGTGTGACATTAATAGGTGTTAGTGACAGAGATTGCCATCAGTGTGGACTGACAACACCGTGTGCAGGTGAGAACGAGTCTTGCTTATCACTTAGCATCTGGATCTGAGGTCGGCTTTATCATCCTACACAGTCCTTCTGGGATTTGTGAGGGATGACAAGCCTCAGCGATAATTATATTAAAATGCTTTTAACTTAGTGTAAACATAATTTAATAAGATGTAGATGTTCCAATAGGCTAGCCTTGAATTCAGTCTTGAGACCAGAGGCAATATGCTTGTGTGCATGATGTATGCCTGGAAAGTATGTACATTCTTTGAGCCCAGTTAATTTCTACTAAGAAGTGTGTTAGTCTCTGAGCTAATAATCTGATCTGCAGATTACTACATTTTTACTACAATAAAGAGCTCCAGGGCTTTAAAAATATCAGTAAGGTTATCTTACCTGCAATAGTAAATATTACTGAAGTTACAACTTTGGAGAAATTATATTTTTTAATGAATAGGGATATATTACACCTGTTTGTTATTAGAGTAGCCCTCAAAGTTGGTGATTTATCAGTGAGTTGCTGCCGAATAACAATAGCTTTATTGAATGTCTGCTTGACACTGCGCCTTGTATTAGAGGCTTTTCATATATTCTCTCTTTTAGTCCTCGTAAAACATTTTATGGAATGTATTGTCAGCACTTTGTGAATGAAAAGTGGAGTAAATTGTTTGCATTCCCATAGGTGGGCAGGTGTTCTATGCTAAAAAGAAGAAAATGGTTGCATTCACATCTCTTAACCTATACACACACTTCCTTTGCACAGTGGGGTTTATTAAAGCTCTGTCTTCTGCTAGAGATAGAGGAATTCTGATTGAAATCATACAATTTTAGATAAAATTAAAATTAAACTTGTATTTGTGCAACTTGAAAATTGTGAATTTTTCTTGCAGTGACAGGGAGACACACGTCATGAGCGGCACTCAGGTTTATGTTTTAGAGTAGGAAACACATAGTGATAAGGCAGGAAAATGAGTTTGTACATAAACTGCAAATATTTTAACTTAATGTAGTAAGCAGTAAATGATTAGTCAATGGTTTTGATCATATGAATGATAATTTGAACATGGCAATATTGCAGCCCTTATGGACTGCAGATGAGATTACCGAGTGTCACACTGGTTGAAAAAACAATATGGAATTATACAATCCCTTTTAAGATGTTCACAACCTGTGATCCATCCATTTGATCCCTAAAAAGCAAGGAAGCTCAGACACATGTGCGTCAGGACACACGAGAGCACCATGGCAGCTATGTCTATGGTGACAGGGCACTGAAGATTGACAGGAGAATAAGTTAACAAATCATAGCATGTTTACAAAGGGAATACTACACAGCACTGTGAATGAGGGAACGAAACTGTGAATGTTAGCAAGATTAATCTCAGGAACCCAATGTTGAATGAAAATGGCACACCACAGAAAGATACATACTTCTTGAGTATACCTGAATAAAGTTCAAAGCATGCAACACTAAACAACGTATTAGAGGCACATACGATGGTATAACTATTAATAAAAATAAAGAGGAATTAAAAACCACACAAGATACAGGATAATGGTAATCTGTATGGGGGAGAGAGTTGTCAGGATGAGGGACCCTCAGGGTCCCTAAGGGTTTTGGCAACTTCTTATTTTGACCTAGGTGGTGTGTGTAAGGGGCCTCCTTTTCAGTTTAATCTTAGTGTCTCACATTTATCACAAACATTTTTTGTCTTTCCTTTTTCTTTTTTTTGAGACAGGGTTTTACTGTGCTGCCCAGGCTGGGGTGCAGTGGTGTGACCAGAGCTCACTGCTGCAGCCACGACCTCTTGGACTCAAGCAATCCTCTCACCTCAGCCTCTGGAGTTGCTGAGACCACAGGCACATGCCACCACCCCAGGCTACTTTTTTTTTTTTTTTGTAGAGACACAGTTTTGCCATATTGCCTAGGCTGATGTCAAACTCCTGGGCTCAAGTGATCCATCTCCCTCAGTCTCCCAAAGTGCTGGGATTACAGGTGAGAGCCACGGAGCCTGGTCACAAGCGTTCCTTTAGTGTATATGTATTAAATACTCCAACATGGACGAACAATGAGAAAATACTTAGGCCTTAAGTATTTTCTAAGTAATTTATATCACAGTCTTTAGAGAAGCACCTCCTCTTAATTTATTCTTTCCACATATTCTTCTCTGAATTTAATTCATAAATGTTGTTATTTTTATTTTATTTTTTGAGAAGGAGTCTCGCTCTGTCGCCCGGGCTGGAGTGCAGTGGCCGGATCTCAGCTCACTGCAAGCTCTGCCTCCCGGGTTTACGCCGTTCTCTTGCCTCAGCCTCCCGTGTAGCTGGGACTACAGGCGCCGCCTCCTCGCCCGGCTAGTTTTTTTTTTTTTGTAGTTTTTAGTAGAGACAGGGTTTCACTGTGTTAGCCAGGATGGTCTCGATCTCCTGACCTCGTGATCCGCCCGTCTCAGCCTCCCAAAGTGCTGGGATTACAGGCGTGAGCCACCGCGCCCGGCTAATTCATAAATGTTATTGTCCAACATTCTCTAATTTGTGCCACTTTTTCATCAAACAAGGAAGATATGTGTGTGTCCCTGCACCCTGTGTGGCATGCTGCAAATTTTTCACTCCTGATAGTGCATAGTCCCTCTCTGGAAATCAGGTCAATTAGTAGTCTTCTGTATTTTCGCCTCCTGCCCCAGCGTATTAATGCAGTGCTGTAATACAACCCAAGCCTAGCAGAGCTCTGATGAAATGAGCACCGAATGGTTTTCTGACCGTTGTTGGTAGCTGATGCTTGCTATTCCCCAGTGTGATGCTTAATAATGAGTGTCAACTTGATTGGATTGAAAGATGCAAATAACTGTTCCTGGGTGTGTCTTTGAGGGTACTGCCAAAGGACATCAACATTTGAGTTAGTGGACTAGGAGACACAGACCCACCCTCAATCTGGGTGGCCACTGGCTAATCAGCTGCCACTGTGGCTAAGATAGAAGCAGGCAGAAGAACCTGGAAGGACTAGACTGGCTAAGTCTTCACGTCTCCATCTTTCTCCCGTGCGGGATGCTTTCTATCCTCAAACATCAGACTCCAAGTTCTTCAGCTTCTGAACTCTTGGGCTTACACCAGTGATTTGCCGGGAGCTCTCAGATCTTCAGCCACAGACTGAAGGCTGCGCTGCACTTGTGAGGTTTTGGAACTCGAAGTGGCTTCCTGGCTCCTCAGTTTGCAGACGGCCTATTGTGGGACTTCGCCGTGCGATCATGTGAGTCAATTCTCCTGAAGAACTCCCTTTCATGTACACATCTATCCTATTAGCCCTGTCCCTCTAGAGAACCGGGACTAATACACCCGGGTAGGAGGTACAGTTAAGGTTATAAATACCACCCGCCGGCTGGTTCTTGTGGCCACCGCCTCTCTTACAGTGTTTATTTCTGCATCAGGTTCTGCAAAGGCTGTGTCCTTGCTGTGCTCTCTGTCTTCTCTCTCAATACCTGATGGCCAGAGTTGTTCTAGATCTTCTTTGCCTTTATAAATGGCTTCCTTCCCTCCTACACCTGATTCCTTCCAACAGGGCTCAGCGGGTGAAAGGGAATCCACAAAAGTCTTCTCTAATGAATATTGCTGTGATGCTTTTTGAAATTACTGACATTCCTATCATTTTCATTAAACAGTGAAGACAGAAGATTAGAGGCAACTCTTCCTGCAGAAGAGCTCTTCCTTCCTGCCTGCCCATATTTTAAATCTGCAAACCTTGGTGATATATTGATATCCTGTGCTGAGCTTATCCTACATCATCGGATGGGTTT
Source organism: Rhinopithecus roxellana (assembly GCF_007565055.1). Classification (NCBI taxonomy): domain Eukaryota; kingdom Metazoa; phylum Chordata; class Mammalia; order Primates; family Cercopithecidae; genus Rhinopithecus; species Rhinopithecus roxellana. The sequence goes on from NC_044549.1 coordinate 384,634, forward strand.
TCTTCTGTTCTTTCGTATTTTGTCATGTGTAGGATTATTTTTCCCTAGATGAATCTTGTACTGTTTGTTATATTTACTTGTTCTTATATATATTGCCATATTGCCTAGGCTGAAAAAAATTTACTTATGCACTTATTTAGTGCCTCACTTGAAAAAAAAAATAGGCCGGGCGCAGTGGCTTAAGCCTGTAATCCTAGCACTTTGGGAGGCCGAGGCGGGCGGATCACGAGGTCAGGAGATCGAGACCATCCTGGCGAACACGGTGAAACCCCGTCTCTACTAAAAAATACAAAAACTAGCCGGGCGAGGTGGCGGGCGCCTGTAGTCCCAGCTACTCGGGAGGCTGAGGCAGGAGAATGGCGGGAACCCGGGAGGCGGAGCTTGCAGTGAGCTGAGATCTGGCCACTGCACTCCAGTCCGGGAGACAGAGCGAGACTCCGTCTCAAAAAAAAAAAAAAAAAGAGTTTCAGTTATTGGAAACTCTAAAATACGTTTTCTTCATGTCCGTTTTCTTTATTTTAAAAATGAAGTACTTTGGTATGTAACTGTGTTCATGTCACTACAGTTATAAGTTCTAGTCCAAAGCTCCTCCAAAGAACCACCTTGTCTTACACATCTCAAAGGAATTTAGCTGATGAAATAATTTGAACTAATCAAGGAAGGGATAAAATCCTACTTTTTGTAGACTTTGTTTTCACATATGTATTACACATGGACTATATTATAACAGTGTTTGCAAATATTACTTTTAAGTGTATTAATCACTGTTTCTTACAAGTAAAATGCTGAAATAAGCTTCTTGTAATGGGTGTGAATTTTTTTTTTGTGACTTGCAGAATCTTGCAGATTATTATCACAGAAAGCATGTCTGGTTCATGCAACTATTATTTTCATGCAAATTTTGTGGGTCTTTACCAAAAATACATATTTGTCACTACTCTACTTGACAGGAAAGAAAAGAAAAAATAATAAACATTTGAGAAAAGATCAGGTACACTAATACATATTTGTCACCACTCTACTTGACAGCAAAGAAAAGAAAAAATAATAAACATTTGAGAAAAGATCAGGTACACTAATACATATTTGTCACCACTCTACTTGACAGCAAAGAAAAGAAAAAATAATAAACATTTGAGAAAAGATCAGGTACACTTATACTACATATGCAGCATTATCCTTTCATGTCATTAGTTGCCTTGCACTTAAAACCTGTGACAAAACATGACAAATTTTAGAAGGGAAAATATTGTAAGATAAATTATATACCTCTAGAGACTGTATTCCTATAAATTTAGTTGATAAAGCTCAGCTTATTTAGAGTTTTGAAGAGATATTTTCTCTTCAATGAAGAAATCTCCATAATTGAATGATCTAAATTTCAATGACAAAAGAACTATTAAAAGAAAATATTTATAGAAAATCTTTCCTTTAACGATTTTTAGGTCTGAAATATGATTTACTTTTTCATGAAATGGGAATATAAATAATCATACATACTTTTACACACACTTCATACATTTAGAATTTCTCAATCTATATTAAAAACCTATATGTAAGCAACTATGTCAGAGGATATGTTAAGAGCTACAGCAGTAAGAAAAAGTCAACAACCCTTGAAATGGTGTAGGAAGGGACAGGATGTCTTCCAGGAAGAGATGCTAATTCTGCTTAAAATTAAGAGACAATGGAGTAATGAAAATCCTAACTTTACCCTGGAAATTGCAACATTTATCATCTAGCATCAAATGTGTATGCTAGGACTGACTCATGTACACATAGATGATGTCTGTTCTATAATAACGTTAATTGGTGAAATAAAATAAGGTGTTTAATTTCTAGCCAAGAAATGCTTGGTTAATCTAAATTAGTAATGTTTGCTTATGGAATTTCATACCCCAATTATTTCATGATGCTGTCCTTGATTTTTTTTTTTTTTTGGTTAAACTGTCTGCATGATACACATTTTGCATGCAATATTATTAAAACTTAGGGTATCTCCTTATTTTCTGATTAAAGTAAAATTTCTCAGTGTTCCTGTAAGGACTTTGGCAAGTATTCTTGCTGCTTTATAAAACAAAATATAAGAACCAGAAATCTTTGTACTCTTTCACTATGTTGATGTCTTTTTATAGCAGATTTCTCAGGAATTACTGTTTGTTGTTCCAAATTGAAATTTCCTCTGCATAATCTGACATATCTTCAAATCCCATGTGATAAACTGAACAATCTCTTTGTAAGTGACATTTTGTAAAGCTCATTCTGTATTTAGGACAAGTGAACACAAAGTCATCACCTTCAAAATAGCAAAGTGGTCATATCACATGTTAAATTGACTAGGGAAATTCTAAATGTTTGAAAGTGTTTAAGTCTGGATTTTTCCTCAAGAACTATAAACTTTGGTTATTTATATTTGAAAGAAACTAGTTTTATGAATTGCACTTTAATTTTGAGATAATTATATATTCCTTGGCAGTTATAAGAAATAATACAGAAATATTGTATTGTCACTTGCCTAGCTTCCCCCAGTGGTTATGTTGGCCAAACTATAGAACAATATCATAACAAAGATATTGACATTGATATAATCCATTGAACTTATTCAGGGTCAGGTTTACTTTTTACATTAAAGTACACGATTCATTTAGTTTTTGTTTTTAAAATAAAATATCTGAGGGCCAAGTCTGTTGACTTAGTTCTTTAAGTTTTACGTCTAATGCAAAGTTACTAAGACTTATAGAGCTTTGAGAAGTGCCATGTTATTTCTAGAGTTAAATTTAAATAAAACACTTAAAGTCTGAGACTATTTTCTAGTTGTAAAAAGGGTTAAAACTGCATTGCAGATGTTCTTTTTCTTTCATTTTAAAACCTAAACAATGTTCTATTCTTTAAAGGTAGGTCTTCATTAATAAGCAAAGATTTGCTACCACTGTGGTGAGAATAACATGTATGTATATTTTAACATTTGGATACATTCTACATGACATTTCTTTATATTTAAACTATTATTTCATATAAATATAAGTCAAAAGAGATGTTATCAGATGCTATAAAATAACTGTCTTCTATAATGTAGGATACACTAGGAAAATAGTGAATAAAATATCATGTGCTGCTTTTGGCATTAGATTTACCACACATTAAGATAAATGGGTTCATTAACTTCTTCCACCTATCTTTTTTGTTCTGGAGATTAACTTCATATTACTGTGATAAGGGGCAGATTGCAATCCTGCCTTCTTGATGATATATCTTCTTGTATGAACTCTTGCTAATGTAGATTAAGTAGTCTAGCAGATACAGTACTACTCATAAAATCGCTTTTCAGAACTTTTTATGGTTTAATGAACATTTGCCTATTTCCCAAAAATATAGTGCAAGCATACTAAATATAAAGTCAATAATCCGTACTTTATATACCTATTATAATTGTCTAACAATGTAATTTATCTATTTGAAACTAAATTAGCCAAAGATATTAACAAACATGTATGATATGGAAATTTTAGTTTTATGTCTTCATGGAAATATGTTTTCAGTCCTGTGTTTTAGTAACTGAGAGTTACATTTTTACTTGAATATTTAAATGTTATGTGTAATTATCATAATAAGGCAACCTCCATCATGAATGAGTCCGGATTCGGTGAGGTGAAATGTCTTAGTTTATGTTTGTATAAACTGTATGCAATATTGTATAAAATATTTTATCTGAATTTAGTTCTTTAGGTCAGATGGAAAAACCTCTCCTGCCCAGCCCTACCTCCAATAATTGGAAAATCTACTTACTGACATGTCAAGTCACTTTTCTTGAGGAATAAACTTCTAAAAATAGTAGTCATAGAGTGAGTTTAGACAGAAATTCAGAAACGGTCAGCTAAAGTTAACTATACCCCTGTTTTTCATTGCTATCATGGCTTTCGTTTTTCTGTCCAGCCAAAACTACTTCTAGTTTTATTCCCTCCAAGTTTAATGCCTTCTTACTTATATGCATATTGCCTGTTGTCCCTTATAAGTAGGAGCTAAACAGTGGGGACATGTGGACATAAACACAGAGATAATAGACACTGGGAAATCTGACAGGATTTGGATTATGTATTATGTGCACAGGATTTCGAATTAAGTCCTATGTGCCTATCAGTGGAGATCCATAATAATTATTTCAAAAATAATTTTAAACCTGGAAGTTTGAAATGCATTTTTGGCATATTTTATCAGGAAAAGTTGTAGAGAAGAGCGGCGATTTTCTAGCTGTCCTCTTGGTGTGTTTGTTTATGGATTAGCTTGCATGAGTTGACACATCCTGTGTCAGCCCTTAAACCCTTAAGCTGAAGTTTGGTGAGGTGAGGAATCTCTGGACACATCCTTAAGTTGATTGATTATCGATTTGAAAGGGGAGCGTATTAGTCTGTTCTCATGTTGCTAAGAAAGATCCCGAGACTGGGGAATTTCTAAAGGAAAGAGGTTTAATTGACTCCCAGTTCCACAGGGCTGGGGAGGCCTCACCGTCATGGCTGAAGGCAAATGAGGTGCAAAGTCACGTCTTCCATGGCGGCAGGGCAGACGGCGGGCGTGTGCTGAGGGGCAAAGTCACGTCTTCCATGGCGGCAGGGCAGACGGCGTGTGCTGAGGGGCAAAGTCACGTCTTCCATGGCGGCAGGGCAGACGGCGTGTGCAGGGGTCTCCCCTTTATAGAACCATTGGATATCAGGAGACTTATTCACTCTCACGAGAATGGCGTGGAAAGTCACCGCCTCCATGATTCAGTTATCTCCCACGGGCTCCCCCCACAGCCTGTGGGGGTCATGGGAGCTACAATTCCAGGTGACATTTGGGTGGGGACACAAAGCCAAGCTTATCAGGCAGACCGTATTCATCGTCACCACCATCTTTTTACTTTATTGATCTTCTTTACTAATTGCAGATTCTGAGGTTATTTGTTTCATGGCTGTTACATGCGTGATGGTGGGGAACGGGCGTCTAGTGCACCTGTCCCTCAAATAGCGAACATGATACTCGATAGGCAGTTTACTAACCCTCATTCCCCTGTAGCCCTCCCCACTTTTGGAGTCTTCAGTGTCTGGTATCTCCATCTTTATGTCCACATTCCCCTATTATTTAGCTCCTACTCGTGAGAGTGTGAAATGTTTGGTTTCCTGCTTCTGGGTTTGTCCACTTAGCATAGCAGCCCCCAGCTCCATCCACGTTGCTGCAAAGGGCATGATTTTGTGATTTTTATGGCTGTGTGGTATTCCGTGGTGTATATATACCACATATTTTTATCCAATCAACTGTTGACCACCAGCTTTTAAAACAAACTTGATTGACTAATTGTACTGGTTGCGGTGACTCGTTCAACACTTTTGGGATTAAAAATATGTCTTCTGGCTTTGCATCCATGGATTCAACCAAGTGCTGATTGAAAATATTTGAAAAAATGAAAAACAAAAAAATGATAAAAATAATACAAATGGAAAACAATACAGTATAACAATTATATAGCATTCACATTGTGTTAAGTATTATAAAACTGCAGATAGTTTAAAGTGTACAGGAGAATGTGCATAGATTATATACACATATTACACCGTTTTATGTAAAGGACTTGAGTATGTGCAGATTCTGAGGATGGTCCTGGAACCAGTGCCCCACAGGTATCAAGGGATGACTGTATTCAGACAGTCTGAAGCAAAACATTCTTAAACAAAAATCATTAGCCCATATAATATAGTTCTAATACTAACCCTGCTTATAAAACCTTTAAATTGCATGATATTTTCTTTAAAAAATGGTGATTTTTTAAAAGGCATGGTCATGTTGGTTGTATTTAATCTTAACTACATGTTCTAAAAGGGTCAGCAAAATAAAACTGAAAAAAAAAAAAAACCCATTCACTTTTAAAATACTGAAGTTGTGTAGCCTGTTTATAGAGGAGGTTACACAAACAGAAAAGAAAGAAAGAAAAAGGTTCTTACATGTAGCGTTACACTGAAGCAATTGCCTTCAGAATACTTAGCATCCACTTACATTTGAGTCTTGTAACATTCTGAGGAACATTTATGAAGGGAGGGTTGCAGATGTTTATGGTAATTTAAGGAGGTAGAAATCTTTTTTTTTTTTTTTGAGGCGGAGTCTCGCTCTGTCGCCCGGGCTGGAGTGAGTGGCCGGATCTCAGCTCACTGCAAGCTCCGCCCCCCGGGTTCCCGCCATTCTCCTGCCTCCGCCTCCCGAGTAGCTGGGACCACAGGCGCCGCCACCACGCCCGGCTAGTTTTTTTGCAGTTTTAGTAGAGACGGGGTTTCACCGTGTTAGCCAGGATGGTCTCAATCTCCTGACCTCGTGATCCGCCCGTCTCGGCCTCCCAAAGTGCTGGGATTACAGGCTTGAGGTAGAAATCTTAAACATGCATCAGTAGATTATGAATTCAGAAGTGGTGATTGGTAGCACTTTATAATCTGCAAGTTGATTTGCTGAAGTCTACCCTATAATATAGGAAAGCATAATGTCAGATGTAGTAAATTGCAATTCTTGGACATATGTTAATAGTATGCAGTTCCAATCCCTCATTAAAACAAAACGAAACAGCTAAAAAATACGTTTTTTTAAAAAAAATTATGTTGTGTATGCATGTGAATGTATTTAAACTATGTTATTTACCTGAATATTCTGTCTGCTTAACTTTGGATTTCCCCAAATTTTCTAAAGCCCAGTTAGAAACAAAATGAGATCTTAAAATATTTTGACATAAGAATCTGGATTCCCTTCCTTTGTATGTAGTGTTTTAAGTTACCATCATCTCTCACCTTCTAGGGCCTTTTATTTATACATGCTTCAACCTGATACTAGGCGTGTGCGGGCTTATTCAGACGTGCGCCACTCACAGCGTGCAGTGCCTACGACATTGCAGAGTTCCTTAGAGCCATTCAGACTCTCCACCCTTGGGTTTATACTACACGTTTGTTACTTCAGTAATCCAATGAGCATGATCTTCAGTACCTCAGGAGGAACAAAGCTTCGTATGCTTAGAGATGTTAGCATTTAGAAGCTTTGGAAGATTAGACGTACTTTAAAGGAGACAAGCATTCTCCTTAAAATGTTAGAATATTTCTGTATTTACTTTATAAACATGTTCATGGTTGACAAATAAGTCAGTTTCGGGTCACAAAAGGGGTCATGCTGCACACTTCCGCATTTGGAATTATCCTCAACGTAGTAAGCTTTCAGGGTGACATTTAGATGGAACTTTTTTAGAAATATATCACTTTCTCGGGAAAGTATTGTGGAGTAGAACAGATTTATAGAGCTGGAACCGCATTATACAGAGCTGTAGATCATTGCTGCTGACCAATGAGACAAGATTTTTTTTTTTTCTTTTTGCAAATATTCACCAAATGTCCTTCTTGTCTTTCCTTGTTGAAGTAACGATTCAATTAGTTCTTTTTGTCTGAAAAATCAGATCATTCCCTGTTCTAAATCAATTTTCTTGATTTTTGTTCCTAATCTCATACCATAAACAAATGTTTTTGTTTAGCTGTGTTTGTCAGGAATGACCGATTTAACAGCAAAGCATAAATGTAGATAGGTAGTTAAAAATCCAGTACAATAAATCACTGCATTTACCGTGTGTTTGTGAAGGGTTATGATTAAAAATGGAACATGAGTGAGGTAGAAAAAGAGATCCAATAATGTTATTTTAGGAGGATAGTGTTATAAGGTTCAGAATTGTAGTCATTGTAGTCATCATAAAGAGCTTTTTTTTTCCTTTTTTTAAATTATACTTTAGGTTCTGGGATATATGTGCAGAATGTGCAGGTTTGTTACATAGGTATACACGTGCCATGGTGGTTTGCTGCACCCATCAACCCGTCACCTACATTAGGTATTTCTCCTAATGCTCTCCCTCCCCTAGCCTCCTGCCCCCATGACAGGCCCTGGTGTGTGATGTTCCCCTCCCTGTGTCCATGTGTTCTCATTGTTCACCTCCCACTTTTGAGTGAGAACATACGGTGTTTGGTTTTCTGTAAAGAACATTTTTAAAAGCGAAACAAATACTATAGTTATTGCTACTGAATGTATTTAAGAGTTCTAATAAGTTCATGTTATAAATGTAATACTGCCTTTTGCATGAAACACCTAGTGTGTAATTATCAAACTCATTGCAACCTAAGAGATGAAATAGGTAGAGGGACAATTTCTGCTTGTTGATGAACATCACATATGAACTATCACACATCAAAACAACAGAAACTCTTTATGTATTTTTAAGACATTATTGTATCAAGGTACTTTGGTGTGATTTCCAACAGAATAGGCTAGAAATTTTTTTTTTTTTTAAAGACAGTGTGATTTGAGTATTTGAATATCATCACTGACCATAACTATAGATCATTTCCATGCTCTTATAATCCAAAAACTACCTGTGGAAAAATTATTAGCAATCACATCTGTGCTGAATGCTCATTCATATATGAATTAAAAAGCATTTTCACACAGAGACCTGATTTTTGTGTACATCAGAAATAGAAAAAATCCTAATATGGATATTGTATTAATAATCACATGTGGCGAAGGTATGAATAAGTATATCTGTAACCATAGTCTTAAGAAGTGGTTTAACTTTTAGTAAACAATAAAATTCATCTGCTGTTGCAGCTCTCTAAGGTTTATGAAATCATACCAGGGTGAATTATTTGAATCCACATAGGATGTTTTGGCTCCAGATCTGTTGTCTTCCGGGAAACACTGGCTTCCACAGAAGGTGGTCATTTTGAAGGCTGGCAGCGATTTCTGGTTGGTAATGGTCACCGAGGATTTTCATCCCTAACTATGGGAAGTATAAATATCCTCTGGCCACTGTGGCTAATGTGGTCCCTTTCCAGCTGTCAGTAACAAGTCCAGGGTTTTTGCTTAAGGTGTCACACCAATGTTACAAACCTCGAATTGTTTCAAGTCAGGAATAGGCATCTCCTTCTTACTGTTGTGTGAAAGATAATTAACAGATCTTGTTTGTGACTCTTAACTTGGAAAACTGATTTATTATGGGCAGAGTAATACGGGAGAATAAGAAATCTCATGATCACCCCTGTTCCGACTGTGGAATTTGATTTAATGTTCTTCCCCCTCGGACAGCAGTGTTTCAATATTAGAAATTCTAGAAGCGTGTTCTTGCTACAGTTTCACCCCAAGGACAAGATTATTGCAAAGCTCCACTTGATGTGAGGATTTTATTTTCCCTGGTACAATTTGCAGTCACCTGGGAAGTGCCATGTTTATTTATGTTCTTCTTTATAAAGATTGTGAAAAATCAATGTCAAGGTAAATTCACATGTGCAAATTCTCAGCAACAAGTTAATTCCGTGTCAAACTTTAAAAAATATTGTTGTTATCATTCCTAAAACCAATTTTTAGAAGCTGAAATTCTTTTACTGAATAAATTCAGGTAGAGTGCATGCTTCCTTTGAACACCTGCATCCTGCATCTCACGGTCAGCAACCAAGTTAATAATTAGGAAATGCATCGCATTTCAGCTGAGTTGTTGGAGCTCTCTGTGTTTCAGTATAGTCTCATTATTCGGACTGGGATTTTCTTTTTTTGGTAAGATGTATTTTTGGCTTTTAAAGGAACCTGTAGTCATTGTTTACTCTGTAACTAAGGGTGGACACAGATGTAAAACATTGCCTGTCTGTATTTTCTGTATTTGACTGGGAGTTATTAAAGAGTTGTTTGATAGTAGAGGTGTGTTCTGTTGAAATTTGGAGGAAAAAAACATATTTTATCTAGATGAACTTGTTTACCAAATACGTTTTGATATACAGCTGGAAGCACCAGAAATTTCCCTCCTGGAGAAAGTAAAGTCACACTTATTAATTGTATTAGTTCGATGCAGCTGCTGTAACAAATTACCTCTAATGGCTTGGTGGCTAACCCCCCACAAATCCATCATCTTATAATTATGTAGCTTAGAAATTCAACAAGGGTCTCAGTGGGCTCCAATCAAGGTGTCAGCAGGACTGAAATCCTTTCTGGAGGCTCTAGAGGGTCCGTTTCCTTTCTTTTTTTCACCAGCAGGGGCCACCCGCATTCTTTGGCCTGTGGTCCCACAGAGTCTTCAAAGCCAGCAACATTGTTTCGCTCTTTTTCTTTCTTCCATAGTCATATCTCCCTCTGACTCCAGCTCTTCAGCTTCTCTTTCCCGTTTTAAAGGAGGATTCTGATGTCACTGGGCTTGCTAGGATGACTCCAGATAATCTAGCTATTTTGAGGCTAACCGGCTAGCGACCGTAACTTTTCCTGTGCCGTGTAACCTCACGTAGTCGCAGGTTTACAGAGATTAGAACGTGGACATTCCTGGAGGATATGGCCTAATTCTGCCTACCACACAAGTGGAGCCAACTTTTAAAACAATCTTTGAAACGCATAACAGATTTTTGGGTGCAATTGTAAAATTTAAATAATAATGTAATCAAAACAGCACATCTAAAGTAATTTGTTTAAAAAGTTAACTTAAAAATTTCAGTTGAAACATAGTTTTTTTATCAGAAATTCCAGCAGAGTTCTGTGCTGTCTGACAACTTCACTAATGTTATCCCCAAACAATTACAGGTGTAAGAGTCACTATAGTTTTACAACATTAGCAAAACATTGTGCCAGGTTTTGTCAGTCATAAAATGAGGAATTTCAAATCCAAGTTTCTCCCTCGTTCATTGCTATGAAGTGAAGTCGATATGCAATCTGACCTGGCATTCTTCTTCCTACTTGGGATTATCAGCATATGCTTCTGTGAGGGCTTTGGGCTTAAAGTTAAATCCATAGATACATAAATCTGGAATAAACCTCAGAGAATTTTTAGTCTAAACATTTTATTCTAGATATGAGGAAACTGAGACAGACAAAGGTGAAGAGGCTACAGCTATGGGTCATATTGGTATTTCTAGGTAGGACTGGGACTGTGGTTCATCCTTGAATCTTTTAAACACCTCCCAGCTATCAGCTCAAGCACATGTCTGGCGACAAAGCACATATTCCTTGGTGTGACCTTGTTGAGCATCTCCTTTGCCTAGATTATTTTTATTTGCTCATTGGGAGCTTGTATCATTAGAAGTCCCCCATTATTCTAGATAACTTCATTTAGGTTAACTCTAGCTGGTTCAAAGATCAAGAGGTATCAAAGAATACTAGGAGCTCCCGCAAACTTGAGCTGGGAAAAACAAGCAGGCTTGGAGGTTGTGCTTCCAGAAGCAATGTCAGGCCTCACCCCTTGACTGCTGTCATGAAGCTACGACTGCTACTGCCTGACCCAGGGCAAAAGCCACTCCTGTCACAGCCTCTGCCACCACAGCTTCTCAAAGCTGGTAGTCTCTGCTAGGCACTGGCACCCTCATCAAAAGGGTGCCCGGATATCACCTTCTTCAGTAATGTCTCTTTTAAATCAAAATCTCAGGAAGATTTATAGGCCTGTGTTCTAGATTTAAGGGAAATCGGGTTTGTGCTTTCATCTTAGAGAAGAATTTATAAGGTGAAATTTTCCCAGACACAGGCACAGTGTTCAAAGAAGTACAGATCAAAAAGCATGAACACGGTTAGCTATAGGGCTGTGAGAACATAATCATGGCTTGACCCTAGCAAATCATAGCTTTGTTTTTTTCCCCCCAGAAAATGCCTTCTAGGCCACCAATTCACATGACTTTGCATGGTGAGAAGGCAGAGAAAACGTTTGGGGAGATTTCAAAATTGTTAAAATCATGCTTGTTGGAGTTAATATAGGAGAAAATTATGCCTACTGATACTAATATTTGTCTATATCTTTTTTAACCATCAGAGTTCATTTAAGTGATTTTCTGTTCATAAATTAGAAAGCAATTACTGTAAGTTTTTGATTAAGCTTATTAGATTCATTCATTCTAAAAGCCTGGTTACATTTTGTCACATATCAGCTCATTTAAACAACAGATACTCAAGTACTTAACCTATGTTTATGCAAGGTAACACTAACTATAGTCTTTAAAGGGGAATGATTCACCATATGTGGCAGCTATGAAAAAGTTTTGCATTGTTAATCCTGAGCATGATGTAAGGTGGCAGAGGGCATGGGCCTTTTGAGTTAGTGGGCAAAGTCTAAAAATAGCTACCACTCACTGGGTCCATAGCATAGGCATTGCTCCAGTAATTTTTTTTTTTTTTTTTTGTGCTACCCTCCCTGTTTTTTTTGAGGCAGAGTCTCACTTTGCTGCCCAGGCTGGCATGCGGTGGTGCAGCGATGGCTCCCTGCAGCCTTGATTCCCTTTGGGCTCAAGCAATCCTCCTACCTCAGACCCCTGGGTAACTGAGACTACATGTGTTGTCACCACACCTGACCCATTTTATTTTATTTTTTGTAGAGATGAGACCTCACTCTGTGATCCAGGCTTGTCTTGAATTCCTGGTTTCAAGCTATCCTCCCATTTCAACCTCCCAAAGTGCTGGGATTACAGGCATGAGCCACTGTACCCAGCCTATGTTAACTTTTCTTTCTACCAGACTTTTGAGATATGTGCTAAGCTTATTCATATACTGAGATATACTTAACAAAGGTCACTCAGCAGACTTAGGCAGAGTAAAATCTCTGGCCATCTGTTTTGTCTCCTGTGTACATGTGCTTTGTTTAATACCCTGCCTTTAAGTGGAATTGGTGTGTGTGAATATAACTAAGCCAATTATACCACAAGAGTGATGGCACAGTCCTCTTGTGATTATTTCTTGTTACATAAGCCTTCTTTATGGCAGACTAGAGAGTTTTCTCTAGCTTTGGAGAAGTAAGCTGCTGTGTTTTGAGAGGGCCATATGGCCAGGATCTGAAGGTGGCCTCCAAAAGTTGAAAGCAACTCCCGTTGACAACCAGCAGAGAAACAGGGACTTCAGTCCTCTAATGCAAGAAGCTGAATTCTGCCATCAGTCTGAATGAGACTGGAAAAAGACCTCCAAGTTTCATATGAGAATTGCAGACTGGATGACACCTTGATTTTCGCCTTGGGAGACCCAGAGCAGAGGGTCGGATTGAGCCACACTCCGATTCCTGACCCATGGAAAATGTGAAATAATGCACGTGTGTTGTGTTACATTTGTAATTTTATTGTAATCTGTTATGCAGCAAGAGGAAACTGACACATATTGTGCAGGTTACACGACTGATGAGGGGCTAAGTATTTTTCTGAGAATGCTTGGCTGCAAATCCTCTAGCCTCTCCCATTATAGATTGTTGCCTTCAGATTCGAGGAGTCAGCCGTGAACCAGTCCAGGGAACTAGCATAGCCCTCATACTCTGGGCCAAGCTACCAGGTAGTTCAACTCTCATTAGAGAATTATGGTTTGGTCCTCTGATGACCAAATTTAAAGGCAAATTATTGGTGATTTGAAATTTATCTGAATACTAAGATATTACTAGCTATCTAACAATCCACTTAAAAAGAAAGAAAGATTTTCTAATAATTACTTTTATTCCTTTAGCAAATATAGGTACATCTGAATCAGGTCTTTTAATTGTAAACTGATTTTCTTTTAATGCAAAATAAAAATGGGGGGCCTGAAAGAGTACATACAATGTAAAAGCACAATAGAGCTAAGGTATTTTAAGAAGTATCTATTCAGGGCAACCTGAATCTGTGCTCCTGGAAATAACATTTAAAATAAAAAAGAGGCCTGTAATCCAGCACTTTGGGAGGCCGAGACGGGCGGATCACGAGGTCAGGAGATCGAGACCATCCTGGCTAACACGGTGAAACCCCGTCTCTACTAAAAAATACAAAAACTAGCCGGGCGAGGTGGCGGGCGCCTGTAGTCCCAGCTACTCGGGAGGCTGAGGCAGGAGAATGGCGTAAACCCAGGAGGCAGAGCTTGCAGTGAGCTGAGATCCGGCCACTGCACTCCAGTCTGGGCGACAGAGCGAGACTCTGCCTCAAAAAAAAAAATAAATAAATAAAATAAATAAATAAATAAATAAATAAATAAGAGAAATATCTAAATATTTTAAAGGGTGTATGTACCTATTAGTACCTATCTTTTCCAATTTTATTTCAAATGTGCCATGCTGCCACAAAATAAAGGTATGATTTCTTTCTTTCTCTCTCTCTCTCTTTCTTTCTTTCTTTCTTTCTTTCTTTCTTTCTTTCTTTCTTTCTTTCTTTCTTTCTTTCTTTCTTTCTTTCTTTCTTTCTTTCTTTCTTTCTTTCTTTCTCTTTCTTTCTTTCTTTCTTTCTTTCTTTCTTTCTTTCTTTCTTTCTCTCTCTCTCTCTCTGTCTCTCTCTTTCTTTCTTTCTTGCTTTGTGCTTGACTTCTATATCTTTATCACAGGAGTATAACAAAGATTATATATATAGTCATTAATCAATATGCATTCCAGATTGTTATTATATTGAGTCCATAATAAGGAAATAGATAAGTTGAAACAACTTTAAGAAATAAATGAAGCAAAAGTGGTTAATAAATATAATAGCATAAAAATTATTGTAAGAAACTGAAAAATTTGTAGCCCATAAAGATTTCATTAATGTAGTGATAGACATAGGCTCCGTATCTCTCCATTGTCAAAATTAACTAGATTTCCTCCCAAAAAAACTGCTTTAAACAAATCATTGTGGTTGCTTGTCCTAGAAGTATAGAATATGTTTATCTTTGCTTAATTGTAAAGTAGTAATTAGTACTTATTCCCAGGATATTTTAAATAATGTGTGAGACCAATTTACAATCTCGAGGAAGATGACTACAAAGTGACTTTTGAAAAACTGTGTATATGATTCAAAAATCATTTGTAAAGACATAACAATCATGTTGTGTTGACTAATTACTACCAAATCGATACCAAAGATTGTTGGCCACTAATTAACCATATTTTGCAGTATAAGAAACAAAATCTTTGGCAAATTCTGTCTGTAAAAACATCAGAAACCTAAAAAGCATCTACTTAGAAAATAAAATTTTCCTTATAATACTGTTTCCTCCAAAGGGGTATATTTTTATAATATTAGGGAAGAAATAAAAGTGATTTGACAAAGCAAAAAAAAAAAAAAATACAGCCTGATATGAGTTTTCATATTCATACCAATTTTTAAACTAAATATACGCATATATATATACATAAATATATGCTGCCATTTGAAGTTTTACTTAGACATGTTGATTCAGTGAAGTGGTCATTCCAAATTTCGTCTGAAATATTTTAGACTATTTAAAGAATAGTCCCTATACTGAAAAATTGTCCATCCCATGGCAGTGCAGACAATAATCTTTCTCTGCTCCTGTATTATTCCCTGCTCTCAACAACTGCTCTTAATCGGTGTTCTCAATTGAACCCTAAATACGATTTAGGATTGTTTGCTTTTGCTTTGTATTCCAAGAATTCTCACTTTAAATCCATCTAAGGTTACAACAGCCTCTGTAGAGAGCACGATTTATCATGCAGCTTTTATACAAATGTGACATGATCTCATTATATTTCTGCCAATGGATTTTATCGCTTTAATAATCCTTTGCAATATTTATAGAATGTCATGATGAATCATATTATATTTATCATATCACACAATAAATAGCATGACATGCTAATAAATCACTCCATTTTGGAGAGCGTTGAAATTATTCTTTGTAAGCTTGCATCAAAATGATTAGTCAGCATCCAGTCTCTTTATCAAATCTGTAGTCTTGCACCAATTTATAACTTAGAAAGGATAATGCAAATGAATACTCAAAAGTATTTAATTATTTGCTAATTAATATTGTACATAAGTTAACTTCTTTAGTTGTATAAAATATTAAATTACAAAACCAAATATTTTTTATGATGAACCATTTTCTTAAGAATAATACAATAGACATAAGACTAATAAGGCTTTGCAAAAACTGAGATGTTTATTGAACATTTTTCAAATTAGCAAGAATAAATTTAAGAGAAAACTTTATTTTAAGGATATTAGAATCCACAGAGAAGAAAGGAATAGAGAAATATGAAGTAGTCTGCCAATTTTGTATGCGAAAAAACAGGCTCACCTATGTTACGGAACACAATCAGTTAGACTGACAAAGAAATGAAATTAGAAATTAGGTTTTCAGACATTTGTCTTAGCGGTACTTTATAATAAGTTCTTTTCTGTTCTCTTTAAAATTTCATGTTTATTAAGTTTTAAGAATTTAAGAAATAATATTTTATATAAATGTTAAAAGATAATTAAACTGATAGACATGATCAATCAAGTTAGCTTAGATTGCATCAGAATCTTTTGGAATCCAGCTGTTATCTTCTTGGCTGCATGTTTTAAGGCAGCAATTTCTTTTCAATTGCCTTTTCGCTTTAATGTGAATTCTTTATTAGCTCTTTTGAAACAAAGACACTTTCCATGGACAAATACGAGTCTCAGCTCAATGACTGTAGAGTTCTGAGGTTGTATCAGGCTGGCCTAGGAAGCCCAAGGCAATAGCTGAGCAAAGTGGTTCAGGCTATGAATTCTGGAGTCGGCTTGTTTGGTTTGAATCCCAGATTTGACACAAATCAGAAATGTGATCACAGGCAAGTTGTCTGATTTCTCTAAGCCCCAGTTCCCTTCTATTAAAAATGGGGATAATAAAGAATACAACACAGCTCACATCTGTTGTGTGATTAATTATTGTATATCAAGATCAGAGGAGGACAATATCTGCATAATAATCATCAACAAATAATAGATGTTGTGTATACTAGGAGCAGGGAGTAAGAGGAATCTTTTTGAACAAATGTTTGGAAAACATGGTAGAAATTGGCAACCAAATTTAGTCAAATAGTTTACAAAATTCCTGCGATTCACTGCTTTTCTTTGCGATAGAGTATACCAGAGCCTTGGAATTGTTTTAAAAAAAAAAAAAAAAAAAAAAAAAAACTATTGTTTACCTGAGATCCATAAATATATCAGGCTCCATACAATTAAGTAGAAAAAGAATCTCTTTTTTATATTCTTCTTATCCTGTAGCATTTAACTGTAATTGGTGTCACATCAAAAGCATTTCCGAGAGGGCCTAGTTTCTTCCAATTACAAAGTAGGAAATGTATTTTTTTTTTGTAAAGTTTCACCGATGCTCTAGTTACCAATATTTATTTTTGCCTTCTAGTCTTGTCATATGAGAAATCTCATTGAAAACTACAATACACTCTAGTGTACATGATTGCATATTGTTTAAACATTAATGTTGTTTTAGGATTTTTATGCTTAGATAATGACAGAATTTTCAAAGCAATAAAATTTGAGATTAAGCCCTAAAATATCATTTTCTTCATTTATTTGGCAAACTTACTGAGCATGTACTATGTGATAGATAGTAATTTAGCTGCTGGATATATAGCAGTGAACAATAGGCAAAAATAGACACAAATTTTTAAAATCTATTATTTAGAGAGGTAAGACAATCATCAAAGAAAATATTTAAAAGTCTTAATATGTCATGTATTGGTAAGTGCTAAGGAGAAGAAATAGACATGGAGGGTGGAGGGTTACATGGTCAGGAAAGACTTCATTAAGCAGGTGAACTGTGAGCACAGACACAAAGGAAAAGAGAAGACAAGCCATGCAGAACAGCCTAGTTGTTAAGAGCATAGACTTTGCAGGTAGAGAGGCCTGCAGGTGTCTGGTGTGTTTGAGTGAGGGTTAGGAGTTCTGTGTGGCTGGGCTGTAGTCAGCTAAGACAGTGAGAGCAGAAGGAGACAGTTGGGTAATGGAGCCAAATTACATAGTTCCTTGTAGGCCTCTGTAACATCTCAGACTTTTACTTTGAATGAGATGGAAAGCCACTGAAGAGTTTTTATGCAGCCATACCTTATGATCTGGCTTAATATGAGAAAATATCACTGTGGGTGCTATGGAGAAGGTGCCCTACGAGGCCATGGTGTGTTCATAGGAAATGCTAAGCCTTCTACCTCTGTGCCAGACACTATCACCTCTCAACTAATGCAGAACATTATTCCGCCAACTTTTCCCTTTCTTCTGCATCGTCAATTCTCCTCTTTCTAATTAATAATATTATTCATAGGCAAACATGCTGCAATTATTCTTATTTTAAAATAACTTTCCGTATCCTACAAATCTGTCAGGATACTGCCTCCTTTCTCTGATCCTCAAAGCGAAACTCCATGCACCCATTGTACCCCAATCCTTTCATCTTGGCTGTTAAAGATTCCACCCCAATCTGCCTTCTCCTTTTCTACTTTCCAAAATTTGTTGTTGCCAAGGACAACATTGATCTCCATATTCTTCAACTTTTAGTCCCTTTTACAGAATCTGACATAGGTAATCGCTGACTTCTCCTTAAAGCATATTTCCACTTCGATTGCAGGTCACTGTATTGTCAACTCTATTTACCTTATTAGCTGCTGCTTCCTAGGTTCCTTTGTTGATCACCATCTTCCTGATTTCTCAATTATTTCCTTTATTTAAATGCATTTTCTTTTTATCTCAGATGGTGTCCTGCTTTAACTCCATGGGTATACTGCCAATTTTCAGGTTTTTAATCCCCAGCCTTCATTGTGCTGTAGAGCTCTGGAATTGTACATTCAGCTACCGAGTTGATATTACCTCTTGAAATCTAATAAGTAACTCAAGGTTATTATTTGCAAAATTGACCCTCTGATTTTCTCCCTAAACCTGGTTCTCCCACAACTTGGCCAGCTCAATAAATGACAATTTAATCTTCAATTATTTAAATCAAGCTCTATGAAGTTATCCTTAACTATTATTTTTATTTTTCCCAGACTCAATCCATCAGGAAATCCCACAAGTCTACTTTTAAATTGAATACCAGTTGAAGTAATTTACACTGACACTACACTGGTCTAAACACCATCAGCTTTCAGTGGAATATTGCCTTAGCTTCCTATTTGCATCTGGAGCCAATGAAGACAGACAGCAGGCTTATTGCTGGTTGTTGTTGTTGTTGTTTTCTGAAAGAAATAAATTATTGTAAATTGGTGGGTCTTAAATAACTGACTTAGAAGTTATGTAATCTCATTAAAAATACCTACACTATTTTATGAAAATTAGAAACATCTTACACTGTATTTAGTAAAGTCTTGACAAGTTCTTTCTGTGTGAGTTTTAATGGTGAACTCTTGCTCAAGAACAAAGAACACGTTCAGACATGTTAGCTAAGGGAAATTCTAAGCTAAACTCAGAGAGAAGAGGGCTATTGCTTTATTTGAATTTGGGATTCTTTGAGAGCCTTAAAGTCACAAAAACAAGTGTAAAAAGGAACCATACAAATATCTCATTAGTCATCTAGTTTTTAATATACTGTCTAACCAACGGTTGCATTTCTTGAGTCAAAGGTAGCATTTTATGGTTCATAATGTCTACATTGCTAAAATTTTAAATTTGGTCATCACATTTGATTGGTTCTCCTTCATAATTGCAATTTCAGGGCCTGTAGTTTTCCTGGGTTGATAATTATTCAGATGAATGATTTATCCATTTAGATAAACATCAACTGGTTCTAATAATTTGCTATTACTGTTTATGTCTGGTTGGTGAGTCATAATTGCTTTCTTGAGATCTGCTGTTTGTCAAAACTGTTCTTTAGATTCCCACAAAACACTTTTGGAGTTAGAATTTTCCCATCATTTTAAAAGATAAATGGAAGAACTCAGAAATTAATTTGACCCCTTTGCTGACTTGCCATCCTACTTAATTACTACAGAGTTAACTGTAAAAGCTATTATCTCATCAGTAACTATCTAATTTATAGTATACTATATTAAGTATAAAATATTATAAACTGGTTGGGTTATCTGGCTTTATGTTATGTAATTGCCCATTCAAATTTTTATTTCAATGAGGTTTACGTGCTTTGTGACATTTAGGATATATTCATCTTTTTATATATTTCTTGTTTTAGTAGAGACTGATGTTCTTTAAATACAAGCTTTGATTTCTATCAGCATTGTGAGCAATTTTCTCATTTTCTAATTGGGCTTTTTCAGGTCATAGAAAAATTAAGGAATGATACTGTCATTTAATTTCACTAAGAGAGTTGGAAAACACCAGTAATGATTTATTTACAAGTTAAGGAAAGTAAACAGATGATTTCAAAAAACATATTTTTAATGATTATCATATTATTAATTAAAAGCTGATTTTTAGGAATGGAAGCAAGTGTAGATTTATAGACTCTTAATGTCAAACTAACACCTCTTTCTGGTAGTTTAATTTACTTTTGTTCACTTTCTTCTTCATGTAAGAGTAAAAACTGTTTTGTGGAACACACTTCAATACAAAAGAAAGCTTGTTAATAGTTGTTCTACAGTATATACCCTCAAATCCATGTTATACCACATCTTTTCATACTTTATAAGTCAGTGGCTTAGTACATTAAAAAATGAAGTTTCTTAAAACACTTGGGATTTTTTCACACGTACTGTGTTCTAGCATTCTAGGAGTGTTTTGGTAGATTTAAAGATGGGTTTGCTGTGTCACACTACAGTCTAAGAAAGTTTTCCTTGGCTTTTAAATCTAATCTCTGAGGCTGGATAGTAGACTTTCTTTCCTCTGCAAAAAAAATTCTTTGTTGGATTTTTTTTTCCTTGAGGCATATCAAATTCTTATTTCCTTTGGGATATAAAGAAATAGAGATTCAAAACATTGTATATAAACTTTTTCATATTTTACCCCCTATTTTGTGGAGAAATGTTTCAAAAAGTAGCCAATGCTATATTTCTTTTTTTAATATAGTAAAAACAGTTTTTATTTTTATTTTTATTATACTTTAAGTTCTAGGGTACATGTGCACAACGTGCAGGTTTGTTACATATGTATGCATGAGCCATGTTGGTGTGCTGCACCCATCAACTCGCCATTTGCATTAGGTATATCTCCTAATGCTATCCCTTCCCCAGTCCCCCTCCCCACAATACGACCCAGACAATGCTATATTTCTTAGTTGTATTTTATTTTTAGTTTTTCTTCATATTATGTTGAATATAAAATAAAACTTGAGAGATGCGCATACCAGTTTATTCAATAAGGCTGTTTCTTTATATATACTCCTAGACAAATTTTAGCACAAAAGTCAGAAACTTGTACTAAATTAAAGCTTAGTTTTTTTTTGTTCCGTTTTGTTTTTTAAGACCTACAAACTCCTCTTGTATCAGCACACTTCATATTATGGCTGAAGGTATTATCAGAAATACTATTTCTTTTTCTTTTCTTTTTTTTTTTTTTTTTGAGATGGAGTCTGGCTCTGTGGCCCAGGCTGGAGTGAGCGGCGCCATCTTGGCTCCCTGCAAGCTCCGCCCCCCGGGTTCCCGCCATTCTCCTGCCTCCGCCTCCCGAGGAGCTGGGACCACAGGCGCCGCCACCACGCCCGGCTAGTTTTTGTATTTTTAGTAGAGACGGGGTTTCACCATGTTAGCCAGGATGGTCTCGATCTCCTGACCTCGTGATCCGCCCGTCTCGGCCTCCCAAAGTGCTGGGATTACAGGCTTGAGCCACCGCGCCCGGCCCAGAAATACTATTTCTTAATATCATATATTATTCTTTAAATCACAACAATTTAATACAACCATATTTATTAAGACCCTCACAGATCAAGAGCTGAGGGTCTTTATAAATGAAACATAAAAGATGACAGACATATGGCCAATGGCCTCAAGCAATGCTCATGAAACCCCTTTGCAGAAATGTGGGCAGGCCTCAGAGGCAGTAAAGTTGTACTAAGAAGTAGAAAGTTGACAATTGTTTCTCTACCTATTCAGACTTCTGTTTCCTCATTTGTCAAGTGAAATCAGTAATAGAAACTACCTCCCAGGACAAATGATGTGATGGATATAAAGCATTCTTACACTTTGGCACATAGTAATTTTTCCGTGTTCCCCAAGAAACCTTTATTTTGTTTTATTTTATTTCGTCCCTATTCTTTCCGCAGTCACTTGAAATGTTGGAAGGAAGGTGAGTGGACTGATCTGCCTACTGCTCTTGTATTGTTGCTGAAATTTGTAGGGGAGGCTGCTTTCCATGATTCAGTCTCGTATCATTATTTCATATGTGTGCCTTGAATATTTGTAAAACATTTGATTTACTTAAAAACTTAAGCCTCACTGATTTGTGAACTTCTCAGAATGAGTATTCTTCTTAAAATGTTAAATAAATAAGAAAATTAGCACAATATAAGGAAGACAATTATCTGAAAACTGAACGGTAAGTTAAATCGGAGTGCAGTCAAAGGCACTTGGGATGCTAGAGCTGTTATAAGTGAGCTTTGCGTTTATGTCAAGCGTCCTGGTACATAGAAAGTTAAGAGTCTTTGTATCTTACCATCCTATAAAATAAGTTATACAGGTTCAGCTAGAGAGATAAGCAGTGTCCTGACAAATGTGACTACGGGTTCCCTTTTAAAACCATTTCTAACAAAGGCATTGCCTTGAGCTTGCCCTCCAGTATGGTGTCTCTGTGGAACCCACGTGGAAATGTGAAGCTGAGGCTGCAGGTCCATGAAGTCATTTCTCACTCTTCAGTTTCATCAGATAATACGGCACGGGTTGTTGGGAGAAGCTGGGCCCAGTCCCAACATTTCAGCTCTGCTGCAATGAGAAAGGAAAGAAGCCAAGGAGAACGCCTTTCTTCACTGAGGCAGCGGCAAGAGAGGAGAGGAGCACCATGGCTTGCTCACGATTTAAACATATCAGCCAGACTACCCACAAGTAAATGTCCAGACTACCCACAAGTAACGTGGCCCAATTACTTGGTCATGGGTAATCAGATTAGAGTTTCGTCCCTTCTTAGAGGGGTAAGAAATGGGTAAAGAGATGGACAGAGGTGCCAAAACATATCTTCTTTCTTAATTTCTCATCAGGAAAAATACCTGATTATGAGTAAAAAGGAAGGAATTAAATGAAGTTAAACTAGTATTGAGTGAGATGGATCGATATGTTAGGTTAAATCCTTGCCATTAATCTGGAGGAATTAGTATAAAGTAAAACATAAGACCATTTGTAGTAAACTAGTCTATAAAATGAATATAAAGACAGATAGCCCACATATGCTGGTTTTTTAATGAAAAAAGAAAGTTCTGTTTCAGATATGGCCCTTCAAAGTATATGTAAAGAAGACTCAAAATAAATTGATCAAAAAATGGCAAAGTAACATGTCAGATTACTTTTAAAAAATATTCTTTTAAGCAAAGATTAATGAAATGATGATAGTTGTATATAAAGAAAAAAAATATGTGACAATAGGGTTTTTCATATTTACTAGAAACATACTTGGGAGATGAAACCTAACCCAGTAGGAATGAATACGAACAAAAATAGAAGACATTCACACATAAGTGATAATTTATGAGACATGAACTTCATCATATTTATCCTGCTGAGGTCTTTGTTGAAATGACATTGCTTCCCCCCAGGATCTTTCCCACAGCCTGTTTGAACTGTGCTCTGCTTGCCTGGAGACGTGTCACCCATGCTTTCCGTGCCGGGGCCACCTTGTGATGGCTCATCCAGTATCTGCTAGGAGTAACTTCCAAGGCTGAGAGTGGCCAGGGGAGGAAGCAAGATTGTGTCCTTGTTACCAGGAAAGCAAGGTACACTGGTAGTAACTACAGCCTGAATGTGACAAAAGGCAGAGTAGAGAACCTCTGACATCATTCCATATCTAGGAGTTTCTTTTCATTTATTATTTATTAATTAATTTATTTATTTTTAAATTATACTTTATGTTCTAGGGTACATGTACACAACATGCAGGTTTGCTACATAGGTATACATGTGCCATGTTGGTGTGCTGCACCCATTAACTCGTCATTTACATTAGTTATATCTCCTAGTGCTATCCCTCCCCCCTCCCCCCTCCCCATGACAAGCCCCAGTGTGTGATATTCCCCTTCCCGAGTCCAAGTGGTCTCATTGTTCAGTTCCCACCTATGAGTGAGAACATGCGGTGTTTGGTTTTCTGGCCTTGCGATAATTTGCTGAGAATGATGGTTTCCAGCTGCATCCATGTCCCTACAAAGGACACGAACTCATCCTTTTTATGACTGCATAGTATTCCATGGTGTATATGTGCCACATTTTCTTAATCCAGTCTGTCACTGATGGACATTTGGGCTGGTTCCAAGTCTTTGGTACCATATCTAGGAGTTTCTATACGCTGTTCCTCTGTCTTTGCCTCCTGTCTGGAGTTAAATGAGGGATATTTTTTAAAATGTTCTCATGAAGACTTTTCCTATTTTTTTTTTTTTGGTAGGGTTCCTGTTTTCCATATAACCAGTATCAAAAAGCATAGATGTGCTATTTGCAAAACTAATTTAAAATTTATTAGATTGAATTAAATGTAACATTTTACACAATGTAATATAATGCTTTTTTAAACCAGGTATCACTCCATTCAAATCAGTGATTCGCTACAATATCCCAATAACGTAGACAAACAAATGAACATCTAAAATCTGATCACATCTCTTCTTTAATGGCTCCCATGAGTCAATAGAAAGAGCAAAACAGAAGGAAAAGTAACATCTATAAAGGCCACCTTAGTGCCAGGAACTTTTTATTCATCCTTATATTCAAGCATGGCAATAACACTCTGAGGCAATTGTCTTATACTTACTTACAGAGCAGATAATAAAGCAGGATCAGGAAGATAAAGTAACTTGTCCTAGCTCTAAGTAACTAATTGATGAAAAAGTTTGCTTTCAGATTCAGAGTTGTCCAATTCCATATTCTGTACTAAGTCTAAATTATTTCTGACTTATTATTTTAGCAAACAGCTCAATGAAACTTTTCCCAGAGCAAAAGGTGACTGCATTAATGCTTACGTGTGCGTTTGACCAATGATATGTTGTCCGTTTATGTGACTGTAATTTTACCCACATTGAAATGTTTCTCCAGTGTTGGTTATAGATGGGGTTTGAACCTCCTTTACTCTCCTGCCCCTCCTTTGAGATCAATTGCATCCATCTGCTGGATGGTTAACTTAGGTTATGTAAACCTACAACCATGCATCAGAGATTTTTGGTCTGAATTGCTATCCCTAAATAACTAACTTACAAGAAAATTTCATTGGCCTTTCACCAGTACAACTGTTTTAGTCTTAAGACACCCACAAATATATCCTCTGTTTCAGTGACCAATGAAGGCCATATTAACTCACAGTTGGCTATGGCTGGCATTTTAGCGTGATATAAAAAATGGAAATCATAAAGAATCCTATGGACATTTTATACCATAGACATTATTTTTATAGAGGGTGGAGGTGCTTCATTTATGCATTCTAAGGAACAAAATTTAGCTAGTAATTAACAGTATTTAACCTGCGTAGTCTTTTATGCAAGCTATAAAATTAATTTTATTACAGAAATTGCATTACACTTAACAGCTGATGACCTATCTTACCACAGTAATGTATTTTTCATTAAAATGAAACATTGTGTTTCAGAAGCAGGAGCCAGGAATCAGGGGTTGAATTGGAAACTGCCACATGTATTATATAGAACTGCTGTCTTCCAAAAGAGCACATAACCTGGCATTTCTCAGTTTATTACTGCATCAGGATGAGCAGATTTAAACTCTAATTAAAGAAATGCCATACATTGTCTTTTTACAACTTGGGTGACTTTAACTGTTGTACTGTCAAACTAGCCCTGGTAAATTGTAACTGTTGTTTTGGTCTTTTATGTAAGCTCAGATGTCTAGGTTGAATTTATCATGAAGTTGGAGTATTGACTGTATTTCCACTAGCCAGTATTTTTCTGTTTAATTCTGGCTCTACTGTACTGCAATGTTTTACTCCCTGGTAGTGCAAAGTGAATTTTGTTTGTTTTTACTTTAGTTGTTATTGATTATCCCCAAAAATATAATTTTCAGTAGCACACAATAAATGCAGTATGAATGGCAACTTCAATAATTAATTGAGTCAGTGAATGGAGTGATTATATTTTAAATGTTTCCCATAATGTGTAGAACAGCAAAACAACATGCAACTAGGGATTGGGGTATTTGGAAATCTTATGTAAATTTGATAATGTTTTAAAATCTTAATGAGGCCGGGTGAGATGGCTCATGCCTGTAATCTCAGCACTTTGGAAGGCCGAGGTGGATGGATCATTTGAGGTCAGGAGTTCGAGACCAGCCTGGCTGGTCTGAAACCCCGTCTCTACTAAAAATACAAAAATTAGCTGTGTGTGGTGGCAGGCACCTGTAGTTCCAGGTACTCGGGAGGCTGAGGCAGGAGAATTGCTTGAACTCCAGAGATGGAGGTTGCAGTGAACTGAGATTGTGCCACTGCACTCCAGCCTGGGTGACAGAGCGAGACTCCATCTCAAAATAATAATGATAACAACAACAATAATAATAAATAAGTAGAATCATAAAGAATTTTCAATATAAAGATTCTTCTTGATGTGAGCAATATTTTTCCTGACCTATTATTATTTTAAAAGAGAAGTAATATACAAATGGCTTGGAGGAAACACATGTGGGTATGAAAAATTAAAATTTTAAGCAACTTTAGATGTAAAGACAAAAATGGATAATAAAACGTTAAAATACCTTAGATTTTGAGTTGCAATGGAGAAGTAGGAACAAAGTGGAAATAATCAGCAAAATGAGTTGGAAGATTGAAGAACTGATTTAAGGAGTCTATTTAAATTCTAAGACAAACACTAATTGCCAAAGTCCATTGATAACCATTCCCCCTTTTGCCACCAAAATAAAACGGAAGAGCATAATTTCTTCATTTCTTAGACTAAACCTGCAATGTTCATTCTACGTGGTTTCCACTCCCTTTCTTCTTTCCAGAGAACTGCTTAATTTTTCGAAATTTCACAATACTTCCTTTAGTGGCAATCAGAAAAGAGTGGAAAAGCAATGCAGCATTCATATGGCAGAGTTTGGTAGCTAGAGGATCGTAACAACCTGTGTTTTCACTATTGGTTGTGAGGTAGGTCATGTTTTTTGTTAATGTTTCTGAGTTGATATTCTTAAGTTGTTCTATTGCTTAATCTATAACATTTTTTCATAGAAACAGATTTGGAGAGTCTGAATCTGAATCATCTTTTGCACAACTCAGTCCTAGTGTTGGATTTAGCAGTAAGCTATGTATGTATGTATGTATGTATGTATGTATGTATTTATTTATTTTTAAAGACAGGGTCTTGTCCTGTCATCCCCAGGCTGCACTGCAATAGCATAATGATAGTTCACTGCAGCCCTGACCTCCTAGGCTCAAGCAATCCTCCTGCCTCAGCTTCCCAAGTAGCTAGGACTACAGACGCACACCACCTTGCCCAGCTAATTTTCATTCTGTTTTGGAGGCAGGGTCTCCCTATGTTGCCCAGGCTGGTCTCAAACTCCTGATCTCAAGAGAGGCTCCTTCCTTGGCCTCCTAAAGTGCTGGGATTATAGGTGTGAGCCACCATGCACGGCCTCAGTAATAAGCTTTTAAAGAACAATATCAAATTATTCAATATCTTAAATAATATAGCAGAATATTTTAAAAATTAGAAAAACAAAAAGCTTGCTATATGTAATTGGAGTAGATAATGTATAATAAAATAACTTTAATTTTTAGTTTTTGGAGGGACCTCCATGGTTTTACTAATTTATGTTTCTACTAACAGTGTACACGTGTTCCGCTTTCTCCACATTCTCATCAACATTCATCATTGCCTGTGTTTTGTTTTTTCATAAAACCATTTTAATTGGGGTGAGATAATAGCTCATGGTAGTTTAGATTTGCATTTCTCTGATGATTAGTGATGTTGAGCACATGGATGGAACTGGAAGACATCATGTTAAGTGAAATGAGCTACGCACAGAAAGACTGATATCTCATATTTTCACTCATATGTGGGAGCTAAAAAAATTGATCTTATAGAGACAGGAAAATAATGGTTACAATAAACTGGGAAGGGTAGTGAAGAAACAAGTATTCAGAGGGGTTGGCTAATGAGTACAAACACGATTAGATGAAAGGAATAAAATCTAGTGTTCATTATCACAATAAGGTAACCATCGGTAACAAGAATTTATTGCCTATTTCAAAATAACTAGAAGAGTGAAGTTGGAATGTTCCTAACACAAAGAAATAATAAATACTTGAGGTGATGAATATCCCTATAACCCTCATTGGATCATTAAACATTGTATGTGTGTATCAAAATATCACATGTACTCCCATAAATACGTGCAATTATTATGTATCATTAAACATTTAAAATTTATTTATATATTTATTATTATTAGTTTTTTTAATAGAGACAGAGTTTCGCTCTGTCGCCCAAGCTGGAGTGCAGCAGCGTGATCTCGACTCACTGCAACCTCCGCCTCCTGGGTTCACGCAATTCTCCTGCCTCAGCCTCCCGAGTACTGGGACTACAGGCTCATGCCACCACGGCCGGCTAATTTCTGTTGTATTTTAGTAAAGATGGGGTTTCACCATGTTGCCCAGGGTGGTCTCGAATTCCTGAGCTCAGGCAATCTGCCCGCCTTGGCCGTCCAAAGTGCTAGGTAAAATTTAGGTTTTTAAATGAAGTAAAGTCTGACTAAGTAGGCTCAAATTACAAACAAGGGACTAACAACAAAAACAACAACGGAAAGAAATTTCTACAAAATCCTAAAACAAAAAAGCTTGTCATCTGGAAAATGAGAGAAGAAAAATAGAACCAGTGATACGCCTGACGGCTGCCCTCAAACAGTTTATAGCAGGAATATATAAGAATGAGATAATGTAATTAGCCTTCATATAGATATAATATTTAAATGCTTTTCCCTTTTGTGTAGAAACATGACACGCTGATTTCTCATGTTGAAGGCAAAATTAAATCTAGCCAAATAGTGACCCAGCTCTCAGCCTACAGTGATTTAGTGAGGACCAGTAATTCTAATCAGAGCTTATGAGCCTCGGCCAGGATGCTGACTTAAACACCCCACCTCACCATCTGACCCAGGCTCAGGGCATACTGACCCCCAGAAACATCGGTTCTAGTTTTGGCTTCAGTGCTTATTATTCCTGGTTGCTCTCAAATATCCTAACATAGTAAGACCATGAAGACATTTATAATTCGGTCCTAAAGTAAAATTCAACCATGTTTTTTTCTGCTGTTCCCAGAGACCAACTTGTGCGGGACTTCAGGTGGAAAGAACTGAAGCCTGGATTATGTTGTAAAAAACAATATTTTAGCCTGATGGTAGGAGCATAACACATTCTTTTTCATTTCTGCAAAAGATACTAATTTCTGCCATTGTTAAGTTTCAGATTTACTCTATTTGTCTCATCAAATAACCACTGAATTGCTCTGAGGAGTTGCTTACAAAGAATTTTTGGATCATGTGTGTCTGCTCACTGTCTACGGCTGTCACATTTATAAATGAAAACGTTTTAAAATTAGATGTCAGTCTTTATTTTCATCATTTTCACTGATTTCAGGGGCAAATTATCAGTTAAAATTTCTTTTTCAACCATCTACAACAGATCTAAATATGCCAGGGATATGTAGTAAGGTATATGACTCTTTATGCAAACAAAGAAGAGAAAATAGATCATCTTTTTCTTTGTGGTACTGGAATTACCATATTTAAAGCATTCTTAAAACCATTTCTAATTGTTGATTTTGCCAATATGACATGCACTCTTACAATTGTTTGGCCTGTTAATATTCCTTCATAAAAATATTCTCTAATGCTAAAGAGACTGGCTTGTTAACAGAAAAAAATTCAACCAAATGAAATTTATAGGTCCTCTTTGAAAAAGACAGCTCTTTAAGGGCTTTGTGGCAAGAAATCAGGGGCATTAGCAATCGCTTTCAAGTCACTTTAAGGGAAGATTCATGAGAATCATTGAAAGAGTTTTATACTTTTGTTTTTTTACAAAATTATACACACACACACACACACACACATATATATACCACACACACACACATATTCTATTCCATAGAAAAAGTGTACAAACTACACTTTTAAGCAGGCATTACTTAAATGCTTACTAGATGGAAATTAACAATCTATGATTCTAAAACATAGATTTATGTAGAGTGATGTAGATACTTGAATTTTGTCCCAGCTCTACTTCTTAATAGATGTATGAATAGTCGTGTAATTGAACCTGTCTGAACCCATTTTCTCCGTAAATGGTGAAAATCATGTCTCAACAAAGGAACAGTGAAAAGAGTAAAATATTTGATAATATGAGTTTAGCTCAGCCACACATAGTTAAGCAATCAATAAATGATAATAAAAATAATAAATAACTTGTTTAAATACTTCCCTATCCTTCAACACCTGGCATAGCATTGGATGAGAATGAAAAGTTCACCTGTGTCACAGAGGCAGAAATGAACTGAACACTTTAGATATGTTTCACTTCACTCGGCTCCTACGGAGAAATTTGCCATCAGAAAACAACCCCTGTCTGAGGCTGCTGGATAAGGAGCTTGAGAGCCCTGTTTCATAGGTGTTCTCATTTCTCTTGAGCTGGATACACACCTGTCCTTTAAAGGCCTGTAAGTACGCTAAACTATCATGGTTTTAAGTTTGTACAATATCCCTTTGTCCTTTATATAGAATACAAAATGGCACATGCAAAGACACACACACACACACACACACCCCAGGAAAATCTGAAAGAAAAGATAAAGGAAAACCTCAAGAACAAAATACTCAAATGGAGAAGTATAGACATGCATATAAAATGTAACTTTATTTTGCTAATAAAATTAGAATCAAGCCACAAATTTTTGTGACTGGCATAGATAATTGAGCCCCCAACCATTAATCTCCTTTCTTCACTCCAAGTTAATTGATTCATTCAACAAACATGTTTACTATCTACAAGCATCAGTTGCTGAGCCATATGCCCAATTAAATGTCAATCACCGCCCTAAAGGTAGACTGATGTGAAAAGTAAGAAATTTCAATGCATTGTGTTACATACCATGACAAAGTAGGTATGAGAGATGATGTGACTACTGTTACTACTAGAAATTAGGGAACACTCATCAGAGAAAGTGACATTTAAGATGAGTCCTTAAGGATTTAGCAGAAACCCTTGTATTGGGAAGAGGAAAGTTCCTTTTAGATTTTTTTTTAAAACTAAGTGTGTAAAGGCATAAAAAGTTATGCTATGTGCAGAGATCAATGGGAAGGGCAGGTGATGAGAGTACAGGATGCATAGTAGGAAATGAGACGTGGGAACAAGAGGGTAAACAAGTGACAGTTTCTTAAATAGAAGAGCTACATAATTGACTCTTTTCTGTATACAACATAACTCCTGTGTTCCCTGTAAAAGATTGTTTAGGAGAGAGTGACAAGTTAGTAGAGGCCAGTAAGAGTGGAGGGAACGACAAGCCTTTTGTCTTTACCTCCTTCAAGTATCTGCTCAAATATTGCCACTTTACATGGATTGATTTGAATCACCTTCTTTAAATAGCAGCTGCTGCTACTCTCTTATTTCCTATTTTATTTTTCTTTAAAAAAATCATTACAGGAATAGTTACGATTTTCCCACCAGTATGTCATTTTTTATATCTTTTGAGATGATTGCCATAGCCTCAGTGACCAGAATATCACCTGGGACATAGTAGCTACTCAGATGTTTTTCAAAATGTGAGCTCATGAAGACCCGGACCAAGGCGATCACCACACACATAGAGTAGGGACTACAGACTTAAGAAGCTTTTCCAAATTAAATCAACCAAACGTATTTGGTGATGGCACATATATAATGAGGGAGGAAAGATTAAAAGAGGGGAGGCACTTCCTTCACGGTGAGGGAGGTAGGATGAATGATGAGGCACTTCCTTCACGGGGAGGGAGGTAGGATGAATGATGATGACATTCACTGAAATGAAATGTAATATGAACACCTTTGGGAAGGAGATCATAAATTCAGTATCAGAGGTGTGGAACATCAGTTCTCTATCAGTCAAAAGGGAATGGAATTGCAGGCCTGGGGCCCAAGAGAAAGATCTGAGATTAAGGTAGAGATATATAAATCATTAAAAATTGATAGCAGTAGAAGACACAAGTATAAAAGTCATATGAGTAGTGAGCATAAGAATATAAATACTGCAAAGTTTCGAGCATTCGGAAAACTATTAAGATCAAGAAATAAAATGACAATATTTTTAAAATGAGAGTTAAGGATGACAAAAATTTTATTGTTCCAAGGTTGCACTGGGAGCCTTTGAGACTGACCACTGTTCATCATGAGAACTAGATAAGGTTTTGTTTTTGTTTTGTTTTTTAGCAACAGCATGGGAAGGAAAAAAAATACACTTTTGCTAGACTAGTTTGTGATTTGTGCATTTTAAATTTAAGTGTGGAAGCTTACTAAGCTTTTAGATTTCAAAAAGATGTAGGTGAACATCTGAGTTTCGATCCATAGAGCACTTTTGTCTCTCACCAGTTCCCTGATAGAACCAGCATCTGAAGTGTTCCCTCCTGTCCCAAAGTCCTGCACTTCCTATGGCTTGTTCTATGTACTTATTTCCCATTTGAATGCCTGTCCTTTTATTCTATATGTTGCAAAGCAGAAATAATTGAATAGTATGTAGACATTCTCAGGTGCACATCCTTTTCTCTCTCCTCTAAATTGGTCACCAAAATTCCAGTATAGCAATCTCAACAATGATGGCGATATGATGGTTACCACTACTGCATGCTCACCAGGGAGGCGTTTGAAAGCCACCCATCCGTTGGTAAGCTTATTCCAACTTACACCTGGGAAACCATCACTTACCCACTCTCAGTCGATTGTTTTTAATGGAACTGAGACTGCTGGATATTGTGTTGGGGAAAAATATCCATGCAGGACAACTGTTATGTAAGAATTAATGGAATTCCTAGAAAAAAGCAGACACTTTTGTGTTCTTTCGTGAGGGAATATGAGAAACCTCTGCTGCCACGTTGTAATCATAAAAGCAAAGCATAAGTATGAAGCCAAATATGTAGAAGAATGCAAATCTGAGAAACAAAGAAACGAAAAGAAAACTGTTATGTCAGCTCTTCATATGACTCAGCAGACGTTTTAGTCCTATAAAATAAGAAATGGCTGTTATTTAAGGTTGAGTTGCTTAGTCTGTTCCTCTCCGCAGCCACCAGAGTCCTAATCTGTCACTTATCATGTGCATTAATTGCACTGCATATTTTATAAACATTGCATCATTATATCATTTAATTTTCAGCACAATTCTGTGAGGCAGTTATGACCGCTGTTTTATAGATAAGAAAGTTGAGGAATGGAAAGGTTGAGGAAGTTACTCAAAATTACACAGTTAATTGAGGCATAGATGCAGGAATTAAATCATTACCTATTCTAAATCCCGCAATATTATTCCATCTGTCCTGGCCTGAATTTGGCTACCTATTAGGACTTCCATTATAATATCTGGCATGAGGTTTCCTCTAAAGTCTGTCTCACACTAGTGCCCTGTCTCCATCTTCTCATGTCTGTGAATGGATTTTAAATGATGGGGTTTACATTTCTTTTCTATTTGCATACACAGACAGAAGAATTACCACCTTACAGAACAAAATCACATTAATAATGGTCCTTGCTGCTCAAGAGGCAATTAGGATATTCTCTATGGACTCTTCTAGTCCCCGGACCACATCTTATTCTGTGAAACATATAGAAAACTAGCTTAATTAAATTAATAAAATAAAATGAAACACTTAAAGATTGAGAATGTGTCTGAGTTAGTACACAACTACATTCCTTAGATAATATTTAGCTTTTTAAAAAAAATTTTGAAACCTCATGTAATACCTGTGTCCTTGGAAATGCTGACTATTCTTATGCTTAAAGCTTATCCATGATCTGCTTCAGAGTTTGTGTAACACAAACCCCCCAGTTTACATACATACACCCCCCCCACCCACACACACGATATATATGCATGGAAAATTGAGTATATGTATATAGAAACATATCATTAAGTGGATTTCTAAAGTTCTTTTTTTTTTTTTTGAGACGGAGTCTGGCTCTGTGGCCCAGGCCGGAGTGAGCGGCGCCATCTTGGCTCCCTGCAAGCTCCGCCCCCCCGGGTTCCCGCCATTCTCCGGCCTCAGCCTCCCGAGGAGCTGGGACCACAGGCGCCGCCACCACCCACGGCTCAGTTTTTGTGTTTTTAGTAGAGACGGGGTTTCACCGTGTTAGCCAGGATGGTCTCCATCTCCTGACCTGGTGATCCGCCCGTCTCGGCCTCCCTAAGTGCTGGGATTCCAGGCTTGAGCCACCGCGCCCGGCCTCTAAAGTTCTTAAGAATCATTGATGAAACAATTCATTCTCAAAGACACCTTTAACAAATGTTTGATTCTTATCTTACCTTAGTTAAGTATTATAGAAATGCTATGCAAGTTTGTGTTCTTTCCTTGATCTGATTTACAAAAGCTAATTTATCAGATATCAAGGAATCCCAGTTTTTGTTTCTACTTTTCAAAGGTAAACAAAAAATCACAAGCACTGCATATCTTTATCTTTTAAATAGAAGTAAACCTAGCAGGTATATTGTTTTACATAAAAAATATACATTAGACTTGCAGTTTTCATTACAGCAAGTAAGGAGCTTAGAAGTCACCACTTCATTCTAACAACAAGTTAAAAGCTTATCAAATGAAAAATGAACAGTTCTTTTTAGATCCATCTAGAGGTCAGATCACAGAGCAAACTGCTGCCCCTGAAACTGGAGAGACACACAGGCAGATACAGAAATTCAAAACCTACCTGCACAGAAACCCATCAGGAACACCTGTGGGAACCAGCGCCAGAGTAGGGAAACCTGAACCATAATTGAGGAATTGCTGGAGGCCCACAGTGGACAACTCTGAGAATGAAAATCTCCAAGGGAGTCCGTCACAAAGGGCCCCACACACTTTTGTGAATTTGAGCTCTAAGAACTCTATCAGGTCCTCACAGTGAATATTGGATAAAAATCTCTCAAGCTTCTGGCAGGGAGAGGGATAAATGAACCAATTTGAAATACAAAAGGGCATCCTGTTCTTAAAGACTTGTCTTCCAGAGAAACTATTTTATCAGGGACTAACCTTCTGTGGTGTTTTCAAAGCCTAACTGACATGAAGGAAGGAAAATATGCTATGTATTAGTCTGTTCTCACACAGCTATAAGGACATACTTGAGACTGGGTAATTTCTAAAGAAAAGAGGTTTAATTGATTCACAGTTAATTACTGGGGAAGCCTCAGGAAACTTACAGTAGTACTGGACGGGAAAGCAAACACATCCTTCTTCACATGGTGGCAGCAAGAAGTGAGAGCGAAGGGGAGAAAAAGCCCCTTATAAAACCATCAGGTCTCCGGGGAATTCACCCACTACCATGAGAACAGCATGGAGGTAACCGCCCCCATGAGTCAATCACCTCCCACTAAGTCCCTGACACGTGGGGACTATGTGAACTCCAGTTCAATATGAGATTTGGGTGGCGACACAGCCAAACCATATCACCCAGCTTCAGCCACTTCTTGTCATCCTATGTCACCCAATGGGCAGAGGTTGTGGATGGGCTAAGAAGCAGGTAAAGTTCATAGTCCAAAGTCACAGGCTCAACAAAATCCTAACAACTTCCTCTAGTGAAACACCTTACCAATCTATTAAAGGCCTATTTACTGCAGTTCTGTTTACCCAGTACATCATGGCTTCCTTTCAACAAAATATTACAAGGCATACTAAAACATAATAAACACAATTTGAAAACAAAGAACAATCATCAAAATGAGAGTCAGATATGGTAAGAAAGTTGGAATTATTAGACAAGAAATTTTTTATTTAGTAACTATGATCAGTATGCTAAGGGTTTTAATAGAAAAAGTAAACAACTTGGAAGAACACATAGACAATGTAAACAGATGAAAATTCTAAAAGAGAATCAAAAAGAAGTATTAGAGTTTAAAAACACTGACAGAAATGGTGAATGCCTTTGATGGGCTCATTAATAGACTGGACGTGTATGAGAAAAGTCTCTCTGAGCTGGAGAATATGACTACAGAAACTTCCAAAATAGAACAGAGAAGAGAAAAATGATGAAATAAATCAGAATGTAATATCCAAGAAATGTGAAACAACTAAAAACTATGCATAAAGGGAATACAAGAAGAAGAAAGAAAGAAGGAAGCAGGATTTGAAGCAATAATAACAGAATTTCTCCCAAATTAATGACAGACACCAAACCACAGATCCGGAAAACCTCAGAGAACACCAAGGAGGATAAGTGCCAGAAAACCTGCACTTAGGCATATTACGCTCAAACTTCAGAAAATTAAAGGCAAAGAAAAAATCTAAAAAGATGTCAGATTTTTAAAATACCTTAATTATAAAAGATCAAAGAAAAAAATTATATCTGACTTCTTTTCAGAAGCTGTGCAAGCAAGAAGAGAGTGGTTTTAAATATTTAATGTCTTGATAGACATAAAAAACTCACCAAGCTAGAATTCTGTGCCCTGCAAAATTTTCCTCCAAAAGTGAAAGAGAAAGAAAGACGTTCTCAAACATAAATTGAGAGAATGTTTTGTCAGTAGACCTGCCTTGCAAGAAATGTTAAAAAAAAAAAGTTATGTAGAAAGAAGGAAAATGAAACAGGTTACAAAGTCATATCTACATAAATTAGGGAATAGAATCAGAAAAGGAATAAGTGAACCTTTTATTTTTGTTATTTTTAATTTATCTAATAACAGTTTATTCAAAATAATAATAGCGATAATGAATTAGACTGTTTATACTTCTGTTCACATATATGGCTATGTGTAAATAAAATGGGTGACAGTAATGATACAAGAGACAGGAGTGAGTAATTAGGATTATTGTGTTATAAAGTTCACACACTACCCATGAGGCAGTAAAGCATTGTTTTAAAGTGCACTTGGATTAGATGTAAAGGTATATTGCAACCTGTAAGGCAAGTAATTTTAATTTTAATTAATATGGATGATATTAATACACTAATAAAAGATAAAGATTGTGAGAATGGATCAAGAAACTACAAGCAATTATATGTTATTTATAAAAAGTCTGTTTTAAATCTAAAGATTCATAGATTAAAAGTAAAAACAGGATGGTGAGAGATATACTATGCTAACACTAATCAAAAGAAAGCAGGAGTAGCTATATCAATTTCAGACAGAACAGATTTCAGAGCAAAGGAAGTTATCAGGGATAAAGAAAAATATTACATAATGATAAAGGGTCAATACTCCAAGAACACATAAAAATCCTTAATGTGTATGCACCTAACATCAAAGTGTTATAACAGATGAGGCAAAAACTGATAGGACTGCAAGGAAAAATACATAAATCTACTCTTACAATTAGAGACCTTAATGCCGTAAATGGACAAATCCAATGAGCAGACAACTGGTGAGGACATAGATGTGCACCTTTACAAATCATTTGGATGTAACTGACATCTGTAGACTACTCTATCTGACAGTAGTGGATTGCACAGTCTCCCCAAGCTCACATAGAACATTCACCGAGACAGATTACATCTGAACAATAAGACACACCTTACCAAATTAAAAACAATAGAAACCATGTATTGTCTGCTATCAGACTACAATGGAATTACACTAGGCAGATAACAGAAAGATAGCTGGAAAAATCCCCAAATATTTGGAGATTAAATAACATATTTCTAAATTACCCATGGGTCAAAGAAAATATCTCGGGAAAAATTAAAAATGTATTTTGTACTGAATTTAAAAGAAATACAGCTTATCAAAATTTGTGGGAGGCAACAAAAGCAATGCATGAGGGAAATTTATAGCGTTGAATGCATGTGTTAGAAAAGAAGAAAGAACAATCAATAATATAAGCTTCCACATTAAGAAACTGAAAAAATAGAACAAATTAAGTCCAAAGTAGGCAGAGAAAAATAATAAAAATTAGTAATCAACGAAACTAATGACAGATATCAATAGAGAAAATCAATGAAACAAAAATCTGGTTATTGAAAAGATCAGAGTGGAAGAGAGAGAGAACAAGAGAGGGCACAGGAATTATCAATATCAGAAGTGAAAGAGAGGACATCACTATAGATTTACAGGCATCAAAAGGATAATAAAAGAATATTGTGAACAACTCTATGCTTCCAAATTGGGTAATCCAAATAAAATTGACCAATTCCTTAAAAGACACAATCTGACAAATCTTACACTAAAAGAAACACAATTATAATAGGCTTATGTCCATTAAGGAAACTGACTTAATAGTTAATCACTTATCAAAATAGAAAACACCAGACCCAGATGAGTTCAGGGAGGAATTTTAGCAAACATTTATAAAATAAATTATGCCAATTCTCCACAGTCTCTTTCGGAAGACAAAAGCAATGTTTTTGTTATGTAAAAAAAGTTATGTAGAAAGAAGGAAAATGATACAGGTTACAAAGTCATATCTACATAAATTGAAAGTTGAAATACTTTCAAACTCATTATTTGAGGCCAGCTTTACCCTCTTACAAAAACGAAAGATATTATAAGAAAAGCAAACTCAAAACAATGTCTATCAGGAAAATAGCTGCAGTAATACTCAACAAAATATTAGCAAATTAAATCCAACATGTATAAACAGAATTATGTACCACAACCAAATTAGATTTATCTAGGCATGCAAGTCTGGTTAAATATTTAAAAATTAATTAATGTAACCCATCACATCAACAGACTGAAGAAGAAAAATTACATGATAATATTAATATATGAAGAAAAAACATTTGACAAAATCAAACACACATTCACGATAAAGCTCAGTAAACTAGGAACAGAGAACTTCTTCAAGTTGATAAAGCAGCATATCTGGAAAAAGTTCTAAATCTGCCGCTAATATCATACGTAATAGTGAGAAACTCAAAGCTTCCCCATTAAGATCAGGAACAATGCAAGAAGATTTCAATTTACCACTCCTTTTCAAGATTGTACTGGAAGTTCTAGCTAATCAAATAAGAAAACAAAATTTTAAAATATAAAGTGGAAAGGAATAAATAAAACTTTCATTTTTTGCAGATGACATGATTGTTGACATAAAAAAATCCACAAGAATTCTCAGAAAAACTCCTGGAATATTAGTGATTATAGAAAGGTATCAGAATATAAGGTTAATATACAAAACTCAACTGATTTTCTACATATTAGCAATGGACAAGTACAATTTGAAATTACAAACACACTAACATTTACATTATCACCCCTCAAAATGGCATACTTAGGTATAAATCTAACAAAATATGTACAAAATCTAAGGAACACTATGAAACTCTCAGGAAAGATAAAAAAACTAGGCTGGGTGCGATGGCTCATGCCTGTAATCCCAACACTTGGGGAGATTGAGGCAGGCAGATCACCTGAGGTCAGGAGTTCGAGACCAGCCTGGCCAACGTGGTGAAACCCCATCTCTACTAAGAATGGTGGCAGGTGCCTGTAATCCCAGCTGCTCAGGAGGCTAAGGCAGGAGAATAGCTTGAATCCAGGAGATCGTGTCACTGCACTCCAGCCTGGGTAACAGAGTGAGATCCTGTCTCAAAAACAAAACAAAACAAAACAAAAAAAAAAAACTACATAAATGAGAATATATTTTATGTTTTTGTATAAAAACCTCAAGGTAGTCAAGATATCAGTTCTCCCAAACTTGATCTATAGTTTCAACACGATCCCAAATAATCATAGCTAGTTATTCTATAGATATCAACAAACTGATTCTAAGGTTTATAGAGAGAAGCAGAAGAATCAGAATAGCCAATTTAATATTGAAGAAGAATACAATTGGAGGAGTGATGCTATCAAACTTTGACTCACTATAAAGCTATTGTAATCAAAATAGTGTGGTGTTGGTGAAAGAATAGACAAATAGATAATTAGAACAGAATAGAGAGCCCAGAAATAGACCCACATGAATGTCGTTAACTGATCTTTGATGAAGGAGTCAAGGCAATACAGTGGAGCAAATATAGTCTTTTCAGAAAATGGTGCTGGAACAACTGGACACCCACATGCCAAAAAATTAAGTTAATTTGGACAGAGACCTTACAACTCTCCCACAAATTAATTCAAAATGGACTGTCAATCTAGATGTTAAAACACAAAACTACAAAGCTCCTAGAAGATATCATAGGAGAAAATCTATACTTTGAGTATGACAATGACTTTTTAGAAACAGCTTCACAGGCATGATCTATGAAGAAAATAATCGGTAACCTGAGCTTCATTAACATTGAAAACCGTTGCTCATAACAGCCACTGTGAAGAGGAGATGATAAGCTGCCGACTGAGAATGAATGTTTGCAAAAGACACATTTGGTACAGGACAGCTATCTAGAATACACAAAGAACTCTCCAAGCTCAACAATAAATAGCTCAATTAAAAAACGAGCAAAAGGCATAAACGGATACCTCACTAAAGAAGATATAAAGATGGAACATAAAATAAGCCTATGAAAATGCATTCAACATATATAATTAAGGAATTGCAAATTGAAACAATAATGAGAAATCGCTGCTAGAATGGCCAGAATCCAAATCACTGACACCAGCAAGCGGAGGAGGACGAGGAGCAACAGGCCTTCTCGTTCGTTGCTGCTGGGGGCCACAAAGTGGTGCAGTCGCTTTGGAAGACCGCTTTGCAGTTTCTTACAAAACTCACTGGCTCTTACCATATAATCTAGCAGTTTCATTCTCAGATATCCACCCAATTAAACTGAAAACTTATGTTGGAACAAAAACCTGCAATGAATGTTCATGGCAGCTTCATTCATAATTGGCAAAATGTGGAAGCAATGAAGATGTCCTTCGGTAGTTGAGTGTGTAGGTAAACTGTGGTATTTCCAGGCGATGGAATGTTACTCCATATTTTACAAAGAAATAAACTATCAAGCTATGAAAAACATGGAAAAAGCTTCAATACACATTACTAAGTGAAATAAGCCAATATGAAAAGGTTACATACTGTGTAATTCCAACTATGTGATCTTCTGGAAAAAGCAAAACTATAGAGACAGTAAAAAAGATCAGTAGTTACCAGGGATTACGGGGAGGGGAGAGATGATTAGGCAGAGCACAGAGGATTTTAAGGAAAGTGAAATTATTCTATATGATACACTAATGGTGAATATATGACATTATACATTTCTCAACAGCTGTGGAATGTACAGCATCTAGAGTGAACTGTAGCACAAACTATGGACTTTGAGAGAGAACAATGTGTCCACATAAGTTCATCACCTCTGACAAATGTACCCAACGTGGGACGTTGATAGTGTGGGGCGTTGTGCATGTGTGGGGACAAAAAGTTTATGAGGGTTTTTTGTACTTACCACTCCGATAGGTCATGATCCTAACACCTCTAAAAAGTAAAGTTTATTAGTTTTAAAAATGCACTTATATTTGAAATTGTTAAAATTTACTTGATTATCTATTAATTCATTTTATTGCTAGCTTGACCCTAGAGGTGATCAAATACAAACCCTAATTCTTCCTTTATATTTCTGTTTTGGATTCTAAATATCTAACCAATCATCAAGGAGTCTGATACATCATTTTCTCTTTAATAGCTGTGTCATTTATTGTTTCAAGTTAACAGTAATGGCTAATGGCATAACTTCTATCCCCTAAGTTAAAGAATTAAGAATCTGTGATTTGTTTCCTCTCAATGCATCCATCTCTTCTCTGCTAGGATCTGGGTCGTTGTTACTCTCTGGCTACCCGCAGTTAACAGGTATTCTAGCAAGACTCATAAATTCTGAACTTGTGTCTGTTAGGATCATTCTCTTTGCTCTTAGTAGATCCAGCCTCTTCAGCTACATACTTTATAAAATTTTATCTTAGTGACACATCCTTTGTTTAAGAATTGTTGCCAGGTCATATTTAATCTGTGGAGCTATTTTCTAAGGACCTGATATTGAGATTTCTATGACTATTTTGAGAATCAGTAGAAAAATGCAAACACATATAGTGACTCAGTCAACCTTGACAAAAGAACAGTTTGAAGTATTTTCCTGATAGAAATCACTGAAGACATTCACTTTGCATTCATAAAAGTGATCTTCATCAAATCACTTTTTATTGAGCATGCCACTTACGAAGGTATTTTACATCATAGCCCACATGTGGAAAACTTATTCTCCCTTTCTGTTGAGTTAAACGTGGTTGATTATGTCTGTTTTGGGATACTTTTGAGATGTAAATTTTGGTTTCAACAAAGGGAGTTGATTTGAATTTTCTAGTCTTTATATTTGTCTTCTAGTGTAATCATCATTGTGTTTCTGTTTTCTTTATGTGAATGATCTACATTTTACCCTTGAAGAAATTTAATACATGGAAAGTCCCTGACATTAACACCATCAGCTTGCTTCCTCATTTGTTCAGTCTTGTGTTTGCCTCTTCTGTATAGTGTGTGTGCTTTCTTTTCTATAACAAGCAGACATTAACACAGCATGCTAAAATAGATCATCTTTGCCACACAAGAAGAGATTTTGGCATTGTTTATTCATAAAATTTTCTTCCTGTCAAAAATGCATATGGCAAATCAAAT
Organism: Rhinopithecus roxellana; assembly: GCF_007565055.1. Lineage (NCBI taxonomy): Eukaryota > Metazoa > Chordata > Mammalia > Primates > Cercopithecidae > Rhinopithecus > Rhinopithecus roxellana. The sequence continues at coordinate 427,142 of NC_044549.1, forward strand.
ATTTATTAGCAGTCACACAGGCCTGCTTGAAAAATAATACAGTTTATAATATATTATGTACAATATATTATATAAAATCATATATTTATACAAATATACTGTATTAGGCATAATATGTTCTTATATATATCATTTTATAGTTATATATTTTTATATAAATCGCTTGGAATGATTTATTTTTACAGATAAATGTTCTCCAACCTCATTCCTTTTAAGAACTCAAATGGAATTTGTTTTCAGTTAAGATCCTAAAATTTGTACTTTAGCTTCATATCATAATGGTTTCCTTATTTCAGTTAAAGAGGGATGAGCTATAAATATTACTTTTCATATCTATAAATGTTTATATCAGAGAAATAAGCGACCTTATAGAAAAAATGGTAGAGTCAACGATAGTGATTGTTTACAGGAAACTGTGTGGCATTTTATACTACTTCTGTGTTATCACCTTTAGAATAAAAGTCTCTTTTATAGACTTGGTCAGCCTCATAAGTATAAGAATCTACAACAACATAGTTAGAAATATTCATAGGGTTATCTGGTTAAGATATCAAACATTTGAGGTTTCTAAGTTTCCTTCTCAGATTTGTGAAAAAAATTAAAAGTTATGGATCAAATGTGTGCCAGATTACAACAAGAATTCCTGATAGCCATAGGTACATGAAGCCCTGAGGACGAATAGGGGAATTGTGCTGGAAAATGTATAACAATCTCGAGTACATACACTCACACTCACATACATGCACACACACATACACAAACACTCAATCTAAAGAAGGAAACAATAGACCCCTTAGAAAGTCTGAAAGAATTTTTCTGAAAAGAATCAACTGCGTGTGCCTGCGTTGTAGGATCGGCCCATCCAGTGACCAAATGGATGCGGCAAAGCACTCTTGGTCCTCAGGAGCAGGTAGGAGACCTGCGAGGCAGGCAGTCCTCACTAATTTTTCTCCAGCACATCTTCTCAACAACACAGTGCCACTAAGAGAGACGTGTGTTTGAGATTTTGTTTTGCTTTCAAGGATGCACAGTCAATAATGAAACACAGCTGGGCTTAGAAGAGTTGTGGGAGAGGGATGAACCAAGACTCCATCTAGCAAGGAAAAAATTAAGTCTTCTCTGGAAGATCCACAAATAAAATATTCTGCTCTTTACAAAATGACACCCTGATTAAGTTCTTTTAGAATGTGCAATTATGTTATGATTGACTATAGTAACCCCACTGTTTCTTTCAAAGCAGTATCTTCACTGTGAAATGAAACCTGAAATATTCCAGAAAGGAGAATTCATTCACCCTCCATCATCAAATAACAAAACGATGTAAATATTGTTCATTTCAAAAAGAATAAACAGGGGAGAAAGAGAAACTATAAAATCAACCAATATGTTTACAGGATAGAATACAGCTTTCAGGTTACTGAAGGAAATTTTTCTTTTCCAAATAGAAATACATTGTAGATGCTTTGCACTATCAATACAATTTAGATAAGTTAGAGTTCATCAAGCAGGATAGATGAGATTGGGCAACTGACTGATACAAAAAGTGACCTGTCTGTGAGTTAGGTGACGGTAAAGGTTTTAAAGATTATATAATATAAACAATAATCTCAGCATTAATGTCAGTATCAGAAGCAATAAGATGTAGAATTAAATTGTAGGAAAAAGAGATATGGAAGACACACTAAAAAAAACTCTCTTTTAATTTTGGGCTGAGTATGTGTGAGTATGAGACTAAGATGCAAAAGACACAGTGAGAATGAGAAGATAATATGGTGAGAAGAGAAAATCCAAATATGGAACTTTGTTTCTGGTATCAGAACACGTGGGAGATAAGCAATAGTGAAAGACATAATAGAAAAAAAAAATCTTAAAGCTAAGGCAGCTATACATTGTGAATTTAAAAGGCCCGTTATATAACAGAAAACATTAATGAAGTCCTCCACAGAAACAGATAATTTTTTTCCTATAATAAAGAGAAATGTGAAATCACTAAACCAAAAAGGAAAGATGATATAATAAAAGAAAAAAATTAAATGTGTTACAAACATCTGTGCAAAACCAAATAAGGCAAGCATAGGATGGGCTGAGCACTCAAGTTTTCACTCAAATAACGAAATGTCAAAGCCCCATGGCTGTCTATATATGAACGCAACACTAGCCTGCTACTAGACATGTGGGGACTTAGTTAGGGTCCACTGAATATCTACAATTTATGGGATAACAACAAAATTCCACATAGAAAATACTGTAGTACTACCTATGATATTGTCAATGTATGTGTACGGCCCATATACTATGAATTACATACAAGACACATAGTATGCTTCACACACACACACACACACCACACATACGCACGATAATCACCTGGTAAATCTAACAAGGAAAACTAACACACAAACAAAGCAAAATTAGAAATAGAAATTGCAAAGACATAAATGTGAAAAATAAAAAGTCTTCCACATGTAATACTAAGCTAATACTTTTTGAGATATTGATGACATTAATAATTTTCTAGAAAATAATTTACCAAACATTGAGCTGAACAAATATCAAATGATGTACTTAAGTGAAATTTTAAAGAATATTAAAGAATGTCCTCATAAGGTATACAATAACAAAATAACCTTTATCTCTAAGGAGATGAAAAGAACCCATACTGACAGGCCTCATAAGCAATAATCTCCTCATGTGTGCAATGCATGTCGTAGGCACTTCTAATGTTCTGAGAATCCTGTGATTCTGGGCCGTCTTCCATTATAGACCTCAAGTTTACTTAGGCCACCTTTATGATCAATTACATTTTAAGAAGAGCCTCTGATCTACATTCTCATGCTGAATGACTCGTAAATAACTTTGAGATAATAAATTAGCCAACATCATAACTTGGGTAACAAGAATATTCAGAAGAAAAGCACTTTAAAATAAAAGAAATTAAACTAATCTTTCAAAAAAATCTCCCCAGAAGAGACAAATTTTGCAGAGAAATTGTGCTGTTATCCCAGAAGAAGATCACATTATCTTGTTTAAATTACCTCCAATTCAAGATAAGTAACACAGAGAAGGATTTTCAGCATGATTCAACAATAGAACCCAATGCATTTGAATGTTTATTTCTTTATGTGTTTGTGGTTAGGTCATTTATTGATTTGTTTTAGAATTTATCTCATTGAATTACCATAGATTACTATAATTAATAATACAAATAATAACATTAAGCACTTACTGAGTATTGACAATATGCTAGGCACCGTGCTGTTTTACCAGTATTGTCTCATTCAATCCTTATAACAACCCAGCAAGATAGGTGTTGCTGTTATCCTCATTTCATAGAAAAGTAAACTGAAACATAATCATTTATGCAACAATTTAACTATGTAACGACATTACTGTAGAGGCGAGTTAATGAACATCCACCATGAACAAAACAGGCACATATCCCTGCCTTCGTAATGCTTATAGTCTAGTAAGAAACATGCATTGGAAAAATTAGCTATGGGCAGACAACTGACAAAACTCTCTTTCTTTGCTACATGAGAATCTGACTTTTGGCTAACTCTCTAGTTCTGTTCTCCTGGAAACGGGTCTGCTTTATTACTCAGCAACGTTATTTATGGTAAAAGCATGACCCCAGGTTGGTCAGTGGCATCTGGACTGGTAGGAAATGTAAAGAGACTATCAGTGTTGTGGGAATGCCATAGTTTGGGTTTTACTGAATGTTGTGAATCTTGTTAATGAAGCATGTACTTTGTGTGAACCCTATGTGCTGCAGCCACAGAGTTGTTAAAAGAAATACTAGCTTCTATGACAGTATGAGCCTATTTGTCAGGATGGCACCAACCCGTTCCCAATGCAGAGCTCATCGCCCACACCTGAACTTGCTCCTGGAGAGCTGTATGGTCTGTTCTAGGGACTGCAGCAGAGGCTCCTGCTGAGAAGAGCTAGTGATGCTGCCCTACTGGCCAGCATCGTTCATTAATATCCTTCTGCATAAGTGAGCTCCTAGTGTGTCATGTGGTGGTCTTAAAAATCTGAATATTTAGGTAAATCTTAGGAGACTAATGAGTATTGTAATAGGCAAGATTGTGCATGGCAGATGGTGGTAAGTTTTCTGATTAGCAAAGAGAGATAGAAAATGTCAAAGAGTGGAGGTTTAATGGTGGAAATTAAAACAAACAAAAATTAACAGGGTAGTCAGGGAGGATCTCACTGAGAAGGGGACGTTTTTAAAAATATGTGAGAAACAGGTGCAGAACATGGGAAGCCGTGAATACACGTACACAAGTCCATGCAACCGTAATCTCTCTGAGGGCTAGAATTCTGTTTGGCTTCCCCGCTTTTTCTCCAGAATGTATTCTAGTTCTTGGTGAGGAGTAGCTTAAAAAATGAATGAATAAGAGGCCAAGTTGGGTTTCAGAATACGAAAGATGTGACTTTATTGCCTCAGGACACCTAGAACATCAAAACAATGATTAATAAAATCAAAGTTTAACAAGATCAAAGCATCACTTGGTACCTAAAACATAGCATTTTTTGACACCCTTGAAATTTTCCATTTACTTTTTTGTCATAGTGAGCTCATGGATCAGTTCAGGGTCTTTTTATATTTAAGAGTGTCGTTCACTCTCTCCATATACATATCTCTCTTTCAGTGTCATCCTGCAGGTGCATGTGTTAATATCATCACATTTTGTTCCTTATAAATATTAGGGGTTGAGAAGAAACAAAATCTTCCATTTTAAAGCAATTGTTTTGCCAATTTGAACTTTAATTCCTGTGGTAAGAAATTTGAACACTATGCCTATATCCAATGTAATACTAAAACAATCATTTAATTCCTTTGAGAAGTAATCTCATCACATCTTTCCTCCATGGTAGCCCAAATTAATATGAACTCTGTGATGACTACTGACTTTCTGGACAAGACCTGTTTCCCTGTTGCATGTTTTCTTGCCTCTCTGTTCTTCTCTACAAAGCATATACCTTGCTTCCTTGGCTCTCTGTTTTTTATACACGGCACTCTTTACAATTAAAATGTTTTTGACTATCTTGTTAATTTACTTACTAATTTTTTGTTTTTTTGAGACGGAGTCTGGCTCTGTGACCCAGGCTGGAGTGAGCGGCGCCATCTTGGCTCCCTGCAAGCTCCGCCCCCCGGGTTCCCGCCATTCTCCTGCCTCCGCCTCCCGAGGAGCTGGGACCACAGGCGCCGCCACCTCGCCCGGCTAGTTTTTTGTATTTTTAGTAGAGACGGGGTTTCACCGGGTTAGCCAGGATGGTCTCGATCTCCTGACCTCGTGATCCGCCCGCCTCGGCCTCCCAAAGTGCTGGGATTACAGGCGTGAGCCACCGCGCCCGGCCAGTTTACTTATTAATTACTAAGTTGTAAATTCAGTGAGCAACGACCACGCCTGCTTTGCTCACCATTGTATCCTATATGCTAAACAGGTACGTGGTACCTCATAGGCACATACTAAATACATGTTAAATGAGGAGAACTTAACCCAGTGCTGAAGAGCCCAGAAAAATCCGAAGGTACCGTCTTCCTTACTGAGATAGAGTTACCATAAAGCAATTCGCTCTTATCTTTCTAAGTTACAAGTATGTTTGTCCTTTGATCCAAATACCACTTCTAGAAAATTGTGCCCCAGAAATAGTCATGTTTGTATAGCACAGTAATGACTTCAGTGCATATTTTATGCCAGGATCATCGTTCTCCTTTTATATTTTACTTAATTTCCCCCAATGACTCTATGAAATACATATCATTATCCTTCTTTCACGAGTAAAAATTAAGTTCAACTCTATTCAATATGATACTTTTAAATTAAAATTTACTATCTTTGTATGAACAAAAGGTTTGCAAATGCACGGAAATTGGAATGGAAAGATACAGTATTGCAAGCATATGTAGCTCTAGAGTCTTGAAGTTGCAGAGAGCAGACAAAGGGCACTTTTCCTACTTAGTTCCACATACCCATTTGTTGGTTGGCTCTTTTACAGAAATAATGTGTGTATTCTTGATAAAAAGCAAAAGATAATGTTTTTAAATGTGGTGATTCTATTGAACTTGAAAACAATCACAATGTTTTTCTTCCTAACTGGCATCCCTAAAGAAATCAAGAAGCACATTGCCATCAGTCAGTACCTGGACATTGAAACAAATAAAGCTGAAAGAATTGCCCAAGGATTCATGGGTTCCAAGTAAATGAATGATAAACAATTACAGAAATATGTTCTAGTCGATCTTAATATGGATTCTGGTGGTTAAAAAACACACAAGACTATGCAAGAGCCTCTGAGCCCAATGCTGTTTGCAGACCCACGCTATCTGGAACCTCAGAAAACAAAATACGAATTATCATCTATAATCCTCTCCCTGAGAAGATTGCTGAAAATTTGGTCAATATATCAAGTGGAGAATCCATGGCAACATGACTAAAAGGCTACAGAAGCAAAGAAATGTCTGCACTTGCAGCTAGCCAGCCCAAAGAGTACTGTCACACCTTCATTTCCTCCCTCCCTTTCTGCCTTCTTTCTCTTGTGTTTTTGGTAAGCCATATTCCAAAACATTTGAGTAAGGGCAATATTTATTTAGAGAAAAAAATCAGAAATTTTGCAGATTTTTAGCAATTAAAATGTACTTTTTTGGCACAAGTATAAAATTTACAGGATCCTATTATGTAGAGTTTATGAAAGTTAGGGGTTTTTTTTATTGTTAATCATTTTCTTTAAGTATCCTAATATGTCAATTTCACATAAAATATCCACTGCTTTTCAGTCAAAACCAGCTAATGGCAATTGAAACATTTTCTATAATTTAGCTCACTCATATTTTAGAAAATCTCTCAAGAAATATATGCCTTAGAAAAAATGAACCTGCAGTGATTTGGTAATTACATTTTTTTTTCAGCATAAAATGCAGATCTATGCTCTTCACTTAAAACGTAATGGGTGTTTAGAAGTCAAGGAGTCCACAGAGACGCTACAAGGACTAAATATATTATCCTTAAATACTAATTCTGTCATTTATGATTCATAGCCAACTCCTTAAGTAAAGTTACAGATTTTCAAATTATCCCGCTGAGAGAGATAGAAGAGGAGAAAAGGAACGGCTAAACTCACATCTGTCTTGGCTGCTAAGGAATTGCAGTAATAACTGACTTTCTCGGTGGCTTGCTAAGAATGCTATTTTCATCTGTGTTTCCTAAAAGAACCTCTTTTGAAGAAAATCCACATATCATTTTACTTTACTGGATGCTGGATGAAAAATAGATGCCTACTGTCACCCAGCTATATTGATTACGAGTGAAAATGTGATCATTTTGCATTGACTTGCCCCACAGCACTGAGTTCCTTCCAAGTAGCAGAAGGAAATTAATGCTTTCATATTGTGCCTAAGAAAAAGGTGAGATGTTTTTCACTTTGCCCTCTAGACAAAGAGGTATATACAATAGAGGAAAGGTAATAGCTTTCAGAACATGAACTCGAGACTTTTATTAAAATCATTATTTTGTGCACAAAAAATAATGAACCCGTGGCCATGGCATTTAAGGCAGCCATTTGTATCATTACCTCTTACACCATAACGTTTACTTTCTTAGGAGCATGTGTGTGTGTGTGTGTGTGTGTGTGTATGAGATGAGTTAATGAACATCCACCATGAACAAAACAGGAACATATCCCTGCCTTTGTAATGCTTATAGTCTAGTGAGAAACGTACACTTTTTTCTAGTGAGAAACATATAACTTTTCTGGGCTCTTCAATATTGGGTTAAGTTCTACTCATTTAACATGTATTTATTACGTGCCTATGATGTACCAAGTACCTGTTAAGCATTTAAGGCAGCCATTTGTATCATTATAAATTTTTTATGTTTTTGGTAGAAACAAGTTTCACTATGTTGGCCAGACTGGTCTTGAACTCCTGACCTCAAGTGATCCGCCCGCCTCTGCCTCCCAAAGTGCTGGGATTACAGGCATGAGCCACCGCACCCAGCCAGGCCTGACCATGTTTAAAAGCCAAGAGAGTTATCCAGAAAAGAAGGGAAGTTTCCAGATACAGGAGAAAGTTGAGGTAATGAATCGTTTATAGTTTCTGGGAAGCAGAGTAGCGGTGTCCTCCTACCAGAGCACTCATCACGTTTTAAATAACGGTGTGCTTTCTTGTCTATGTATATCATTAGATTATAATGAAGTACAAGAAGATAGGAGCTATTTCTTCTCCATTGCCTCGACACCTACTCTAAAGTGTTCTGTACTTAGTGTAGTTTCAAAATGGGTTTCTAACTGAAGAAAACAGAAGTGTTACATATAGTTGGAGTTTGCAACACACACTCTGCTCACAATGCACAGCTCTTAAATGTGAAACGTTTGTTAATGAAGAGAAGAGAATTATTCCTCATCATGCTCAGTGGCGAAGAAAGGGGAGAGGACCATTATCTTTATATTTTATACTGGTCACGTTTACAGACTGTATATGTACATGCTGGACCACAGACACCTGTGGATGCGTAGCATCGCTGGAAGCTGGGAAGCTTAGGAGAAAGGGCCAACAAAAAGATCCATTTGAAACGGTTACTTCAAAAGAGGTGAACAAATCTCAAACCACGTTTTCTTTGCGGTCCATCAGATCTACGCAGGTGTTGCTACTGCGTTTCTTGATGTCCATTATCACTTTATTCTAGGCTCCAGCTAGGTGAAGTCATTTTGTGAGTTTCCATTTTGAAGATGCCTCCTGGTTGGGCTGCGGCTGTTGAGGCAGTGCGTTTGCCAAAGTTGTCTTCCAGGACACACAAGCCCCAATGAACATAAAAAAACCCACCTCATGTTTGAAAGTGACTTGATGGTTGGGCTTTTCTCATTTTTCCCCTTCCCTTAGTGCTTGTTTCACTTTCCCTGGTAACGTATCTTCTCTACTGGCCTTAGACATGAGAGGAATATGCAAAGTCCAGATAACTGTGTTTTCTGAACCGTGGTCTCAGTAGCTTACAGGCCAGTGTATTCATTATTTTCTAGAAAACAAATCTGGAGAAAATATACAACTTCTAGAGACACCACATTTTTTTTTTATTTTACTTTAAGTTCTAGGGTACATGTGCACAAGGTGCAGGTTTGTTACATATGTATACATGTGCCATGTTGGTGTGCTGCACCCAGTAACTCATCAATTACATTAGGTATATCTCCTAATGCCATTCCTCCCCCTGCTCCACCCCACGACAGACCCCGGTGTGTGATGTTCCCCTTCCTGTGTCCAAGTGATCTCATTGTCCAATTCCCACCTGTGAGTGAGAACATGCAGTAGAGACACCACATTTTACAAAGATAACATTTAATGAACACTTAAATCTTTCATACAGTGATATAAACATTTTAGGGAATTAATTCAGTTAATCCTAAAACAAATGTATAGAATAGATACTGTCGTTAGCATCACCATATTCATTTCAGGAACAAGAAAGGAAAGGCACGAAGTAAATCCTCTAAAGCCACACAGCTAATAAGTGCTATAACTGGAATTTGAGTCTGGGTACTTTGACTCTAGATCTCTAGCTCATGAGAGATTCAGATTCTAAGATATTCAGATTTGCGAAAGCCAGAATGCTGTTTTACTTACGTAACACCGAGAACAGCAAACTCAGTGATCTTAGGAAGTAGGTTGAAGACATTAAAATGTTATTTTAAAACTGTAAAGGAAAGAAGAGGGTGGTAGATAGTACACAGACTTGAGACTTGGCCTCAACTACCCTTGAAATAAGCAACTGTGGCTTCGTCAAGTTGAACCTCCCTTGGTCTCAATGTCGTCCTATGGAAAGTTAATTGGTTGGATTAATTGTCAATAATGTCATTCATAGCCATAACATGATGGAACTTCTAATGAATTCCAATCAACATATTTCATGCTTAAAATAATCATCTTAGCAAGTAGGCTACTAAATAGTAAATGATGAATATGTAAGTGGAAAAGGACACTATCACACATTTTCAGTGAAATCTTTATGAGAGAAATCTCTTTAAATTTCCTTTTAAAACATTTCTAGTGAGTATGATGGAGGACTAATGAGATGTTAATTGTTCATGTCTACTGATTAGGAAACGTAGGAAGTGTTTTAGAGCAGTGACTTAATAAGGAATGACACTTGAATCTTACCCATAATTAGCTTATTACATTTGGCTGCAGTTTGAATCTGTGCTATGGGAATGATTTAAAGAGATTAATCTTTTTCAAGGACCAAGTAAGTGCTGATAAGTTACCCAAGAACACCTTCCAAACTGAAGGAGACAATGACTTTGACTTTCTATGATTTATTTATATGTTTGCCAGGGTAGAGGGAAAAGCAAGAGACCAAGCCTTTAGGTGGGTGGTGAGCTCTCAGTGTCAGCTCTCAAATGGTTACACGGGTAACATCCTTGTGCTTCTTTTAGTGGGAAAAATTTCATGGTGGCAAACAATGAAAAATCAATTTTTTCAGCCTGTACTTAAAAAAAAAAAGCGCTATTCTGTTCTTTATAAAAATTTGTTGGATATAAATCCTCCTATCGTGCAAATTGACAGCGCTCTGCCAACAGCAGAGGAAACAGAATTAAGCAAGAATTGCACACCTTCTATAAAGAAAATAGCAAAAATATTTTCAAGAATAATGTAACAAATTCTTGTGTACTTAATATCCAGCTTAAGAAATGGAACACGTTGAACTGTAGTAAGACTTCTGTTTAGCCTGAGGCTTGTAACATATTATTCTCAGGCATATCTATGCTTTTACTACATATATCTCTATCCCTAGATGATATATTTGTATTTCTTCATTGTTGGAATTTGATATAACTTAATAAAAACATTTTCCCTGCTTGAATTCAGAACCAATGGAAAGGTTAACTAAGAAGTCAGGTAGATACAGATATCTGGATACCTGGCTTATAGGGTGAGGAGTCATTGTATAGCAACAATATACTTGTGAGTCCTGAACTGTAGAAATAGAGTAACCTACACATTCATTAGAAGGAGAGAACACTTGCAGCCTTTCCCATGGGGTGTAAAATGGTATTGCCTATAAGAGCTAATCAGAATGCATCTCTGTGAGGGCAGCTGAGTCCAATAAGGAGAAGGACTATGGATCAAAGGATTTTCAGGAACCAAAAAAAGGCACAGATAACACCAGGGAACTCTTTTGTTCGTAATTAACAAAGATTATCACCTACTTCCAATAGAGTGGAAGGAAAAGTTATTTCATAATACCGCTGTACAATGATTTTAGTTATTACATTAAATTGATGTCTGTTACAGTTCTAGTAATATATACACCATTTCATTTCAGGTTAGAAGTTCAATATTCTGTGCCACTTTTAGAAATGTCTAAGTTAAATGATCTCTTGAGATAATGTTATATTGTGGATTAGTGAACTAAGTGGGCCCTGTTTAACTGGTAGAGACAATATTCTCTTACACAGAGTTGGAAAAGGCAAACATGTGGAACTGCTGACAAGATTCTGTCGTATGTGGCTTATTTTTGTCTGGCTGTGCTATATGTTCCAGTTGGATAACCCAGAGTGAAGCATGTTTATTCCCTGCAACAGAAGCAATTTTACAAACATAAAAGCAAAATAATCTCAATCTGTGTGGTATTATATACTTGAACATTCATTCAAAGTAAGAACATATGTACACATATAGGTTGATAAATGCATTGTGTATTAATTCAAAAATAAGAAAATATACATGTATATATAGTCCCAAATTTTGCATTACTACATACATAACTTATACATATTTGCTTGGACTTGAATAGAGCATCTTCTCTTTCATGTATTTAATGAAAATACACTCGTGCATTTTCATGACACTCATAGCTTTATTGGGTTGTTGAAGGAGTTTGAGCCATGGATTATGTACCTTCAGAGACCAGATAAGTTTACTTTCTTCCATGCCCTCAAATAATACTTCAAACTTGAAAACTCATTTTCACATTATGAATTGAATGAGAGAAGGCGAGAGGAGCCAAACAATTCCATAAGCATTTGAGGAAAACAGAAGAGCATTTTGGGATAATAACGCAGTTATTAATTATTTGTAGTGCTATTTGATTTATTTATAATGGAAGGATAACACCACAGCCCTTTCCTGTCTATGAACAGGGAAAATGTGAAGGGCTTGCGAGGCTGTGCGCAGGCTTCTTCCCTTGCTTGCTACCACAAGGGGCACTCTTGATGCTGTTTGAAAGCGATCCTTGACTGTGGCGTCTGAGAATCATCCAGGAGGACATCCCCTTCATGGGGGTGTAGATTTATCTCTGTACATGCTCATCATTATAAGACAAAATAGATAATAGAATTAATCAAAAATAAAATTGAAATATTAGTCAGTGGAAAGCTTTCTGCATCACATTCTCATTTGAAGCTCACAATAACATGAGAAGATGTTACTTCCGTTTTAGAGGAAGAAACTGGCAGGTATTTGTTCAAGTTGAGGTAGTTATTGTTACCACCTCCATCATAGAGATGAACAAGCTAAGGCACAGAGACTTAGGTTATTTAGTCAAGGTCACATAGTAAAGTGAATGGAAAGTTAATTATGAGCCTGGGTGTCCAAACTTTGGAGCCTGTGTGTGTAACCTCTAGACCGTACCACAGGGCCAATGGGAAGTCTAACTTCATCCAGGTCAAAACATATTTACCATGTTATTCAAGATATACTCTAGAACAACTCTCAGAGCACCAAATCCATTGACTTTTCTCCTCAGCATTTTATTTGCTGAATCATGTGATGCTTTTGGACAAATTCTCTTTTTAAAACTCCTTTTTTTAACTTCACGTTAGTGAAAATAATGTTACATTTGCATAGTATTTTTCCCTTCCTTCACATACGCTATTTTATTTTATGTATAGAGTTTGAGTTGTGTTGGGAAAGGCTTGTGATTACTATTGTGGAAATAAAGAAATTAAGGTACAGACATGTTCAATGACACAATCACACAATTATGATCAAAATTACACAGTTGAAGTGCATAAATCACATCCGAAACCCCTGTCTTATGACACCTGGTCACTACCAGTTTCTGTTACAAAAAGTTTCTTCTTTATATTTTTCTTATTTTTCCCAAATGAATGAACTAGATATTCAAAGTTAATATTTGTTTTACTCATATTAAGCCATCTCTAAATTTGTTAATTATAATCGAATTTTACTGAGATTGAGTTGTAATTGTTACCATTTTATGTGAAAGACTTATTAGCTGTTTGTACTGTTCAGAAATGTATAGGTTACTACCACAAAATCCAGATAAATTATAATGCATTTTAGGATGTGGTACCTGTATTATATTAGGAAGAATAGCATACTCCTTTTATGAGATGCTCTATCTACGTGTGTAATACTAGCAATGTGTGATTTAGTTCTGTCTGACTTTGTAACAGCCTACTGCCATCTACTGGGTTGTCTTGGGAACTGCTATGCTAATCATCTCCCTCCATATGAGTTTAGGATCTGATAGTTTGACACTGAGATTTTTAGTGATTTTTAAATTTTGCTCATCTTATAAACTCTAAAAGCTTTTAATGAAAGATTGGTTTGATTGTTCTTATTTACTATCATTTCTAATTTCACGGCATAGAAAAATTGGAATTCAAATCTCACCAATAAATTACATTGAATATCATCACTGTAACTCTTACATTCATATAAACTATTTTTTGTTTTATTTAGGTCCTAGAACTTATTCTATAAAGATTTTGTCTAAATGTTTTTATCCATCTTTGTTTTGAATTATATCTATACTATGGATACTTTTCCCATTAAAAGTAGGACGTAAGGTCTTAAAATAGCCCAAATTTTCCTCAATTCTTCATAGCTAATGAAGAAGTGATAATAATATCTGACATTACTATATTCAAAAATAAATATCATTACAAATAAGTTTTTTATAAGTAATTCATTGAATACAAATTACTATGTGTTACCAAATTCCGTTGATAGAATTTAACTTAGAGAGTTAGAATTTTGTTTTTATTTATATTTTTAAATGAAGTGTTATTTTGATTTTAAAATAGGATAGAAGTCTAATGAGGTTACGTACAGATACCTAGTTTATTGATTTGAGTTATTAATTATTAAATGAAAATGGAATTTTATTAAATTACTATTAATGTATTAATTTTAGTTATATAAGGTAATATAATAATTTTTACTACCTGTATATGCTGTTTTTGCTTCCTTGTATCTTTTTTCATAAGTAATATCTAAAGTGAGGAAAATGTTCTCTAAAATCATTAATAATGCTGGTACTGGTTTTTAAATAACCTACAATATTGAAATTGTTGTTCGAAGTTTCTCTGATAACTACTCACAGTCAAACTCACAAGCACAATAGAGTGTATAATATAATAAACTATCATGTGAATAGTGTTTCATAAATTAGTTTTGTAATTACATTTTCCCAGATGAAAATGCTTTTTTTCATAGTTACATTATGCTTCTTTTGACTTGCAGAGGAAACTATGGCTGATCGGTAGGAACAAAATTAGAGGTCATAATACCTTTTTACATAGTAAAGAATTAAAATCATGGCAGTACGGGTTTGAAGATTTAGAAGGGTAGAGAAACACAAGATGTCAGGTACCACTACTACTACTAATACCATATGTGACTTGTGAGATAAAATATGCATAGTAAAGTAGGCATCACCTTAAGGAACATCTTCTGCAGACACCTTGGAGTCATCACTTTTTCCTCCTTAACTCCACATGCAATCATTTACTGAGAATGTGTTGACTATGCCTCCTACTTTCTATGTTTTTCACTTCTTTTTCCACTGCCTCTTTATTCTGGCCCTCTTCCCAAGTTTCTATTGAGTTTGCAGAAACTTATTTTTTCAGAATTTTTTTATTTTTATGGATTTAGAGGGTACACATATAGTTTTGTTACATGGATATATTGGAAAGTGGTGAAGTTTGAGCTTTTATTGTACCAATCACCCTAATAGTAAACATTGTACCCAATAGACAACTTTTCATTCCCCATTCCTCTCCTACCCTTCAATTTTTTGAAGTCTACAATGTCTGTTATTCCACTCTATATGTCTATGTGTGCTTTTTGTTTAGTTCCCACTTATGCTTGGGAATACGTGGTATTTGACTTTCTGTTTCTGAATTATTTCACTTAAGATGATAGCCTCCAGCTCCATTCAGGTTGCTGAAAAAAAAATGATTTTCTTCTTTTTATCACTAAGTAGTATTGTTATATATATATATGTGTGTGTGTGTGTGTGTGTGTGTGTGTGTGTGTATATATATATATATATATATAAACTTCCCATTCCATCTGTCTTAAACTGGATATATGGGAAATCTTCCTAAAGATATACGTGGTGTTGTATTTCGGTATCAGTTTATAGGATGATAATAATAGCTTATATACATACGCAACACTTTCATCATAGTAGGCATTCTTCTTAAAGTTCTAAGTATATTAATCTATTTAATTCTCAGAATAACCCTACCAGGTAAGTACTGTTATTTTGTGCTTGTTAGTGTTAAGAAAATGGGGGCATATAAAGTTAAGTAACATGACCACTATTAGCAAGCTAGGAAGCAGTAGAGTGAGGACGGAAGCCATGCATTCTGGCTTTATCATCCATTTCCTAATAATCACATGAGGTCTAATTATTGTTTAGCACGTATTTGTTGACCTCACATGAAACTTGAATAGCAAATTCTGTGTGTGAAAATGGATATGAAAGGGTAAATACAAGATGGAAAATAATTGGCACTGAAGTTTTAGAGTTAAAGGTTAGAACATTATAACAAGTGTTATTGGTTACCTATTTAAGTCTTGTGGAATCTTGAAAGTCTAAAGCCCTCTTTATATCCCTATGCAGTGTGGGATTAGGGTAAAGAAAAACTTTGAAAATATAGATGGAAAAGGCATTTATGGTACTAATAAAATGTAACATGCTTAAGACAACTAAAAAAGTTACTAGGAAATGAAGAATAAACTTTATTTAATGAAATAAAAATTCAATTAGTTTGTAAAACTGATATCTTTGTTATTTTGAAAGTTCTGTTAATCATACAAATACTAGGCTTAAATCTTCCTTACTTTGGCAAACATTAAAACTTTACTTTTTTTTTCTCTTTTCAATCTTAGTCTAGTTCCTCTACCTCTGAAAACTATAACCTAAAGAAGGAGACTGTTGATTTTTTCAAAATTTGGCTTGCCTAGTGTTAATGGTTTTATTTTGTCTTCCAAAATGATATGTTGAAGTCCTGACCCCCAATACCTCAAAATGTTACCGTATTTGGAAATACGGTCTTGCAGATGGAATTAGTTCAGATGAGATCATGCTGGAGTAGAAGGGACGCTTATTCCAATATGACTGGTGTCATTATATTAATAGGAAGAACATGTCAGAGGGCAGAGGGCCATGTTAAGACCCAGGGACACACAGGGGGACACCATGTGAGAGCAGATGCAGAGATTAGAGCGATGTAGCTGCCAGCCAAGGAAACCAAGCATTGATGGCTACCAGCAGAAGCTAGGAAGAGTCAAGGAAGGATCTTTTCTACTCAGACTCTCTTTGGAACATTGCCTTGTTGATACAATGATATTGAGCTTCTGGCCCCCAGAAATATGGGAGAATAAATTTCTCCCATATTAAGCCATTAGGGTAGCCCTAGGAAACGAATATATCTAGCATTGTCTCACACTCCTGGAGACTCTTGTTTTCATGCCAGCCAGTGCCAGAATTTTCTCCATCTGTGGGCTTTCTATTTCTGCCCATTACGATTACACAGGAAAAGCCCCTTTTGAAACTGTATAATAGTTTTCATCACACAAGAGGTTTGAGTCATCTTCTCTTATTACGATTCAAAATATAGCTGTGCCGAAGAGATCCTCCATGACACTGTACTTTGCTGTTGTCTTTCCTGCCTCTACCCAAAAGGGCAGCGAGATGAGCCTTCTCCAACTGGAATACAAGCTGTAAAGCTGCATGAGGGCAGCAACTCTCTCTTTTCTCTCTCTCTCTGTCCCCTCTCTCTTTAACCAAATCAAGTAATTTATACATGACCTGTTAAAAATGGAAGGTCCTTACTGAATATTGAGTTTCCTAACATGTCTAAATCTGCGTTCTTCTCAGAATGGGCACAGATAATTAGCCACAATAAATACATCTACATCCTGAGTCATTTTGGAAGAGTAGACTCCCAACTCCACCCGACCTCATCCCACTCTTAAGCTTTACTCTGAGCTGATAAGTCACCAGTGGCCTCCCCTTCTATCCAGCCATAACTGGCTATTTCTAGCTCTCTTTGCCTTTGCTTTCCTTGTTCATCATAGCCTCACACGTACAATTGCATTTCCTCTTTTTTCCAGATATTTTCCTATCTCTTAGGGGTCCTCTTTTCATAGATTGGGCTGGAGAAAAATGTTTTGACTATTCTATATCTTGGACTCCAGAGTGATTTTTTTCCATTTGATTTAGGAGTTCAGCAAAACACAGTACTATTATTGTCGTGGGCATCTTGCCAAAATTCCAAAATGCACATAATATATTGAAATACAAATAACCTAGGCATATTTTTCTACTCCTACCTTCTTTTTCTATCTGGTAGAACCTCCTATAACTTAATGATATTATCAATTATCCTTGGGCTTTTAGGCTTATTCATCTGTTTATTTATTTATTTTTTTTAATTTGGCGAGAAAGAACCTGCCATGTCGTTTTCTATTTATAGGCAATATAGCTGTTGAATTATAGTGAAACTGTGGTTATTAAATCTAAATGTACTGTGTTTAAGAGTGTAATTTGCCTTTCAGAAGAAATCTACTGTAGACAATGTTTTGGGTGTTCAATCCCTCCTTTACTTAGAAAAATTCAAAACAGATTATTCTTAGTCCAGAAGCAAAAGAGATCATTTTCAAATGATTTTTAAATATAATAAATATTATATGATTGAGATTTTATAATTTTTGCACATCTATGTTTTTCTATTTTTATAATGAAACTGCTATAATTTCATAAAGCAGTATTTCTATGGTTCTGTTTTTGATTTAGCAGGCAAAATCATTAAATGTCATTGAAAATTCTAAAATGTAAATCAGTTCTTTACTAAATGATATAATACTTTAAAAATAAATTTTCAATAGACAGTGATTGATTGAGGAAATTTCCTGTTGAATAAATATATGTTCAGCATGAATCTGTTGACACAATTAGCTTTTATTAATCATTAGTGGGGTAATTGCTGCAAATAAATTCAGTGTCATATGTCTTCCAGGTTGCTGTATTTATAGACTTAAAGAATGAGAGATAAGAAGATGAGAAATAATAAATTTTGTTTATTCTCGATATAAAAATCATTAAAGACTTATGTAATCATTAAAGACTATGTAATTACTCTTCATTATATCTAAAAAACGGATGTGAGAAAAGGGTATAGGAAAGACTAACAAAGGCCCAAAGAAGCTGAATTCTAAACATGGGCCACCAAATTATTTCTAAAATAATGGTGAATAAGTTCAATTACTATAAAAATCTGAATATTAATTTAAAATTAAACTAAGAAAAAATGTCAAGCTGATTATACTGAGATTTTCTTGAAGACAGAGTTCTTTATCCATGTACCTTTACCACTTTCATTAAAAGGACCCAGGAAGCTTTGCAGAGAGACTTTTACAATGTATGTGTGAGCAGACTCTGAGTAACAGCCCATTACATGTGTCTCATCTTCAAAACTGTGTCATACAATGGGACTAAAAAGGAATGACTGTATTAAGATTGAGTCATAGGAATATTGGAGTACTTGAAGTTTAAAATTGTATTTTCCACCATTTTAGTGATGAAGAGAACCAAACTCATCCTTCCTACCTGTGGTAGCTGCCCCGCTCCCATAATGAAGGATTTAATCCACTTATAAGGCCAGAACCCTCCTAATATAGCTTGGATGTTTTCCCTTCCAATATCTCATGTTGAAATGTAACAGTGTTGGAGGTGGGACCTAGTGGGAGGAGTTTGGGTCACTAGGGTGGATCCCTCATGAGTGGCTTGGTGTCCTCCCTGCGGTAATGACTGAGCTCTCACTCTATTAGTTCATGTGAGAGCTGGTGTTTAGAAAAAGCCTGGCACTTCTTCCTCTCTTTCTTGCTCCCTCTCTTGCCATGTGACACAACTGCTCTCCTCCTTTGGCTTCTGCCATAAGTAAAAGCTTCCTGAGGCCTCACCAGAGCCAAGCAGATGCTGGTACCATGCTGGTACAACCTGAAGAACCATGAACTAAATAAAGCTCCTTTCCTTTTAAATTATCCAGTCTCAGGTATTCCTTTATAGCAATAGAAAATGGAACAACAAACCTCATGCCTAATCACCTCTTAAAGTCCCACCTTTCATCACTGTTGCGTTGGGAATTGAGTTTCCAACACATGAACTTTGGGAGACACATTCAAGCCATAGCACAGATAAAATTGTCTTGGAGCCCAAGTGCTTTGTGAATATCTAAACTTTAAGTGTTTGGTAGCTTTTCATTAAATTAATTTCTTGGGTATCACTAATGGAATCGATTGATTCTATCCAAGAAAGACTAGAGTCACAAGTTTGTGATCATTAGCTGCAAACTCTCAATAAAGGAGTAATATTAATAAAAATAATGATATTCATAATAGCAACAACATCAACATCAACTGATATTTTTAATGGCTACCTAGACTGTCAGAGTATTATTTATTTATATGCATTATTTCATGTACTTTACAGAAGGCCCTGATATAATTATTATCTTTATCTTTGAAGATGTAGAAATTGAACATTAAAGTGGTTATGTGATGTTGCCAATGTCACCCACCTAGTAAGAAATCAGGCTGAAGTAAAGACCCACATACATCAGACTTTGGAGCCCATGTGCTTTTCACTTTATTACCCTAAAAACTCACAAATTAGTTTCTGATTAGTAAAGGACATGTTTGTTGAAAACTCAGAAAAATCATTTTTCCAACAGTATCAAGTTTTACAAAACATCGTCATTTGTTAGTGCTACTGCAGATACTGAAGAAAGTGTGATTTCTTTTGCACCAACCTAATACTAAATGCAAATTGTCTTGGGCACTCAGAAGGTGAGATTGCTCTTAAATTGGCATTGCTTTCATGTGGCTAATTAAGATGACTCTCTGTTAAGTGAGGTTATAATTTATGATAGTTCCGGGATTTCATTCAAATGGATTTTGAACAACTTATTCTTGCAATGTGAAGCACGCTTGTGAGGAGCTAGCACACTGACACAGCACACGTCTGGCAGAAAGCAGTGTACGTCTTTGGAACTGCTCTTCCTGATCTGATTAGCAAATCTGGATGCCCTGTGTGCACTAACTACGTGTGGAACTCTCTGCCCATGTGTTATGAACAGAATCATATTAGAAGCTGATAATTAGATTTCTCTACTGTACAATGATGAGCTACTACAAAAAGTAATATTAGAAATCTTAAATGTTATCTGTGCATACTAGTTTTATTAGCCAGTAGTTCTTACAAGTACATTAATAGTTCAAGAGTTTTTAAGAGTCCCATTTGAAAAAAAATTCCCTGCAATAGCAGCAAATTCCCTGCAATAACAGATGTTCTTATGGTTAGAACCTTCAACTTTGCATAAATCACTATAAGATCCGAAGGAAAAGAACTCTCAGTTTGCACTAAGATACTGTCTCAGAACTGATATTAGTGGCGCAATTTTAGTCTATTTAACCCCAAACCCCCAGCACCAGCATTTCCACTTCTAACAAATTCCCCCTTTTTTGCATTATCATAGGCACCAATTCGAATTAAAAAATGAATGTGACAACAGCAGATATGATCAAATAAGATCCACTTTGCGTAACACAATGAGTTCTGATTTTAAATAATTTCTAGTATTTTAATAATGTGAAAATTTTCATCCTCAGCACCACGGGAGGTGCCTAAATAGAATCTGTAAGTAAAGGTTCGATTCAAATCCAGGCGCTACTGTTTACTAGCTGTGTGAGTTGGGAAATCCGTGCTTTCACCTCAGTCCAAGCTGCTTCATATGTAAAACAAATTTAAAAATTGATTCTTCCATATGATTATTATGAGATACAAGTATAGTCACATACGTAAAGTATTTAGCAAAGTGAATATGCATATGAACATTATTAATAATAGTATAGCAGCATTGCTAGGAGATTCTTTTAAAAATTAAATAAACAAACAAAAATAACAAAATAACAAAAATAAACAAAAATCAATTGTTTTCTCAATGTTTCTTTGGAGCATTAGCCATAAGAAGCAGCAAAATGAAATTCAACACTTCTGCTCTTGTTTCTTTTAATTTAACCGTATGGACATCTTTCCGTACCTACATTTCAGCAGCTATAGATGATAACAGCCCATCTCTTTGAGGTTCCTCCAGGGACTCTGACACTGGATTTCAAATGTACCATGCCACATAGATTTCAAATAATGCCATCCCAAATGCCTTCGCGTTTGTTGGAAACTCACAAAGTTTAATGCAGACATTTTAAAGATCATGTATGTCTATCCCAATTAAATGAAAACACTATTAACTGGTTTTAACCAAAGTTCAACATACCAGTGTTGTCAGAACCCGGTCTAGGTTTTAGAGAGATAGTCTAGCATGCACTCTAGAGCTGACAGCTTTTGTTAGAGAGGTAGTCTAGCATGCACTCTAGAGCTGACGGCTTTTGTTAGAGAGGTGGTCTAGCATGCACTCTAGAGCTGACGGCTTTTGTTAGAGAGGTGGTCTAGCATGCACCCTAGAGCTGACAGCTTTTGTTAGAGAGGTGGTCTAGCATGCACCCTAGAGCTGACAGCATTTGTTAGAGAGGTGGTCTAGCATGGACTCTAGAGCTGACAGATTTGTTAGAGAGGTGGTCTAGCATGGACTCTAGAGCTGATGGCTTTTGTTAGAGAGGTGGTCTAGCATGGACTCTAGAGCTGACGGCTTTTGTTAGAGAGGTGGTCTGGCATGGACTCTAGAGCTGACGGCTTTTGTTAGAGAGGTGGTCTGGCATGGACTCTAGAGCTGACAGATTTGTTAGAGAGGTGGTCTAGCATGGACTCTAGAGCTGACAGATTTGTTAGAGAGGTGGTCTAGCATGGACTCTAGAGCTGATGGCTTTTGTTAGAGAGGTGGTCTAGCATGGACTCTAGAGCTGACGGCTTTTGTTAGAGAGGTGGTCTGGCATGGACTCTAGAGCTGACAGATTTGTTAGAGAGGTGGTCTAGCATGGACTCTAGAGCTGACAGATTTGTTAGAGAGGTGGTCTAGCATGGACTCTAGAGCTGATGGCTTTTGTTAGAGAGGTGGTCTAGCATGGACTCTAGAGCTGACGGCTTTTGTTAGAGAGGTGGTCTAGCATGGACTCTAGAGCTGACAGATTTGTTAGAGAGGTGGTCTAGCATGGACTCTAGAGCTGACAGATTTGTTAGAGAGGTGGTCTAGCATGGACTCTAGAGCTGACAGATTTGTTAGAGAGGTGGTCTGGCATGGACTCTAGAGCTGACAGATTTGTTAGAGAGGTGGTCTAGCATGGACTCTAGAGCTGACAGATTTGTTAGAGAGGTGGTCTGGCATGGACTCTAGAGCTGACGGCTTTTGTTAGAGAGGTGGTCTGGCATGGACTCTAGAGCTGACAGATTTGTTAGAGAGGTGGTCTAGCATGGACTCTAGAGCTGACAGATTTGTTAGAGAGGTGGTCTAGCATGGACTCTAGAGCTGATGGCTTTTGTTAGAGAGGTGGTCTAGCATGGACTCTAGAGCTGACGGCTTTTGTTAGAGAGGTGGTCTGGCATGGACTCTAGAGCTGACAGATTTGTTAGAGAGGTGGTCTAGCATGGACTCTAGAGCTGACAGATTTGTTAGAGAGGTGGTCTGGCATGGACTCTAGAGCTGACGGCTTTTGTTAGAGAGGTGGTCTGGCATGGACTCTAGAGCTGACAGATTTGTTAGAGAGGTGGTCTAGCATGGACTCTAGAGCTGACAGATTTGTTAGAGAGGTGGTCTAGCATGGACTCTAGAGCTGATGGCTTTTGTTAGAGAGGTGGTCTAGCATGGACTCTAGAGCTGACGGCTTTTGTTAGAGAGGTGGTCTGGCATGGACTCTAGAGCTGACAGATTTGTTAGAGAGGTGGTCTAGCATGGACTCTAGAGCTGATGGCTTTTGTTAGAGAGGTGGTCTAGCATGGACTCTAGAGCTGACGGCTTTTGTTAGAGAGGTGGTCTAGCATGGACTCTAGAGCTGACAGATTTGTTAGAGAGGTGGTCTAGCATGGACTCTAGAGCTGACAGATTTGTTAGAGAGGTGGTCTAGCATGGACTCTAGAGCTGACAGATTTGTTAGAGAGGTGGTCTAGCATGGACTCTAGAGCTGACAGATTTGTTAGAGAGGTGGTCTAGCATGGACTCTAGAGCTGACAGATTTGTTAGAGAGGTGGTCTGGCATGGACTCTAGAGCTGACAGATTTGTTAGAGAGGTGGTCTAGCATGGACTCTAGAGCTGACAGATTTGTTAGAGAGGTGGTCTGGCATGGACTCTAGAGCTGACGGCTTTTGTTAGAGAGGTGGTCTAGCATGGACTCTAGAGCTGACAGCTTTTGTTAAAATCCTGACTCTTCCCCTCATTTAGTATATGATCTTGGACAAGTTTGTCAACCTCTCTGTGCTTATATTCACTTATGTAATGCCTCAAAAGAGTGTCTGTGATTAAATGAGTAGATCTTGTGTTACATGTATACCACAAAAATGTCAGGTGCAATGCAAGCACTACGTGCATGTTGGCTGTTATTTTCCAGCTTCAATAAGGTATTCTTTTCATCCCCTCTCCTTATGGATATCCTTAATGGAATCCTCAGTCAGACATAGAATAAATTAACATATGTAACTGTTCTAGTCAGTCTGCTATACCATTTCTGCATGTAATTCCATTGAATATTAGCAAAGCACTTCAGAGATATTAATGCCCACATTTTGCTAGTGTAGATGTAGAAGGTTACAGACACAAGGAAAACCTAGATGTTTTCAGTTGCTCAGTTTATTCTATTTTTGGTGACAGAATTTAAGTCTTGCTATGTAGGAGATATTAAACAACACTGTTTTTACGGTATTTCAGTCTTTCAGCTCTTAATCCTTCTGTTACCAGAGTCAAGGACTCACAAATAGTATGTTGGCATTTTATCTTAAATGTATTTGATGCTACAGACATTTGAGCAATATACATGAATTATTTAAAATACATTTGCAGGTGTTATAGTGTTGTCAGCCACAAGTTTCCACCAAGCTTTGTGTGAGCACACATGAGCACAGCCACTTTTCTCACCCTTAATTTAGCTGCATATTTTTTTACTTGAGTAAAAACTTAAAAAGCAGAAGCTTTTCTTGCAATATTAAATTTTCGCCATCAAGACATTACTCTAGCTAGTAGATTTCTTCTATAAACCTCTGCAGTTTATGGCAGTATTCAAAAAACTGAAGAAAGAAATAGAATATGAAATATTATGAGCTAACAAATTACTTTAAAGTGTTGCTTTCAGATACAGATTCATCGTAAAGGTTAATCATAATTGGCTATTAGCCAAAACACTTTTTAAAAAATTCGAATGTAGAGTAGAAATATAGGTAGGTAGATGTTAACAGCGTTGGAATGAATTCCTAAGCCGTGGAAAGAAGCTCCACAGGTAAGATGTCATGTCACAGCACGTTTCATGTAGAGTGAAATGCATTCTGGAAAATACCTGCTTATTCACAGCTTCATTTGTCATGATAATATCGCCACACTATTTTCTCATCCATTATTGTGGCTATTTTCACAAACAGTGAAGCTGAAGGAACTGATTAAATTGGCCTCTTTTAAGTCTGACCTTAATCTCTTTAAGAATATATAAAATCTATTTAATTCAACTCAAGTAAAATCTACACAGTGATGAACAGATTGTTTATAGTTGCTGTTTCCAACAGAAATTATAAGACACCAAGTTTAACAAGAATGTCTCTGTGTATGTCAATGAAAATCAGTCAGTAATGGTGAATATTCTGTACTTACATAAACTCCTCTGAGGGCCAAGCACTTTGTTCCATTATCAGGTCAGTTCTTACTTCATGTGGAGAATTTTAGATTCTGTAGTTGAGGTGTTTTGTTTTCCTCTTCTGATAGTTTCATAATAGTCATCATTTAACAAATATAAATACTGTACTAGGTTTGGGAATTTAATATAATCAAATTCTATGTTCCCTGCTCTTCTGAAGCTTGCATTCTAGTGGGGGAGGCAGATGTAGAACATAAAATACACAAGTGAATTTTAAACAAAAACTATCATATATGTTTTATAAGTTTCATAAATGTATTTGATAAATCACTTTAGTAGGAAAAGGGAGAACTGGCATCGTCTCAGTGGCCAGGGAAATTTTATTTGACACCTGGAAGAAAAGCCGCAAGAAAGAGCAACATTTTGCCTTCTATAAAAATAGATGAATAAGAAAACTGACCACATTATTCTTCCCTTTCTACCGACTACCAGGCATAAATTGAGAGGGGGACACAGAGAGACCATGTCAGTCTTAACTGTAGGCAAAATGAAATATTACTTGGAGCACTACTCAGCAAACTTTATCAGTAATTTGCAGCCATGTGCCCAGCTGTTATCTGTTAACACCCAAAGTTATAGACAAACTTTGAAAATAGCTCACTAAAGAATTATCTCCGTAATATTCTGATACTTAGTAAGGAAAGGTCATGTACTGTTTCTCCAAATGAGGAAGGATTGATTAACGTATGATGGAAATGAGATTCTCAAATTCTTACCCTTCAAAAGTGTTAACATGAGGAAGCATACTAAAAACACCGAGGATTGTGGCAGAACCTCTGTTATTATTGGATCACACTTGGCCCAGACAGGTACGTGACACACAAGAAGAATATAGTAAAGAAGGAAATATTCCATTTATTCATTTCTGGGAAGTTATTTTGCTTGTTTCTCTTAATTTTTCCACATATAGACTATATATGTTTCTGAAAAATGTGGATCTTTTCTAATCTTAGCAATTTATGATTTCCTTCAAGAGATGTCAAGTACAAATATTATTACTACTATTATCATGAACACTTCTAGTACTAACATCAGTAACAGTATTGACAAAATGGGCACCACTTAACTCAAATTGGTGCTGGTTTCTGTGCTGTTGAAGAATGTCAGGCCTCTTGGCTCTTTCAAAATATAGGGTCAAGCTTTATGTTAGCAATGTTGTTCTTATAGAAAATCATCTAGCTACAGGTAAAGATCTTCTTCAGTTGCTTTCTTTAAACAACTACTCTTGGGAAATGAATACAATATGAGGATGTAGCAGATACAGAGAAAAATATTGTATATAAATTGTTTCTCGTCATGTACACCTGAATGAAATGAGCTGTGTTAAATTGCTTATGTAAAGTAGGAAGGTTGTTTTTATTCATGAATAAATAGCATTTATAACCTTGGTTTTCTAAAGTAATAGATGAATTCGCTGTTGGTTCATGCACCAAATCAATTTTTGATGGGTGAAACGAACTAGTATTGCACTATTTATAATGGTGTGTTTGCTGTTCAATTCAAACAAAAACAATAGATAGAACGTTATGTTCACTGTGAATAACTTTCGTAATTTTTTTTTTTTTTTTTTTAACCATAGCTCACTTAGTTAACAAAAAACTCTTGACTTTATGGTCAGAATACCAATAAGATTATGACTATTCCTAAATTTTTACTCACCCGAAGGTATCACGTCAGAATTAGGTTAATTAATAACGCATTATAATTATTTAGTGGTCCAATAAGATATTAATGGTTTTATATAATGACTGATTTGATATTCTCAGGAATTCAGAGGCGAACTTAGGGTTAACTTTCTTACAAGAAGTTGTACTTTTTATTATACTTCTAGGGCACATGTGCCCTACCACTTAAAGTACAATAAAAAAATAAATAAATAAAAAAGAAGTTGTACTTTTAACATTTGTGAAATGTCATATTATCATAGGAAAAATGACATTCAAAATAGGAACATACTTTATTTTACGCACATGCACTCTGAGAATCTTTAGTAGGTCTCATCAGTCATAGAGTATTAGAACAGGAGTTTAAAAGAAGGACAAAAAGACTTACCTTTCTTGCTTCCCTCTAGCTATATCATTCGCTCGCCGATATAGAGAGGAGAGGAGGAAGCGGAAGGAATGAAGGAATTAAGGAGGAACGAATTCCTCCCTTCCTCCCTCCCTCCCTCCCTCCCTCCTGTCTTCTCCCCTCCTGTCCTTGTCTCCTTCTCTTTTCCTTCCTTCCTTCCTTCCTTCCTTCCTTCCTTCCTTCCTTCCTTCCTTCCTTCCTTCCTTCTTCCTTCTTTCTCTCCTTCTCTCTTTCTCTTTCTTCCTTTCTTTCTTCTTTCTTTTTGACAGAGCCTCGCTCTGTCGCCCAGGCTGGAGTGCAGTGGCATGATCTCAGCTCACTGCAACCTCTGCCTCCCAAGTTCAAGCCATTCTCCTGCCTTAGGCTCCTGAGTGGAGTAGCTGGGGTTCCAGGCATGCACCACATGACTGGCTAATTTTTGTATTTTTAGTAGAGATGGAATTTCGCCATGTTGGCCAGGCTGATCTTGAACTCCTCACCTCAAGTGTTCCGCCTGCCTTGGCCTCCCAAAGTGTTGGGATTACAGGCATGACCCATAATGCCTGGTGGCTTTTCTTCTTTTAATGTTGATCTTTATTGCTGTCAGATCACAGGTTGTGAGTGGTAGGGCAAGGTTCAAACTTATGTTTGCAGAATTCAGTAATACTTACTCTACTATATAATCTGCTTATCCTGATATTAAGCACATGACTGTTCTTTAATAAACATAACTCAGTTACTTCTGTTGGTTTCTATATGGGCTACAGTACTGTATTTTTATACAGACTTTCATGTCCTTTT
Source organism: Rhinopithecus roxellana (assembly GCF_007565055.1). NCBI lineage: Eukaryota > Metazoa > Chordata > Mammalia > Primates > Cercopithecidae > Rhinopithecus > Rhinopithecus roxellana. The sequence continues at coordinate 455,092 of NC_044549.1, forward strand.
AAATTCTCATTTGAGATACTTAGTTTAATCAATGAGTGGTTTAATGTCTTTTTCATCTCTAAAATTCCAAGATAACAAGGACCACTCTACCTTAAAGACTTTGCCACATATCAGTCATATGGAAAGTGCTCCTTATATATTTTCATCTAAGAATCTATTATTCAATAATACAATTGTAAAAGCAATGCCAGAAGAAAATTTACCAAGCTCAGATTCTACCCTTCTTTGAATCTGTCAAACAAATTATCTTGTTCATATGAACCCCTGAAAAACTTCTATAACAATTCTCCTAAGCTGTGTAAGGTATTGTGTAAGAGTTCCTTCTACAACTACAGAACAGTACTCGCCTGCAATATAAATACTTACTGCCCGATATCATGTCTTATTTTTATCCCCTGTAGCATCTACTAGATTGATAGCCACATAATAAATAATTAAAAATTTTTTGAGGAGTCTAATTGAAGGGAGCGTAGCAGCAATAGATGAGATGGGCCAAGAATAAGATGGAACATTTTATTATTAGACAAGATTTGTATTCTACGGATGAAAGACAGGCAATGAAATTATTGGGTCTCTATAAAAGGAAAATGGTGGTTATACTACTAAGGGTCATGCATACCATTTAATGAGGACAGCAATTGCACAATCAATCGAATGGAGTCCATATGGTAGAATTATTTTTCCAATAGTAGCAATTTGGGTGATTACTATCTTTGGTATATTGGCTAACATTTACCTTTCCTAGTTCAATTTTTAGGTTCAACATAATAAAGAAATATTATTGAGTAGTAAGGAAGGGGGAGGAACATAATTGTCTAACTGTACATAGCAAAGCATCTGTGTGATTCATTTCCAAATTCTTTTTAATCAGAGAAAATAATTACAGTGCTCTCTCCTAAAATTGGTACAGGAATGATTATTAAGCAGATGTACAGCCGTTTGTCACTGAGGTTGGACAATTTCATTTATAAGCTAACGTGTTTATGTAACAGTTCTGGATCAAACCTACACCATCTGTGTTGGTTAAAAAAGCTTATTTGGGACATGTGCTGCCTACAGTACTGAAACAATTCTTTTATTTCATTAACAATTGAGTATGTTGTTCTGTGTGATTGGACACTGGCATTTTACTCTTTATTTACCCTGGAGAAAAACTCATCTGAATAGTTATTCTTTTTATCCACATATAATTTGCTGAAAGCCGTACTTTGCTCTGTGATGAATTATTTGAAACATCCATGCCATGAATACCAAGGTATGTGTCTTAACAGAATTTCAGAGCTAGAGAGTACATTTGAGGCAGGGAATCTCTAAAATGTGCCTAAGTCTACAGCCAAATAGAATCTCTGAATTCAGATTTTTACTTGACTATTTAGTTAGTGGTTATGTAACGTGAAGATATTATTTAAATTCTCTATTCCTCAACATATTTTCTTTTAAATTAGTCATGCTACTTGCATTTACCCCATACAATTGACATGAAAGTTAACCATTAATGCATGGAAAGCATGAGTTACATGCAAAAACACTGCATGCCCTACTGTAAGCAATACAAAAACACTAGTTGTTTTGTAATTCAAATTCTTCATTTTACAGATGAGGAAAAAATGGCTCTAATGCTCTGAAAGGCATTGAGGACTAACGTGGAAAGAAAAAAATTAGAGCCAGTCAAACATGCATGTTAATTCAGCTGCTTTCTTTGGTTTCTCTGGCTGTTAGGTCTGTGACCTCAAATTTAACCAAATGTAAATAAGTGAAACAAGACTACATAATCAGAAGGTGATTTGTGGATTGTGTCTAGAAAAATATTTTGGGTTCTCTGTATTTTTGTTTTTCTTGATATTTTTCAGTCTTGAATAGGAGTTTTCTATGACTTGAGAGACATTTCAGTTTTTATTTTCAGATGGTTTTATTTGTTATTAATATTTGCAGAGTGATAGACGCATTTTTTGACTTTTTGGCATTTATTGATTTTTTTCTTTGTGACCTAAAATATGACCAATTTTTGTAAATAATCCATGGATACTTGAAAGCACATTGTGTTCTCTTTCAAGATACAGACTTTGATATACATAATTCGAAGTTTATTAGTTATGTTATTTAACTCTCCTAAGTCCTTATTTTTTTCCTTTTTACTTTTCATAGATAAAAAGACTAATGTATTTATCTGTTCTCCCTACATGCTCTTTCTGCTTTATGGCTGTTGATGCTGTAGCGTTATGGACATATATATTCATTTGTGCAATGTGATTTGTAACAATAAAAATATCCTTGTTCAATTTGTGTGATGTTTTGTGATCTAAATTAATCTTTACGTACAAAAATTGATTTCAACCCTGGATTGCTTTTTGTGTAAAATTTTTGTATACTCCGAAATCTTCTTGCTTTTTACTTTCTAAACTATATTGTATAAGGTATTTTTTTTTCCCCCTTATAGAGACTAGAGTTGACTTTTGCTTTGGGGGAAAAAATGGATGTCTTCTTTATTGTGTGAATTATGTTTGACCTTATTTTCCATGTTATTGTATGCTTTATATGTATGTTTTTGAATAAACATAAATATATTTTCCATGTTATTGTATGCTTTATATTTATGTTTTTGATTTCCTATTTACTTTTACTTGATTGTAATGTAATAATAATTTTATAGAACTATATGTAATATGATTAATCTGCTGTTTTTAGTGTTTCTTCTTACCTGATCATTTACAAAAATCAGCATGTTTCTTCTATTCACCCCTTTTCTCTTCCTTCATCGCCTGATTTTAGTTTATTTCATTAGCTCTCTTAGAGTGCACATTTGTAATGTCAGAAACACTTACACATCTCTTACTTGCTTGTCAACTTTTATGTTGCCTTCACTTTAGTTACTAAAGATGAGGGAATCAAAGAACCTTGCTTTCCTTTGGCCTTGCTTCCTTCTTCTTCCACTTCTTTTTTGTTATACCATATCTAAAATTCCTGCTGATAGAACATTTGCATGTTTTTCTGAAACCCCGATTCCCACATTCGTTTTACTAATCATCTTGCAGTGAAAAAGATTCAATATTCTTCCCAGTTAGAGTTGTCAACTTTAGCAAATAAAAATAGAGACATCATTGAATTTACATTGCAGATAAATATAGAATAACTTTTTGGTATAAAATGTCACATGATCTATTTGAAATATCGAGCAGTTTGCATTGCATATGGTAACCCTGGGCAGAGTTCTTTTGCTCCAAATCTCTAGTCATTCCTGGATTATTTGGAGTTTGGCCTCTGGAAAATCCCTAAAGAAGGACTTACGTCAACAGTGTGCGAGTTGAGCGTGATTGGTAACTTTGTTCTTGAAACGTTGGTCAGCTGTATAAGAACATTTTGCTCAAGACTTTTTTTCTTTTAGAATTTTGCAGATGTTGTCCCATTGCCCTCCGGTATCTGAGGATGCCAAACAAATGAGATTTTTCCTTTTTCACATGAAACAATATGGTTGCCTTTCTTACACAAATATTTTTCATTTGAACTTACACATTTTTGCTAGGATATGTCTCATATTTGAGCATTGTTTGCCCATTGTATCTACAACAAAATGTGATCTTTTAATTTTAGAAATCTTGCTTGTTTCTGAAAAGTTCTCTTATATTATATTTTACATTTTCGTTCTTTTTCATTATTTTGATTCTCTTCTTTGGGGATGACAACCAAGTTTATAATAAATTTCCTTTGCTCTTCTTTCCTATCTATCATTTTCACTCAATCTTTTCTCTTACCCTTAAAAAATTTTATTCATTTTAACTATTTTCATTTGTACTTTCTCTTTTAGTTCTGTTCCCTTAGTCCCTCATTCGTATTTTAGCCACATGTAGTCTTTCTTGTGCTCCTTTCAGATTCACCTTATTTTCACTGTTTTCTTTTTTTTTTTTTTTTTCTTTTTGAGACAGAGTCTGGCTCTGTGGCCCAGGCTGGAGTGAGCGGCGCCATCTTGGCTCCCTGCAAGCTCCGCCCCCCGGGTTCCCGCCATTCTCCCGCCTCCGCCTCCCGAGGAGCTGGGACCACAGGCGCCGCCACCACGCCCGGCTAGTTTTTTGTATTTTTAGTAGAGATGGGGTTTCACTGTGTTAGCCAGGATGGTCTCGATCTCCTGACCTCGTGATCCGCCTGCCTCGGCCTCCCAAAGTGCTGGGATTACAGGCGTGAGCCACCACGCCCGGCCTGTTTTCTTATTTTCTTTCATTTTTTGTGGAACTTTCACAGCTCAGTTTTTAAATCTCTCTCAACTGGTTTGCCATATCTTCCCTGAGCTCTTGCCTGGCATTCTTGATTAATTGAAGCAAGTACTCTTTTTAATTCATGGTGAAAATATATTTTCACAATATTTATCTGCTCCCCAGCAACATCTTTTTCTATGGGGAATTTTGCATTTTCCATGTACTTTTCCCTATTTTTTACTCCTTTGAAAACAATCATTTTACATATCCTATTCAAATGTTTTTATTAGTCATTATTGAAGGAACAATATTTTCATGAATAAACTATTGTTAAGGTAGAAGTCAAAGCTATGTTCAAGACTAATTAAAATTTTTCTACTGTTAATGAGTTTCTTGTATGTAAGTTCAGTTTTTCTTCTCTCTAACCAATAAGTTGAGCGACTTCATGGGATTTTTTTTTTCATTTTTGCTGATTTTCTGCAAATAACAAACTCGTTAACTGGTTTATGGAAATATTACTCACTTATTAATTATTTACTTTACTAGTTTCCTCTGCATCTCAAACCTAAACTATGTTTTGGACTCTCCTGTCACTAGTTAGTATATTGTATTTTTGCTCCCACTGTTGCAAAACGAGAATTCAGCGTTTTCTTCTGTTGTGCTCCTCACCTTGAAGAGGTTCATTTTTACTTCCTTTTTCTAATGTCCTTGGTGAACTAAGCACTCTCTTGTGTATTAGCTTCTTCTTACATCTTTTCGTCCTACACCTTGAGCCCTACTGATTCACATCATATCTATGGGGTGAAGGTGATGTATGTTTCCCAGTTTTAAATGACCTGGCTTTTCCCCCCATTCCCCCTCCCCCCCTTTTCCCCCTTTTTGAATGACTTCTTAGAAATCCTTGTTTTATGCTGAAGTGTTTAGGCTTATATATTCACTGCTGTACTTGTTAGCAAAACAATTTGTTTAGTGAATGAAAATAATCACTAACTTCTTAATGAGGTTTATCTTAAAAATTATGAGTTTTTTTTTGTTTTAAAAAACACCAGTATTAATGTCAAGAAAGATGAATAAGATGATCAGAATGCTTAAATATAAAAGTTATTGTTCTTGAATTACAAAAACATTACCTAATGAAAAAATTTGAAAATATCCAGGAAATCCAATTAATATTATTCAGGTTTTGAATAGCTTATTTCTGCCTAATTAAAGTTTCTGCCATATTATTTCCTGATTTCAAGGAATCTTTATATCTTTTAGCTAGAGTGTCATTTGCAATGGATTATAGAGTTTCACCAGGATTTTTTAATCTCATTATGCCTCCATCTAGTACTCTATACTCCTTAAATGTCCTAAAGTTTCCTTTTAGGAACAATTGTTATGGTGTGATCGCTTGACATAAATACATCAGGGCAAGCTCAAAGCCTATCCTACCCATTAACTAGTGACCAGAACACTTACCATAAATTTTTACTCTCACCAGTTGACATAATATCAATGGGGCACCAGAGACAATGTAAAAATGTTTTATTCTCGACATCATTTTCTTTTCTCTATTTCTGTGAGCCCTTTGATAAGTAGTATTAATGTTCATAAGTGTCAGTTGGACTTCTATGCAATGAGATTGTAATAAGATACTCCATGGTAATACAATAAAGTTACAATGAACTCTTCTCAAATTAATCTGGAAAAATCTTTCAAAAGTATAATCCAGTGTCTAATATTATATATAATTTTTTCTGATCTGAAGAAGAATTTTTGAAGTAACTATTTGTAATAAAATTTACCAATCCAAGCATATAAACATTATTTTAATTTTTAAAAAATATTTCAACTTTCAGATACAGAGGGTACATGTGCAGGTTTGTTACATAGGAATATTCTTGATGCTGAGGTTTGGGGTATGGATTCCATCACCCAGATACTGAACATTATACCTGATATGTACTTTTTCAACCCATTCACCGTCTCCTTCCACCTTCTAGCAGGTTGTACTGTGTGTTATTCTTGTGTTTCTATCCATGTGTATTCAGTGTTTAGCTATCACCTGTAAGTGAGAATGTGTGGTGTTTGGTTTTCTGTTCCTACATTAATTTATTTAGGATTATGGCCTCCAACTCTATCCATGTTGCTGCAAAGGACATGATTTCATTCTTTTTTATGGCTGTGTAATATTCCATGTTGTGTATATACCACAGTTTCTTTATCTAATCTACCATTGGTGGGCCTCCTGGGTTGATTCCATGTCTTTACTATTGTGGGTAGCACAACAGTGAACACATGAGCACATGTGTCTTTTTGGTGGAGTGATTTATTTTCCTTTGAGTATATACCAGTCATAGGATTGCTGGGTCAAATGGTAGCTCTGTTTTAAGTTCTTTGAGAAATCTTCAGACTACTTTCCACAGCGATTGGACCAATTTACGTTCCCAGCAACAGTGTATAAGTGTTCCCTTTTCTTGGCAGCCTCACCAGCATCTGATGTTTTTTGACTTTTTAACAATAATCGTTCTGAGTGGTCTGTGGTGTTATCTCATTGTGGTTTAGATTTGCATTTCTCTGATAATTACTGATGCTGAGCATTTTTTTTTTCAAATGTTTCTTGGCCACACATATGTCTTCTGTTGAGAGGCAAACACAGAAACATTTTAAAGTTAAGATTGTGATGTCTTTCTGGGCCCCATACTCTATTGCATGAACAGGTTTCTGATTTTTCTCCCTCATAAGCTTAGGTATTCAATTAAACTAAATGGTTTATCACAAATAACAGTGTCTTAGAGCATCAAAATATTTTTTTTAATTTATTACTATTATTTGAGATGGAGTATTGCTTTGTCACCCAGGCTGGAGTGCAATGGCATGATCTCAGCTCACTGCAACCTCTGCCTTCTGGATTCAAGCAATTCTCCTGTCTCAGCCTCCCAAGTAGCTGGGATGACAGGCACATGCCACCTATGCCCAGCTAATTTTTGTATTTTTAGTAGGGGGAGGTTTTTGCCATGTCTCTGACCTCTGATCTCAGGTGATCCACCCTCCTCGGCCTCCCAAAGTGCTGGGATTACAGGCCTGCATCTGGCCTGCATCAAAATAATTTTAAAGGGAAAAATAGCATTGTCAGTATTTGGTAACAAGCAAACAGGAGTAAATCAGGTCAAACTCTTTGCTTTCAGGTGTAGAGTGCAGTTACCTTTAAAACAAACATTAATTTGAGAGGAGTGTCAATATAGGCCACTTTGTTTTTAGTTTTCCCACTTTTGATTTTTGGATGGCTTCTTAGAAGTCCTTATTTTATGCTGAAATGTATAAGCTTATATAATCACTGTTGGACCTGTTGGCATAAAGCTTGTTTAGTGAAAGAAAAGTATTCAATTACATCTTAATGAGGTATACCTTTAAAATAATGTATTTTTTCTTTTCTTTTTTTTTTTTTTTTTGTTAAGGAAAGTGTTATATAAGTTATATGTCTTTTTTTAATTATACTTTAAGTTCTAGGATACATTTGCACAACGTGCAATGTATTTTTTCTTTGTTTAAAGAAACCACCTGGATTAATGTCAAGAAAGATGACATTGTAATTAGTGCAAGAGCTTTGCTTCAAAACATATTCCTTAAAGCAAGAAAAGATTTAAAATTTATCAATACATTTATTGGAGGCATTGCCTTCATGACTCCTATTAATCCCAGTTTAAATGAGAGATATAGAAATAAAAATAGACTTCCTATATTCTGTGGAATTAGAAACTACATTCTCCTTCGTTTTGAGGGAATACAGTATCATGTGCAAATAATCTCTAAATTTAGATCAACTATTGGATATTCATTATTATTAAGCATTAATACCTGTCTTGTATTTGCAGTTATAAAATAACGTGTGTTTAAGTTTAGTACCTGGAATGGCTGAAGCATATTAATTTCTATTAATATGATTTCATTAATTTGAAAAAAAAACCACAAGATTAGTTTGAGACTGAGTTTCTACTTAATATCTTGTTGTGAGATGGCCAGACACTTGTCCCTTCCATATTTACCTCCAGATAATGGTTGGTGTATTATTAAGGTAAGATATAGGAGACTTTGTTGTCAAATTCTATCATCAAATAATATTAGTTACAATGGGAGTTCTTAGAGGCTCAGGAATTTTTGAAGCAAAGTTTTTCCTTAAAGATGATCCATTACTATGATTTCATATTTCCTTGTGGGAAAGTCTGTAAGCCTCTGGGAAGTTTGGGATTAACCAGTTTACATCAACCACAATACCAGATACAACTCCACTAGCAGTGATTTGGGAGCCCACTTCTAGAAGTTGGAAAATTTGCACTCTAACTTTTCACAAAGTTGTGTTCCATTTCACTCCTTGAGAGCTACCACATTAATAATCATAGCTCATTTTGTAGGATAAGTGTTTCTTAACATAAGTTTAAATTTTTGTTATAATTTATCACCAAACGGTATCACTGAAAGCAAATAGACTCTAGGATAGAATATAAGTATTATCTAACTTATATAATTTTCTAAAATATAAAATATTTTGAACAGTTTTATGTCTGTGATATAGTTGAACACGTTTATATGGAAAACAAATGAATATTAATTATCTTACAACCAAATATCTGTATGCTTTCTCTATACGGTTTGAGAAAATATATATATATACACACACACACATATATACTATCAAGATAGTAAATTGCAGTCAACAACAGAAAACCAATCTGTGAACTATCTCACTTATCAAAGAGTGAATTCTACACTTACAGGTTATAACACAACTTCTTTTAGGTTATAACACTTATAGGTTATAACTTCTTATAGCTATAATTTATGTCAATAAGAAACCTGTTTTACGAACTATCTATGAAACAAAATGCCTGAACACTTTGGAAAATATGTAAGGTAAAATAATCACTTTAAAGAACTGTATATTCTTGAAGAATGTTTTTCTTTTTTTGAGACAAAGTCCCACCTTGTTGTCCAAGCTGGAGTGCTGTGGTGCGATCTCTGCTCACTGCAACCTCCACCTCCTGGGTTCAAGCGATTCTCCTGCCTCAGCCACCCGAGTAGCTGGAACTACAGGCACCCACTACCATGCCCAGCTAATTTTTGTATTTTTAGTAGAGACGGGGTTTCATTACATTGGCCAAGCTGGTCTTGAACTCCTGACCTCGTGATCCGCCCACCTCGGCCTCCCAAAGTGTCAAGATTAGAGGTGTGAGCCATGGCGCCCCATCTGAAGAATGTTTTTCTAAGGATCATGTAAAGCAGCAACACTGAAATGAGTACCATTTGTACATAGTTATGGGCCCTGTATTTGATTAGTTATGCGTAATAGAAAATGTTGCCTTTACGGCAAGGAGCTCTTCAGGTTTCTCTTATGAAAAAGAGGGTATGAAGTGAATGATCTTAAACAAAGGTTTCTAGTCTTTTCAGTTTCTAGTCTTTTCAGGAAGAGCACATAATTCTTCCCTCTCAGATCAATGGAATTATATTAATTTATAGTAACTGTTTTCTGATTCAAAAGCTACTTTGGGGAAACCTTTTAGGAAATGATCTTGCCTAGCTGAAAAGATGAGATACTTAATAACTAGTCACTGTATCTAAAACAAGTTGATTAACAGGCACATTCTTCCTCTGAAGGATAGATTATCCCCAAAGATATATGAGTGAGTGTGTGTGTGTGTGTGTATGTGTGTTTATATGAATTCTCTGGAAGAGATTTTCTTTGTCTTAGAAATTTACATATGGCTCTTTTGGCTGGGTAATCCCAGCAAATCTTCCTCAATCATTGACGATTAGTCAAAGAACTTAAACTGCTGCTTTTTCGATAGTTGCTATTGTATTTTTTAAAAGGATTTAATAATATTCATTTAATGCTTCAAATGTGAGTGTACGGTGCTCCTTGGAAATCATTTTTATCCTTTTCCTTACAATAAAAGGAGGAGTGAGAATTATACTTGTGACTCATGATTTTGCATGGAGAGCAATAACTTGTGAATAATCATTTTTTTGTAGCTACTGGTCTTCTGGACTTTAGGGAATTTACAGATATGGATAAATCCATTGCTGTGAGGTTATACTCTATGAATAAACACAGAACAAAGTAAAGGACTTTGTCGTTTCAAAAAAAAAAAAAAAAAGTCAGGATCTGGGGACATTTTTCTCACTAAAGTTCGGAACTGTGATTTCCATAGCTGCAATTTCTGTGACTTTGGCAAGGGTAATGTAGTTCACACTTCGATCTATTGATGACCAAAGCCTCTGTTCAAGTGATGTGAAAAATATTCTCTAGTATTATAGCACTGAAGTAAAAAGCAAACAATTTGCTGCTATACAGTAGTGAATGAGATGACATGCACTCTACGGATATTAAACTTTCATTTTATATAGAGTAATTGCAAGGTGGATTTTGCTTTGGTATTCATACTCAAATGTGTTTACTTTTTATATTCAAATGGGTCTTTAAAGTTGGAGGCCAATTAAATGCACTGTACAGTGTCCTAGAACTTAACTCCAATAACCGTAGTTAATAAGGATAATGCCTTTTATTGTATAGTGCTTTAGAATATAATGAGTGTTTTCCCATATGTAACTCTATACTTAGGACTGAACTAAGTTTAGAAAAGACAGTTCTTATTATTCCCATTTGAAAAATGATTAAACATCCCCACTAAGGCATTGTTACTCTTCTAAGTTATGTATGTGAAAGGGTTTATGTGCTAAAAACCCTGCTTCTTTCATGAGAGCAGAGAAGAGGAACCTAAAACATTAGAAGATGTGCCTCTAGAGTCAGTAATCTTGATGATTGAAGCAATTCCTCCCATGCTTGGAATTTTTCTAGAATATTGATTCACTTCTGCTTGGCATCAATTTCCAGGGAGTTACATCTCAATTCCCATCCTAGAACCAGAATATTTTCATATCTTATGCCTATAACTCTAGATCATTTTGATATATTTTAGCTGTAAGTTTTCTCTTATGCTGAATCACCTGATGGAACTGAAGTATAAAAATAGCATAAACTAAAAGTTAAGAAAAAATCATATGAAAAGGTTTTCAACTGCTAGTCATTGGGGAATTTAAGACAGTGAATTACCATCTTCACCCTCCCGATTAAAAAATAAAAGTCGGATGTTATCAGTTTTGAAAAGGACGTGGAGGGATGGGAATTTTCATGTATATCAGGTGGTATATATGCTTTTTCTTATAAGCTCTGCAGAGTAAATTGTCAGTATCTAGAAAAAGTGCAAATTATCCACCAAAAATCCCATGTTAGAAACTTTTACCCAAGAGAGCAAGACTTGCATTTGGATATTTATTGCAAAATCAGTTTTGATTATTTTTTGCAGCTGTATTTGTAATGGCAAAACAATTAATATAACGCATTTTTTATGCTGCTATAATTTCATTTGATGGCTTAGTTCTCAGTTAAAAGGAAAATATACCTCCATGAAAAACATTGAGAAATTTAAAAACATTGTTGAATGAAAAGAGAAGTTGTATAGTCCATAGGATATTATATCATTTATGTAAACATACAGAACTTAGTATATACATGCATATGTACACTCACACACATTTCATATACACACGTGTCGCTGATGTCATGCCAGATATCATATTATCATATCTGTATTCAGGGGAGGAAGATTAACAAAGAGGTAGCACCACCACCCCCCACTGATATCTTCTTACATCGTATTAATCATAAGCAGGCCACATAGCCATTCCTAATCAGAAAAAACCTGAAAAAATCAACTATCATTAATAGGAAGAGAATTATTGTCATTGGCTGGAATTAATAACAATTTATTCATGTTTTTAAAAATTAGGATTCTGTAGGCAGAAAGATTTAAACAACCAACGGTAAGTATCTGGCAATTAGTAAATCACATTGTTGAATACAGTTCTATTTTTCAATATTAATGATGAATATACCTCTTTAATCCCATTCTGATTTCAAGCTCTTTGTGAAGACATCCTATATTAAATGTTTTCTTCATTGCCTCCAGCACATTCAGTGATGGACATATGAAAAGCCCTCCAAAAATACTTGTGATTAAATAACCCTGAGAAGAAGGGATTCACAATCTTTCAAATGAGAAATTTATCTTAGTAATTGATAGAAATTTTCTGGACCACAATTATCACATTTATAAAGACTGATAGAATTAATTTGTATGGTATGTTACATCTTTTGTGCTAAAATTTAAAAAGTTTTCACTATACCTTTTACATAAGTGCTTGAATTATAACTGCTTGAAATTGAAAACTTCACCTGCTGTATGCAATTAGATAGCAGCATAGTCTCCATTCATTCCAGTGGAGCTTATGATATGAAGATCAAGCCTCAGCTTATTAATCCTAAAATTATAATTTGTTTTATAATCAGAAAGGCACTGTGACAGGTCAGATAGGCTACTTCTTTTAGAAACTTAACGGACACTTTACATGTTACGACTTTTCCTTAGGTCAAGTTTCTTGAAAAAATAATGTGAAATTGAGGTTGGCTCACAATAAATTATTGAGGAGTGAACTGAGACAATGCCCATAAGGAAAGGAGTCAAGCAGGACCTCACAGAGCAAGAGGCTGAATCACGGTAGGTGGTGAGGGAGTAGTTCCCTTTGGCAAGGTTTGTTCCTTGGGCGGGAATCAGCTGAGACCTGTCAGCAGCTGAGATTTCTGAGAGTTCAGTCGAAGAGAGAATACCAGCAAAGCAGATGTAATTGTGTTGGTCATTGTTACTACACACTGCAACATGAACAGATGATGACTATTGATACATTTTCTTTGATTTTATAACAGTTTTGATATAAAAACAAGTGAGCATTTAGCATTCTTCCAAGCATGATTAGAGTAAGATCGTATTATTCCCAATGTGTGGATTATAAGCACAAATTTCTCTAGTTCTAATGATTAACTGTTTATTTCACAATCATCTGTCAAATAAAATGTTCTTATTGATTAGAGTGACTCAAATTAGGAAAATTAAATCATGATGACACATAACCAAATATTGCTAGCAAAGCTAAAAATATGAAATAATAGCAATTATGACAATTTTGAGCCTTATGCAAACTCCTATGGCCTTCTGTGTGGAGAATCTCCAAGACTACCCCAAAGTTCAGTGATTCACCAGGAAGAATTGCAGGGCTCAGTGTATAGTGATGCTCGTGGCTAAGATTTATTGCAGCAAAAGGATTCAAAACAAAATCAGCACAGGGAAGAGGCACATGGGGCAAAACCCCAAGCCAGGTTTTCATAAGTTCTTTCTCATTGGAATTATGCAGAATGTGCCTCATTCTTCTAGGATCAAATTGTGACAGCAGGAGAGAAGTGCTACAGGGCAGCTCATCACTGCAGGGTTGCAGAAACTCTGAAGAGATTTAGCGCCCAAGGTTTTTATTGGGCCTAGTCAGATAGGCACCCTCTGCCTAACAACTGCCAAAATTACAGACTATGGGGGCAGAGGGGGGAAGCAGATGTTCAGCATAAACCACGTTTGTCCATTTATCAGTTAGGGAATGACAGGAACACTCACAAAATCCAAGTTCCCCGATGCCACTGAGGACTAACCTTGCGAGCAGGGCTTTCTGAAGGTAGCAGTTAAGGCCTGCTGTGTTAACTCTTTTCTAAACACCTCTGATGCTCTATTATCATGCCGTAATTTTACTATATGGTTTGGGGAACCGGATCCCTGGCTTTCGGCCTTCTTCTAAAACATGTAACACATTTACATTTCCAATATTTAGTGAGATTAATGTCACTTCTCTTATGTGAAATGAGAAGCCACAAAAGATTTCTTGGAAATTATAGAAAATGTGACTTTGTGCTCTTTTTCTCATATGTGAATAAGAAGTGGCAAGGTTAGAAAAACAACAGTAGAGAGATAAGTCACATGTAGTAGTGGAAACAAGTGAGCCATGGGAAGAAAGCACAAAGTGAATGGCTTAAAATCATGGATGCTGGAGACAGTCTGGCTGTGACCCTTAGACTGTCTTGGCCTCTGTTCCCTCATCTATAAAGTGGGGCTGCAAACAGTCTTGACTCATGAAGTCCCTTTTGGAAAATGAGTTCATTTTTCTATATTTGTTGAATATATTTAAATGATACCGGGAACATAGTAAAGATAACCTCTTCAGTGTTTGTAAAATAAAACTAAGTTATATAAATTAATAAACAGGTACCTCTCTAAAACAACAGAATATGGCCTAGTTAAACTTCTTAGCCCAGGGTATAAAATTAACGTTGCAAAGGCCAGTAGTTTAGAAAATATAAAAAGGAAATTATACAGCCAAATTTTAGGTAATATTTCATTTGTTTGGATTGTATTCTTCCCAAAAGACACTCAAAGTATTCTGAAAAAAAAAAAAAAAAAAATCAAATTCACCCTTTACTTTCACACTCAAATATATATTTTAACTCGAAAAATCTTTTTTTTTTTTTTTTGGTAAATTAGCAAATGAGCTATGTAACTCCTTTTACCTCTAATTCATTAATTATTTTAAATAACAAGAAAAATGCAAGGCAGATGTATTAGTCTCTAATTTAAATATATTAGTCTATTAGTCTCTAAAGGGACAGAACTAATAGAATAGATGAATATGTGAAGAGAAGTTTACTGGGAGAATTGACTCACATGATCACAAAGTGAAGTCCTACAATAGGCCGTCTGCAAGCTGAGCAGCCAGGAAGCCAGTTCGAGTCCCAAAACCGCAGAAGTAGGGAAGCCAGTAGTGCAGCCTTCAGTCTGTGGCGGAAGGCCTGAGAGCCTCTGGCCAATCACTGGTGTAAGTCCAGAGTCCAAAAGCTGAAGAACTTCGAGTTGGAGTCTGATGTTTGAAGGCAGGAAGCACCCAGCGTGGGAAAAAGATGGAGGCCAGAAGACTCGGCCAGTCTGGTCCTTCCACCTTCTTTTGTCTGCTTTTATTCTAGCTGCACTGGCAGCTGATTAGATGGTGCCCACCCAGACTGAGGGTGGATCTGCCTTTCCCAGTCCACTGACTCAAATGTTAATCTCCTTTGACAACACTCTCACAGGTACACCCAGGAACTATACTTTGCATCCTTCAATCCAATCAAGTTGACACTCAATATTAGCCATCACAACAGAAAATACAAATGAAACAAAATACGTATGAAATTTATTTCACTGTTCTTTATTCTTAGGCTTGTCATTTCATAGTACATTGTTTATGGCATTCGTGTACTTTTTCTGTTTTAGTGAAAGTAATTTTAAATCACTAGTTCAAGTTGTTGCAATTTTCAAAAATTTTCAGACTTCACCTGTTTCAGAGCTGGTTTACATAGCCTCATCTTTCTGATGTAACTTAATTAAATTACTAAAAGACACTAGGAATTTCTCATGGCACTCTCTTTTCTTTATTTCAAACTCTCTCTGATAACCACCGTAAACACAGAAAACTGGGGCAGACACACCCAGTGATGACCCTCAGTGAGTCACCTACTTGTAATATATTCTCATCTTGACAGTAGGTGAATTTTCGAGTGTTTCTGACCGACAGAATATGGCAGTGGTGGTGGAATATCCCCCCCGTGATTATGTTACGTTGTATGGCAAAAGGGAAGGGATTTTGCAGATGTATTAAGGTTACGAATCAGAGATAATCTTGGATAGGCCTGACCTAACCAGGCAAACCCTTTAAAAGAAGATCTGGAGATCAGAGGGTCTCTCTCATGCTGAATGAACAAACAGCCTTGAGGTTTTCACCTGTGTGGGATGGCCTGAGCTTGGAAAACCATCCTAAGCTTCATAGGAGACCCCAGCGCTAGCTGACACTCAGCATGCAGACTTGTGACCCCTGAGGAGAAGACCAGGTTAAGACATGTCTGGGTTCCTGACCCATAGAATCTGTGGGGTAACAAATATCTTTTATTTTAAGCTGCTAAGTTTGTGGTAATTTGTTCGGCAGAAAACTAGTAAAATGAGTATAATAAAACCTATTTATTTTTGAGAAACACTATATGGTCTCTAAACCTCACACACAAAAAATAAGCATAGTAGATTAAGCCATGGTAACAGATAGACCCAAGCCTATGTTTCAACAATATGAAGGCACTTATTTGGTTGTTGACCACATAATGATTTTCAGCAATACCACAGTAACAGGAAGGCTTTACTCACAGTTGTTTAGGACCTTAGGGGGCCAGTGGCTCTGCCATCTCTGAACTAGCTTTTGAGGTCTTCCTTGGGATTCCCCTCCAGTTGGTAGGAAGGGGCAGAGAGCAAGAAGGAGTGTGTGGGGCAAGATTCTGGGATACACTTCAATCCCCCTTGCATCATATTGGCCAGAACACAGTCACATGACGGGTCACACAAGAGGGGCAGGGGACTCTGATCCAGCTTTGTGCTCCCTGAGCACAAAGAGGATATGAAATTTAGGGAATAATTAACCTTTTAATACACCTGTCAAGGTATTGCTAGAGGGCCTTCTTGACATACGAGGAAACCTAGGCTGAAAACAGATCAGTAACTTAGCCAAGGCCACTATGCAATGCCGTCTCTTGCTTTACCATTCTCTTTAATGGTCGAGGATGATATTTATGTAGGTAGAACCTGTATGCTACTTTTGTATAATTTGTTATAATTTCACAAGATGCTTTATGAAGATCTTTCGGTAATTCATTAATCCACTCAACATATAATTTTGTTCAATAAAGGGAAATGTGTTATGGGCTGGGACACAAACATGTTCAATGTATCACAATTACAGGAGAAGATTCAGTCCATGAGGAAGTCACTACTGTTCTATTATTTTCAGAAAACAGATCTGTGATCCAAAATATTTTCTAACTTGGAAAGTTGACATCTTGTTAGTAGCTGAGCCAAGAATCGAACTCAGGTCTCATTACTTCAAATTTCCTTTTTCAGAGCAACTATGCGCAATTCCCATTTTGTAAGGACGCATAAATAGCACTTCACAGTTTTTTCTTTTGAAAAACAAAAAATATATTTACCATATGACAAATTCCAGAGATGAATTTTGCATATGCTGAAGGGGAAAGATTACTTCACGAATAGTACAGACTTGTGTTACACTTACAAATGTTTATTTTAGTACAAGGCAGTATTATTTACCAAAAAAAAATCTGTGACATAAAGCTTAAAATAGGTGTCTGACATTTTGTTTGGTACTGAAACAATTCACTTTTAAAAATCACTGTGATGGAACAAACAAGTTTACACTTCATCATTTGACATCATAGACAGCTTAAAAATAAATGTAAATGTTCTGAGTTTTAGTGTTCTTGTGTATCCATTGGGTTTAATACTCTCTTGACAGCATTTTTGGAAGGTATTATTGGCATAATACTCGCTGATGGCTTACATAGCATTCAGATACCAGCTTCTCAATCTCTGAAGTTGACAGCACGGTAAGAAAAAATTCAATCTTGTTTCTGCCTTTTTAGAATTCTGAGAAAGCTCTCTCCTGTCATTTAGAATCATGCTTCTGTCTAAACAATTTTTATTGACAAAGACTTAAACTGAACAGTGTGCAGAAAATGCTGTTGGAACAAAAATGAATGGAGAAAAAAACTTGATAATGATTGAAAAATGGATAAACAACCTCTCCTTCTCACTTCTAACTCTTTTGTGATTTTCTTGACTTGGGAAAAGCTTGGAAGTGTGATAAGGAAAGAGAAGTGTCTAAAACGTTGTCAACAGAGTGGGGTGTAATATAGGAGTGCAGAGGAGGGTGCCTGTCTATCTACATATATTGCCTGCGAGTACATCCATTCGTAAGTATTTAACTTTGCATTTTTTTATAGCCCGTGAAGGATTCATGACAACTTCAAAATATTTAATCAAGTACAGACCACTAGTCTGAGTGGTTGAGACAAAAAGGACAAGAGGAAAAGGAGGTTGTGAAAACAGCAACTAAATCAAAGAGTGAATTTAGAGTCAAAATAAATGCAGAAATCTTATAAGTGTACAAAAGGAAGCCACAAATCATATTCTAACTTTCCAGTCACCTTCAAAAAAATGATCACGTACAGAAGTCAGTTTCATAAGAGCTTCCGAAGTCTGGAATGTAGGGGGGAAAGTAAGTCTATAGAAAACATGTTAAGTGGATTATCACAGGGAGGAGGTAGAGTCTCTTTAACAATTAAAGGGAAAATGCAAAACCTTCAGATTTTGTGTTAGTTTTCTATTGCTGTAAGAAAAAAAGTACCACAAATTCAGTGGCTTAAATTACATGAATTAATACACAGTTCTGGAGGTCAGAAGCCTAACATGGGCCTCGCTGGTTAAACCCTATATCCTTGTGCCCAGAGAATATTTGCTGGCAGGGCTCTGGCTACTATCCATTTACCCTGAGATAACTTTGCCAGGAAATATCTCACTTTCATTAATATTTTTGTATCACTCTAGTGTATCGACTTTGGAAACAAAAGACAGCATTCTATTTATAGCATTCTGGTTTTAGTAGTGGTATTTCCATTTACAAAATGTAGTGACCCTTGGCTGCTGAAAATGTCCAATTATAGAAAACGTACCATTTCTATGCCTGATGTTAACATTGTTCTCACACAGTTGTGGACCAAAGATTCATTTGATGAATCCGATTTTTCCGAAATAGACGATTGTAATAATTCAGACGATTCTGATGTTGGTTCTGTTTAGAAATAACTCCAGGAACACTTTTTATATTTTAATTTCACATTGAAAATTAGGTGTGCTTCAGTCTCAAAGAGTTTATGTAAAATTAAATGAGTGCTGACAATGAACTGCAGTTTTTTTTTCTTTTTTTCTAAGCGGGTAAAGGGTTTTAAGATCAAAGTGTTGGCAGAGTTGCTCTTCTTTCTGGAGAATATAGGACAGAATCTTTTTTATTCTTTCCTCAGTTTCAAGAGATTGCCTCATTCCTTGACTCAGTGTCCCTACCTCCATCTTTAACGCCAACAATTGCAAGTCAAGTGCTTTTAACACTGTATCTCTCTAATTCTTCTGTGTTATATATATATATTTTTCTAACCAAACCCACAAAGTGTTCTCCACTTTTAAGGGTTTGCATAATTAGATTGAACCTATTTGGGAAATCCAGGATAATCTTCCCATCTCTAGGTCAGTATCTGCAAAATATCCTTTGCCGCATAAGGTGATCTATTCACAAGTGAGGAGATTAGTGCTTAGACGTCATGGGGACAATTATCCTACCTACTACGAAAGCATAACCAGGACTTTATCATCATGTTCTTGACTGTTGATGATTGATAAAAAGATGGAAACAGTTTTAGTCTTTTATAGAAAACTATAATCAAAAGAAAATGCCAAAAACCCATAAAGATTTGATGCTCAAATAACTGTGGATTTTGAATCTATGTCTAACTGTAAGACAAATAGTAATAGAGAAAAGCACTTCTATGTCATGCTTCATATGGTCATATTTTGTTACTCACAAATGTGAAAAATTAAAAAAAAGCTACAAATATCTGGTTAATTTGAGCTAGAAGAATAAAATATAAACATATTAAATATAAATCTGTATTGATATAGATTCTAAATGCACATGCTTTTTGCTCACCATGTAAATGCAAGGAGATATACCTTATAATATAATATGAAATGGAAGAAACTAGAAACATGTTGTACTACAAAACGGAACTTGATGTATAGAACAGAAAGGCACGTTAGGATCTTCAAGAAGATTTTCTGAAAGTTAAGACCTAAGCACCTCTTTTAAAATGTTCCTTGAAGCTTACATCTTGCAGTTCAATTTTTTTCAATCAGGAGGGAAAAATTAAAGTATAGGACAATGAGACATTTTGTGATTTTTAGGGATGTTGTACAGTCTCTACTACTTGTCCACAGAATCTAATTATTTGTAGTATTACGGTGGAATCATGTAAGAACTCTGAGCTAATTCTTCAGATTTCCTTTACATAGTTCACTATGTTCACAATGCCATTTATGTTTTATTACAAATTATAATCTTTAATAGCATCTTTCAGACATCTCAATTTTTTAGAATTTTTAGGTAATGTTTTCGAAGTTCAGTCAAGAGTTACCTGAAGGGAAAGTCCTTTAACTGATCAATGGTACACCTGGGTAAGCAGATTTACTTATATGGAATTTGCTCCAAGAATGAGCCACAAGAGAATGTTTTGGCAAGAAATGAGGCTTGCCTCTGATTTCCGATAAAGATTTGAGTTGAAACTGTGTGTGTTCACTTAATCTTGTTAAATGTAGCACAAAACACTAAGTGTATTAGAGCATGTACTTAAATGATAACAAACCCTGCTGTTAAAGCTAATAGGAAACAGTTCTTTTCTCATTGAGTTGCCACAATCAAGCATTCCTTCAGATATCATCATTTAGTATGACTTCTTATGCCTGACTATAATACACTTTGTGTTTGTAAGCCTTTGTCTTTCCTTATTGCTAAGCAACAATTTCATTTTTTCTCAAAGGTATAAAATTTGAGGACAGCACTGCTGAAATACCAACTAATGCAAAATGTACAAATATTTAAACTTAAGTTGGATAACTATGAATAAAAAAGGAGAATAAGAACTGAACCTCTGAATCTACTGATGGTGATTAAAAACAGGCAGTAAAATATTGAAACCAAGCTTTTCTATGGAGGACTGTTTTCTGCATTTAAATTTATCTTTGTATCTTAAGATTGCAGAGCTTGGTGGGCAGGGTGAGGAGGGCAGCCCTGCAGTGCAGTAGAGAAAATTCTTAAATTCATCTTCGTCCTCTAAGAGGGTTTAGGTATACTCTGCCTTAAGGCAGGGTGATGACCTCTTGATCCCTTCCAGCATCAAGCACCTGTGAAGTAAAAAGCAGTTATAAAACCTTTAGAATACATCTTGAAATACATAGTTATAAAAATATAAAGAGCCCCTGAAGAATTGTCTGCATCGAGGAGCCAATATTATTTCTTACCTCTCTTTTAAATGTAACGTGGAAAATGTCCATTAAAACATTGTAAAGTTTTGTTTCCAATCTCACATTAGAACTCATGGGAATGGCCATATTCTTCCAAGCATCAGCTAGATGTGTATCAAAGTCTTAAGAGCTTATCATGAAACTACCATCCCTGATTCTTTTTCATAGTTATTAAGGAGCAAAATGCCATATGCTTGTCTTACCAAACTTCATTCTAATCTATTCGATAAATGAAATTGGTATAAATCGCCAACTTACTGCATCATTTTGGTTTTACCACAAATAATAATATATACGGGCCATGTTTGTGCCTTTAACTAGGCAGTTTTTGACTCTATGAGGTGGCATTCAATAATCAAGTAAAAGTAAGCTTCAGAATGTCCCTCAATTTGAAGAACCTACATGAAAGCGGAAGAGCTTTTACATAGACCAATTACGACTAACTTGAGTATAAAATATTTGGAGTAACCTGACCTCATTTTTATATCACTCATTCAAGTACAGGAGACTTATAAATAATATTGTTTAAAATCAACTACACGTTTTCAGTTTTGTGGGTAAAAATAAATAAGGCTTAAGGATAATAATAGCTAGGGTAATCTGAGCCAAGCACTATTTCATTTGCCTTATTTTTATTAACTGATGTAATTCTCATGCTACCTTGTTATTATCTTCACTTTACCGAAGTGTATGTAGGGTCAAAATAGTGAAGTTGCTGAGATTACATTAGTAACTTCAGTGGTAAGGTCAAGGCTCAAATCCTATCGTTTTACAGTCTACCTGCCAAATCTCCTCATTATATATGTCAGTAGTGATTACCTGTGCCTTTTTTCAGTGTTCCCTTACATGATGTCTTCTTCCCTAATTCTACACGTTAAAAAGTGTGTCCAAAGTTATAAAGCTAATTAATGGCAATCCTAGGGAGAATACTTTGATTTATGAATTCCCAATTTTATTGTTTCTCCTATTATGTTTCAGTACTTCTAGATGCCCATTATCCTTTGAGGGGTGGGAGAAGAAGAGGCAAGTCAATGAATTAACATTTTTATTATAATATCATATCCATATTGTGTGTGTTTTTTTCAAGGACTATGTGAGATTTACTGAAAGAGAAACAATGACTATTATATTCTAATGGGAGAGATATGACCGTTACCAAAAATATGGCAAACACTCAGATTTACCTTGGAAAGTTGATGAGGCATATAACTTAGAAAATCGTACACACATACACAAAGGCATATATGTATATACACACAGAGATGTCTTTTTACATACATGTATATATGATATATGTGCCTGGGTTCACAGGTATGAGCTACCATGCTATATATCAGACATTAAAAATGACATTCTTTCTGGCTTTGCTGAACATAAAATGATTCATGAAAGAAGCGATAACCAATTTGAATCTTAAAAAATGGGTATAATATTGATAGCCAAAGTTAGGAAGGAAAGGCATTCCAATCACAGGGAAACGTGTGAGAAAGAAACTTGGCTCAAACCTCAGCATCACACAATAAACCCATGCAGCAAACCTGCACATGTACCCACTGAATTTATTTTTTTAATGAAAAACTTAAAAAGTAATAAAGACACGTAATTAAATAAAACCTAGCAAAGGACAATTGGTAACATTGAGTAAAAATACAAGGCAGGAAAAATGATTAGTGTAAAATAATTTGGAAAGAAAGTTAAGTTATATCCAGTTACTTCCAACTTCAGAATTTAAGATAAATTATTTCGGCTTTATGTGATAAACAGGACTATGGACTAGATATTTAGAGCTAATGAGGGCCAGAGTCCCAGTCTACAGATCAATTATGGCTAAATAAGTATTTGAAGATTGGTTTAGGGTGGGCATAGGGGGAATGTGGCTTCTTATAATCTAATTTTTTCCTAAAATATGTTAGAAACAACCAAATCAAAGAGGTCAATGTTAATTATGCTTGTTAAAATGTAAGGTCCACTAGAATGTAAACTGAGGGCACAAGACATTGTTAATTTTGCCAACTTTTTTATCCCAGACCCTAAAAGTATAACTATTCCATAGCAGGCACTAATGCACATTAGTTAAATGAATGACTAAGAAGGTCAACAGTTTCAAGCAGTAAAGTAATACCTAAATAGGAAGAGTGTCAATAGTTTAGTGGCTGAGGGGGTCAGATATATAAGACACAAGTGGAATAACAAACGGATTCAGTACAATGTTCAGGAAAGGGATAATAAAAAACATATTATAAAATGTCCAATCCTATTGAATGGTTGTCAAGTGTCATGTGATACCATTCCTAATACTTAAGATACAAGAATAAAATCAATTGTTTCAGGTACACTTATGCAATACATAAGTAGTAGTTGACACTATGGAGAACAGTTTGGAGGTTCCTCAAAAAACCTGAAAACTGAGCTACCATATGATCCAGCAATCCCGCTGCTGGGTATGTACCCAAAAGAAAGGAAATCAGTTTATTGAAGAGATATCTGCACTCCTATGTCTGTTGCAGCACTGTTTACAGTAGCTAAAATGTGAACCTAAATGGCCATCAATAGATGAGTGGATAAAGACAATGTAGTACATATACACAATGGGGTACTATTCAGCCACAAAAAAGAGTGAGACCCAGTCATTTGCAACAACATGGATGGAACTGGAGATCATTATGTCAAGTGAAAAGAGCCAGGCACAGACAGACAGCAGATGTCCTCAGTTATTGGTGGGATCTAAAAATAAAAACAAATTAAACTTATGGACATAGAGAGTAGAAGGATATTTACAAGAGGCTGGGAAAGGTAATGGGGGGCTAGTGGGGGTGGTTAATGGGCATAAAAATTAGAAAGAATGAATAAGACCTACTATTTGACAGCATAATAGGGTGACTATAGTCAGTAATAACTCAGTTGTACATTTTTAAATAAAGAGTGTAATTGGATTGTTTGTAACACAAAGAATAGAAGCTTGAGGGATGAATACCTATTCTCCATGTGCTGTGCTTATTTCACATTGCAGGCCTGTATCAAAACATCTCGTTTGCCCCGTAAACATACACACCTACCATGTGCCCACAAAAATAAAAATAAACATAAATAGTGGTCGAGTTAAGAAATAAACTTTCACATCATTTATGATGTGCTCTGGTTGGGAATGTATGTATGTATGTATGTATGTATGTATGTATGTATGTATGTATGTATGTATTTGAGATAGGATCTTTTTGCCCTGTCACCCAGGCTGGAGTTCAGTGGCACAGTCTTAGCTCACAGCATCCTCCAACTCCCTGGCCCAAGTGATTTTCCCACTTGAGCCTCTCAAGTAGCTGGGACTATAAGCATGCACCACTATATTCGGCTATTTATTATTATTATTATTTGTAGAGACAGAGTCTCAATAGGTTGTCCAGGCTGGTCATGAAATCCCCGCCTCAAGGAGTCCTCTCTCCTCTGCCTCCGAAAGTGTTGGGATTCCAGGTATGAGCTACCATGCCTGACTTAGCTGGGAATTTAAATCCCTAACCCCATCCTTGTCTGTCACCACTTTGTCCAGTGACATTAGGAACAATCAGCCAACCTTATCATGTTTATTAGTTTTCCATAAATGTTTTTATAAGAATTATACACACAACCACCCAGTTCCTTGATAAGTAGTATCCAAGAAAGATATTTTGTATATCTCTATTGGTAGATCATGCCATGGACTAGCAATACTCTTCTCTACTAACAGAAACAGAGTCACTAGTGTCTTTAAATCTAATCAGTTTATGAAACCCCAAAGCCAGTTCAAAAATCTCAGCCTTAAAACCTGCTTTTCTAAAACCACTCCACAAATCTATATCAGTCAAGACTCTTCAGAGAAACAGAACTAATAATATAGATTTGTAGATCAAGAGATGGATTATCAATACATTTTATTTATATTTATTTGTTTATATTTATTTATTTTTTATTTTTATTTTATTTTATTTTATTTTATTATTATACTTTAAGTTCTAGGGTACATGTGCATAACGTGCAGGTTTGTTACATATGTATACTTGTGCCATGTTCGGACTCTCGCTCTGCCGCCCAGGCTGGAGTGAGCGGCGCCATCTTGGCTTCCTGCAAGCTCCGCCCCCCGGGTTCCCGCCATTCTCCTGCCTCAGCCTCCCGAGGAGCTGGGACCACAGGCGCCGCCACCACGCCCGGCTCATTGTTGTATTTTTAGTAGAGACGGGGTTTCACCGTGTTAGCCAGGACGGTCTCCATCTCCTGACCTCGTGATCTGCCCCCTCGGCCTCCCACAGTGCTGGGATTACAGGGGTGAGGCACCGCGCCCGGCCATCAGTACATTTTAAAGAATTGGGTCACACAGTTACGGAGGCCAAGTCCCGAGATCCTCGGTGGACAACCTGGAGACCTGGGAGAGTTGATGGCGCAATTCGCTGTGAGTTGGAAGGCCTCGGGGCCTTACAGTTAGTTCCGCTGTAAGGCGGGAGAACAGTGTCTCAACTCAGAGTCAAGCAGAGACAAAGTTCTCTCTTACTCTGTCTTTTTCTATCAGGCCTTTAACCGATTGGATGAGGCCCCCCCACATTGTGGGGGACAATCAGCTTTACTCATTCTACTGATTCAAATGTTAATCTCAGCCAGAAACACCCCCCCACACACCCCAGAATAATGTTTAACCAAATATGTGGGCACTTTGTGGCCCAGCTAGTTTGACATGTAAAATTAGTCATCACAAGTGGGCAGTTATTACCACTAATACACGCATGCACACAGGAACAAAACTGTTCTAGACTTTAAAAGGCATTCCTAATTATCTATAAATAGAAAGTAGAGGGAGGAATGTGTTAAAGATCTTCAGAAAAAAATGATAGGCCTCAATATTTGAAGTATTCTAGCTATTTATGAATTTCATGAACTGTCATTTGTGAATACATTATAGCAAGAGGGAAGAATTCATCAGGTTTTAAAAGAACTTGTCTCTGAAAAGTATAAAAAATAGATCTATACTTATCACTAAGCCCTTGGTCTCATTTCAATTAGATGTATAAAAAGAAACCAAGGTAAGCCATTTCACTCAGATGGGTTTATATATCCCTATGTGAATTAATTATAGGTTTTAGACGCAATTGGACTTTTAACATTCATGTGCATGTTGGATATTCTTAGATTATGCAAAAGATAATGAACAATTCCATAGGTGGTCTTGTTTATTGTCATATTTGCAGTTAATTTACTTCACAGTTCAGCTAACCCAAACTGAAGAGTAGTCATGTTTTCATTGTCAGGGTTTTAACTTGTGGAATATGGATGAACTTCAGCTGGGTCCTGGGGCTTTCTTGAAATTAGACACGAAATATTGAATGTACATACATTTTCCTAAAACAAGTTCCATGGCTTTCAAGAAACTCTCACTGCCTATCAATTTCTTTGTTGAGATGACCATTATCTGCAGCTACAAGCTAGCTTTCAAAAGTAGTAATTTTAGTGCATTTCGACTCGGTGAAAATGACCTTGTCATACAGCTGTGGCTTAACAATTAAAAAAAAAAAAAAAAAAAAGCATTGTCTACTGTACTGTTTTATTCAAGAATTTCTTTATTTATTTTTAAAATCAAAGCAGTCATGAAATTCCTGTGGTAGATGATTTGAGGTACTTTGATTTTGTAACTTGTAAAGAAGATTAAAAAAATGACTTTGAAATCATAAGGTTTTTATTTGGAGAGTTGATGAAAACTGGTTCTCCCAATGCAGTAAGCAAAAAAGACCTTCTAACCTTGGAATGTGACTTATTTTTTCTCTTCTGTGAGATAGAAATAGCAATTTCTAAGCTCTGATAAATCTTCGTAAAATAAGTTTTAGTAAATGATTAATTTAGAAATAAGGCATAAAAGAAACAAGGTCCTACCAATATTTAATCCATGCCGTGAACTGAAATGTTGTCATCAGGTACAAATATGGTAAATTGAACATCCACTGACATATTTTCCAGATGTGCAAAAGCTTGGGAGGAGACAGGTCTGATTATAATCATGACTTCAATAAATTAACTATTCTCCACTTTGTCTTGATACTGGGGAGGAGCTATCTTTTATACAAAAATACATAATATATGTAAAAGAGAAATTACTAGACCATTATACCATAACATTTTATACATTAAACAAGTAGGCTTATCTATATCTGTGTATATGAGAGAGAAACATGGAGATACAGATACAGATATTTACCTATATATAACTCCTTAGAAAAAGGACTCAATTTTTTTATTTCTGTATATTTCTTTGGGTAGAAGTTTGTATTTCTTCTAACTGAAGTAAATGTTATATTCAAACAATTTTATTTTTTCAAACTAGTTAGACAGATCTGAATTGTTTGGTTCTTACCAAAACAGGCAATTTCCAAATTTCAGTACCCTTTTTCATTCACAAATGTCACCTGTCCGTATTTTACTTTCACACACTAATCTTTGCATTTCTGCATCTATGGAATTTATGAACAGTAGTTTGAGGAAATGGTCGCAGTGAGGGGTGAACTAATTGAAACCTTAATTTCATTGATTCCACGATTTCTTTCCCGCTGTTCATCAACTTTAATTCTGGCTTACATCACACACAGTTTAGATTCCATAGCGTTTGTAATAATCCCTTACGTTCAGACCCTGTTTGCTTGTCTCTTTCTCCTGCATCTGACTTGTTGGCAAAACTCCAACACTAGATCTATCTAAACCCCTGCCTGCTCCATAACCGCACCCCAACAGTAAAACATTCTGTAAAACAATTAGCAAAACTGATTGCTTTTATTTTAAATTCATTATCACAGTCCTCAAATGTTGTATTATGTTTATTTTCGGAACTCACAATTTCCATCCCTTGTGTGGCTGTTTTATTTAATTGTTTCTCCTTAAAACATTCTCT
The DNA here is from genome assembly GCF_007565055.1 of Rhinopithecus roxellana. NCBI lineage: Eukaryota > Metazoa > Chordata > Mammalia > Primates > Cercopithecidae > Rhinopithecus > Rhinopithecus roxellana. The sequence continues at coordinate 483,090 of NC_044549.1, forward strand.
CAGGAAATTAGGTTGTGTTATCAGCAAAATCCCCTATATCTCTACTCATTTCTCAAGATCCTCATACTTCCTGCTCTAAACAAATCCTTTTTCCTCTCGATGTCTCTAATCTAGAGAGTGTCTCTGCTACTTCAAATATCTCTGACCTCTTTTAAATAACTCACTAGATTAGATCAGTCCTTTCAGGATAATCCCATTTTGATTATCTTAAAGTCGATTTATTGGAGATTGAAATACCTCTGCAAAATCCCTTCAACTTTGCCTTGCAGGCTAACTCAATTATAGGAGTAATATTCCATTATATTAATAGTCCCCATTCTCATTTAAAAGCATGGGATTACATAGGGTGTGTGTGTGTGTGTGTGTGTGTGTGTGTGTGTGTGTGTATGTGTGTGTGTGTGTCTGGTGGAGGGGAGGGATGGGTATCTTAATATCATTTTAGAATTCTATCATTACCACAGACACCCACTGCCCAAGATAACTGTGTGGTAATGATAGAATTCTAAAATGATATTAGGATACCCACCCCTCCCCTCCACCACACACACACTCACACACGCAAACACATACACACACACACATAAACACATATACCCTGCGTAGAGGGGAACAACACGCAGTGGGGCCTTCTGGAGGATAGAGATTGGGAGGTGGGAGAAGATCAAGAAAAATAACTGAGTACTAGGTGTAATACCTGCATGATAAAATAGTCTGTACAACAAACCCCAATGACAAGTTTACGTATGTAACAAACCTGCACATGTACCCCTGAACTTAAAAGAAAAGTTAAAAAAAGTAAAAAAGAAAATTTCTTGAGAACAAAAATAAAATAATAAAAATTTAGTAGAAAATAATAATTAGAGTACATTGAAATATGTTGCGTTTGTAATAAACCATATATCTATGATACTTAAATTTAAGTTTTAGGATACATAAAAGTAATGTTACTTTAAAAATAATTAAATGTAATGAACATATTCAACATTTTATAAATGTTACTATATTGTTTATAATTTTTAATAATTAAGGAATTATCAGCATTAATAATTATCTTAATTTTAATAAGTAAAGGGTGTGTGTGCATATACATATTTTGTTTCTTATATTATAATCTTTATTTATAAAGTATAAATATGTCTTTATCTTCATATAATTAGCAAAAACAGTTTCAGAGATTACTGTTTTACACCTTTAATCTTGTGAACCATTCAGCAACCCCCAGCTCTACTCAAAGTACCTAAGTTTCTGGCCTACAATAGCTGGTTCCATAACATATATGTTCAGTAACATAATAATACACTGAGACAGCAGGTTTTGTAGCAGAGAAAAATTGTAATGACTGCAAGGCAGCCAAGACAGGAAATGGGAAGAACCCTCAAACCTGTCTCCCTGAGGAGTTTTGGGCTAGAGTATTACGGGGCATTAGAAAATTGGGATCATTGATTGGTCAGGGTAAGGAGGATGAAATCATCATGATATGGAGACCGCATTCTTTGGTGGTTCACCTTCTCATGGGGTCCTTCAGACCAGTTGACATCAGTAGTTTCACTGGTATGTGTGACCGGAGAGAATATCTCAAATGAAAAACTTAACATTTCATAATGTTCATGTTGTTATCTGTAGAACAGTGAAGGGGAACTGTAATCTAGGGTCCACAGGATTCTAGGATAATAGGCACCAAATACCTATGAGGAAGCATGTCAGAGAGCAAGCTGGCCTAATGATTAATGCTGAGTGTGCTGCAAGCTCTGTTTACTTTCATTTCTCTCCTTCCCTTCCTCCTTGATTAATTTTATAAAGTTTTTAGGAATGGTTTCACTCTCATGTCGTAATCTCACTTCTGACTTAACTGAGAGGATAGAAGGAATCCAAAAATATACTACCCCCTTAAAAAATAATAAAATAAAATAAACCAACTCTCAACTACCTTCCTTTCTATTGATGTGCTGCTTCTGTTTCTACTGAAGACAACTCCCCTAGATATACACCGTCTATCTCATCCCCTATCATCTAGTGGCATAATTTTTCCCCTTTGATTACCCTGGATCTCTCCTAAATCATGCTTCTTTCCTATATGTGGTCTAAGTACTCTGGCATGCCCGGATGCTATAATGTCTCCAAACTTAAACATATTAAAGCATCTTTTCCCTTTCATTATAATCCTCCATTCATCTGTTCCCTTTTATAGCAAAATTTCTCCCAAAAGAATCCAAAATGCTTTCTGGGCCTATCCCAATCAGCTTCCTTCCCACCAACCTTAAGGAGCCCCCTCTTCAGTCATTAAGAGCCTCCATCTTGCCAAGTCCCAGTGTTTGATTCTCAGCCTCATTGTATTTGAACTTGCTGCCTTATTGTAATAAGAAAATTAGGAATCAATTCTTCCCTTCTTATGAATTCATCCTTCCTTTTCATTATAAGACACTTCGTTTTCTTTCCTGTCCTCCGATCTCCATGGCTTTCCCAGTCTCCTTTGTTGTTTCCTCTGCTTTTCCTTTTTTGGTTATTTAAAGCTATATTTCTGTAGGGCGCAGTGCTTGTCTTTCTTTTCACTATTCCATCTATAGTTACTTTCTAAATTATCTCATTCAGTCACATCGTTTTATTTTGAATAAACCATGTATATGCTAATGACATCCATATTTATCTCTCTCAGTCCTGAGCTCTAGTTATAACACATCCAGAACAGAACTCTTGATTCCCTGTCCCCTTAAGCCTCAGTTTTTCTCATCTCTATAAGTGGCATTCTCACTCACTCAGTTTTTTTTGTGATAAAAACTGATTCTTTTCATTTTCTTCCACCATATATCTAGGACATCAACAAGACTGATCAACGGTTTTAAAATACAAGCTGGGTATGACAAGCTATTTCCACTTTCACCAAATCTCTCATAATGCAGACTTGCAGACCCTTTCTAAGAAGGGGTAGTCCTTTAAAAATGTGTATCAGAACATTATCACTTCCTGCTTGAGCCCCAAACTTAGAATACAATGCAACACCAGTTAGCTTTGCAGGTCTGGGATTTCAGTGCCCTCCTTTTTTCTCCTTGATCTCTTTGATCTAAACCAGCTTACCCATTTCCAGCTCTGGGCCTTTGCCCATGCTGTTACTCCTGTATAAAACACACATCTGTCTAAAGCACACATCTGTCTAAAACACACATAATCTGTCTAAAACACACATTTGTCTAAAACACACATCATCTGTCTAAAACACACCTTTCCTAAAACATACGTGATCTGTCTGAAACACACATTTGTCTAAAACACACATCTTGATCCTGTTGATCTTGAACATGTTTAGCCTGTTCCCACCTCAGGGCCTTTATAGTTGCTGACTTCCATCTGAAACACGCATCCCTAGGTCACCACATGGCGAATTCTTACTTTCCTTAATGTTCGCTCAAGTACCACATCATCAGGGACTTTCCCTGACCGGATGCTAAAATACCGCTTCATCGCCAGTCACACTCTAATCTTTTACCAACTTTTATTATTTCTTCATGGCACTTTCGCATTGTAATTTTATTTTTATACTAATTGGGTTATTTGTAGCATTTTTAAAAAATTAGAACTGAAGTTCAAAAGGGTGAGGGCTTCGTCCTACATGCTTGTGATAGATGACCAAAAATATTTGTTGAGTTGATGAATAATACAATTTAGAACACCATCGAATAGAAAATTGCTTTGAACTGCAAGTCATACACCATTGCTACTGAACACTGAAGGCCGTGCTTCTCCAAGGTTCCTGCCATACCATGTTGTCGGGGCCCCTTGATTTGTTGCATCTTCCCTCTTCTCCATTTTTCTTCCCCCTTTCTCTGTGCAATAGTCAGAAAAATATCTTCAAAATCCTTGTGACCTTATTATAAAATTAATCACCATCCCAGACTACTTCTTGAGGCCCTCATTCATGTAACTAAAACAGTCCATTAAGAAATCTTCATAAATGAGAGTCTCTCATCCCTAGCAGAGATTATACTAATTTCCTATAACGCTCATATGGAAATCTTTTTTTTTTTTTTTTTTTTTTTTTGAGACGGAGTCTTGCTCTGCCGCCCAGGCTGGAGTGCAGTGGCCGGATCTCAGCTCCCTGCAAGCTCCGCCTCCCGGGTTCCCGCCATTCTCCTGCCTCAGCCTCCCGAGTAGCTGGGACTACAGGCACCGCCACCGCGCCCGGCTAGTTTTTTTGTATTTTTAGTAGAGACGGGGTTTCACCGTGTTAGCCAGGATGGTCTCGATCTCCTGACCTCATGATCCGCCCGTCTCGGCCTCCCAAAGTGCTGGGATTACAAGCTTGAGCCACCGCGCCCGGCCGGAAATCTTGATCTCTCTCTCTCCCCCCTCTCTCTCTTCCTGTCCCTTGATTTTTTTTTTTCTACTCTAAAATGGGATACATATAATAGAGATACGCCGAGGCTGGCTGCTCAGTGAGGCACCAGAGCCACCAGGGCATGCTGTCTCCTTAGGCGGTCTGTTTCCATTTCCAACAGCTCTAATTTTAAGAATGCTCTTTTTATATGATGAGCCAATATTTGCCAGGCTATAACTTTGATCCATTGGTCCTATTTCTGCTGGCTGGGACTCCTAAACATATCAATTTCCTGAACAGAAATAGAACAGCTGCTTAACACGTCCCATATGCCATTGCTTTATATAGTTGAAAACTGTAAATCCCCAGACTCCAGAACCTCAACCATATACTTTGTGAGCCTTCTGTTCTCTGTTGTAAATAAATTCAATTCCATTGCCTTTCCTCAAATGACCCATTTTCCAAACACTTGATTATTTCTTTTGCTGAACTCAAGAGAGGGGACAAAACCTTTCCTGAGGAACTCATCCGTTTCTGTCTTTGTTATTATGTGTCGTCGTCATCATCATCGTCATCGGGAGGAAGTGTAGTTTAATGCAGTTATTTGTGAATTCTCATTTTAATCATTTATTTAGTTGCTACTTTAAAAAATAAAAACATGAGTATTGATTCATCCAATAAACATTATCAAACATCTCAGTAGACATAAAATACTATGCCAGTATTAAAATAAGCATAAGACATCACCACTGATCTTGAAAAGTTTGGTTCAATTTGTGAAACTACTACATTTTTTCTAATGAGCATTCAAAGGCCACTTCACTTCTTTGGTGGCCAGTGTTGTTGGTCAAGGCCGTATGTGGTGTTTAGCAACATCCTTAATGCACGTCCAGGGTTATGAAGCCCTGGGGCTGAACTGAGGGAGCCAAGCCGTCGGGCTGTGTCCCTACGGATAGGTCCTGCACTTTGACCCTCTCTGAGTAAATGGCAGCTGCATTCATTTCATTAACTTGTGGGTTATAAGTTAATTTAGGGGGAAAATGCTATTATAGATTTGGATGAGTTCCATTAAACTCCATTAAAACTTTGGCTGTAGGATGCATTAATAGAGCTTCAAATTCAGTCAATCAGAAGATTGATGGAGTATATAGAACAGAACATTAAATGGAATATTCCATATGAACTCTTAAATCAGAGGAATTCTTGGGAGATTTTGTGAGTACACATTTATTTAATATATGCATTTTTTTCAATTGCAGGTAGGGATTTGGGGATTCTCCTTCTAATGTGTATATTTGTGTTAATGTTTACAAATTAAAATAGTATAAAATATTTGATTAAAGTTCTCTTTGCAGTTCTTCTGTGAGGAGTCAGTTTATCATTTAAACCCCCAGTGAATTCTTGCAAATTACCATTGTCTAACATTGTGTTAATTAAGGAAGGTAATATGAAGATCTTTGAAATTATAAATACCTTTAAAATTTTAGGAAGGGAACTAACTTCTCTTGTATTTCAGGAAGTCACCAGAGCTTCTGATCACATTTTATTCACTCAATAAAATTACTCAGATAAACGTTGCTTTTTGTTGTTTCCATTTTACATTTGAAAAAATTGAGACTCCAAAATCAATGTCAATTGCCAATATAATTTAACAAGCCAGTATTTAACTTTAGACCTGTCTTCTTCTAAATTCCAGAAATAGAACAGCTGCTATTAATTTAACGTATCAGTCTTTGGCCAGTGATGATTCTAATATGATAATGCAACCTTACAATGTGTTGTTAGTTAACTATGAGTGAATTAATATGATAGCAAATAATTCACTCATGGATTTTAGTCCCATGAAAACCTAATTCAACAGTGAATAATATGTAAAAGTAAGGGGAAGATATAATGTCTGTTATTATACCCTTGATAGGACTCACAACATTTAAGGAAACGTTTTTCTTTACAGTGTGTGGTGCAAGCTGCATCCCAGAGAGGTTAAGTAATTGTCCATAGCTTCACAGCTGGTAAAATACAGAAATGAAGTTCAGACACCTACCTGTCCCTTAAAACTTGCTCTTTTCATGCCAGCAGAAATGACTTATGTTTGACCTCAGTTTCATCTTAAGGATAATCAAATGAATGGATGTACAAACATTAATTACGGAAAATCATTGAGGTTTTTTTGTTGTGGTGGTGGTGGTGGTGGTTTTGTTTTGGTCTTTTTGTTTTGGAGACGTGATGAAAACATAACCAAGAAAAGAGCCCTAAACGAAAATTTATCCTGGATGCTCTTTTTAAAATAAAAATCCACATATTAAAATATCCTCTTTGTTTTAGTTGGGATGAGTAGGTTCATGCTACAAAAGACAAACCTTACAATCCTCATGGCTTGACATAAAACAGGATTATTTTTCCCTCACATGGAGCCCAATGTGGATTAGTTTGTCCCCCTTCAAAGAGTATTCAAATTCCATCTTTTAGCTATGCCATCTAGAACTCAAGCTTCTTAAGTCCCTACAGAGAGATCTTGGGATTGAAGCAAGATGATTTTAAGCACCAGGCCTGAAAATGATTTGCGTCACTTTTATTCACATCTTGTCAGCAAGAACCGGACTGAGTAGCCCCAACACAACTGCAGAGGAAGCTGGTGCCTCTACAGGAGCATATGGATATATTATAGTCCCTTGAGCCTATAACATATTTCAAGAAGAACTTCAAGAAGTTCTTTAACAGATTCCTCTTCTTGCCAGGTACCTAATACAGATTCCTAGGTGAACTGGACACATAAATGCAACGAGAAAAACATATGCCAATATTGTGTGCTACGTTGAAAGGAGATAATATGAAATGTTTTAAGAGGGAAGTTGGAGATACACGAACAGCTATTTCCAAATCAGAACCCTGCTTTGCTAACCTTGCTTAAAGGAAACAGCAGCTTTCTCAGGAAAAGAATGTGATTCCAGTTTGATAGGCCTTCTTTTTCATTGTTTAGATTCTTCACCTGTGAAAAACAGCTAATATTCATTAATATGTTACTTTAAGTCGTCATGCTAAAACTAATATATTTGTGCAGCCATGACAGCACTTGTGGCATGAGTCAGTGAAAAATTCAGGGATTTTTAAGATGATTACACTGCCTTGAAAGATTAGATAGAAAAGTTCACAAGAGCACAACAAGTACAGACTCATAAAATACCAAAAGGATTTCAAGGTGCTCTAAAGGTGGATAAAATAAACAGAGATTTGAGAGAAGATTCTCATGGCCAATGACAAGATAACTATTTAGAAATTCCTTTGCCAGCTGAACCATTTCCAGATTGAATTATTATTGGGGAGTATCAGAGGAGTTGAGATTTGAGTATATTTGATTACATTTTTTAATGTACTCTGCTTTCTATTATATATAAAAAGAGAATCACAATTATGACCACTAAAAGTAAATTATGCCACTAAATTGCAACTAGTCTTCAAACGTTCTAGAAACATTATGACATTTAACCACTTTCTCAATTTTGTTTTAAAACAAATAAACATATTTTCCAGGCAAACAAATATGTATTTTAAGGGTAATGACATGAACATATTGATTTTCTTTTCAGCAACTGTTAACTTTTTGGTTGAATTTATGCAATATACTTTCTGGACAAATATATATTGTGGTTATTTCAGTGTCATGAATCATAGCTTGAAAAGTCACGCTTGATTGAGAACACAGATAAAAAATTGGAATTGGGTGATTGAAAATGCCATATTAAAGATATCTGAAAAACTGGCAAATAAAGGGAAATATTTGTCCTGTTTTTCTATATGAACAGCACCATTATTTAACCCAGTAGTACTTAAGAAGTGTCCTTTTATAAAAATATCACAGGCAATACATTAAAAATAAATGTCAAAATTAGAATGTCGCTGTTTTGCAACCTCCAATGAACTAATTTAAAAAAGGTGCAAATATTGATGGCTTTCGATATCACTAAAGGAAAGACAATTCCACATTATGTGCCTACTGATGAAAGAACACAACGCTAACTATATTCTCAGAAAAGTGATCGAACCTTGATCTGATCCAGTCTATGGATCCAGGTTCCAATCTGCCAGATATGCAGAGAACCATGAGAATGCAGTTCAGCAAAATCCAGACTGAAAAATGCTACTGAAAAAGAAAAAAGGGAGAGAAATACACTTAAAAGATAGAACAATGTTTACAATGGGGAAAATTAAATTATAATGTTTATGAAAGTACTTTTAGGTGATAAATCTATTTAACAAATAAAACAAGAAGGGATTACAAGAAAAGTCACAACAAGGTTGCTTTTGGAGGGAGAGGCGGAGATGTGATCAAGATGTGGTCCGTGGAAGCATTTTCTAGGATGGGTAAACAGTTCTTTCTTGACATGAACTGCAGTTGCAAGTTTACGAGCCTTTAACTAATTCATTAAGCCATGTGTATTTTTTGGGTGGTTTTCTTTGTCTATTTTACCATAATACGATTCTAAAGCACATTTGATAAATATTCAGTGTAAAGAATATCTGTAATCCTCAGAAATGTTAACAAAGATGCATGTAAATGGTATTACTGCACTTAAATGTATTGCAAGGCAAACTTCATTGTAAAAGTACCTGGTGTGATTTCTTCCACCACTTTGTCTGTAGGCAATTTTCCTTTCTACCTTTTCCTGTCAAAGACACTAGTTGGTAATATATATTTTTTCATCCAGAAGACATATTGATTTTACTAGGAGGCTAAACGATACCATTTTGCTTCTCCCTGCCTGTTTCTTCTCTAAGATTCTAAATTTCAGATCTATCATTTTTGACAGCATTTTTTTTTTTTTTGCCTGCCTTATGATTTCCCCCTTCTAGTTTAAATGCCCTTTAGGGTTACTTTTTCTGAATCAGAACATCATAAGTGCTGTATTACATATTATAGAATGAGATGAGCTTTTAAGAAAGCAGCCATATTCTTGTAAGAGAACCATGCACTGAAAATACAAAGTAATAAGAAAGTAAGGGGGAAGATTTCTTCCATGTGCTTTAAGTGACAGAAAAAGAAAGCATTTCAAAGGTTATTTGTCCAGCCTGCACATTAAAGTTATTTATCAGACTGCAAAAGCAGCCGTATAGTACAAACTGGAACAAAATTGGTGTATTTGTAGATATGTTATGGACTCCTCATTACACAGGTCCTTTCTGAATTGGACGCCAGAATTGGAACTTACAAATATAAATCAGTTTCTGTCATCATATATATCAAGACATGTAAAAATGAGTTGAAACCTTCTCTGTGCTAAATGTAAGGAAGGGAGGCAAAAGGTACAATTGTGTTTGTCAATGCCAAAATCTTATGGCGTGTCAGGCCTTGAGCCCAGTAACAGCCTTAACAAGTGATACCCACAATTGTAGAATTAAACAACTTTAGAAGAAACAGTTGCTGGGCATGGTGGCTCGCACCTGTAATCCCAGCACTGTGGGAGGCCAAGGTGGGCAGATCACCTGAAGTCAGGAGTTGGAGACCAGCCTGCCAACACGGTGAAACCCTGTCTCTACTAAAAATACAAAAAATTAGCCGGGCGAGGTGGCACACCCTGTAATCCCAGCTACTCAGGAGGCTGAGGCAGGAGAATCACTTGAACCCGGGAGGTGGAGGTTGCGGAGAGCCAAGACCGTGCCAGTGCACTCCAGCCTGGGCAACAAGAGCGAAACTCTGTCTCAAAAAATAAAAATAAGAGTAAATAAAAGAAACAGTTGTAATTAAAGTATGTGTGTGGATATACAAAATTCTTATTTATGAACAGAGAGAACTGATATCCTCAGAGTTCAAGGAACAGTCATTTTCCTTGGCTTAGGCAGCCAACTCCACCCACTCTGTAAGATTTCTCTCATGTCTTCTCAGCTTATCAGTAAGGTCCTGCATCTACTCAAACTTTTAAAAATAAAATTTGTTAATATTTGCCTGATGATTTGAACCTCCTAACTTTTTCAGTTCAAACTTTTCTGAGGCAATACTGTATTTTTGTCTATAGAGAGCTTTTTTAGGGGGAGATGGGGGGGGCACGTAAGAGATTTGTGGGTCACTTCAGCCAGGAAGCAAACTTAGAATAAATAGAGTATTATGTGTCAACAAGTCAGTGAAATGTAAAAAAAAAAAGAAAGTATTTATTGTAGCAAAGCCACAATGCGTGTCATCTGTGAGTATATAATCAAGAATTGATTGCAATTCTCATTTCAAGTAACATGTACTCCATGCTAATTATAGACAGACATATATTTCTGAATATTTGTGGAATTTCTACCTAATGTGATAGAAGTGGTGATTATCATTTACTGGTGGGCTACAAATGCTTTAGGGGTTGATTAGGCACATTCTCTTCTGCAGGTTCATTTTGATATCTGCCTTTTGTGGGAACAACAGAACTAAATTTCCAGGAGTCCACAGTGTTATTAAAAAAAGGCAGTGACATTGAGCGTCCTAATTGGTAAATACTCTTTTCTTTGCAGTGTTGGCTAGGTTTGTTTTGGGGAAGAAAGTCTTGTTCCACTCCTATAGATTTAACTACCATTTCTAAGTTATAAATTATCTCAAAAGGCATTTCACTGTGTACCAGAATGCTCACATCTTCTCTCCTAGACCTTAGACTTGGCAGAGTCTCAGAATTACCATATCAGATGGGAAATTCATTCTCTTTCCTCCAGATCAGAAAATACCTTCAATTTGTATGTGTTTGTAATCTCTCTAAGAAGCTCTCTCAACCAAAATATGTTACTGGTCTCAGGAACTTGGGAACAAATGACTTCACAGGTGAGAGGTTTGCTTTATATTCAGGGTGGTTTAGACTATCGTTATACCATATACTCTCCATCTAGGACCACAGCAGAAGTATTCCCAGAGTCACCTAAGCCAGAAAGCTGGGAGTCACGTATTCTACATCTCTGCTCCTACTACCATCTATCAAACCAACTACCCAAATTTGTCCACCCTGCCTCCTTAATTTGCTTTCTCTCCATCCTCTCTGTTCTTGCCTTATCCTAGGCCCTTATTAGCTCTAAGAGCCAGGAAATTCTCTCTCTAACTGTAGGCTTGTGTTTTTATGATCCAATCTCCAGCAGTCTCCAAATTAAAGGAAAATATTTTTAACAGACCAAAGTCCACACATTTAATGATACTATACCTGAAAAGAAAACTTCACAAACTCATATACTACTGCACAGGTCCTATCTCCACTTAGTCCTCTTTGAATCTATCTGATACATAATCAAATCTGCTGAGCAAGTGTTGATGATTCCTTTTGTATACATACTGAACAATGAATAGGGGTGGGGTTGGGGGAGAGAGATGGCATGCAGCGGTTGAGAGTTTGCTGGCAAATGAATGATGGGAACATTCATGTATTGAGCTGGCTTAAGAGAAGTAGCCCTGCATTGTCCCTCTTCCTTCTGGAAGGTGGCAGTTTGGTGAGAAAGACTTGTATCAAGCAAGATACCCTTGTTTGCAGACCCTGGGATTCTTTTCCTCATAAGGCTAATTTCCTGAGTCAGACTATCATGGGGCATTCTATTATACAGTTATATCATAAAGTCAGATTACTTACCATCTTTACCATAAAAATATAGTGTTACAGATTGTTTATATGTCAAATTCTGTATAATAATTCTTATGCACAGTGAAATTTGAGCACTGCCAAATTAAACTTAAAGAATGAAGTGAAAGAATTATATGTGCAGAATTCTTGTAGGTATTGAAACCATTGCTCCCTTAAGATTACTATCACATTTTTGAAGGTGAAAGTGGGATGTGTAGTGAATTTGAAAATGTCCCTCCTTGCTTGCATGTTTAACTCCATTGTATCTAACATTTACAACCAATTAACTTAATAAAAGGTAAAGAACTTGGATTCTGTTTTGTGAAAGAGAGAGTCATAATGCAGTTTAACTGATATTAAGTTGGGAGTGCTTCATTTTTATAGGAGCCAAACAGATTTGCTGCAACTCCTTTCATACAAGCACATGAAACTCATCCTTGGACAGAAAGAATCAGTTCTCTGGACAGTACAAAGGACCGGTAGTCACCTCAAACTTTCTTTTGCTAAAGCCAGTAATAATATTGTACCTATTAACTCATTAGATTTTTTGGAACAAAATTGAGGCATAAGGAAACAATAAAGAATTAAAGTCCACACATTTTAAAACATTTTTTTGGACTGCAACTTGTAGTGTCCTTCAGTTTAGATAGAAGGTTAAGAGTTTTATTAAAGGGCTGGTGTCAAACATGGACCTGAGCTGGGGATAGCTGTCTCAGAGAAGCATAAGCCGCCAATGTGAATTCCACAATAAACACGAACAGTTTGGTCTTGGTTTGCTACTGTCTTATACATACAAGGGGACCTCAAACATTTTGTGGGAAATGAAAGTAAAAATGTTATTACTCAGCATAAGCTCTAGCAAGTTCAAAACACTTTTGTAAGTAATGATGCCAGTCACCCTGGTTCTTTAGTCCATCCCTAAGAAACAGGAATGGAGCCTTTGCAATAGGAATGTAGTCTTTTTTAGATTATTAACTAAAGAAAAATGGTGCCCTTTAAAGAATTTTTAAGATTAAGAAACAAAAAGATGTCAGAAGGATCCAAGTCAGGACTGCAAGGTGGGTGCCTAATGATTTTCCCTCCAAACTCTTACAAAATCGCCTGTACTCGAAGAAAAGAATGAGCCAGGAACGTGGTTGTGGTGGGGAAAGGCTCTGGTAAAGCTTTCCGAGGTGTTTTTCTGTAAAGCGTTGGCTGACTTTCTTAAAACACGCTCATAATAAGCAAGTGTTATTTTTTGGCCCTGCGGAAAGTCAACAAGCAAAATGACTTGAGCATCCCCAAAAATCATTGGTACGGCCCTTGCTCTTAATTGGTTCTCTTTCACTTCGGCTGGGCCACTTTCTTCTCTCGGTTGCTTTTCTCTTGTTACTCTTCAAAGAAATGCTTCAGAACTTGATTCCACCTGTTTAAAATATCCATTGAAAGCTCTGCTCCTATCTGCAGGTGATCCATCTGGTTGCAAGAGTTTTGGCACCCGCTGAGGGGAAACTGCTCAACTTTCACTTTAATTTCAGTCAGAATTGTGTGAGCTGGAGTAGTTGAGATGTCTACGATGCTGGCGACTCTTTTTCCTTTTAAGTGTTGGTCATCCCCACTAGGACATGAACGAGATGAATTTTTTCCTCTCTGCCGCTGCAAGCTTCCTCTTCATCGCTGCGTCATCCCTTCTTAAAATGAATTATCCATTTGTAAACTGCCTGTTTCTTCAGGGCATTGTTTTCATAAACTTTTTGTAAAGGATCAGTGGTTTTGCTGTTCTTCCACCTAAGCCTCATCATAAATGTGATGTTCGTTCTTGCTTTGGTTTTAGCAGAATTGATGTTGCTGTGATGGGGCTTTTTTCAAATTGACGTCTTACCCTTAGTGCCTCAAACTACACGTGTTCAGATATGTTATAGTAAGTTAGTACAAGTTTATTTTGGAGAAAAAAAATTGAAATCCACACAGATTTCTCATGAAATTCACAGTTCAAGTGAATTTTTCATGAATGTTTTCAAGATCCCTCGTATTTCTAAAAGATTCTGACATGTTACATGATTTTGTTCATGTAATTTGAAGCAGTCAGGCTACCTCATAACTAATACCAACAGAACAGTTAATGAACTTTGTGAACCTAAAGGAGAACACACGAAAGCTTGTATTTCTTCTGAGAGACAGCAGTTGCTCCAATGCTGTATCTTTTTATAAAGCAGAATTAAATTCCTTTTTTGGGTGTTACTAAAGTTACTCCTCATTCTTAATCAAGACCACTTAGTTAAAAAAAAAAAAAATACAGTGACTCTGATGACAGAAGGGGGTGAAAAAGTCAAATAGCAAATTTAGTTGAATATATTAAAGTTTCTAATCAAATTTGATCCCTGTGAAGGAAAAAAGAACAAGTCTTTATAAATGTTCTTAATCTGTTTATTCTCAAACTATTTTTATGTCTTAGGGAATTGTTTTATTTTCCATTGTGCTTATTGTTGAACATTTATATATGGATTTAAGAAAAATCCTAAAACACATCATTGGTAAAAATAAAGTGAGGTAGATTGACAGTACAGTATTTGAATGTGATCTACAGTGTTGAGAATTTCAGGTTAATATCACCAATGTCTCCAAACCAGTGAGTCACACAAAGGAGCCCTGCTCTCAGGGTCATTAGAGAACTGTGGCACACTTGCTCTCTGACAGAGCCTTTCTATCCTGGTTATCTTTTTCTCGGAGATCCTCTATTTTATAAACCTTTCCTGAGTCCCTCAGGCATATTAGGCATTTTTCGTCTTTTATCTGAATTGCAGCATACAAGTTTTCCCTGTGTTCGCGTGTTTCCCATGGTGCCCTTGGTTCTCACTCGGTTGTAAAATTTATTCCATTTCACCATGTCTTTTACCTGCCTCTGTCTCTCCTGTTCAACTCTGAATTCCACAAGAGGACAATTCTCATCCATATCTGTTACAGTATCTGTCAGACTTCATACTGCTTGTGCATTTGAGCATGGTAAATGAAAGGGTGACCTTTGAAATTTTTTTAAAGTCTCCATCTGAATTTTTTATCTCAGTTTAATTGAAATATATGTGACTATGTAGTTTGTGTAGTTAAGTAACATTATGTACAGTCTTTAGTTTTGATAGCCTTGAGTTCTTGTTACCGTGAGTCATAAGTGAAAAAAGTAGGGTTTTAACTAATTTGGACATAAGTTATGCAGAGAGATTTTGGAATAAATGGTTTCTTCCTTGATAACTTAAATGTATTTATTGGTATAAGGCATTGTGCTAGACATGGAGATTACCAATGCATAAAGTAACATACTCTTCATATGGCTTATCAGTTAAGAGCAAGATCTTGAAAGTGAAATGGCTTTAATTTGACTAGCCTCTTTGGCATGAGCATATTACTTTATTCTGTTTTATTTTATTTTATTTTATTTATTTTTAGGAGACAGGGTCTTGCTCTGTCACTCAGGCTGGAGTTCAGTGGCATGATCATGGCCCACTGTAGCATCAAACTCCTGGGCTCAAGTGATCCTCCCGCCTCCTCCGGAGTCACGGGGACTGCAGATGTACTGCACCATGCCCAGCTAATTTTTGTTTGTTTTCTGTAGAGATGGAGTCTCCCTATGTTGCCCAGGTTAATCTCCAACTCTTTGCCACGAGCAGTCTTCCTGCCTCAGCCTCCCAAGGTGCTGGGATTATAGGTGTGAGCCACTGGGACTAGCCTATTTTGTTTTATTATGTTATTTCCTCATAGTAGAAATGGAGGGAAATATGGGACAGTATAGACTTGTAAGTCTATACTGCAAATAAAATGTGACTATTCATATTTTAGAGTATGCCCATCTTTTTTCAGCAGTAATTACATACTGATTCCAAAGTTGGGACATATGTATACTTTTGTATATTGATATTTTTCTTATTAGTCATCCCTATACTACTCCTTCATATTGTTATATTGACTTAAAATATTTTGATAGTTTTCTCTTTCTCTTATCACTGAATGTCTAGATTATTTTAATTTTTTGTTTTTATAATGCTATAAAAAACATGCTTGCCTATTTTACCTGCCCACATTTGTGATTAATTATTTAGAATGGATTATGGGGTGACAAACTTTTGCCACAGGACTTGAACATAAGAGAAAAAGAATCTATCAAGGCTACTGAAATCTCCTATTAGTCTCAAACATTTTGAGTCTTTCTTCATGAAGGATCATTACAAGTGAAAATAATAATTGTTTTATCATATTTATCGTTGTTCTTTGCATCTGATAACTTTGCCTAGGAAATCTAATATTCAAATTATTAAAGAATATGGTGAGCATTCTATTTTCTACCTTCAAATTTTATGATGAATCCTCTAATTTTTCATCAATCAATATAATATTAGCTACTTGTTCCAAAAGATTATATTTGTTAGGTTAGAGAATTTTAGCTTATTGATATAATGGAGATTTTCTAATACTGAAAATACCTTAATTCTTATTGTAAGCTGACTTAACAGTGATAAAATGTTATTATAATGTGATATTGAAATTAACATTATAGTCTTTTATATGGATATTTGTATGTACAATTGACCTATATTATATATTGTATATACACTATGTAGATGCGTATATTACATTTATATGTTATATAGTATATGAATATATTTGTATTATATGTATATACATATATATAGGCATGCATCAGAAATATTGCAGGTTTGGTTTCAGATGACTATAATAAAGTGAACATTGCAAAAAAGCAAGTCACAAGAAATTATTGTTTTTTTCAGTGCATATCAAAGCAATGTTTACAAGATACTACAGCCTACCAAGTGCGTAATAGCATTTTGTATAAAAATGCACATACCATAATTAAAATTTTTTTTTGAAAACAGTGTTAATGATTATCTGAGCCTTCAGTGAGTGGTAATCTTTTCATGGTGAAGGATCATACCTTGATGCTGATGTCAGCGGACTCATCAGGGTAGTAGCTGCTGAGGGCTGGGGTGGCTGTGGCAATTTCCTAAAATCAGAGAGCAATGGCATTTACCACATTAATGGTCTCCTTCTTTCACAAAAGATTTCTCTGTCTCATGCAGTGCTGTCTGATAGCATTTTCCCCACAGTAGAATTTCTTTAAAAGTTGGAGTCAATTCCCTGAAACCCTGCCTCTGCTCTGTCAACTAAGTTTACATAATATTCTAAATTCTCTGTTGTCATTTCAACAATGTGCACAGCATTTTCACCATGAATAGACCACTTTCTTTGCTCATCCATAAGAGGCAACTTCTCATGCATTAAATGTGTATCATGAGGTTGCAGCAATTCAGTCACATCTTCAGGCTCTACTTCTAACTCTAGTTTTCTTAGTATTTCTGTTGCATCTGCAGTTATTTCCTCCACTGCAGTCTTGAAATCAACTTCTTCCAAACTCCTGTTAATGTTGATACTTTTACCTCCTCCCATGAATCACAAACATCCTTAATGACATCTAGAATGGTGAATTCTTTTCAGGGTTTCAGTTTACTTTGCCCAGATCCATTAAAGGAATCATTATTTATGGCCACTATAGCCTTGTGAAACATATTACTAAATAATAAGGCTTGAAAGTAAAATCATTCCTTGACCTATGGCTGCAGAATGGATATTGTGTTAGCAGGTGTGAAAACGTTAATATCCTTGTACATCTTTGTTAGAGTTCTTGGATGACCAAGTGCATTATCAATAAGCAGTCATATTGAAGATCATTTCTGCTGAGCAGAATGTCTCAAGAGTGGGGTTAAAATAGTCAGTAAATTATGCTGTAAACAGATATACCATTATCCAGGCTTTGTTGATCCATTTATAGGGCACGGGCAGAGTATATTTGCATAATTATTAAGGGCCCTAGGGTCTTTGAAATGGTCAATGAGCACTGAATTCAACTTACAGTCACCAGCTGCATTAGCCCCTACCAAGAAATGCCTTGGACCTGGCTGGGGCTGCCCCTGCAGGACACTGGAACCATGCCACAGAGGGGACAGTGGACAAAACCAATCCAAAGCCAAGCTTGGACTGGCCATGAACCCAGCCCCTGTGCCATGTACTCAGGGAGCTGCATAGTCTCCTTAGAAATAGTCAAAGCTTTGCCAAGAAAAGAAATGTATAAACTATATTTGACAACATAACAACCTGCTTTTTTTTTTTTTTTACAACGGGAAAAAATAAAACTGAAGCTTTGAAGCCAGACGTTGACTTTTCTCTATCTATGAAAGTACTAGATGGAATCTCCTTCCAATATAAGGCTGTTTTGTTTCCATTGAAAATCTGTTGTTTAGTGTAGACATCTCCATCATTTTCTTAGCTAGAGTTGCTAGATAATTTACAGCAGCTTCTACATCAGCACTTGCTGCTTCACCTTGCCTTTTCATGTTATGGAGATGGCTTCTTTCCTTCAACCTCATGAGCTAATTTCTGCTAGCTTCCCGTTTTGTTGTTGTTGTTGTTGTTGTTGTTGTTGTTGTTGTTGTTTTCCTGTAGCTTCCTCATCTCTTTCAGCTTTCATAGAATTGAAGAGAGGGCCTTGCTCTGGATTAGGCTTTGGCTTAAGGAAATGTTGTGGCTTGTTTGATTTTCTATCCAGACCAATAAAACTTTCTCCATATTAACAATAAGACTGTTTGTCTTTCTTCACATTCGTTTGTTCACTGGAGTAGCACTTTAAATTTTCTTTAAGAACTTTTCCTTTGTATTCACAACTTGATTAGCCATTTGGTGCAAGTAGTCTAGCTTTTAGCCTCGCGTGGCTGTTGATATGCCTTCCCTACTGAGCTTATTCATTTTTAGCTTTTGATTTAAAGTGGGAGACATGCATCTCTTCCTTTCCCTTGAACATGTAGAGGTCATTATAGGGTTGTTAATGTGCCTAATTTCAATATTGTTGTATCTCAGAGAATAGGGAGGCTGGAGGAGGAGAGAGAAGGGGAAACAGTCAGCCAGTCAGTGGAATAGTTAGAACACAGTTTATTCATCAAGTTTGCTGTCTAATAGGGTGTGGTTTGGGGCATTCCCAAACAATTACAAGAGTAACATCAATGATCACTGATTGCAGATCACCACAGCAGATGCAATAATAATGAACACGTTTGAAATATTGTAAGAATTACCAAAATGTGGAACAGAGACACAAAATAAGCACATACTATTGAAAGAAATCGAGCCAATAGACTTGTTGGACACAGGTTGCCACAACCTTCAAATTGTGAAAAGCACAGTATCTGCAAAGAGCCATAAAATTATGTACAATAAAATGAGGTATACCTGTACATATTTTCAGTTTGGCTTTGGTATCTTTTTATATTTTTAATATGAATTGTGAATTTTTTAAAGTGTCCCAATACATGGCACAGGGATAATCCCATTACAATTTGAAAGGCCAATTTCTTAAATCTTAGGCTTTAATATGTTCATTTTAGCTACCATGTTCAGCTCATGGTAGCTCGTTTTCTTATTCTCAGGCCACTTCTTTCATCATCATCATCATCTAATTTATGGTTCTCTGAATTAGCCATTGTATTCTAATTTCACAGCCTTTTTCTATTTTCTTTCCCATTTCTCTACAACGAATTACCTCAACCTCTAAATAAATCCTAATTTAGCCTAACTATCCAGCTACCTAACTGAAATTCAGGCAGTTGAGATTCAATTATAGCCCCATTCAGCTATAATTTCCAGTCAAATTTCAGATGGATCCTCAAGGCTAACTCACATTAAAAAAAAAACAGCATAATATACAAGAGCATACACTAGAGCATAAATTCAAGGATGACTTTCATTTTTCACTCTTGTTCTAAGGAAATCTTGTTTGAAGAAATAAATATATTTCCTCAACCTCGACTGCCTTAGCCGGCTTCCCTCTATAAAGTTCTCTCGATTTCCCATTTGAAGCTTTAAGTCGGCCTGACATGTGCACTTATTAAGTCCTAAATCTCACTGGTCATCATGCCCCTTCACAAATTACACTTGAGTTTTTGTTCGTTTGTTTGTTTGTTTCTAAGACGGAGTCTCACTCCGTGGCCCAGGCTGGAGTGCTGTGGCGTGATCTTGGCTCACTGGTCCGCCTCCTGGGTTCAAGTGATTCTCCCACCTCAGCCTCTCAAGTACCTGGGGTTACAGGTCTGTGCCACCACACCCAACTAATTTTTGTATTTTTAGTAGAGATGGGGTTTCACCATGTTGACCAGGCTAATCTTGAACTCCTGACCTCATGTGATCTGCCCGCCTCGGCCTCCCAAAGTGCTGGGATCACAGGCGAGACCACCGCTCCTGGCGTTACACTTGAGTTTTATTGAATTGACTGCAGTTTTCTGAATCCACTAATCCACTCAGTTTGCTCACATCACTGTTCTTTGCTCAAGTTGTTTGCTCTCCCTGAGCTAACCTCGGTGCTATTGTTTGGACTATTTATTTAGCGCCTCTTCCTTTTCTAAACCCAGAAGAGGAACCAGCCGTTGTTAAGCCTTCCCTTGACCATGTCCCTAGACAGTGTACCTCTGGATTAAATTTATTTTCTTTGGTGTCCACGTTATCTTGTGCACCCTTCTATTGTAGTATTTTTACTGTCATATCATGCACATCATGCATGCATGTTTACTTCTCTGCCCTTCCTCTAATTTGCAAACACCTCAAGAATAGAAACGTCAAAGATGGAGATCCTTAAAGACAGGAACTTCAATTATAAATTAGCACCCCGTTGTCTCCTTCACTTTACAGCATTCTTCTCCTTTTATTATAGTATTTAGATTTTTTACCTAAAGATAATTGAATTTCTGAAAAAGTTGACTTTCTTATCTAAAAATTAAAATATTGATTAATAACTAGATTTGTGTTCTAAAGGAAACAATAGGTTGGAATGTATAATTGGTTAGGATTTCTGTTCACTTTTTGCCTGTTTACCTAGAATTGCTACTCTCTGCATCAGTGTGTAAGGTAGTCATTCCCGGTGCGTGGGGAGTCCATTCACAGAGGCTCCAAATCTCCTGGAAGCGCTGGTAGGGCTGTGGGTCCTGCTCATTCAGTGCTAACAGTTTTAGGCAAAGTGGACGATCCAGTCAACCTTGGACTAAGTCGTGCTGTTTTCTGTTTCTTTTGTCTATTTTTGTATTGCCGAACTACTCAGTAACTGCTGAAAGAAAGAAACCTAGGGAGAAAGAAAGCAAGTTAGAGTGCAGGTAAGGCCACTGCTCCTGAATCAGAAATTATTACAATGGCATTTAGAGTAAACCTATGTCATTTCAATGTCAAATTCTTAAGCTAGTATATATGATACCTCTACCCTTATTTCAAATAAAGTACATAATCTCTTTTACCTACCACATATTGAACTTCAAAGGTAATATTCTTAGAGGTGACAGTATTGTTGAAATAATGTTTTTATCCTATATTTTCATTTATTTTTCTTTCTGTCTAATCCATTTTCTCTTTTGCCAATTATGCCTGACTTTTTTCATTTATTCTATTTTATATTAATCTCTAGTTTCATTGGATTGCCACTGTCAATTCTTCTTAGGTATCAGTATTTTCTTTCCGTATTCCAAATGATAGAAAAAGGAGTTTGAGGGCTACAACTTTGTTTATTCCATTTAGATCTCTTCATCTCTCACAAATCCACATATCCTCATAAAATGGACCTGTATTCCTTTATTTGCAGTACCTTGAGAGGTTAATCATACTAAACAACACCCTTCAAGATTAACACAAGCATTTTAACTAAAAACGTACATTATAGTGTTATCATTATAATCTTAATGTTGTCTTCTTAATGTGTTATACAGTATAATTATGATAAATACAACTGTAATGCAATGTAACAATTGTGGAATCCTTAAGTGATCAGAAGAATAATAACCTGCCTTAATGGAAATTGTGAATATTGATTGCCTATCTAGTATGTATAGGACACTGCTAAGCACTGAGATATACAAATGTGTATAAATTTGTGTCTTTGCTTTCAAGGAATTTATATCGATTATTCATTTTCATTGATTTCCTAACTTTTAAAAGGTGGCAGCACACTTATCTTAAAACTTAATGATTCCCTGTAATACTATCTAAAATTAAGGTGCATAGCCATTCTCTTTAAAACTCGAAAAGTTCCTGAGAAGGTAGCATGTGATCTACTCTATGATGTATGCTGCTAGAAGAAATTTTAAAAAACATACATTTTCTTTTTAGAAGATACCTTAGAAAGTATCTTAAAGGTTCTGCTGTTCCTCGGGTTCATCTCTTCTTCTCACTTTGTCGATGAGGAAACTGCGGCTCACGGTAAACACACAAGTTGCTTACCATCAGCCAACTGGAGAATCAAACAAGTTTCTGAAATCTAACTGGAGTGCTCTTTCAGACACAAGCTATGAAAAGTGGCAGGTGAATTTCCAGCCCCCACTGACAACAATAACGGAGGCACCTGCCTCATCTGGCACGACATTTTATACATAACTGTGATATGAAGGGTAGCTTGCGTGGGCTTTAAGCAACAGGAAGAACTTCTGCATCTTTGCAGCATGAGAATCTATCAATAAGGTGATCCTAGTTCCTTGCCTAATGAAAGGCCCTTGATCATGTACTTCAATAGGCGAAAAATAAACCTTCCTCTCAAAATATGAAAGCTGTTTATCCAGGTATAGAAAATACACAATACAGGAAATAATGTATCTCTTTGCCACTGAGTCTGACTTTATTGCATTACAGGAGGCCATACTCATTGAGAACCATAAATAATCATTGGTAATAAATCATAAATTATTGATGTACAGTGGATTTGGTTTGACTAAAGCTAGTAATCTAAATAATGACTTTCTGCCTCTCACCAGATTAGATAGTTTCGTTATTGTTAAGCATTTTTTTGTTTGTTTGTTTGAGACGGAGTCTGGCTCTGCGGCCCAGGCTGGAGTGAGCGGCGCCATCTTGGCTCCCTGCAAGCTCCGCCCCCCGGGTTCCCGCCATTCTCCTGCCTCCGCCTCCCGAGGAGCTGGGACCACAGGCGCCGCCACCGAGCCCAGCTAGTTTTTTATATTTTTTTTAGTAGAGACGGGGTTTCACCGTGTTAGCCAGGATGGTCTCCATCTCTTGACCTCATGAATCGCCCACCTCGGCCTCCCAAAGTGCTGGGATTACAGGCGTGAGCCACTGTGCCTGACCATCGTTAAAGATTTTTTAAAAAATTTTTACTCATTCCCGCATATTCCATTTTCTTCAGCCATTTTAAAGATAACGTCTTATTTAGCACGGGTAATACAGGGTTTGTTTTCCTGGAATCTTCACATATATGCAGTTAATAGAATGGTAAAATAGCACAACCAAAACTGGCATTTTTCAATTCCCTTTTAAAATCCCTTTGCTATATAGGCTTTTTCATTAATCTTAGTCTTACATTCTGACTTCCTTTAAAATAGTTGAATTAAATGTAGAAAAATTAATTTAGAATAACTTTTTATGTGCAGCTACAAGTTGAGGCCACTTAATATTAAATGTGTTTTTCTGTCTAGAAGCCCAAAACATACTGTTGACAAGGCTCTACCTTCCAGTTTTTGGTGTTTCCTCAAAAAGCAAATGATACTGGCCAATAAGTTTATACTAGGCAAATTAGACATCATTACAGTGAAACAAATATAGGCAAAAATTCATACAGGTACCTGTTGAGGCTCTCAAGCCAGCTTTTTCACTCTTGAGGTTGATTTGGAGCAGGTTACTTTTCTCATCTAAGATGTTTATCTGCACTTGAAAAATGAGAATAGTAATGGTTCTTAGGCCTATAGAATTGCTGTAAGGAATTAAATTTTAAAAATAATTTAAGGTGATTGGTTAGATACCAGAATAATCATACATACATATATCACTTAGATTATGCCAAATAATGCTATTGAAACTAAGGTAGGTATTTTTGTAGCATTCATTTTGAACTTTGTAAGTTCAAAATACCTTGGTGAACAATTAGTATATGGCTATTCTAAAATTAAGTGTTCTGCATTAATATAGTGATCATTGTTAAACACCTTTTGTACGCCAGGCGTTGCTGATATGTGCTGTATGCACATTCATTTATTACACATTAAAACTCTCGGAGGCAAGGGTTACTATCCCATCAAACAGATGAGATAACTGCCTTCAGAGATGTCTGGTAAAGGTCCGAACTTTATTCATGCCGTATAAGATCTGCCTCTCCTCCCAGGAACCTTGATAGTTTAGATTATTACACACACTTGCCCTTAAACTTTCCTAGGTCGCAGTCTCATTATTATCACAATTTCTGGTATAAAATTTGAGATTTTAACGAATTTTCTGATTAAGTAAGCCCACTGTAGCTTCTCTCCCACTGATTATAGCTAATAACTCTGGACCCCAAATCTCCTTCTCCCAACAAAACCCAACAAACACACAGGAAAGAAGAAGAAGAAGAAAAAAAACCTCTGAGGATTCCGAAAAATCATCGCAGTCAGATAGAAAAGGGAAGTCAAAACATGAAGAGCTATATTGATGAGTTGTTTTTGTTGTTGTTGCTGTTGTTTGTTTATTTTTCCTTTATGTCTTTAAACTAAGGGCAGGCCAAACCAGGAACTTTGTAATGATTATGGTCAGCAAAATCCAATCAAAGGACCGGGAGGAAGGGCCTGTGTGAGCTGCAGGTTGTGGAGCATGTCCTCATTTACTTTTCCTCTTTTTTCTCTCGTAGCACTGCCCTGAAACCTACCCCAGTGATGTAGCTACATCATCCCAGTGCGGAAGGTCCACATGCATAAGATCCAAAAGAAAAATCCCCCCTTTTTTAGGTAGGAGAATCAGCAAAAGAGGTCCTGTTGTGCAAAAAGAATGAGGGTGGGGAGAAAATTATTATTTCTCTTTCTCTCATCTTATTGCTGTCTTTAGTTGTTCAGAGCCTCATAAGAATGTAGAAAGCTAAATACCTTAAAAGAACCCTATTATTTTTGGCCGATGACTCAGCGAAAGGGGATTTTAGAATCCAGAAAGTGAGGCATAAACTCATAAGAAGAGGTATCTAGTGAAGAGAATCCCTAAATTTTGCATATAAACCAACCTAAGTCCTAAACTCACCCCTAAGCTGTACTTGTAAAGAACATACCCAAGTGAGTATATCAAAGTCTTCAAGAAGAGAAGGAATATATGACTCCAGCCAAATTCCGGGTCAACTCATTAGTTTTTCATGAAATGAGCAGGCCCAAACCACACAGCAAAACTTTAAAACTAAACTGCTATTGAAAACCACTGCCCATAAAAGGCAAAGCAAACCTTACAATCTGGGCTTAGTCAGCTGATTACCTGCTTGAACAAACAAACCAACGCTCTTCACAAATTTAACAGGACCTAGATTCTCAAACATAGTATTCTAAAGGTTCACAATACAATCCAAAATTACAGAACATACTGACAATTAAGAAAAAAAGTGACAAAATCTCAAGGGAAAAGACATTAAAATAAACAGATGCTAATCTGAAATAACCCAGATGCTCTAAGTATCAGATCATGACTTTTAGCCACACTTCATGAGGTAAAAGTGACCACTCTTGAAACAATTTAAAAAATAGAAATTCTTACTACAAAAATAAAAGCTGTTTTATAAATGGAAATTTTGCATTGGAAAAATATAATAAGTTAAATTTTAAAAATTCACCACCTGAATTAATGTGCAAACTGCAGTTGAGAAAGAAGAAGGTCAGTGAAACATGTAAACATATTTATATATATATATGCTTCAAGCAAAGGTAGGATGACTGGACCTCAGTAAAAAAAAAATCACAAAATGTCTGATATTAGAGCATGCTGTCTCTGACCCAACTATGTAAAATTCATCAAAGGAAATATGACCACATGGTGTAAGGTGACGGGCATTACAGTAGAGACTTACGTGCATTTCATTTTCAGCATGACTAGCTTTGTGACTTTGGACAAGATACAAAATTCTTTGAATCTAAGTTTATTCATCTTCATAAGCTGTTGTAAGGATTTAATGGTTATATGTGTGTGAGTATAGATGTGTGTGTGAGTATAGATATGTGTGTGTATATATGTATGTGTGTGTATATATATATATATAAACACATACATACCTATGTATCAAATTCAGATAAGTCTAACATACATAAAACACATGCTAATTCTTTTTTTTAATTTTTTATATTTTTATTTTTTGTTATTTTACTTTAAGTTCTGGGATACATGTGCTGAACTTGCAGGTGTATTACATAGGTATACATGTGCCACGGTGGTTTGCTGCACCTATCAACCCATCATCTAGGTTTTAAGCCCCACATGCATTAGGTATTTATCCTATTGTTCTCCCTCCTCTTGCCCCCCACCCCCGACAGGCCCCAGTGTGTGATATTCCACTCCCTGTGTCCATGTGTTCTTATTGTTCAACTCCCATTTATGAATGAGATCATGCAGTCTTTGGTTTTCTGCTCCTGTGTTCCTTTGCTGAGGATGATGGTTTCCAGCTTCATCCATGTCCCTGAAAAGGACATGAACTCATTCTTTTTTATGGCTGCATAGTATTCCATGGTATATATGTACCACATTTTCTTTATCCATTCTACCATTGATGAGCATTTGGGTTGGTTCCAAGTCTTTGTTATCATAAATAGTGTTGCAATAAACATATGTTTGAGTGTGTCTTCTTAGTAGAATGATTTATATTCCTTTGCGTATATACCCAGTAATGGGATTGCTGGATCAAATAGTATTTCTGGTTCTAGATCCTTGAGGAATCGCCACACTGCCTTCTACAGTGGTTGAAGTAATTTACACCCCCACCAACAGCGCGAAAGCATTCCTGTTTCTCTGCATCCTCTTCAGCATCTGTTGTTCCAGACTTTTTAACAGCCACCATTCTAACTGGCATAAGGTGGTATCTCATTGTGGTTTTGATTTGCATTTCTCTAATGGCCAGTGATGATAAGCTTTTTTTCATATGTTTGTCCGAATAAATGTCTTCTTTTGAGAAGTCTCTGTTCATATCCTTTGCCCGCTTTTTGGTGCGGTTGTTTGCTTTTTACTTGTAAATCTGTTTAAGTTTTTTGTAGATTCTGGATTTTAGACCTTTGTCAGATGGATAGATTGAAAAAATTTTCTCCCATTCTATAGGTTGCCTGTTCACTGTGATGATAGTTTATTTTGCTGAGCAGAAGCTCTTGGGTTTAATTCGATCCCATTTGTTAATTATGTCTCTTGTTGCAATTGCTTTTGGTATTTTAGTCATGAAGTCTTTGCCCATGACTATGTCCTGAACGGTATTGCCTAGGTTTTCTTTTAAGGTTTTCATGGTTTTAGGTTTTAGGTTTAAGTCTTTAATCCATCTTGAGTTATTTTTGTATAAGATGTAAGGAAAGGGTCCAGTTTCTATTTTCTGTATATGGCTAGTCAGTTTTCCCAGCATCATTTATTAAATAGGGAATCATTTCCCCATTGCTGTTTTTTGTTTTTGTTCCTTGTTTTTGTCAGGTTTTTTGGAGATCAGATGGTTGTAGATGTATGGTGATATTTCTGAGGCCTCTGTTCTGTTCCATTAGTCTATATATCTGTTTTCATACCAGTATCATGCTGTTTTGGTTACTGTAGCCTTGTAGTATAGTTTGAAGTCAGGTAGCATGATGCCACCAGCCTTGTTCTTTTGGTTTAGGATTGTCTTGGCTATATGGGCTCTTTTTAGTTCCATATAAAATTTAAAGTAGGTTTTTCTCGTTCTGTGAAGAAAGTCAACAGTAGCTTGATGGGAATAGCACTGAATCTATAAATTACTTTGGGCAATATGACCATTTTCACGATATTGATTCTTCCTGTCCAGGAGCATGGAATTATTTTCCATTTGTTTTTGTCCTCTTACTTTCTTGAGTTTGTAGTTCTCCTTGAAGAGGTCCTTCATGTCCCTTGTTTTATTCCTAGGTATTTTATTCTCTTTATAGCAATTGTGAATGGGAGTTCACTCATGATATGGCTCTCTGCTTGTCTATTACTGGTGTATACGAATGCTTGTGATTTTTAGACATTGATTTTGCATCCTGAAACTTTGCTGAAGTTGTTTATCAGCTTAAGGAGTTTTGGGGCTGAGACAACGGGAATTTCCAAATACACAATCATGTCATCTGTAAACAGGTGACATGATTATAATTTGATTTGCTCTCTTTCTATTTGTATACCCTGCTAATTGTTTTAAGCTTTAGTGTCTTACTCCAGACCTGTATTTTGAAATATTTGGGGTTCTAGTCTGAACGTTGATTGAGATAATTAGCTTACAGAATAAAATTTATAGTGCATTTTCTCTAAAAGTTTAAACATGCAACTCATTTTCTCATGAAGCAAATAATGACATAATGTAGGGACCTCAGCTAGAGAAAGATGGTCAAAAAGTTTTTCTACACCATATGTCTGTAACAAGGTTACCAGAAAGCTATACTCCCTATCCTTGCCTCTCGGATCTCTAGAACTGCTGGTTCCTGGCTTTGCCCTAGTATTTTTGTTTATACCTTGAGTCAATAAAAGGAATAATTGCATGGAACAAGTCTATATTTATTGAAAACTTCTACCCTGTGTGTATTTATTACTTAAAACCCATGGTAAAACTTCCATGACTGATTCATCTCAGAAACCAGGGCCAGGAAAACGTTACTTTTCCCTCATGGATTAATATGCTTTCTGGGCAAGAGAAGTTCTCTCATCCTATGTAGTTTTTCTTTCCACCTTTTAGCAGAAAATTCAGAAATATTACATATGCTCAATGTGGCAATCTCACTCAGCCAGAATTTTTTGATTTTTTTTCTGCTTTATAGTTCTTGGTGGCTACCTCTGAATTGTATTGATTCCATTGTAAGTTGTCAAAAATGTTTTATGGAGACAATAAAATCCATGTGTCCTTTGGGACACATGCTACTTCTCCAAAATGGAGTTTGTGTTATACATTATTTTAATTTTTCTCTCTTTTCCCAGATTAGCAAAATCTGGAAGTCAAGTGTACAGCTTTACTTTTCGTTCCTCTGTGCAAGCTCATCGTGGTCACACCACCACCGCTCCCCTCACAGATGAATAGAGAGCTGATTGTGATATGTTTCATAATCCGAACAGTGTGTGAAAACCTCTGAGTGTGGTATCTTTTGTATTATTATGCAGAAAACACATTTTTGAATAGCTGTTGTGTTTCGAGGACAGGGATAAGTAAAACTATTTTACAGCCTTCCAGTAGTTCATAGAAAGTTTGTGGATGGTTGTGAATATTACAGTAGCACATGATAAACTTCTACACTAAAGGGAGCCAGGAAGTACTAAAAGAACACAGAATGGTACACTTTTATATTGATTTAAAACTTGGAGTACAGAACAGTGAGATTTGTAGAAAAAAAACAGAAAAGATTTCCTCTAAGGTCTACAAAGTGGATCTGTTAGGAGGAAGATGTTAGGTTCCTCAAAACTCTGTTATCATCTGGGAGACAACTGAAAGTACTCCTTTTAATTTATTTTTTATTTTTTGCATTTTTGCTCATTTTCTTACTTGATTACTTGTTTCCAAATAAGGGTAGCTAAATAGCAATCAACAATATTCAAAAACCCATTATTAATAAAGGCCATTAATAACAGTCTCTGTTAATCTTTATAACCATACAATAATATGTGTATGTCATTTCCATTTTATAATAGAACACTCAAGCATAGAGAAGTTAAAAGATTCTGTAAAACTATACAACTACTAAAGGGTAAAACTAGAATTTGAACCGAGCTCTTTCATTATTAAAAGCTTTATTCTCTGTGCTTTATATTGCTATCATATCCTCATCATTTTAGTTTTTGCCACAGTCTCCAAATCTTTTCAGAAAACAATAGAAACATTGTTTTCAGTGAATGCAATTATAGCTGCACATTTCTGTATTAGTTCTAGTGTGTATTTCTAGTTATTCTCACCCATTGCCATTTTTTATGTCTAATGTCAGACATACATCTCAAAAGCTCTATGTATTTTGCTAAAGATTTAAGAAGACAATCCTTTATTATATAAGGAGAAACATTTTTTGGAAGGAGATGCTATCTTAAATTGGGTATAAGAAACATTTAAATTTGAATGTGTAGTTTATTCATCTGGATAAAAGAAGAAAATGCAAGTTACATTTTTTGATACTTGTCATTTTCAAAAACAATTGGACTTAATTCTAACTATTCAAACTTACATTCCCTTGAAAGAATTCAATTCCACTTAAACAGAAGATTAGTGCTGAAATAGTATGGTGAGCAATATTGAATATGTTTGGGTTAAGTAGCTGTCAATGACATTTTGTAAACATCTTGTTTATGAATATGTTGATTAGAAAATATAAGGCTTGATCATCCCACTGGGTCATCTGGTGGGATGCTAGAATAATTTGTTTGGTGCTCCTTCTTAATGTTCTTTTCTATTTTATTTTGGGCTTATTACCTTTTTCTTGTAGCTAGTTAAGGAGATGTTCTATTTTACATGCTAATTTTAATTCCCCTCCCCCTCCAAAGTCAGTCTATTTCTTTTATATCTTCCCTGCCAGCTGCAAGAGAAAGACAGACAGGAAGAAACCTTTCTATTGTCAGACACTGACAAAGCAGAGAAATATAGACAGATGGATAACAGATAGTAGGGTTCTAAGTACCCTACAATTTATTGAGGAAATAGAGGAGAGTTGAGTGGCAAATTACCTACACTGTTCAGAAACCAGCAGGCAGCCCTGTTTGCCAGCTATCCAAATTGTTTCTGGGTAATTTGGCACATTTCTACTTTGTTGTGCTATGTCTAAAGGAATGACTTTGAGTTTCAAAAATTCCCTGTTGCGAAAGATCTGCTCAACAACAAGCAATATTTGGAAGGTGCTCTTCAGAGAGATACACGTATCTTCATTTCACAGCTCCCCAAAAAGGAGACTTGAAGCATGATCTTCTAAAGTATTAAAAAGATGAAATACTTGATTTTAGTTCTTGTTTGTAGACTTTTTTCATTTCCATTTTGAAAACTTACCATCCGCAATATTCACACTTGGAAATCTGACTTTGATGATGATATTGATGAATCTCAGATATCAAAGTTACTTTTCAAGTCCGTATTTCTCACCAGCTAGCAGTTTTAGATGACTATCACACAGCAATGCTGTGGGATAGTAAATTACAAATTAGTATTCCACAGACATAGTTTTGCAGTATACTCTAGTGGGAAAAAAAGGAGAGGCGATAAGAAAACTTGAAGCTTAAATTGGTGTAGAAAGACAACGTTAAGCAGGAGTTTATACTATAGGATTTTGTGAAGCTTATTATGCATTATTGTTCATCATAAATCTCTATAAAGGTAACACAGAAAATTGTTTTTCTCAGGATACCACTAGTTTTACCAGGAACCATGGTCCATGAATCACTCATTAGAATAATTATCAAAGGCAATAATGTGACTCAGCCTTCTTAGTAGTTTGAGTCATAAAATAATAACATATAAAAAGGAACCTTGGCCAGATGCAGTGGCTCACACCTATAATCCTAGCACTTTGGAAGTCTGAGATGGGGGGATTACAAGGTCAGGAGTTCGAGACTAGCCTGACCAACATGGCAAAACCCTGTCTCTACTGAAAGTACAAAATTATCCGGGCGTGGTGGCACATGCCTGTAATCCCAGCTACTCCGGAGGCTGAAGCAGGAGAATCGCTTGAACCCAGGAAATGGAGGTTGCAGTGAGTCGAGGTTCTGCCATTGTACTCCAGCCAGGGAAACAAGAGCAAAACTCCATCTCAAAAATAAATAAACAAATAAATAAACAAATAAAAAGGAACCTTGTTCTTCAGAGATTTCATGTTCACACTGCAAACTTTCCCTCAATAAAGGATATTTTAAATTAGAAAAGTTGTTAATACCATTATTTGCACTATAAGTATTTGACGCCAATGTTTCCTAAAATAATTTAGAGCAGCTCATTCGGAATTAATGAGACATATTCCTGATAGCCTACTAGAGGGCAAGTGGTGTAACAGATACTAGGGATATAACACCAAACAATATAGATGTGGTTATTGGCTTCATGGTGTCTCCAGTCTAATTAATAGATTATCACAGTCTACCTGAAGGCTTTCAAAGCAATGAATCATCTTTCCCATGCCCACTGCAAACCTACCCCTTCCCCAGGGTTCCATATAGTTCAATAGATGGCATCATCAACTGAGTTACTTAAGTCAGGAAGCTTAAGTAACCTCGATTTTTCCATCCTCCTTACTTCCCACAGTTAATCATTGAGTCTTCCTACATACCCTTTCATTTCTGATACTTCCTTCGATCCTCACTGCCTCCGCCCTTACACGTTATCGTCTTCTGTTCAGACACTTCCGAGGCCTGCAAACTTGGTTCCCACGTTGACTTTCCCATCTTCCAATTCATCTGCCTAGTTATAATCAAGGTGATATTACAACCTTATTTTCTTCCTTGCCTAGATCAGATTTAGGCATTTTATACAGTTTTCAGCTGAAACCTCAGTTTCTCAGAGATGTAATGCCCAAATACAAAGTTGGCCTGGTTTTTCCTATATTATACTTACATGCCTCCTTGAATATTTGAGGGAGGATGGGTTGGTAACAGTGATAACATTTTTTGTAAAGTGATAAATTCCAATTTGTTTCACTAAATTATAAGCTCCTTAAGGACAGGGTCTGAGTCTGCCTTTGTTCACAACTATAGAACCAGTACCTGATTGAGCTACTATAAAAGTGCTTGGAAGTTATTTATTCAGTCCATGTCATTGCTTCTGCTGCTCCTGCAGGGCGGAATTTCCATATCCCTCTTTTCCATCTATACCTCCCCACCCGTGCCCCAAAATAAATTTTTATCCTTCAAGATTCAGATCAAATGTATTTCCCCAGTGAATTCTGTTACTGTGAATGTCCCAACGTGTTCAGAATTAATCAGTCACAAAATACGTTTTCCTCTATTTAGCAGTAATAATGTCCATCCCTCACCCAAGGCAATGATAATCTTCTATAATGCAAATGCCTTGCAGAGTACTTTGTGTCATGAAAACTTCTGATAAGAACTTGTTGAACTGAAGTAAGTTTTGCTGATTCTGACTTTGCTGACTTTATCCCATTAGGTAGAAACAGACACATATCCAACTACTTCATTTGATGCCACCAACCGAAGGAGTCTCACATAAAATATTGAGAAAAGAATTCTTTACTCACCCCAAATTCGTGCTTCCTGAGTCTTCACCATCTAATTAAATGGCACCGTCTTCCATTTCCTCAAGTAGAAACTCTGGCATTATCTTTGGATTCTCACTTTTTCTCACTATCTTCCTATTCCTTCTAACAAATCCAACAGCAAGTCCTGTTAGTCCTCCCTCCAGTCTTTTGATTCAATATTCCTTCTATGCCTGCTACAATGATCTTATTTCAAGCCAAGCTAATTTATTTTCCATTTCTTCACAATCATTTCACTGAGTTTGCTTCCACCCTTAACCAATTCACTCACTACATAGAGCAAATAATATATTTTAAAAGCATAAATCAGACTACACAACTCAACTGCTTCAAAACTTTCAGTGGTTTTCTATATCACCAAGAATAAGGGAAACATCCTACCATCCTACAAGGCCCTGAATTTTCTGATTCATTACTACCATGTGAACTCCCTCTTCAGCGACCCCACCTTCCCACTCTCCCACATCTGCCTCACTGAATTTCTTTCAGCTCCTAAAGCAAGTCAACCTTTTCTAGCCTCTACTCCAAACTCTACTCCTTCTGCCTGGAATGCACCATTTCTACAATCTACATGACCAACAACTTCACTTCCTTAGGAGTTCAGTTTAAATGTCAGCCTCCCTGAATTGCCCTGACAGTACTATCTGAATAGGGGCACTTTCTTTTCAATATCTTCTGCCTTTATCTTCTCGTAGCCATTATTACAACTGCCATTATTCACATTTGCCATTTGCTTGTTTGTTGCCTAGATTTGCTTGTGGAATGTAAAATTCCACAAAAAAATCAAAAAAGAGAATTACATACTAAGTTTTATGAGAAATAAAGGAGTTTTCAGATTTGTTAATGTTGGATTAATTTTTTTATTTACTTTCAATTTTTTTTATTATTATACTTTAAGTTCTAGGGTACTTGTGCACAACGTGCAGATTTGTTACATATATATACTTGTGCCATGTTGGTGTGCTGCACCCATCAACTTGTCAGCACCCATCAACTCATCATTTACATCAGGTATAACTCCCAATGCCATCCCTTCCCCCTCCCCCCTCCCCATAATAGGCCCCGGTGTGTGATGTTCCCTTTCCCGAGTCCAAGTGATCTCATTGTTCAGTTTCCACCTATGAGTGAGAACATGCGGTGTTTGGTTTTCTGTTCTTGCAATGGTTTGCTGAGAATGATGGTTTCCAGCTGCATCCATGTCCCTACAAAGGACACAAACTCATCCCTTTTTATGGCTGCATAGTCTACTTGTAAGAACAATTAAAAGAAAGGAAATTCAAATGAGTCGATTCAGCAGATTCTGCCGTTGTTTCTAAAATAAGACTTTTGATATGATGGGAAATTAGAACTCTATGACTCCCTACTGACTTCCATGCTTTAAAATGCAAGTACCCCTACAATGTGATAACTAAAGTACGTTTCTGAAGATATAATCTTTTGTATGTGTTAATTGCTTTTATAATATTTCCTAGGCTTCAAGTAAAATATTTCAATGACTTTACTTTGAAATAATTACTAAGGTTCCACTGCACTATTTAGAAAAGGTTAAAAATTTTCCTTCTCTTTTTAATGGTCATTTCCTCATTTTCCAGCTAGCTTTTAACCTCAATGCCATTTTGACACAGATTAAAAATATCCTACACCAATCATAAGATGTTTGACATTTTATGTCCCAAAAGAAAAGGACATAGAAAAGGATGATATCATCTGTAGAGGGACTATGTTCAACTCTATAAAAAATCTCTGCATGCCACATTTTTATTATGTAGCTTTATTCCCAGACCATTTTCCCCTTGTGTATTTGTGTCACGAAGATGTTTGATTCAATTTTATGTATTCATATGTCTCTTTTTCTTTCTAAGAGGAGGCATTAATAAGGAAGAAAGATTAGGAATGAGTTTTTGAGTCCAGTGTATGAGAACTAGGATATGTACGGCATGCTTAGTGTGAAATGAAGAAGGGCCAGGAGCATTAGATGGCTAGATAATTGAGTTGTAGCAGCCTGGACCCTGAATTAATGTATTTTCAATGAAAAGAAAGCAATTGAATTTCCTGTGATCTCTCTGTAGTTCATAACCAGTTTACATTGGCCTTTTCTGGTCAATTTGTTTGTGCAATTGTTCGTTTATTTAGTCAATTACAACCTGTCCCTTAGGATTCATGGTAACCTTCCTGAACACATATATCCTTTAATTCATGATCCAGAAACCTGAAATATGTTTGTCTCCATATTTCTTTCTCAAATAGCAGAAATAAAAGTGTTGGCTTGAACTCTTTTAGTTATTATATTCAATGGCAGTTTTCTGTAGCTGGGGAGTGACTAGCTAAGACAACATGAAAATAGGCTCCATTCAAGATTAGGTTCTGTTACCCTACTTAGTGATTAGAACTTCCAGGCCTTGCTAAAATACCGATTAACCCCTGTGTCCCCCCAGTAAGCCTTCTAAATCCCTATAGGTGCAAATGCTCTACAAGTTGACGGCTCCATATGGACTATTGTGAATTACATTGTGTTCTCTTACTCTTAAGCTCTGCTTATCACTCCATGACCAACCAATGCCTTTTGAATGACTATGGTAACCTAAAGTCAGGAGACACAAATGAGAGATTCAGAACTAATATCCTTCCTTGACTGCATACTCTTCCTTTTGGAGATTGGGTGTATCTCCCAAAGTGGTGTTAGTTTTCTCATGGTTTGAACAAAAAGTGGTTTTAAATTTTCAATTACCATATAATATTTGAACCAGTTATTATCACTGGACACATTGTCTACTTGTTCCTGGTGTCTCTTTGCTCTATAACAAATTTCCTTGAAACTCTGTAGCTAAACATAGTGACCATGTCATTGTCTTTTAATTTTGTGGGTCAGAAATTTGAGCAGAGCTATGTTGGATGATTTTTCTGTTCCAAGTGATGTTAATTGCTTTGCTTGATGGAACTTAGCTGGCGAATGAGCTGTTTAAGAGGATGGAAGATCTGTCACTCACACATCTGGTGCCTTTGCGGTGACAGCTGAAGCTCAGGTTCGGCTGTGCTGTCCAGCTGAGTGTACACAAGTGTCATCTCTAGGACAGCAATCTTAAGACATTCAAACTTCTTACATGGCAGCTCAGAGGTCCTGGAGACAGTAGTACAAGTAACCTAGCAGAAGTATACAGGGCATCTATGACCTACGCTCCAAATCTTAGACTATCACTTCTCCTCTGTTGCATTGGTCAAGCAAGTCACTGAGGTAAGCCCAAATTCAAGAAAAGGAGTTAGACTCAACCTCTCAATGGGAGAAATAGCACAGTACTTGTGGCTCTCTCTAACACTGGCCAACCTTCTGTTAGACATAAAATATATAGGGTCAGTTTTACTATAGTAGCAGAGTGGATCAATTAAAAATTCATCTTCCTTATCATTTCTTCATGTGTTCATTCCTTCATTCATTTGTTCATTCATTAAACAAAGATTAAGTAAAGAGCTATCGTATTACATGCAGGCACTATTCTAGGTAGTAGAGAGATAGAGAACTTAAAATTTAATTTCTTAAATTAGGGGCAAGTAGAAAATTTAAGGATACACCCAACTCTGAATACTCTGTTGGCTTATTTTTGCAGTCTTCACAACAGACCTATGAGGCAGATATTATCATGTTTGTAATTTGAATTATAAAAAATAAAGTTCATAGAGGCTAATGTTGCTAAGTTCACACAGCTCTATTTAAAAATTAAATAAATAAAGATATTCAATTAGGTCTGCCTGCATCCAGATTCTGTACATCAAGAAGAATTATTAATTTGATTTTGGTAGCAAGTAAATTTTATTGTGAATTGCAAAATAGCTCATTATTTCTTGAATAACTTAGAAAATACAGTAAAGCAAAATGATATTTAAAAAAACACACACACAGACCTATATTTCTGCTACTCAGATGTATTCAGTCTTTTCTTTTGGGTGTGTCCCCATATCTGCCCATGATTGCTATATAACAACTCACTCTAACACTTTGTGGCTTAAAATAACAGCCACTTATTCGGTTCACGAGTGTGTCAGTTGTTGATTTAGACTGGGCTCAGTGGGATTCTTCTGCTTCTCCACTGGGCTCTCTCATGCTTCTGTGTACAGCTATAGGTACTTTTGCTTCTGGGCAGGCTGGCCAACTTCTAGAGTACCACAGGCCCCTCACACATGGTCTCTCCTCCTCCAGTGGGTTGTACTGGGCTTGTTAACATGCCAGTGATTCGGTTCAAAAAGAGAAGATGAAAGTATGCAATGACCCTTGAGGTCTAGACCCATGACTGGAATATTAGCACACAGCAAATTGGATGACTAGCCCAGATTTAAGACCTGCGGAAATTGACTTCAACTCTTGATCTCTTTGTGGGAGAAGATGCAAAGCCATATTTCAAAGAATATTGTATTAGGGTACTCCAGAGAGACAGAACAAATAAGAGATGGAGATAGATAGGTAGGTAGATAGGTAGATAGGTAGATAGGTAGATAGATAGATAGGTAGGTAGGTAGGTAGGTAGGTAGGTAGGTAGGTAGGTAGATAGATAGATAGATAGATAGATAGATAGATAGATAGATAGATAGATAGATAAAGAGGGGGATTTATTAGGGGAATTGGCTCGTGCAATTATGGAGGCTGAGAAGTCCCATGAACAGGCATGTGCAAGCTACAGACCCTGAGATGCTTGGCTCAGTCCAAATCCAAAAAATCTCAGAATCAGGGAAGTCAATGCTGTAATTCTCAGCCCAATGACAAAAACCTGAGAACCTGGGAGATGATGGACATTAGTGTGTAAGTTCCAGACTCCAAAAACTAGAGTTTTCCAAGATAGCAGAGGAAGAGTGTAACTCAGCTCCAGAAGATAGACATATTTGCCTTTTAGATGTTTCTGTTCTCTCTGCGTCTGCAGCACATTGGATAGTGTCTTCCCACATTGATGGTGCTCTTCTCTACCTTCCACTCAGATTCATATGCTAATCTCCTCTGGAAACACCCTCACAGACATACCCCCAAATAATGATTTATCAGATTTCTAGGTATTTCTTCATCCAGTCAAGCTGATATCTATAATAAATCATCACAGGTATGGACTCAGAAAATAGTAACAAAATTTTAGCCATTTTTTAATCAATGTGCTACAACTCTTCCATTTTTTTCCTAGGCTTCTGTAAGTAAACACAGATATATATATATATATATATATATATATATATATATATATATATATATATATATATGATGTGGCCGGGCGCGGTGGCTCAAGCCTGTAATCCCAGCACTTTGGGACACCGAGACGGGCATATCACGAGGTCAGGAGATCAAGACCATCCTGGCTAACACGGTGAAACCCCGTCTCTACTAAAAAATACAAAAAACTAGCCGGGCGAGGTGGCGGCGCCTGTAGTCCCAGTTACTCGGGAGGCTGAGGCAGGAGAATGGCGTGAACCCGGGAGGTGGAGCTTGCAGTGAGCTGAGATCCGGCCACTGCACTCCAGCCCGGGCGACAGAGCAAGACTCCGTCTCAAAAAAAAAAAAAAAAAACTAAGATGTTATATATATACATATTTATGTAATATGAATATACTGTCAACAATAGCTTGGTTAAACATTATTTACTGTTTTTATAAAGAAACCAATCTATTATCATTGCTTTAACTTGCATCTGTTTGATTACTTGCAAAATTAAATATATTTTCACATGTTTATTGGCTACTTGATAGCAGTATTTACAGTGATGCGCTGGGATGAGAGAAAGGAGGCAATAAATTATTTGGGGCATTTTGCAATTATGTAGTAGAAATAAAATTAGCACTAAAGCATCAAAAATGGTCAACATGGGAGGAGAGGAGAAGACCGTTGTGAGAACAGGACCCAGTGGCCTTACTGCTGCCCAAACAGAGAAAGAAAAGGAGCATTAAAGATCGATGGTGCTTCTGAAAAAACTG
Source organism: Rhinopithecus roxellana (assembly GCF_007565055.1). Lineage (NCBI taxonomy): Eukaryota > Metazoa > Chordata > Mammalia > Primates > Cercopithecidae > Rhinopithecus > Rhinopithecus roxellana. The sequence continues at coordinate 522,104 of NC_044549.1, forward strand.
GAGGAATGAGGATGCCATTAGCAGTTAATACAATATTATTCACGTTACAATTCATAACATAGCAATGCACAATTTTTAAAATTGCCATAATTAGCCTAACTGTGAGGTTGGAAGGAGAAAATAATTTTATTTAAAAAGTTCACTGCTGAACATTTTTGACAATAAGATACCATCAGAACACCAAATGGAGATACTAAGCAGGCAATCTATAGTGGGCTATAACAATGTTTTAGTTTATTCAAAAAAGTGACGGTGAGAAACTATTTGACTTTCCAAAGGAATAGATGTTATTTCTCATTAAAGGAAACACAGATTTTTTTTTTATTTTTTTTTATTTTTTTTTTATTTTTTTTTTTTGAGACAGGGTCTCACTCTGTCGCCCAGGCTGGAGTGCGGTGGTGTTATCATGGCTCACTGCAGCCTCAAGCTCCTGTGATCCAGCCATCTTTCCGCATCAGCCTCCCAAGTAGCTGGACTAAAAGCATGCACCACCACACGTGGGTAATGCGCCTCCACACCTGGCACCACCACACCTGGCTGATGCACCACCACGCGTGAGTAATGCACCTCCACACCTGGCACCACCACACCCGGCACCACCACACCAGGCTGATGCACCTCCACATCTGGGTAATGCACCTCCACACCTGGCACCACCACACCTGGCTAATGCACCTCTACACCTGGCACCACCACACCCAGCTAATGCACCTCCACACCTGGCACCTCCACACCTGGCTAATGCACCTCTACACCTGGCACCACCACACCCAGCTAATGCACCTCCACACCTGGCACCTCCACACCTGGCTGATGCACCACCACACCTGAGACCTCCACACATGGCACCACCACACCTGGCTAATGCATCTCCACACCTGGCACCTCCACACCTGGCTGATGCACCACCACACCTGAGACCTCCACACATGGCACCACCACACCTGACACCTCCACACCTGGCTGATGCACCGCCACACCTGACACCTCCACACCTGGCTAATTTTTGTATTTTTTGTAGAGATGAAATTTTGCCATATTTCCTAGGCTGGTCTCAAAATCCTGAGCTCATCCAATCCACCCACCTCAGCCTCCCAAAGTGCTAGGATTACAGGGGTGATCCACCATGCCTGACCCACAGATATTTAATAAGACCTTAATCATAGTGCATTTAAGTGGCAGAAGAAGAAAAGGGGCAAGCAAAAGACACTGAGAATTAAGACGTGTCATAGTATAATTTCTATCTCATTTCCCCACACCCTCTCGTGTTTCAGTTCCATAATGTACTTGCCCTCGATTAGCGATCATTTCTCATACTTGGTTATTAATAATAAAAGCTCTCAAGTATCTTTACCTTCCAGCACCAAACCTAAAACTCACCAAAACGCCTTCCTTTCATCTTCCACAATTAAAGGGGTATCTGTTTTCCTCTCAGAAGAAATGTTCGCTGGATCCCATTCCTCTCTGTCAATATTTTATCCTTCTGACTGCTGTCTCTCAGTGTCATTTGCCTCCCGCTTTTTTCCCCAAATCATTCCCATAGGAAAAGAAACATCCTCTAGTATATACCATCTTCAATGATAAAAACGTTTCTTGCCCTCATATGTGTTTCCAACTACTTCTGCATTATTTGTGTTCCCTTTCTAGCAAAATTTATTCACTCCCTTATTCTCGCTAATTCATCTCCAATTAATTTCCTACCTCCAAGTGCTCTTATTCTACTCTGACCACTCTTCAAGTCATTAACAACCACCACGTTGCCAAGTCCAGTTTATTCTCACCATCTCATTCGACTTCTCAGTAGCGTTTGACGGTGAACCCTGACATTCATATTGAAACATCTTCCTGTCTCATCATTCACTCTCTGTTTTCTTCTGAATTCACTGATCCTTATTCTTTTTTGGCTTCTTCTACCCTACCCCATAAATAAATATTAGAAGTTTCTGAAACTTTTTTCAAGACTTAAAAAAAAAAAAAAAACCTTGTCAGTTTTCTTGGATATAAACATTGTCTTTGTGCTGAAGTTTTCCACACCTGTACCTCTGCCCTAGGCCACTTCTCTGAGCTGAAAACAAACATAACCAAATATATGCCTGAAATCATCACCTGAGTATTTCACACATAGTTCTGACCTTACATGTTGAAAGCACAACTCATTGGTTTTTGTTTGCTTGTTTTTGTTTGGTTTTATTTTTTAATGAGACAAGGTCTCAGTCTGTTGCCCACGCTGGAGTGCCGTGGTACGAACATGGCTCACCACAGCCTTGACTTCCCAGGCTCCAGGAATCCTCCTGTCTCTGCTTCCTGATTAGCTGGGACCACAGGTGTGCACCACCACACCCAACTAATGTTTTCATGTGTTTTAGAAGTGAGGTCTTGCTGTGTTGCTCAGGCTGGTTTGAATTCCTGAATACAAGCCATCCTCTTGCCTTGGCCTCCCAAAGTTCTGGGATTAAAGGCATGAGCCACCATGCCTGGCCAAATTGTCTTTTCTCTTTCCTGTTGTATCTTTACTGCCACCTTTCTCTATGTCAATAAATAACAACATCATTCACTCATTTATTCAAACCAGAAGGAGGATTGATTTTGATATTCCCCTCACCTCTTCAATCTAAGCCATAGAAATTTCTGTTGATTCTGTCTCTAGATGGTACCTTGAATATGTCCACCTCTTTTTACTTCTTCTCTTGGAGTCATCAGGTGCAGCCTCTCCATATAGAAACAAAAAGTGAATTTCATAAAGCTGAATTGGGTCACATCATTCCTATGTTAAAACCGATCAAAAGAACCCATTGCACTCATGGTAACACTCAAGCTCTTAATGAGATTTAAAAGCCCCAAATAATATGGATACTACATAATTTCTAAACTCATTTAGTGCCACTTTTCCTATTTCTGACGATAATCTGTGCATTCAGATTGCAAAGTGGTTTTCCAGAAGGTTTCTCTAGGCTACCCCCTTGGTCTACAGGGAATGCTTCTATCTCTCCTGCTGTCCACATGGCTGTTCCTTATATTGCTTTTGAGTCGTCACATTCTCAGTGGGCCAGTTATAGATTGAATTGCGTCTCCCCAAAAGATATATTGAAGCCTACAGTACCTTTGAATGTGACCTTTTTGGAAACAGCATCTTCGCAGATATAATTAAACTAAAATGAGGTGTTAACATGGGCCCTAATCCAGTATGATTTAGGGCTTTATAAGAAGGAGACAATTTGAACACAGAGACAGACACATACAGGAAAAAAGATAAAGATGATGTAAAGACATACCCAGAGGAGACGGCCACGTCATGAGGGAGGCAGAGAATGGAGTATTGCATCTACAAGCCAAGGAATAACAAGGATTGCCTGCAAACACCTGAAGCAAGAAGAGACTAGATAGGACTCTCCCACACATGCTTGAGGGAGAAGATGATGCTGCTGACACCTTGATTTTGAACTTCTACCGTCTAGAATTGTGAGGGAATAAATTTCTGTGTTTTAAGCCTCTGAGTTTGTGATACTTTGTTACAGAAGCCCTAAGAAATTAATAAAGGGCTTTAACCACCCCCCCCATGCTATCTATCCTGTTTTGTTTTAAATTACCTGTTATGATTTTTTTTTTTTCAAACACTATTGCACCTAAACTCCTAGCATGCATCCGTCTGTTTTGGTGATTGTGATTTCCTTTTCTGCAGTCAAGGACCATATTTTCCATGTTCATGCTCGTATCTCCAACTTTCTGCCTAACATACAGGCAACCATCAATGCATTATTTGCTATAAACATGAAATAAAGATACAATGTTGGAGAAGTCAAGGAAAAGGAATAGCTCAGTGAAAAGTGATGGTTATTAACATCAAATGCTGCAGTGGAATCAGAAGTGGAAAAAGGTTATTGGATCTTCTAATCTCATGGGAGCAGTTGGTGACCTTTGAGGGATCAGTTTTAGGCAAGTGGATATGGTAGAAAGCACATCATAGGAATGAACACTGAGTCGGCAATGAAGAAATGTAGGGGGCAGGTGTAGGTTCCTCTCTCCAGAAAGTTGGCAGTGAAATGAGGATGTATAGTAAAGCAAAGCCTCAAATTTTCTTTGAGTGTCTAACAAAAATGGGAAATAAGTATTCAAATATGAAGGCTGTGTTTCTGGTTTATTAATTATAGTAGAGACAAGCAAAGATTCTAGGTTTGAAGAGAAAGTATTCAATACAATGGGGGGAAAAAGTGTTTTTATGAATTAAGTGAAGAATTTAGGAGAGACCAAAATCATTAATGAGGATAAAGAGTAGATGCCTTTGGAAAGTTTCTTCCTCAAGAATAAAAATAAACCCAGATAATGATAGAAATGCAGAAAGTATCATAGAAAGCATCATATAGTGGCTTCTATTTTGCTTTTTGTTTGTGTTTGCTTCTTCAAACATATCTTATGTTCCCTACTAGATTTTAAACATTTTTCAGATCCTGGATTCTCTCTATACATACAAAACAGGATAAAATATATATTTTAAGACATTCTCTTGTCTTAAGCCGTATATAGTTTGTATTTAGTGGAAAAGTTTTCATTCTTAATTTTATGCCCAACTTAAAACCTGTTAAATACTTTATGCCCAGCAAGAGGTGAAAAGTTATTTTCATTAAGTCGTTTTCTATTAAAAGAAGAGCTAGTGTTACTTGAGTGTTTATGGTATGCCAGGCTCTGTGCTAAGGTTTTCAACACATTTCATCATTTCTTCTTTGAAATAACACAAAGGGATAGGTGCATTTTGTTTCTATATGCAGATGAGAATCTGAGGTTTAGAAGAATCACTTGTCTAAAGGCATACAAAGAAGTTGCAGGAAATACATGCCTGTCTCCAGAGCCGCAGGCCTAAACCTGTGTGTTCCTGCCCAGAGATGTACAGAACACTTGAGTGAAAGAGAAGTTCAGTTTGGTGTCCAGCTGTGGTTTTTTGAAGCTGTATTATCTGTTAGAAAATGCTGTTTTCTATATAAGCAGTGCTAAGCCATGTCTCATGCCTCTGCTAGCTGTCAGCCATGCTGCTGGTTGACTTGACTGTTGAGCGCACAATATCCTATCTGTACTCTTGGCAATTTTCCATTTCATGGATTTTTTAAATGATAAAAGCAAAAACTTGGTGTGAATACAACAAAATGATTGACGAAAGATATTCTAAGCAATAAAATCCCCAATTTCCTTGTTTCTGGTGTCCCTCCCGAAGAGGTGCGTGGCAATAGTGAATCTCTTTAAAATTAATATCGATGTGTCCATTTGGAAACTAATAAAATCTTATGCTTTCCACAGTTGGTAGCAATAAAAACGAAGTATGTATCATTCAAGGTGGCCTTAATAGCTGGCACTGAGGCTGAGTCAGATTTTACAAGCATTTTATATTATATTACTCAGCAATTATTGTTGCATGGACATTGTTATATGTGATTATCTAATGCTTTAAATTATTTAAAATCAATATGTAGTTCTAAAAGCTTAGACATATAACTTTAAAATGGTTCTCATGAACTCATTTGACACCACGTTAATGCCCCTGTCTTCTTTAGCCTATATTTACACTTTGCAAACCAGGTTAATTTAAACATTGAGGATACAAACTACCATAACTTTATAAAATGCATGAATATTACCATTATAAGGAAAACAAGTAATGTTATGCACAATAAAGTATCCAAGATTTTCTTATGCTTCCCATTGCTGTACCTAATATATTCTTTCCCTTCCTAAACCGAATTTCATTCAAATCTTAACTTCAAAGAGAGACACTATATATGTTCAGTTACTGAAGTAATTAATTTATTAGTTTGTTCTTACACCAAACTTGATGTTTTTTCATTCCTTAGACTTTTCTGTAGGCATTCAAAGGTTTTGCATGCTTAATTTAAAACATTTTAAAGAACAGCCTTTGAATGCATTATAGTAGCACATTAAGAGCGATTAATATTGGGATCAGAGTTGTATCAAGATAGCAACAAGAGAATAGTATATTTAACAACTGTTAAGTGGTGCTAATGGGCAGGTTTAGACTACAGAGCAAGGAGAATCTATAAGCGCAAATGCAAATCTTGTTACACATGATTAAGTAAAATGAATGGGGTAATTAAGAAGTTACTGACACACTGAATTCTTCATATGCATGTGATGCCTACAAATATAATTTCAGCATGGCCTCATCTCTTCCATATGTGAAACTCGCTTTGTGATCAGTAAGCATCCCAGGTTTATTCTCAGGGACAGTTGAGCTACACAGGGTAAATAGCTCTGCAAAGCCTGTCAATACTGGGAAGGATGCTCAGAGGTTATCTTGCCTGTCTTTCTGCTTTCCAGCAAGGTCGTACTTAAATCATCCCAACAACTCGGACATCCTGTTATTAAAGCTTGTCAGAAAGAATAAGTCTTAGCCCTTCTTGTTTGATTGTATAATATTTAATAATTATGATTAGTATATTGCTCTTTTTTATTCATTCATTCATCCACTACCTTTGGTTCTATTCTGCATTATAAAATTAATTTCCTGCTTTGATTTTTCTGCAGGAGAATACACCTATTCCCTACAAGTGGTTTTTCTTTACTCTTGGATTCTTCAACAGGTTGAATGAAATTAGAACTATTTTTTTAAAAAATAAAGTAGCATAAATAACATTCCCTTTGTTCCAAATACTTTTTTTGTAATATTTCTCACATCCTTCTGCCAGGAAAGTTGCCATATCTGTCACATCTTCTCTCTTTATTTCCTTTCTAATAAATTTAGATGTGATAGTCTGTTATTCCAACTATTTTCACGCCAATAACCTCAACTCTTTCCCTATTTTGCCTGCCCCCTGTATACATGGGGTGAAACTCCAATGCTCAACTTACCTGTCTTCACTTTCTTCAGGTCTATTAATGGACTATGGATTGCAATCTAGAAAACTTATTGGTTTCCAACAGTAACCTGACCTTCGATTTGCTTGCATATCCTGCCATTTCCCTAGTTAGTGCTCTTATATTCTGAAGTGACTATTCCTATCCTTCTCCACTCTTTTCAGATCTTTCCTTTCAAGCTCATTCTTGTTGGTAAAATAAATAAGTAAATAAATAAATAAAAATAAAATCTCCTTTCCTAGCACTTCTCTCCTTACTGTTATTTTAATTTCTAATTCACGGAGGAAATAAAATCTTCAGGAATTCTCTAAACTTTGCATCCAGCACTACACACACACACACACACACACACACACACACGTCATAAAAGTATTTTTTTTACATTTACTCCCATCATGTCCTCCTGTTAAGCAGAAGTTATTCTTTCCTCAATCTCGGGCTAACTTCTCTGTGTCTGGATCTCTTTTCTTCCCATGAGATAAATGACTTCTGAAATGTGATAACTTTAATCTATGTTGGCAACATCCTGTCACTATTTAATCACATTTAAGGTTTTCATTTTATCAAAACAAGCAATGCAATCTATTTTATCTCTCTACAGCTTCATCTCCTTTCCTCCACTTGACAGCCGAGTGTTTACAAGAGCTGTTTATACTTACCTTTCATTCCCAGGCCAATTTACGCTGCCCAGCTTCCTTCTCTATCAGACAATTGAGCTGCTGTCTCAAAGGTCATCAATAATAAACACAATGAACAAGTGCAGTCGTTACGTTTACTTCTCAGTAGCATTTAACGCTGAGGTTTGTTCTCTCTCACGGAAACAGTTTCCTTCCGTGGTTCCTATAACACACCCTCTACACTGATTTTTGACCATTCATCTGATACCATTTTTGGAGGTACTTCTTTCTTGAACCAACAGGTAAAATACTGGTTATCTGTAAGAAGTATCTTCTAGCCATGTTTACTTGGGATCACTCTTTCCTACTCCCATGGCACCAATTAAAGTCTTTATATTTGGTGGTATTCAGTTTCAGATATGTTTCTGCTCTTTCAACCCACACATACGGCTAGCTACTAGGTATCTTTACTTTATTCTCCAGTCAGCTTAAATTGGCTGTGTCCATATCTAAGCCTGTCCTGTTACTTGCACATTATTTGCTTGCCCTGCAATCATTCTTCCAGTGAATGGTACCACTGCCAGCCATTAGCTGTTCATGCAGAACATTGGGCATGATATAAATGTCTGTTATCAAATCCTGTTGTTTTGATTCCCCCAGCCTTACCTTGTTCTAGGGCACAATTATAGATGATGATTAACTCCTTTCCCTTTCGCTTCCTCCAATTGATTATCTGTGTGGCAAGTAGAAAATTGTTCATTTAGTGTTGTTGGCACGAGTCACGGGGGAAAGTCTTTCAAAACTTACTATTAAAGAATGTAAAGATCAGAAATTTGTCAGTGAGACATATTTTAAGTTTTCAGAAAAGTGGGAAATCTCTTCCTAGAAAATGTTGTGTGAATACGAAGCTGTACTTGCTTATTGGCAACCTTTATTCTGATTATTAGTTGATCGTATGACTTTTTTTTTTTCTTTTTGATACTCTGGCCAGACTATTTACCATTTTATTGAAGAACCATGTGTTCTATTTTCAGAATTAAGACTGTTATACACATTATCACTCATTTTTATCACAATCCTCTTTTGAAATAAGGAAGCTGAGTTTCAGGCAAGTTAAATAAACAGTTCAAGTTCTCACAGCCAATAAGGAGAAGACTAAGGATTTGAACTCAGATCTCTCTGTCTATAACGCCTATTATTATTCTTCTGTTCAGCAGCATTTCCTAAGAAAATTATTATTAAAACATGAATTGAAAGATTGAATCTAGTAATGCAAGTTTAATTCTACATTTATTTTAATATTAATTTCATTATGGTGGTTTCTTCTTCTTCTTCTAGTGAAAGACTAACATTTAATTTTCTGTTGCTATTCCTGTTTTGCTTGAAGAAAATTTTCCTAATTTCATTATTGTTTAGCTTATATTTTAGTTTTTGAGATAGTTTTGTTGAATCTGTCCTTCTCTCTCTCTCTCTATATATATATCCATATATCTATATCTATATATACACACACACACATATACATAAAGATATAGTGTGAGGACAGAGCTGGACTTGTTCACTGGTAATCTTTATTTGGATTATATTGTGTGAGTGCTCCTGCACAAATTTAAAATGGGAACACAAATCATTCAAGAGTCTTCTTATTGTCTGCATAGTCACCGAGGACATATATTTTTAAGTTTTATGTAATAAACTTGATGAATTAAGACAAAATGGCAAATTAATACTGGAAGGACTGTAGATCCAATCAATACTTCACATTAATGTGATTTTTTTTTTTTTAGACGGAGTCTCGCTCTGTCATCAGCCTGGAGTGCAGTGGCGCAATCTCAGCTCACTGCAACCTCCGACTCCCGGGTTGAAGCGATTCTCCTGCCTTAGCCTCCTGAGTAGCTGGGATCACAGGCATGCCACCACACCCGGCTAACTTTAATATTTTTAGTAGAGACAGGGTTTCACCATGTTGGCCAGGATGGTCTTGATCTCCTGACCTCGTGATCCACTCGCCTTGGTCTCTCAAAGTTCTGGGATTACAGGTGTGAGCCACCGTGCCAGACCTATAGTGTGATTTTTTAAAGACTGACTTTTGTCACCAGGCTAGCTGACGTAAAAAGGAGTAGTTCATTAATGTTTGAGTTCAATCTATTATCAACTTGTCAGTTTTTTTTCCTCCCAAAGAGGGCCCCATGTTTGCATTTGCAAATATTCAGGTAACTTGTCTTAATCTCACTGAAGAGCAATAGTAGGATTAATTAAAAAGAGTTAAATGATGTTACCTTGAAAACAAAATTTCACATGCTATCTCATTTAATCCTTGCAAACATCTTGAGTATTGGGGATATCGGATTCACTTTTCAGATAAGGAAATTGAGACATAGAAAAACTAGATTATAGCTAAATATTATTGAAGCTGAATATAAACATGTAGTTAAGCCATTATAAAATTCTGCTTTATGTTTTAAATAAGACATGGTCCCTTTCCATGAGGAACTCACAGATTACCTGACATTTTAACAAATCTTTGGAAAACCAGTGTTATTGATGGAATTATATTAGGATCAAATAATGGATTGCCAATCTTTTAGGCAAAAAGAGGTGAGATATTGTCAATTTCATAGGAATTAATTTAAAATGTATGCAGACTACGGTGGTGGTTATAGAAGAATGTGGTCATTTGTGCCTAGTTAAACCAGTAAAGCCTTCAGAGAAGAGAAGATGCATAACTGTGTGTTGAAAGGAGTTCTTAGAGAGTTTCGTAGGCACATAAAGGATGAAGGGGATGCTTAGTAGATACACACATGAAATGTGGAGACATCGAAGACTGCTGTGTACTCCAAGAGGTTTGTGATGCTTGGAACTTAGTGTGAGAAGGCAAAGGACAGCTGCCCACGGATGCAGGCATTCAAGTTGTGCATTGCAAAGGGGTGTGAGATTTAAGGAAGTGCCACTTACGTCTTAGGCACATCCTTAGTTTTATAAGGCAGGGTCAGAGACTCTGGACTTCATGATGGGGACCTAGAATCTGCAAGAAGTTCCCCTTCCCACAAGAAGCTAAATTTAGCCAAGAAGCTAAAATGTTTCAAACAGAAGAAATGGTTATCGATGGTGCAAGCTGCAGTAAGGATGATAACACTGACTTAAACTCTAACAGCAGTTGAATTCTTGGTATCTACCTGGCACTATTCTAAGACTAGTATAATCAATGCCTTATATAACATCCATGACAAAAAGTATTGCTATTATCCCCAACATATAGTTAGCTATACTTTGGATGGGTGTTTATTGGGGTAGAGAGACACACATATATATTTCTCAAGAATTCCTACAGGAACATTTTTGTTTGGATTGGTTTTAGTTATTACTGATCCTAAATGACTGAACATCCACATGTCAAAGCGTTAGTCTAAGAAATGAAAAATGAGAGAAAATAAATAATAATTTTATCCTAAAATTCATGTTTCTGCTGTGAGATTTCTCAGAGGTAAACTATAATTCACTTAATGCCTTATTCCTGTTCTTTTTGCATGAAAATAAGTAAATTCTGTAAGGAAAAACTGGCAAAGTTCAAGCAAGTTTTGAAAACTGGAGATTATATGATATCATTACATCTGAGATGTAAGGATGTTATTGTCACGTCTTTTTATTCTGCTCTTTTCCTAAGGGTCCTGAAACCAGAAATCACCATTCTGAGTAAATTGATATGTGACATTAATAGTAAATTGGAGGAAACAATTCACTTCCCTCTAAATGCTAAGTAGATATTAAGTAAACAGATGACATATTGTGATTTAAAGTAGTCCTCTTGATATGCATCTACATTTAGTATGCTTAAGTGATGGCTTTCAGTTTAACAATTATGGTACTTTACACGTGTTTTGAGCCTCTAGTGCAAATTGAATTGTGACCTCAGCCCGTTGTTAAGTCGCTGGTTATACTGATGTACCCAGCTGAGTGACAGCAAGGCCTTTCTCCTTTTGGGGAGTGATAATCCACTGAGTTAATCAATCTGTCTATAGATTTGGATCCGGGACTGGATATAGTATACTTTCAGCATAATATAAAATTATTGTTATTAACAGTATCTTGTGTATTTTCCTAAGTAGTGAAGGTATTTTTTTTAATGTAATGCTCAAAACATATGTGCGAGTTACAGTTGTCTCCATCCTACGTGTGAGGAAATAGAGGATTCATGGAGTTATCAGGCCAAAGTCATGCAGCCAGTGAATGGCTGAAATAGAATCTGAATTCATCTCTAAGTAATTCTACAGCAGCAATGTTTTGAAATCTTGTTGGGCATATGGACAGTTGACGTGCCAGCTAGTTTTGCAAAGGGTGAGAAAATGTCTTACAGTCTTTGAGAACAATGTAAGTATCCTGGTTTTACCTGTGATGACCAGTGCAGTTTTGACTTCTGCCACTTCTCTTTGTACTTTAAATTCTAGAAATTCCCACCAACTCTTAATATCTGAATCTCACTGTAAACCAAAGTACAATTCTAAGCACCCCAGCCAACTTAGTGGATCCCTCCTTTAGGCCGAGGGGATTCCAAAGAAACCAGAAAAGCTAGTCCAGAACATGATGGGAAGGGGAGATCAGACATACCTCATTACACCCTCCTCCCTTTGGAATTTAGGCACAGTTGATCAGCATTAACATTAAAACAGAGATCTTAAGACTGGCAAAACAGACTCTGTAGCAATAAGATGCCAAATTTCAACCTGACTTTCATATAGCATCACATGCCAGACTGCAAGCCCTGAAAGAAATTATTTTACCCCAAAATGGATTTCTTTGACATATTTTGACCTGGCTCTGCAAAGGGGTCTCTTGTAGGTTAAGTATATATTCTATAGCGAATCCTCTTCCCTTTCCAGGTCTTTTTCTGATCCTGAAGAAATTAGCTGACACTCTAGCAGCTTTTAAAGGTCTGAAGAAGAAATATTTGCCATCTATTGCCTCTAAAGGTGGCCATCTATGAGACTACATCTACACAACAAGGACCTTGGTCCCCACAGCCCCTTATCTTATCTTAACCCAGACACTCCTTTCTATTGATTCTAGGTCTTTTGATAGGTCTCTTTCAACCAATTGCCAATTAGAAAACCTTTTAATTCACTATGACATGTAAGCCCCACACCCACTTTTGAGGGGTCCCACCTTTCCAGACCAAACCCCTGTACACCTTCCGTGTATTGACTGAAGTCTGCCTGTAACTTCTGTTCCCTTAAAATGTAGGAAATCGACCTGTACCCCAACCACCTTGGGTACATGTTCTCAGTGGGGCTGGGCTGTGAGTCCTGTTCTCACATTTGGCTCGGAATAAATCATGTTGAATATTTTACGGAGTTTGGCTTTTTTCATCAACATCACCCTGTACTTACAGGCCTCAGTTCTTTTGTACATGCTGTTGCCTCGACCTTGGATGCCCTGCCGCCCAAGCATTCATATCCATCCACCCAGTTATCTGATGATTCTTCACGTGTGTGTGTAAGATTCCTATTTGTACCATAGCAGGAGATGAGAGAAAGCCAACTTGGCTGGCTTTGAAGATGTAGGAAGGAGTCAAACCCTAGGAGTGTTGCAGCCTCTAGAAACAGCAAATAGCTCTCAGTTGACAGCCAGCTGGAAAAATGGGTACCTTGATCCTACAACCCCAAGCAATTGAACTCTTCCAAACACTCCAACGTGAGGGAAATGGATTCTCCCCTAGAGCTTCCAGAAAGGAATGCGGCCTGCTGACAGATGACCCGGATTCCCTGCGACCCACACAGAACTTCTGACCCGCGGAACTGCGAGAAAATAACCCCGTGTCGTCGAAGCTGTTGAACTGTTGGTGACTTTGAGAGGATGAATGCACAAATGGATAATGGCCACACCATACATGAAAATAGAAACCTGACCCACAGACTCCGCAGCAGCCAGTCCAGGAAGACAAACCACAACCTTGCTAGCAGTGGGTCCAAAATGATCATCACTCTGTCAACAACTGTCACCTTTTGTTCCCACTTCCAATTTAGGACCAACCAGAGAAAGCAAAATATGCATCTCAACTCAAACAGATAAAATGCTCTGCTTCTTCTTTGACTGCCTACAGCTTCTCTATGCCAATAATCTCCAGTCAGGGCACATGTTAAACCTTCCATTTTTTCTACTGTAAAGTTTCTTTACTCACTGGCCCACCTTTGAGTCCTAGCCCAATTCAAGCAACAGTGGCTGACTCTCTAAGTGTAGCAGCCTCTCGGTACTTAGCCTTTGTGTGTTCTCATGTGGATAGTCTTCCTTTATTTCCACTATACGAGAGGGAAGAAAACCAACAACTTTTTCCTCTACTCATCTGAAGTTCTCTAGCAAAGGCCCCGTAAACTAGACTAGCAAAAGACCGATTAACAACAGAAAAACATGGAGAAGTTTACTAATGTGTGCGTCACACATACACGCGTGAGCATTCAGAGATGAGTAACTCAAGAAGAGTTAGAATTGGACTTACATACAATCTTAGGCTAAACAAAGGAAAAAGGGCTTGGGGCTGGGGAAGGAGCAAGGTGGCCAAGAAAAAGGATGGTCAGTGCCTTTTCCATCGACAGGAGTTGTTAGAGTTCTCCTTCTTCTGGTGTGGGAAAGGGATACATTTGTAATCAGTGCCTTTTCCATCGACAGGAGTTGTTAGAGTTCTCCTTCTTCTGGTGTGGGAAAGGGATACATTTGTAATCAGTGCCTTTTCCATCGACAGGAGTTGTTAGAGTTCTCCTTCTTCTGGTGTGGGAAAGGGATACATTTGTAATTTGTAATTTCCATTTACAAATGGAAAATGTCTTTATAAATGGAAATATTTTTACGAAAGGAAAGCTCATGCCCTGTTTTTGGAGCTTTTCCTGAACCCACTGGTTCTCAATTGGCCTTTAGCTCAAAATAATTCATATGTCACAGAGGCATATTTGGAAGTGACATATTCTTGTACCTTGCACCAAATTTGTCACAAAAGCAATAGATTAATACATCCAGTGTAGGGGGCAACTTGGACAAGCAAGAAAGGGATGAAGGACAGAATTAAATGAATTTCTCTATTAACAAAGGCTACAGCAGACCATGCAGAAACATACCATCAAGCATCTCCACATATAGACAGCACTTTTGGTCATGTAATGGAGGACCAGATTATCCAACAGTGGGGTGGCAAGAGGCATCATAGAACCAAACTATGTTCCGATGCAGGCACTCTCTGCACAGTGTGGCCTAGCCAGGAGTGGGGCTACTTAGTCCTGGTGAAAGTGGGCAGCTTGGAGCCAGCTCACGCGTTAGATATTGGACCCCTCACAAAACTAGCATGTGGGTTCTTGAGTTATTAATTGAAAAAATAAAAAAAAAGTTATTGATGTTTTTTCCTCAGGTTTGTGGAGCATGAAATCATGGTTACCTTCCATTTTCCACTTTAAGCACTCTGTAGAGTTTGAATTATTTATATTGAGCAGGCATTACTTTTTTTGATCAGAAGAAGAAAACAGCACAAAGACAGGCTAATTTTGCAAAACAAAACAAAACAAACCCTGAGGTTTATAAATGGTTTTATTTATTTTCTTAATCAGTCTTTATGCCACAACAGACTTCTCAATTATTTGTGAATATTAAGAGAAATTGTTTCTGAAAAATACATGCGGTGTATTAGAAGTTTCCTCTGAAAATCCCATTTTTATACTTAATCTTATATGAGTGGATTATTACCAACTTTAATTTTTTATTCAAAATGTTGCCACTTCCAGTCTCACAGGTATCTTTCCATTATTCTTAGGACCGGCATGTGTTGAACTCCATTGCATTACATCTTAATTATCTTGCTCCTTAGTTAAGAGGACGAAGATGTACCTCAAGTTAGAGTTTTAGAAATCAAGAGATACTCTCCATACAAACTATCCTTGAACAAAAGCAAAGTACGTCCCTAATGTGCCATCATTGTTGAACTATGTCCCTGTGGCCATTGTAAACAATTCCCAGCAAAATGACACTATGTTAATTTAAAGGTTGCAGTTACCCTCTTCAAAGCTGAGGTTATAGCTCTTCCCCATCTGTTAATTTTATATGATTAGAATTTAGATTTCTTGAGGAAGCAGACGGCTATAAACTGTGACAGGTGTTTATGGTGCACTGCCTTAACTTTATATGCTGAACAGGTACACCTTGAAGTTTGCTGGGCTGCACAGGGAATTAGTGCTTTAAATGATGTGTGGGTAGAGAATTAATTTGTTTTGAACTACCTGAAGAAAATTCAATATAGTGTGCACAGTGGTTCATGCTTACTTGACATGGTGCAATACAATGAGAAATGTCAAAAAAAAAAAAAAAAAAAAAAAAAGATTTAAAGGAACCCTGTAAATCTGTATTAAACCCTGTAAAAAACTGTATTCTTTAAACCAGCCACTTGTCCTGCTAACAAAATGCCAAATAAGAACATGATCCAAGGGTGCTGCAGTGGATGAAAATGGAACAAACAGGGAAAGCATTAATGCCTCAGTGACTGCTTCAATGTTTATGTGCATAGCACAGCTCATCTCTACTCCCCTGAAATAAGAGTAAAATGCAAATCTGCATTTCCATTTTGTACATCTTCACAATATTTTCCACATATATCATGTTGTGCTTCACTTGGCAATGTTCTATCTCACTTGAATGAAGCCCTTCTACTGTTTCATAATTCATAAAATGGAGAAGAAAAGAGAAAAAAAGAGGAGAGAGTAATATAATGCCTAGACTTGTAGGTATTTTCTGCAAAAGCATAAAATTGTTTAAAAGCAAGGAGGATATCTTACCACACATGAGATGAATGTACAACTGTGTAGGAAACACTGATTGATGAACACGATACGGATTTATTGAACCAAATATTTAATAATACTGCCTATCTAAATCATGTACCTTGTAGATGGAACTTTACATCAATGCTTTATCCCAGCACAAAGAATGTTGCTTGGCATGAAAAAATTACCTGATAAACATTTGTTGAATTTATTAAATGGATCATAAATGCAAACAGACTAGAAGAGACCAAATGTTTATACTTTATAATTACTGGTGAAATTGCAGAATAATTATTGAAGCAGTTGTACAACCAGAAGTTCTTTCCATGATACAGTCTTCTAAAGGGTGCTGCTGATTCTGTATAATTATGGGTGTGGGTGTTTGTGCAAGAAAAGAAATAATGTGTATATAATGGTGACGGAAATGACCA
The DNA here is from genome assembly GCF_007565055.1 of Rhinopithecus roxellana. NCBI lineage: Eukaryota > Metazoa > Chordata > Mammalia > Primates > Cercopithecidae > Rhinopithecus > Rhinopithecus roxellana. The sequence continues at coordinate 538,802 of NC_044549.1, forward strand.
GTGGTGAGGCCTATGAAAAAGACAGTACATTTCCATTGTTTCTATTTGTTCTGGAGATGGCTGATGTCCTAGGCCACATATTCTGCCCAAAAGTCTACCAGATGACTTGTTGATCTACCATCCCTGGTATACCGTGGGCTCTCTAGGCAGAGTGACACTGTGTTCAGCTGTCTTGGGCTGCTGAAATACTTTAGTAGCTGTGAGTGGTTCACGAATCCAAACGGTCTCACACTCTTCCCTCCTGAAATAGATTAAATAACTTAATTATAGAACAACCCTTAGAAATGGCAATTCCTGACTCAAATGTATGTCCTTTAAGAGCAAAAATCAGCCACAGGCAAAAATTTAAATGATTGCCTAAAACAATGTACCCCTGTATATCTTTCATATCCCCCCCCCCCCCGCCCCCGCCAGATCCACACTACTGCCCTCTCCCAACCTACTTTGTACTCAGAAAAGTTGACTGATACGGACTCCATCAATGGCCTTCCAGTTGGTTTGGCCAATGGAAAGCGAAAAAAAACTCAGAAAGAGGAATGAAAGAGAAGCCAAGGTATTAATTTCTTCTACTTTCTCACTGTGAGATTGCCTCAGGCTAACGGCTTCCCTCATCAAAAGATCACAGGTCATGTTCTAGTAACCTCATCTTTTTCTTTGCTGTTTAGTGGTAGGTGTAGTAAGATGCCTTGCTGTTTCTGCCTGCAGTACTGAACTAGTCATTGTAGTTTTCTCACACAACAGCTTGCACTTTTGTAAATAATACCTTTAATAAATTCTCCTCAGATTACCTGATTTGAGTATATACCATCTGTTTCCTGCCTGGACCCTGATTGATACAGTCTCTAAGTGGTAACTAAAACATTTTAAAGTATTCAAAGTTTTAAATTGCACCCATTTGCTGCTTTAAGTTTCCTAAGCGATAGAAGATTGGGAGGAACTGAATAAGAAATTCTTATCTTTTTTTTTTTTTAACAAAGAAATTTCTGTTTACTTGCAACTATTTTAAAGTTAAATATCTGCTTAGAATTGAGGAGAAAATAATAAAGCTTTTCTTTTGAGAAATGGAAGCTGTCAAGGCTTTATTACCACGAGGAAGCACTGAAAGTAATCAAGGCTCTTTTGCAAAATGGGATGTGTACCTTTCTGTCAAATACCATTAACTTACAGGTTTGCATTATAGTTCTATTTCACAAAGTAGTATGATGGAATCATACATAATATTAGAAGCTGAGAGTTCTGCTTAAAATTAACCTTTCTTTGTTCTGGAGAGAAATAGAATGTTCTAAAATATATCCTTCTAATCAGCTGTTAATAGCTAATTCAATAGCCACCTGCGTCGAATTCTGCTGTTCTCAGAATAGAACACCTTGATATTTTGAGAGAATGTGTTTGCTCTCCCACTTCTGTGTCAGTGAGCTACAAGGAGAATTTCACATGAATTAGTGGGTACAGTGTTATCTTCATATAACTCACAAATTGAGCATTTTGTCTTCTATTGGCTACATATCACAATCTGAGTTCATCTTGCAGATATCCCATTATGTGCCAGAGAATCACATGTGGGTGGGAGCATATAAAAAATGCTGAAAGATGTTATATAAAAACTGTATGAACTCTGTGTCTTATTTTATTACAGGTTTGCTTTCTGTGGGCCTTTTTGTAAAAGAAACGTGGGGGATATGGACATTCTATAGATAGATTTCACTGGAAATTCATAGAGTCAGTGAATATTTGCAAAGTATGAAAAAGAAATTTTTAAAATCTTTATTTGGAAATGTCACTGAGATGAAGTTACCCTTAGGTTTAGATGGCTTGGATAAAGGCCTGAACAACTGGTATAATTAGTTAAAAAACAGACAAAAGTCTTCTCTACTTACCAACTCATGAAATGGAGATGATCCTAGCATTTTTTTCTCTAGAAAAATACGCTAAAGCTGTATTGAGGATTAAATGAGACAAATCTTATAAAGTTCCTAGCACAATTCCCAAGTGTGCTGTTATTATTATTTTGTACCCCTGTGTTCAACAGAAATGCTGCTGCTGCTTTTTAAATTTCAAACAGGAGGAGTAGATTTTGATGAGAGAGAATAAGGCCAAAATGGGAGTGAGGAGAGGCTGGTAAGTGCCTTTTGGAAAACAGAAAAGTCCAGTAGGCCAGTGGAGCAACCTGGCTGCACCTCCTAGATCAAGAAGCATTCACACTCCTGCTCTTGAAAGGGAAGGAAAGAACCTTCTAGACCTCTAGACTGCCACCACACGCCCATGTCAGTTACAGCTCGGCTGTAGAGAGGCTTTGTTTAACTCTGTTAAGAATCCATGTCTTTCCTTATCTAGCATCTTCCCATTGAACAGTGTTATCACCGGAAGTGGAGCTGAACTTAAGTAAGCTTTGCCCAGGTTCACACAGCCCCTCCCTTCTCTTTGCTTTTCAGGCCAGGAGGGTTAAAAGCTTTGCTCTTGCAAGTCTCTGGGGGCTATGTCATCCCCTTTGGGTTCCTGCTCACAGATCTAAGAGTATCCCCTTCATAAAATTCTTCTCAAGTACCTCCATTCGAGGGTGCCGCCTGTTTTCTAACTCGTCACTGATAGATGGAGGAAGCATTTCAGGGGCGACACACTAGCATCTGGCTGTACAAGCACAGCTAACAACCATCTAGCCATGGCCAGGGAGTGAAACTTGAACTGTTCAACTTTTCACTAGTCCGCTTCCCCTTGACTCACCAGGGCTGAATCTGGAAGCAGAAAAAAAGAATGTCAAAACAAAGAGAGAGAGGTGGCTGTCCCTCTAGTCCCCCTGGAGCCCAGTTATTGTTCAAATACTTCTCTGCTCTCTCTCTACAAATAAAGTCATACAATTCCCCACTCTCAGAGAGTCGACCATCACCTGCAGCCTACTAAAGCACAAAATCCTTTCAGGAGCTTCTTACTTGACCTGGCTGCCCCAAAGCCTCACAGGGGTAGGTTTTACTAGTTGAATCATTGCCTTACATTGCTGTCTGAGAGCTGTCCTCATTTACTATTTTCTAAATAATTTAACAAGTAATCATTGGCCTATTTTTCATCTTAATTAATATCAATTTCTGCTTTTCTTGGTGTTTGCCATTTTGTGTCACATTACATGGCTGATTTGAAGATTTCCATCTCTAATTAATGTATTAATTATCAAAAGCAATTTCTCAAATTTGAATATGGAAAATCAAAAAGACAATAAATTTCCCTTATCGAGTACTCTGGGTTCCAACAAGCATATAGGCACTCCCATGTGTTAAAAGTTCCGAGCGCCCTCCTTCACCACTGCTTGAGTGCAATAATAGTCTTGGGTTTTTCCTTCACTGGGCTTTACCTTCATTGGGCATTCACTATCTGTTTCATCTTGGAAGATATGCTTGATCTCTCTGACCCTCACCTTTATCATTTATAAAAGGGGATTCTAATACATTCCCCACTGGGTGATTGTGAGAATAGAGGGTAGTAATGTGCAAAGCACCTGTACCCACAGCTAGGCACATCATTAATGACAGTCAACCCTGTTAAACATTGATATTAATTTCCAGCATCAGTCCAGACTTAACAGCCTCAGAGCCACACAATTCCAATCCCATTAGGAAAGATTATTTCACTTTTTCATTCCCAAGAGTTTAGGTTAATATAAATTTTAAATATAACAACTAGAACCATTAATATGCAAGACAATTTGTCACAATAATTTCCTTCATAATTAACTTTAGCTCACAAACTCTATCAGAAGAAGCATTAAGCAGGAAATCAACAGTATATTAGACAAGGTTTTAAACAAGATTTATTTTATATACTGAGCCTTATATACTTGATAAGGTAATATCAAGTCTATGTAGAAAATATTTTATCTTCTAGTAAGTCTTATTATTATGGATTTAAAATTTTAAATAAATACTGTTTTGCAAGTTCGGTTGTATCTTATTAACCGATATGTTTACAAATTAGTGGTAGTTAAATATATTTTTAAAACAATATTGGAGTTATTTTATCAAAAGATCTATTCATAGTATGACTTGGATAATCTTGGAAGTATAAGAAGTGTTAGTTATATGTGGCCTATAAATTTATGATGTTAATTTTAGTATTTTCTCTAGTATGTTTATCATTGCTATCTTTAAATTAGTTTGACGTATTAAAACACTCGAAAATAGGAAAGAGCTTCAATTAATGTATTTAAAAATGAATTTATCATTCTGAATATTATTCCTTTTGTTCACATATTCACTAAACATTTCTGAAAATCATCTGTGTGACAAATATGTGAGATACTGGGAAAACAGATGGATTAGACAAAATGCCTACCCTCAAGGAAGGTGGTGAAATTGACAAATGAAAAATAAGGGGATTAAGTATGAATTTGCGCTGTGGCCGGGCGCGGTGGCTCAAGCCTGTGATCCCAGCACTTTGGGAGGCCGAGACGGGCGGATCACGAGGTCAGGAGTTCGAGACCATCCTGGCTAACACGGTGAAACCCCGTCTCTACTAAAAAATACAAAAAACTAGCCGGGCGTGGTGGCGGCGCCTGTGGTCCCAGCTCCTCGGGAGGCTGAGGCAGGAGAATGGCGGGAACCCGGGAGGCGGAGCTTGCAGTGAGCTGAGATCCGGCCACTGCACTCCAGCCTGGGCGACAGAGCCAGACTCCGTCTCAAAAAAAAAAAAAAAAAAAAAAATTTGCGCTGTAACAGAAGTGTCCGCAGGAATAATGCGGATCACAAAGGATGAAGGAGCAATGTTTCTCTTATATTTAAAAGGTTAGATTTTATGAAGAGGATGATGCTGAAATAAGATTTTGAAAGGAATGTGATATGGTTTAGATCTGTGCCCCACCCAAATCTCATGTCAAATTACAGTCCCCAGTGTGGAAGGTGATTGAATCATGGCAGTGTTTTCTCATGAGTGGTTTTACACCAGCACCTTCAGTGCTGTTCTTATGATAGTGAGTGAGTTCTTGCGAGATCTGGTTGTTCATTTAAAAGTGTTTAGCACCTCCCGGCTGCCCCTGTTCCTCCTGGTCCAGCCCTGTGAAGTGCCCTCCAGCCCTTGCCTTCTGCTGGGGCTGTAAGTTTCCTGAGGCTTTCCCATCAGCCAAGCAGATGCCAGTATCATGCTTCCTGTACATCCTGTGGAGCCGAGCCAATTAATCCTCTTTTCTTTATGAATCACCCAGCCTCAGGTATTTCTTTATAGTGGTGCGAGGATGGACTAATACAGAATGTTTTGAGTGATCAAGATGAGAATGATGTTCCTGGAGGAATGCTCCCTTTGTAATGGAAATGCCCTGTTTGCCATGTGTTGACCTCAGAATTAATCATCATTTATTTGAAATAAATTCACTGAAGTATAATACTTTTTCAAATACTTTTTTTTTTTTTTTTTTTTGAGACGGAGTCTGGCTCTGTGGCCCAGGCTGGAGTGAGCGGCGCCATCTTGGCTCCCTGCAAGCTCCGCCCCCCGGGTTCCCGCCATTCTCCCGCCTCAGCCTCCCGAGGAGCTGGGACCACAGGCGGCGGCACCTCGCCTGGATAATTTTTTGTAATTTTGGTAGAGACGGGGTTTCACCGTGTGAGCCAGGATGGTCTCCATCTCCTGACCTCGTGATCCGCCCGCCTTGGCCTCCCAAAGTGCTGGGATTACAGGCCTGAGCCACCGCGCCCGGCCCTCAAATACATATTTATATGCTTGAGTAACTTATTTTTAGTCTTCTCAAAAGAACTCTAAATTCTGTGTATCCCAGGTAATAATGTCAAGGGTCCCACAGGCACTGAGCAAGCACTGTGTCTCTTAGACACCAAAGATCTTAGACACATAATTTCCCAGCTTTTGTACTTTGTTTCCTTAACATGTACTCTCGTATAAAATGTGAAGGCTAAAGTAACTCCATCTGAGAAGCTAATCTGCCACGTTGACTTCTGAGTCACTACAGTTCTAGGAATGCCTCTGGGATTTCCTGTTCATTTATTGTTTCTGGTATAAAAGCACATACTTCACCATAAATTCTGCCCTTAGACAGAATTTGTACCCATTTGCTCTGAAGCACACGTACCCTTTCCCTATGCTGTATAATCCCCGGGTCTGGGGGATAATGGCACGGAGATCTACCTATCTTCTGGCTTCCAAAACGACACTTTTGTCAGTAAATTACACAATAAAATCGCCCTGTAACGACAAGCTGAACTTGTCTGGCTCCTTCGGTTTCCTGGCTCCTTCTGCATTTGGAGGTCATTTTGCATGTACACTCTTTCATGAAACAAATGTGAATTTTCTTCAAAGACTTTTGATTACTACTCCCAGGAAAAAAATGTGAAATACTTGAAAATGGGCAAAAAAATTAATTATTACCAGATGTCTACACACTCTTCCAGATTATCCCCACCTTTGTCAGAACTGTTTTTATTTCTCTAAACTGCTACATGCAAGGCATGTGATCTTGTCCACAGACAATCAGATGGAAAGGCAACTGATGCCCAGTCCCTTTCCCATTGGGAAAAACCAGTTTCATAACTCTTTGTAAATTCATTTTTGCTTTCCTGTCAGACCTACCTAGATATGGCCCTTTATTTCTCCTTTGAATCAGTTGTAATGTCTTAGTCATTCTCTTATTAACTAAGGAATTAAATAAACTCTGTGATACGTGTTCATTTTATATCGATATGAAAGTTTTAATTTTAACTGTTTTTGAAAATATAAGATTCTCTTTAGTCCCAATAGATGCAGCCAATACATTGTACAAATATCAAATAATTTCTCTGTATGGCATAAGATAGTTGAAGAGGAAAAAAACAGCAATATCATAGTGGTATATACAAAATATTTAGAATTTCTGGGGAAGGTGGGAATACTTCCTAGGCGGGGCAAGATTGTCTCTTCCATGCCCCTCAGGAATACTTCATAGGAGGGCAAGATTGGTGTTAATTTTAAAGACAGTTGACATCAGATAATATTATAGGCATAGGATGTAATTCTTGTACAAAGATGTAATAAATATAGTAGTGTAAAAAGGTGTGTCATGGCTCATGGATTCATTTCATAGCAGCTGGAGATTAAACTACACAGGGATATAGAGAATAGACCTGCTCAATAATGATCCTGGAAATGGTAGCTTGAAAACAGATTCTGAAGATATTCATATTGAAGCATTTAGAATTTGTCTTCTGTGGAATACAGAGGCATTGAAGAGGTGACATGATCAAATTTGACTTTTTATGAATCAAGCAAAGGATGGATTAAATGGTGGAATATTATAGTAAAAAAAAAACATTGAGGCCTAGAGCTTCGTCACTCGAGTTGATTGGATACTCTTTGGTCTAGGCCAGTAGCATTGAAAATAGAGCAGAGAGGAAAATATAAACCATTAGAATAAAAACTGCAGATATTTGCATTTTCCAGGAATGACAAAGAACTCTCCCTTCTAATATACATAAATGTTTGGTGTGATAATTACTCCCAAAATCAAAATAAGCAACTTTTAAGAAACCTAATGTATAAGTGTGTTAAATAAATTTCAAAATAAAAAAAAACACATATTTCTAGGAATCTTGTATTTGACTCTTTTCCAAATGTATTGCTTTGTTAGTAAGCTATCTCAACTTCTAAACTACTCATGAGGGAAAGCTAAAAACTCAGTGGACTCTCTAGCCATCTGAAAAAGAATATTATGCACACAGCATTTTAAAATTATTGAGCCATAATTGATATTTTTGTCTACTAGGTACAAATCACTTTGAAGAGACTTTAGGGTGTAACGGCTTAAAGAGCCCAAACAGTAGGTTATGTTGTCCCTTTGATGATTAAGTGTAAACAAATTTGTTCTCAGTCAATACCAAATTTATTTTTAGCCTGATTAAAAGCTTCTTTCTATGTGCTATATTTAAACAGAGTGAATAAATATAAATGCTGTTTTGACTGAAAAATTCTACCTAGCTTTTAATATCTGCATTTTTCATCTCCAAAAAAGGGGCACATAGAAGAATGTGCTTTATTTTCAGTAGACTGTGAGATTAATGTTATAATCAAGTGTTTGTAAAGTGTCTAATTATGCAAGTTGCACAAATAATTTTATAAACCTGTTCTTTCCCCTCTAGGTAAGATGCAGGATTTTTTTTTTTTTTTTTTTTTTTTTTTTTTTTTTTTTTTTGAGACGGAGTCTGGCTCTGTGGCCCAGGCTGGAGTGAGCGGCGCCATCTTGGCTCCCTGCAAGCTCCGCCCCCCGGGTTCCCGCCATTCTCCTGCCTCAGCCTCCCGAGGAGCTGGGGCCACAGGCGCCGCCACCACGCCCGGCTAATTTATTGTATTTTTAGTAGAGACGGGGTTTCACCGTGTTAGCCAGGATGGTCTCCATCTCCTGACCTCGTGATCCGCCCGCCTCGGCCTCCCACAGTGCTGGGATTACAGGCCTGAGCCACCGCGCCCGGCAGGATTCTTATTTATGGACATTCAGGGTTAGCCATAGATGACTTACTACAATTATTAAATCTATTATTTGTGTATAATTTAAAATTTTATAATACCTTTGCTTGCACCTTCTAAAGTAATTATCTACTCAGCACTCTGAGTTAGTATTCTCAGCATTTACTCATGAGGAAATTAACTTCGAGACGTTAAAGTGTTTTACCCAATCTTTTGTAATGAGTGGCATAGAAAAAAATTCATTTGTCTCCCGATATCAACTTAACTACGTCTTCTAATTTTCCATCCACAGTTATTTACTCACTGCTGCCGAACCTCAACACCAGTCTAGGACACGGACAGTGTTTGCCCTTCCATAAAGTGCTTCAGGAGCCATGCTCACCCTTGCGACTTCTCCCTTGCTGTCAAATTGTCCACTTCTTTAGCAAAGATGACTTGAGTTCAGTTTGCTAACTTAGAAAATTGTACTCATAATTAAATATATAGAGTGAAGAGCTCATAGTCATTTTATTCTTTAGAATGTATTTTGATTTGAAATGTAAGAACTTGTTCAGCTAAAGTCAGCCTGGAATTTTAGAAAAAAGAATGTCATAATAGATGACGGTATTTTATGACATCCCTTTCTTTTAGGGATGTGACCTCCTATTTTTGGATTAAAAACTTAACTTTTAGAGATTATATATAAGAAACTGACATGTCAGAATGAACAATGATTAAGTTAACACATGATTGGGAGAAAAATGTTCATTTTAGAAATTCCTTACAAGCAATGCTTTTTAGTATTATAGAAGACAAATAATAATTATGGAGAATAATTAAATGCTTACCTTCAGAAGCTATATGTCCAAGTTCAGATGCCATACAGACTTTTAGAGGTATTTTAAAAATGTTATTTCCTGAAGTATATAAATTTCTTGTACACTGTTTTATTTCATAATTTAAAGATTCTGTCTTTCAGTGATGGATAAAAGATGAATTAGTCAGCTGTTGATATAAATCCAAACTTACTTTTACTTTTTACTTGATATACCTAAGGTATATCAGAGTAGTTGCAAATTAACTGGATTTAGGATTTTGTCTGGTTAATAAAAGATAATAAATTGCTTTAAACATGTTTCTTTTAATATGAAACAAGTGACTACAATTGAGGTTAATTAATAAGAAATTTCATACCTGATAGGTTTATGATTAATTTTAAAGTAGATTTCTAGAGATAAATTCATGCATTTCATGTTTATGCAAATTACCTAGAATAACCATAATAAGTATATTTTTAAAAAAATAGGAATTACTCAGTTATGTCTGTTCTTTTAGTAGTGAACCAGCTAACCTCTCTAATATTATATAATATACAAATTTTATAACATTCTTTAATTCTTTCATTTAACCATAATCAGTCAGACATAATTCTGTGTTTAGTATTTTACTGCCTAATGGGGATGTATAAATAATGGAATGTGGTCCTTCCCAAAGAGCTTGCATCGTATGGAGAAGACAGATGAGAAGATAGATGCAAATAAAATTTAAAACAGTTGATTTTTGATATTGGAATTTCTAGTTTGTTTATTAAAAGAGGGACAGGGACCAAGAGAATGTAATATGCATTATTACAGGCTAAAATAGAAATCAGAAAATATAATTTAAAATATATATTTAAACTTAAGTTCCAATTTATAAGGGGAAACTAAGAACTTACTGTTCTTAGCAGTTAGATTATTTGTTTTTTATCTTGGAATATCTGTTTGTTTGTTTCTAAGTGCTAGAAAAAAAAGTAGATGTAAAAAAGTAGTGTCATTTATTAGGAAATAAGATCAAGACAAGCTTTAGACTAAAATTGTAAGTTTGGTAGGATTTATTCATTCTACAATTAGTTCTAATTCATCATTAATGTCAGATTTCTACTGCCTAAGTTTTCCCTTGTCCATTCAGTGCTTGCTTCTCTGTAGTTCTCCCCATTATGCTGAAATATCCTTGCATTCTTTAATGTCACATCTTAAGGTTCACATGTGAGATACCTTGGTACTAACCTATGGAACCTCTCTCTCTCTCTCTCTCTCTCTCTCTCTCTCTCTCTCTCTCTCTCTGTCTCTCTCTCTCTCTCTCTCTCTCTCTCTCTCAGTTTGACTAACTTCTTTAAAAGCCTTCCTTATATCGTGGTGTTCTTAGACAAGTCAAACTTTGGTATTTGGCTTTCAAAGGAAATTTCCCAAGGGTGAAGGTGAATGCTACAGAAATCTTAAGGCCTATTTTGTAAGTTAAACACTATCTCTTTAGCCACATTATGTAAGTCACAAGGTAGGAATGCATATACTACTTGACAGGAGAGACAAGGAATTTTTGGTTCTCTTTAATTCACCACACAGTGGGATATGGAAAAGATGGGTAGAATTTCAATGATACAAAACAGAAAGTTATCTTGAGAGAGAGATTTTGGATTGGCCATTATAACCTTAAAACAAACTCTAGGAAATTCAACAGAGATACTCACTTCCAGAGAAATCATAATAGTAAGCAAGAAAAAGAATCTTGAAAATCAGAGAAGAAAGAAAAAATATATATATATTAGAAGAAATTATCTAATGTAATCCTAAACTAGGCTTTTAAAGAACTGTTAAGATAAACAAAAAAGAAGAATATGGGAAATTCCTTTTAAAAAGAGGATATGATTGTTTTGTCAATACTAGACTACGCTCTTAGTGTTTATTTCTCTGATCCTTAGGTTGTGAAAAGAAAAATGAGAATGGTTCCATAGATAATATTCAATGAAATAAAATTCAAAAAGGTAGTGTATTCTGTTTTCTAAGGAAATTAATCAATGTTAATTCACCTTTATAAAGTACTAAGATATTTCTTTAATTTATAGAACATTTTGCAAATATTTTGCATTTATCGAAGTGGAGCACATGGAAAAACAATACACATAAAGGAAGAAAATCAGGTTTTGTGGTGTAAAGTCAAAAAATTTTTAGACTTTAAGCTTTGAATTTGAATGTCAAGTTCTTATTAGACATGTTTTATCAAGTTATTAATCTGATATGTCTTGAGAATAAATTAAGCAAAGGAATACAGAACACAGAGAATAGCAATGTTGGACTCTTCAGAAGATGGTCCTATGCCACCTGAATTTGTAAAGGTTTTCTAGAAAAATGGAACCAATAGAATAAAAACAGTATAGATAGATAGATTTTGATGATATAGATATAGATATACATAAGAGGAGATTTATTGTGAAAATGGCTCATGAGAATATGAAGGCCAAGAAATCCCAGGATATGATATCTGCAGGCTGGATAACCAGGAAAGTCAGTGGTCTAACTCACTCCAGGTCCAAAGGTGTGAGAACCAGGGCAGCACATGGTGTAACTCACACTCAGAAGCTAAAAGCTTGAGAATCATGTGGGAGGGAGGGCACTGGTATAAACCTCAGAGTCTGAAGGAGGTAAAACCAGGATCTCCAGTATCCAAAGACAGGATAAGATAGATGTCCCACCTCAAGGAGAGGAGAGAATTCACCCTTTCAGTATCTTTTTATTCTATTCTGGCCTTTAAGAATTGGATAATGCCCACCCACACTGGTGACAGCAGATCTTCTCTACTCAGTCTGTGAATAGAAATGCTAATGTCTTCCAGAAGCACCCTCATGGACACACCCAGGAGTAATGTTTTGCCAGCTATCTGAGCATCCCTTAGCTCAGTCAAGTTGACAGACAAAATTGATCATCACAATCCAGCCCTTGTCAATTTGGCAGCCATACCCATCTCCTTAAACTATACTTGCTCTTCAAATACAGACAATAGCAATGTGCTAATGACTCTTTTTTTTTTTTTTTTTTTTTTTTTTTTTGAGACGGAGTGTTGCTCTGCCGCCCAGGCTGGAGTGCAGTGGCCAATCTCAGCTCACTGCAAGCTCCGCCTCCTGGGTTTACGCCATTCTCCTGCCTCAGCCTCCCAAGTAGCTGGGACTACAGGCGCCCGCCACCTCGCCCGGCTAGTTTTTTGTATTTTTTAGTAGAGACGGGGTTTCACCGTGTTAGCCAGGATGGTCTCGATCTTCTGACCTCGTGATCCGCCCATCTCGGCCTCCCAAAGTGCTGGGATTACAGGCTTGAGCCACCGCACCCGGCCACTAATGCCTCTTAACACGATACAACCGTCCTTCATATAACTGAAAACACACTAATCCATTCCTCACAAAAGAAGCTAAAGTCCTAGCTGTCATTTCAATGTTCATATCCCCTCCAAAATCTGTGTTAAAACTCGGTCCCCAGTACAACAATATTAGGTGGTGCGGTCTTTTAGGGGGTGACTAGATTGTAAAAGCTCAGTCCTCACACAGGGATTAGTGCCTTATAAAAGGTCTGGAGGAGACCAGTGAGGCTTCTTGTATCTTTCTGTTCTTCTGCCTTGTGATGATGCATCAAGAAGCCTTGCAAGTGCCAATGTCTTCGGAGCATTGATTTGGGACTTCTCAGCCTCCAAAACCGTGAAAAATTAATTTCTGCTCCTTATAAATTACTTCGTCTTAGGTACTTTGGTATAGGAGCACAAGTGAACTTAGACAGTCTTTGAGTGACGTTTATTCCTCTCCTGATATCCAGAACATAAATACTGAGATGTAAACGAAAGAAAGAACACAAACACATTTGATGGAAACACACACACACACACACACACACACACACACACGTTCAAAACAAAATAAGGAGGAAATAGGACAATTTTAGTCCTTATTTCTCTAACTGGTTACATGGTCATAGCTGGTATTTGTAACCATCTTCCTCTACTACCCATTTTGTATTTCCTTTCTCTTTAGCAAGAACTTCAGTGGTTGTAGACCTTTCAGGGTGATCAAAACTAAACCTTTGTTTCAAAATGATGGGCCTGGACTTGGTTGTTTTAATTTTGCATTGAGCTTAATCATAGAACATGGTAATGCTAGGAGACATCATGAAGGATCTCCTGTATTGTAGATACACTCCTTTTCCTTCCATTGAGAAGTAGTAGTTCAATTTCCCCAGGTAGTCTGAGTCAATCATCGCAGGCAATATTGACTGTTTCTCTGGTGAAATCATTCCTCCATCTAGAACTAAGTCCTCTCACCCAACAGAAGACAAAGTCATGAGAATGGGAAGCAAAAATTTTGCTAGTGGGTAACTCGGGGTGATGGTGAGTAGTGCCACATTCGTTTTCCACACTTTGATTACTGAACCCATAAATTGTGGCTATTGATGAAACTACTATATGTTGGAAACAGATTCAGAGAATATACAACCTTCTGCAGAACCTTGACCCAGCTGTGTAAGGTATTGCCATCTAGCTGGTACAGTAACTGAATTCAAAAGGCCATTACATCTTTTTTGTCAAGCTAGCTGCTTCTGGATGATGGAGAACATGGTAAGACCAATGAAATTCATGACCGTGAGCCCATTGTCACACTTTTTTGTCTCTGAGGTGAGTTCCTTGATCAGAAGCAATGCTGTATTGAACACGGATGGTAGTTTTGGTGGAAGCACTGCACACAGGGAAGACAAATCCATAACCTGAGAATGGTTTATTCCAATAAGCACAAAATGCTACCCCTTCCATAGTGGAAGCAATCCAATGTAAACAAACTGCCACTAGGTAGCTGGCTGATCACCCTGGGGAATAATGCCAAATGGGATCACAGTGTGGTCTCCACTGCTGGCAGAGTATATAATCAGTGGTGGCCATAGCTAGGTCAGCGTTGGTGAGTGGAAATCCATCCACAACCTTCATCCCTGCCACCATGTCCAACTATTACTGGTGGCATGTATCTGAGCCACATGGCACCAAAACATGTTACCAGTGACAAGTTGGTATGGGTCTGCAGCAACCTCAATTCTTGCCTCCTCAGAAGAAAGAATTCAACTGAGGGGTGTAAGGCGAGAGAGGCTGAGGCAAGTTTTAGAGCAGGAGTGAATGTTTAAAGGAAGGAAAGAAAATACACTTGGAAGAGGAGTGGGTGACTTGAAATACAAGTGCACAGGTTTGGCCTTGCGACTAGGGCTATACGTTGGCATAATTCCAGGGTCTTGTGTTAATTCTCCCAACTCACCCAACCCCTGAGATCTTATTGGGAAGCTGCTGATAACCAGTTTTAGGTGTTTTCTATCCAGTAGGAGACTGCCTTTCCCTGGCACTGTCTGGGACCACTTATTACTTTAGAAAGACAGTTAACAACCACCTGAGCATCACCTGAAGGTGCCTGACATTCCTGGTGTGTGTGGGTGGGGAGAGCCCTCTCCTACCCGACTCATATGAGACTACTGTTAACAGACCCATATCAATAAATTCAGACTGATCCAGGTTTACGTGTCTTTCACCATTATCCCACAATCTTTTTTTTCTTCAGATGGAGTCTGGCTCTGTGGCCCAGGCTGGAGTGAGCGGCGCCATCTTGGCTCCCTGCAAGCTCCGCCCCCCGGGTTCCCGCCATTCTCCTGCCTCCGCCTCCCGAGGAGCTGGGACCACAGGCGCCGCCACCACGCCCGGCTCATTTTTGTGTTTTTAGTAGAGACGGGGTTTCACCTTATCAGTCAGGCTGGTCTCAAGCTCCTTACCTCAGGTTATCCGCCCGCCTCAGCCTCCTGAAGTGCTGGTATTTCAGGCGTGAGCCACCGCGCCCGGCCCTTATCCCACAGTCCTCATATCCATTCCCAGACATGTTCCCCAGACTTCTGCCGAATAACTTAGAAAACTCTAGTTCTTTTGGAGTGTATTAATGGTACACTTCCTCACGAATTATGCTTTCTATATCACCTTTAGGATCCCGCTAGAACTGAAGTCTGGTTATGGTCTAGAAGCAAGGACACGATTAATTGGTGGATCCTAAGGGGAATCAACATTGTCTTTATAACAACTGCCTCAGGAGAGGCCGTTACTGTTTCCTCGGGTAATGCGGGGTTAACCCCTCAGAGAGAGATGAAAAGGCTGATACCCGTGGTGTGGGGAGTAGGTAGGGGGTAGGGAGGCTACTTTTCTTGGGGATGGAGAAGCCACAACCACTGAGAGCAGGGAGATCTCTTCCACTGGCGAAGACGACCCATCAGAATGTAGAGGCTCAATATCCCCAGCTTCGTCAGGGGCTTTCCACACATCCCCGTCCCAGCTTATAGGTTTCAGTTTCCCCCAATCAGTGCCCTCACTTTGACAGTACACGTCCTGCAAGGCTGGGAGTACAACTAGTGTTGCGATTAAGCCAATTACGGGATAAGGTCAATAATCTGAGTATCAGCAGTTTCAGCCCTGCAGCTACAGGAGATAAGGCCCTCACTCAGGGCACACTTAGAAGCTCTTAGGTCATTTATGCAGCCCTTGATCTGGGATTTAGAATTTCTAAGCTAATTCTTTGATCTCATCATTTTGTCCAGTGACATTAGGAGCAACCAATCAACATCATTGTATTCCTTAGTTTTCCAAAAATGTTTTAAAGTATCACATTCAAAGTTATTTAGCTCTTTTTTTATTATTATACTTTAAGTTCTAGGGTACATGTGCACACCGTGCAGGTTTGTTACATATGTATGCATGTGCCATGTTGGTGTGCTGCACCCATTAACTCGTCATTTACATTAGGTATATCTCCTAATGCTATCCCTCCCCCCTCCACAATAGGACCCAGTGTGTGATGACTTCTTGTAAGTAGTGGATTAGAAATAGGTAATATAAATATTTTGCATATCTCTAAAAATAGTTCACTCCATGAACTATCAGCCACTGCTTTGCATTTTTATAATCAGATTAGAGACTCACGTCCAGAAACTCCAAATCCAGTTCAGAAAACTCATCCTTAATTACATAAGTCATTTTCTAATAAGTCCCTTATTACATATCTACATATATCCTATTGGTACTGTTTATTTGGGGAACCCTCAATAATACAGATTTTTGGTACCAAGAGGGTTTCTAGAAGAAAATTTTGAGAATGAGTTTTCTGAATTGGATTGATACAACATCTGCAAGGTGGAGAACCAGGAAAGACAGTTGTGTAATTCAGAGTCTAAAGACCTGAAAACCAAGAGAGTTAATGGCATAATTCCTACTTAAAGGCTAAAGGCCTGAGAAACTTACAAGGGTATGAGGGTGAGGCTGCTGGTGTCTAGGTCTCCAAGAACTGGTAACTTCAAGGATAGGAGGAGATGGCTGTCCCAGCTCAAGAAGTTGAAGAAAATTTACCCTTTCTCCACGATTTTGTTCTATTTGGGCTCGTAATGGATTGGATGATGCCCACCAACATTGTTGAGGGCAGATACTTTTTACTCAGTCTACTGATTCAGTTGATAACCTATTCTAAAACTACTATCACAGACACATGCAGATATAATGTTTTACCAGCTATTGGAGCATCTCTTAGCCCTGTCAAGTTGATCCATAAAATTAACCACGACTTACCTAATTCATCATTTTCTAATGGCTAAATTCTGTTTAATCTTAAATCCCGAAGATCCTCAAACTAGCACATTCCTATTCTTGTCTTCTAGGCTCAGCTACTTCCCCTTCCTTATTCCAGTCACACTCCTCAATCATCAGTACAAACACTTCAATCATCCTGGCATTTTCATTGATTTAGCTTAAACATGAGGGTGATAATTAATGCACAATCTTGTTTCCCCCTTCCCTGACCAGGAAAGTCAAAATACTAACTTAGAAATCTTTTTAGAGTCACTAATACACTTAAACCTATCAACAGTGAAAGATATGATAAGCTGCAGACTCCATTCTATTTTGTAAACTTTCACATTTTCTTCTAACAGAAAGTAGTTACTTTCTGTTACTTATTATATTATAAGTTATATTATATTATATATTATATATATATACTTATATATATATAAGTATATAATAAATTATATTATATTATATTATGTTACTTATATATAAGTATAAGAGTATACTTCTTAATATACTCATTTATATAATTATGGTAACTAGTAAATAAAAATATTTTCTTCAAATCATTTAAACTTAAATAGTTAATGAGAAATTAATAGGATGTTACTCACTCAAGGAACACTCATTGAGAGTCTATAACAGAAACAGTGGGGGCTGTACATTCCACACAGAAAAAGAGCATTACATTGAATTCAGATTTTTCAATGGGCTTTCAGAAGTTTATTATGTTTTAAAGCAAAGATAAATTTACACCAATGTCAATGTCTTATAGCCCATTGCAAAGTATGTGTGTATTTTTTTTATGTCATAAGGTATTTACTGACAAATTGAATTAAATTGTATTCTTAGCTGCTTATTTTTATTTCTTAATTTGAAAATGAATTCAGGCCAGCTATGGTGGTTCATGCCTGTAATCCTAGCACTTTGGGAAGCCAATGCAGGCAAACTGCTTGAGCCCAGGAGTTCAAGATCAGCCTGGGCAACATGGCAAAATCCAGTCTTTACAAAACTACAATTAACTGGGCATGGTGGCGTGTGCCTGTAATCCCAGCTACTCGAGAGGCTGAAGTGGGAGAATCCTTGAGTCTGGGAGGTGGAGGTTGCAGTGAGCCAAGATCACACCACTGCATTTCAGCCTGGATGACAGAGTGATTCCCTGTCTCCAAAAATAAAACAATAAAATAAAATAAAATAAAAATTAGTTTTAAAAATGTTAAAAAGAAGGAAAATTATAAAAAGGAATTCAGACTTAGTTTTGAAAGCCTGAAACTATCAGTTTTTTTAAAGCTTACACTTTCAAATACCAAAAAACTCTAAACATTGCAAGATATATTAAGATTTTTTTTTCCAAATTCCAAATTCTATGATTATGGCAAATATGAAGCAATTGTAAATATTTCTTCCAAACCTTAAAAATTGTTCAACATTGCCCAAATGTGGAGGTAAAGGGTGTTTGTCCAAAATAACAGTGCATTTTGAATTTAAGCCTCTAAAATAAATAGCTTATTCTGAGCATGGAAGCTTTGAAAACAAATTCAGCAAACCCCAAGGTTCCTTAAAAAAAAAAAAAAAAAAAACTTAATATTAAGAAATTCAATGAAGTCTGTAAGAACATTTATTTTTTCTGCTTATAATATAGGTCAGAAAATCTGTTTAGCATCAGATGAGGCAAGTAAGTGTCATGACTTTAAGGATAGATTTGGAATAATTGAAAGATGATGGAGATTCTTTACATGAAACAAATTAACTTCCAACAAATGATGAAAGAATTTTAGCACCATAAAATTCTTCTGTGTCCTGAGATGTGTGTGTGTGCCTGTGAGCCTGCAGTGCGTGTATATGTGTACAAGCTGATGTGTGCCCTGAAGGGTGGTGGTAAAGGAATAAGGGTTATTGTGGTCAGAATCGTCACATATTTCTAACAACTCTATTCTTATCTGAAAACTGAGAAAGGAGAACTACGTGTTCTCTTAAAATTGTAAGAATTCCATGTGAAATTTGGATCAGTTTTTAACAAATCAGTTATAATGTATCTTTTTATTGTCTTAAATTAGTTTATCATGAGTCTCAACCCAGCCTAGACAAAGAAAATAATATCCCTTTAGTGATGTATAAAAAAATTAGTTACAATTATTTCTCCTTTACTTTTTCTTATTTTTATTCAGTCATTTCTTTCACTTTGGCAGTGAACAAACCACTTGCCCTGGGCCCTAATAACTTTGAAAAGCAATCTAAGCTTAAAAATCAATTTAATGACCTGTTTCTATAGCATTAGGGTCCACTGCTTGCGTATATTTGGCAAAGTTAAATGAGAAGGTGATCTGTTATAACACCTATAAAAATAAATCTACTTGCAGCAGTGAAAGCCCGTGAAAGTCCGGGAGGCCTCACTACCCATCTCAGCTCTAAACATCTGTGCGTCTTCACCAGCCTCCAGGAACAAGAAGAGATGGAGGGGGCCTGGGTGTTGACATTCACCAGCATTGCCATTTTCTTTCAAATTTAGTGTCCAACAGTTTTGCCGACTGGCTCACTAGAATGAATCTGGAATGGTTTAGAGACTTGATTTCATAAAATGTGATAATTCCTTTCTCTTTCTGGAAGTGTGTTTGGTGAATACCAAATGAATCAGATACTTTTTGAGAATTCTTAGCCCTCGATGCTGCCAGCACATTGCTGGTTTGCCTGTCGTTAGCTCTGTTCTTCACGTTCTGCCATTATTCCGAAGAGTACCAAATGTAAGTGTACAGCGTGGGAGGATTATATGACTTTTATTTGCAATTTTGACCCATGTTTCAGGTACTCCTTCATTTATTCTTTTTCTAAGTGGACAAAAATGATTGTCTCTTTTTAAAAAGTATTTGTGATTAATTTTGATTATGACTCTGCTTTACATATTTGTACCCCTCAAATAAATCTTACGATAGTTAATAACCTATGCTATTTTTAAGTATATGTTTATTTCTTCTGTGATGATGCTTAGCAGCAGGATCAGCCTTATAGCTTTTCATTTTTGATATCATCTATTATGTTTTAATTTTTAAAACTATGTGTTTTCTTGAATCACCGTGAAAATAAGCTTAGTCTTTTTAAGAAATCCACACCTTTAGTCCAAGGATAAAAAGAATCTCTACTACTTGGCTGTCTAATGTGTGATTTGAGACCAACAGAATCACCTTAATTTTAGAGCTTGTAGACATTTGAAATCACCTACCCCACCCTAGACTTTTGCTTTAACATATCCGCTGGTGATTCTTCTGCGCATGAATATTTGAGAAGCACTGCTCTGGCAATCTTTTGAACACACACATAATCACTTTTTTAATGCCAAGCTTTTATTTTTATCTACAAACCCAAGCCTAACTGGTTTTAGATTTTGTTTAAAGATATGATCTAACCTTTTGATAATATGCCTAATATACTCTATACAAAAAAAAGTAAGGGTTATATTTGTTATTTTACTTTAAAGTATTGACTAAGAATCTTACATAATATCAACACTGTGTGTTTATGCAAAAATTGTATAGTATACCCTAATTTGAAGTGAAAAAGTGTGGAAGTTTAAAATCGTGTAAAATATCAGGTGATTATTTTGTGAAAGACCTTGGCAGTCTACCAAAGGAGTCTCCATAATATTTTCTGTTTCAATTATAATAATTTAATTTATAAAGATTCAATTTATATACAATTGCAGAGCACATATAAGACAGCAAATGGATTGTGACAGCAGCAATTGTGTAGGGATTATGAAACCAAGATGGTTCTATAAATAGGCTACCCAGTGACAGTGCCATGTATTCCTTCAGGTTCAGCCAGAAACGTGGTGCATTTCTTAGCATAGATCATTAAATCCTAAGCACTTTCATCCTGGTTTTTCCAAAAGATCTGTACAAGATTTTTAAATAGCAAGTTACAGACAGTTTTTTGGAAAGAAAACCCATAGTATTTGAAGAAAAGTATAAATTAAATACATTTAATGTTGAATTATTAGAAAATGAATGATTTCATATTCATAAAAGAACAAATTCTTATCCTTGTATCTTTAATTCAGTGTTGAAAATCAGAATTTTTATTTGCCCTCTTCATTATTTACGACATTTTGTTTCACATAAATTATGTCAACCTCTTAGCAAATCTAAAGTATCTGTCTAATTAAACCAAACCAGTTTACTGACTGCCATGAAACTTTCATAAGAACTCGCAGATCTTACTTCCCAACAAAATAAATCACAATAAGTGGATAAGCAAATGTTGATTTCATTTCTATGAAACTGAAAAATATTTGGTTATTTTAAAATACCCTTTAAAAAATTAGCAGGGCATGTTGGGACACAATCAGTCATCACAGCTGCTTGTGAAGCTGAGACGGGTGGATTGTTTGAGCCCAGGAGTTCAAGGCTGCCATGAGCTGTGATTGCACCACTGCATTCCAGCCTGGGCAAGAGACTGAGATCCTTTCCCTCTCTTAAAAAAGAAAAGTAAAGAAGTAAGATATCCTAAGTAAAATCTTTCCTCTTCTCAAATTCTCTAGTATATCAGTTTCCACAATTTTTTTTTGGAAAGAAAACCCACTGCATTTGGAGAAAAATATAAACTAAATACATTTAATGTTGAATTATTAGAAAATGAATGATTTCATATTCATAAAAGATCAAATTATTATTCTTGTATCTTTATCTCAGTGTTGCAAACCAGAATTTTTATGTCTTTTACATTATTTGCAATATTGTATTATAAGTAAATTATTTCAATATCTTAGCAGATCTAAAGTCTTTATCCAGTGAAACTAGACCAGTTTAGTTTAATTCAACGTAAAATTACAATGACTGATTTAGCTGATTTTCTATCAATTATATCATCATTTCAAAAAAGCAAGCAATAGACGAATATCATTTTACATTATTCCTTTTTGGATTACATAAGTACCAAAATATATGTGTATTAAGTTTCTTCAGCCTACTCAATTATTCTTAATGTGAATCAAATGGAAGATTTAAATAAAGTATTTTTAATAGGAATTACATGGTCACCATGATATGCATAGAAAGATGTATCTTATATAAAACCTTCACTTTCTCTATATTCACATCAGGAATAGCAGGTTTTACTTTTTGTTTTGTCCTATTTGTCCTAGCTTCTTTCACATTATGAAAGAAGTAGAAAATATTTTGGTAAATAAATATTTAATAAAGAAGTAGAATAATATTCTATGTAATAAATAGAAGATCTATTTATACAATTATATTTACAGAGGGGTAGCAACTAGAAACATCAACCAAAGGTGTTTCCTCCATTGCTTTAGCTCATGAAAATGAGTGTAATGGATTCTCTGAGACCAAGAAGAAATGTCCCAACGGCACTGGTACCACCCTGTGCTGAGATAGAAACACTCGCTGTCTGTGCTGGCATCTCGGGGGCTCAGCGTAAACCAACCTTATCATGGATGGCAGGCGGGAAAGGAGACCCTGGGAGATACTGCCCAACTGCCATACTGTTTCTTTAGCAAACAATCAAGCTTTTTCTTAAAGAGCAAAAAATGATGCCATCACGGTGTCAGCTCTTCCAGTCTCTGATTCTTCCCCTAATGACTTGATATCCACACATCTATCTTGATACCACACATCCTTACATCACCCCCTCCACTGAAAATCAGGACCTTTTTCTTCGTGGAGACCAGTGCATTCATTTCTCCTATTCCTGACTCCATCCATTAGCCCACAGCTTCAAAGACTCTCTCTTCTTATAAAGATATGTTCTCATCTATTTCTCATTTGAAAAAAAATGGCTTTCCTTTACACAGCATGTCCTTCCCAGTTACCACTACATTGTTCCTTCCAAAGGCTAGGGATTCTTCATTAATCGTCAAATTAGCAACTGCTTCAGTCCTGTCTCACTTGCCTTCTCTGCTTTGTTTTATGCATGCTAAGCCACATCGTCTTCTCCCCATCTAGGGTGCTTCGTGTCTCTCTGTCCCGTTCTCCTCTTCCGTGTTCCTCTGTATACCTGTGAATCCTCTTTCCCTGGCCCTTCTTCTCTTCTCATTTTTCCTCATCTTCTTTCCTCTATGTTCTCTCACTTTTCATCTGGAATTACTTACTACCATTGTTATTCAACCGGTCACTGAATGTAAAGATACTCCTCTGCCCCAACCCTCTCGTTCCTCTTTCTGCTCACACTGTTTTGGTTTGAATTGTAATTCCCAGAAAGATATGTTAAAGTCTTAACCTCTAATACCTGTGAACGTGACCTTATTGGGAAATAATTTTTTTTTCAGATATAATGAAGCTAAAATGAGGTCATTAGGGTGAGCCCCTAATTCTGAACTGGTGCCCTTTAACAAAGACATTTGGACACAGACTTGTATATCCATAGAACACTTCGAGGACACAAAGGCAGAGATCAGGGTAATGCATCTACAAGCCAGAGAACACCAAAGATTGCCAATAAACCACCAGAAGCTAAGAGAGAGGCACGAACCACGTGTCCCTCACAGCCTGCAGAAAGAATCAACACTGTCAACATCCTACTTTCAGACTTACTGCTTTCAGAGCAATGAGACGATGCATTTTCTTGGTTGAGGCTACCCTGTCACAGATACTTTGTTAGGACAACCCTAGAATGTTCATACACACTCATGCCCTTCTGCTGAGAATTTTGGAGACTGATGCAGCCCAAGTTTCTCAGCGTAATACATGAAGAGCAATGATAACCGTTTCTTGCTAATCTTTCTCTTTCATCAGTTGCTACCTCCATTTCCCTTCTGCTACTTTATGTACCATGAATATGCTTCTGCTAGTCTTTCCCTTAGCACCCAGTGCTCTGCAGTTTTACGTCTACTCCCTCTCAGGCTCATTCTCTTCCTCTGTAGTCCTTCGTCAGTAATGTGAGCTACCCTTGCCTGATAGGTACACTGTTTTTTGTTCTACAAAAGCCAGTTTAGATTTCATTTTTTCTTTGATGACTTTCTTGACTGCTCTTCTGAAATTGCCCATTCATCTATAGTTCCATTTACTATCTCCTGTCGGTGCCTATTATGAGATTGGGATTTGGAAGGTGTTTATTTATCTCTATGTCCTTCAACTCTAACACAGTGGCTGGCCTATAGCCGTTTATTTAATAAACATTTGTGTACTTACTACATGTAAGACTGTTCAAGTAATCTGATTTAAGATCTAAGAAACAAAGATGAAGCAATCTTCTGTACAGAGATTTAGGTTTTAATGAGAAATTAAGACATTATGATGTATAAACAAATCTGCACTGTAATATTATGTGTGGTATTCAGGCAGCAACAAGTAGAAAAACAGATTAATTCTGAATAAAACCCAGTAGGTCCTTTAAACAAAACTGTCATTTACTGACTCAAGAAAAATGCTTGATAATATTAATTTTTTGTTACTTATTCTCTATACAGAAGTTTTTAAAAATTGTGTCCTCATTAATAAAATAAATTTATAGATTAAAGGCTAACTTGGTCAAAGTAGACTGTAGACATCATGAATGTTTCATCACACATTAATCCTGGTGGTGCCAAGAATCAGTCAGTCAGGTTGTGATCTGAACTTTAGCATGAGTGATCAGCTACGGCGATAGCACTCAGAAAGATCACTAACAAAAGCAGAAAAACAACATGTAGGGCCTAGATTTTAATATCAGCAAAGTACTAAAGCAATTCTCAATAGTTACTACATTTTTAAGCATCTCAGTATATATGGCTTCATACGGTACAGTAGACTTGAGAAGAGAAGACTAGAACTGAAGATAATTTGGATGTATCTTGGCCTATTGGTTCAGATTCTAGAAATTTAACTCCATGGAGACATGTTCAATGCAGATCAACTAATTTGTTCTTTCTGCCTCTATCGCTGCAACAGCAACAATATATTTGACCCTGTAATCATTTCCATAATAGTAAGACAGTTTTTTGACATTGTCATCCTGGAATCAAGAATATATTTAAATATGATTATTTGCATCAGGGCAAATTTGATGCAAAGTTGCAACAAGACATCGATTGCAAATATAAACTATGGTCACATATCAGAAACAGTCATTGTATCTGAATTGTCTCTTATTTAAAGATCACATACAAATCACGTAAACAGGAATTCCACCTTAACAGTTGACTGTATTAACTCAATGCTATTTAGCCCTTCTTATATATTTCATGATCATAGATTACAGCCAGAAATTTTTTCCCAATACTTCCTATAAATCCTACAAATGTCTTCTTGTGAATGGTTTTTTCTCTTTTGTAACTATTTCAAACCTTTCACTCCCTCCCACTCCACCACCTCTCTCAGTATATAGCCCAGCCTTTTATCTCACAGAGAAAATAGATAGCAATATGTTCAGCCACCAGCTACCAAATTGGCTAACCTACTTGTATACGTGTTAATCTAGGACCATCACTCTCTTTCGAAAGAACTGTCCTCCACTCTTTCTAAACCTTCTTGAAAATTTTGAGTCATGGATAACTGGTCTCCAGAGTATGGAACCTTACTCTTCCTACTGAATTCATCCATCCATTCTTTCTTATTTCATTTTCTACATCAATTCAAACTTTACTGTCAGGTGTTATTCTTTTTTTTTTTTTTTTTTTTTTTTTTTTTTTGGTGGAGTCTCACTCTTGTCTCCCAGGCTAGAATGCTGTGGCCTGATCTCAACTTACTGCAAACGATGCCTCCCAGGTTCAAGTGATTCTCTTGTCTCAGCCTCCCAAGTAGTTGGGATTATAGGCGCCCATCACCACACCCAGCTAATGTTTGTATTTTTAGTAGAGACGGGGTTTCACCATGTTGGCAAGGCTGGTCTCAAACTCCTGACCTCAGGTGATCCACCTGCCTCGGTCACCCACAGTGCTGGGATGACAGGTGTGAGCTACCGCGCCTGGCCTGCTGGAATCCACCTGCCTCGGTCTCCCAAAGTGCTGGGATGACAGGGGTGAGCCACCGCGCCTGGCCTGCTGGGATCCACCTGCCTCGGTCTCCCAAAGTGCTGGGATGACAGGGGTGAGCCACTGCGCCTGGCCTGCCGGGTGTTACTGTAATTGCTGATAGTATAGTAGATAATGGATCTGCCCTCAGGTTATCTGGAATATAATATCTACTGGACCCTTCCTGTCAGCCTGTGCACATGCTTCAGTCTCTCCCATTTGAGAGTCCAGCAAATACAATCTACATATCAGCTCTACATTTCCTCTGGTTATGTCTTACCACTCTCTACTCATTCAAAGCTAAACATAATTACTGAGTTGTTAAATTCATGTACATCATTTCCTCATGCCTGGACTTATCCTCCAATCTATTTCAATTTGATGTCTTATGTTTAGTACATTACCACAAGGTTTAGATTCAAACAATTCATAAACATACACTCTTTTAATTTACTTTTCTGTTATTTTAAGTTTTTTTTTTTTTTTTTAAACTTGTATTTTAGGTTTCAGGTTACATGTGCATGTTTGTTATATAGGTGAATTGGGTGTTGTAGGGGTTTGGTGTACAGATTATTTTGTCTCTCAGGTAATAAGTATAGTGCCCAATAAGTAGGTTTTCAATCCACAGCCTCTTCCTATGCTCCAACCTCAAGTAGACCCCAATATCTGTTGTTCCCTTCTTTGTGTTGATATGTACTCGAAGTTTAGCTCCCACTTATAAGTGAGAACATGCAGTATTTGGTTTTCTGTTCCTGTGTTAGTTTGCTTAGGATAATGGCCTCTGGCTTCATCTATGTTGCGGAAAAGGACATGATTTCGTTCTTTTTGTGGCTGCATAGTATTCCAGGCGTGTATGTACCACAGTTTTAAATCCAGGCCGCCATTGATGGGTTTTCAGGTTGATGCTTTGCTATCATGAATAGTGCTGCAATGAGCATATGCATGCATGTGTCTTGATGGCAGAATAATTTATGTTATTTTGGGTATATATTCAATAATGGAATTGTTGGGTTGAGTGATAATTGTTTAAATTCTTTGAGGAATCTCTAATCTGCTTTCCACTATAGCTGAACTAATTTATTGGGTTGGTGCAAAAGTAATTGCGGGTTTTGCCACTAAAAGTAATGGCAGAAACTACAATTGCTTTTGCACCCACCTTACAGGTTTTCACCAGCAGTGTAAAAGTGCTCCCTTTTCTCCACAACCTCGCCAGCATCTGTTATTCCTTGACGTTTTAGTAGTAGCCATTCTGACTGGTTTGAGATGGTATCTCATTGTGGTTTTGATTTGTATTTATTGAATGACTGATGGACATGTTTTCATATGCTTGTCTTACACTGCTTTTAAACAAAAAATACCTTGGTGTCTTTGGTCAGTCTATTTCAAATTCATGTATATTTGCCTTTACTGCCAGCACAATTTGTCCTGCTAAGTTTTGAACTTCCTTGGCACAAGTGATCCCTTTTGTCTTTCCAATTATTTTTTGGAAACTGGAATGTTTATCCTATGCCTGTTCATTATATTTTGGAAGCAGAAAACTCATTTCCTAGTTTAAATCCACAGATGAAGAGTTATTTTCCCCACAACAGATTGTACCCAGTCTCTCTTGCAGCTGATTTAGATGGTTTAGAAGATAAAAATTTGGATTTTGAGCTGTTGCTGGAGTGGTTTAAAACTCCCGAGGAGGTTAAGATGTCATGAAAAGCATTTTGCACTTGGAAGGACATGAATTTGGGGGCCAAAGGGTGGGTAAGTTGTAGTGAGTGGACTGTAGTCTCCAAAAAGTTCTGATTGAGTCCTCCCTCCCAGTACTTGTGAATGCGACTTATTTGGAATGGAGGTGCTTACATATGTAACCAAGTTAAGATGGAGTCATACCAACGTATGTCTTCATAAGAAAAAGGAGTGGGAGATTTAGACACAGATACCTCCACTGCCTGCCCCGCCCCCTCCCCACCTCCACACTCACAGGGAAGAAGGCCATGTGAAGGCAGAGACAGCGATTGGAGTGAACTTTTACAAGCCAAGAGGTGCCCAGGATTGCCAGCAACCACAAAAGGCTAGAAAAGGCAAGGAAGCCACCTTCCCTAAAGCCTTTGGAGGGAGTATGGTCCTGCTGAGCTGTCTACGACTGTGGAGAATACATTTCTGTGGTTTTTGGCTACCTGGTTTGTGGTAATTAGTTGTCGCAGCCCTAGAAAACTAACACAGATCTTGGCAGTCCAAAGTAGTTCATTCTGAGTTAGTATTTAAGAAACCATTTTAAAAAGTCAACTTAAAGAGACATGAAAATTTAAAGCAACCCTCAGGGTATCGTTCTAAATTTGGAATACGTGAACTCGTAACTTCGTACAGGTTTATAACTTGTCACATTTGCTTAGAGAGAAAAGTTACATAGCCATTTTATATAACTCTTTAGTAGATTGTTGGTGTTTGTAACTTTAGGACAATTAATTGCATTGTGGGTTTTAAAAACGGGCATTTTGGAAGTTTTGAGAACTTTGGTGGGACAAGATTAGTAAAGCTGAAGAGCCTGTGAGAGTTTTTCATAGACTTGTGGTGGAGAATTTTAAAACTTGGAAGAAGAGAAGGTAGGTCAAAGAAAGCAGGGAAGGAAACACGTTTAACTTATCAAAAATAATAGAAAAAAAGATGAATGGATTGGAAAAGTCATATGTCAATAAACTTTAAGGAAAAGAACCTCATATAGTTAATTTTCTGCCTTATTTGGTTGTTAATCACCAACTTAGATAATTCAGGTCCTCAGTTATGTTTTTTGTTCGAATTAAATGGAGTTTGCTATTAATAATAAAGTTGTCAATTATTTAATTTTATTTATTTGCCTCTTTAATTTTCTTTCTATTTATATAATATCAATTTACATTTAGTATAGATGTATTCAGTTTTAAAGTGTAAATAACTAAAAACATTCTAATGATTAGAAAGCATGATTTTAATCCTTATGTCTTTTGTGTTTAAAAATATTTACTTAAGAAACATATAATTATGTCAATGTTTATCTTGGTTTTGGGGGCTTTAAATCGTAACATCCCATTCCTTTTCTATAAAAATCTATCTCTAAAGTGCAGACTGAAATAAATCTTGAGGGTCAGTTTCTACACATCGTTATGTATAAAGACCATAGTTTAGCAAGGTGAATGACTTCACCAAAGAACCGAATCTGAGGTGTTCTTGCAAAAGCCATTGGAGAAGTTTGAATAGCGGTTAAGTACTTTTCATGTTACTTTCTGCTAAGTAGATTATTAGTGCTGCTTCTGCATTTCCAACTCTATAAATCTGACAAATGACAACACTACAAGATACTGCAGTTTTTATTTGTGAATATTGGAGTAGGACATCGGAATATTTTATTTCCTTGTCAAAATTGTGAAAAAGGAGAAGTCAGAAATCCTTTAAAGAAAAAAAAAATACATGATTAGGTTTTCTGAGTTAGACATGATATTAACTAGTTGAATAGACAGTTCAGAATTCAAGAAGAAATATCAAATTAATAGATAATGTAACATCTGGTAGGGAAAATATACCCTTAGTGTATATAATGTTGCATTTTTTCCTCTATATGTAACATTTTATAAGAGTTAAATTACCAAAGCTAATTTCTTAGTTGTTACATGGATTGGTTAATAGAGTAGAACTTCTGTTGTTGGAAAAGAATATTGTCTTTTAAGGTATATATAATTAATAATTAGAAAGCAATACAATGTATGGCATTTTAAATATTTTACTGAATGAGTGAGTGAAATTTAATTAATCTCTTTGATTACAGAAGCCATTAGTTGTGCCTCCTTGTAGCAAGTAAATGAAATTTTCCATGCTTAAACATTATAAAACTAAAAGATACCTAAATCTTGGAGTTAAAGTCACTTTAATACCAAAACTGTGAAAGAAGATCTATCTTACCGAGGACTGAATCACTGGAACCTATCAATGGACCAAGCTATAATCATTGATGGTTTTGTTGTTTCTTTATATACCTTGTCTAAACATTAGGTTGAAAATCATTGAATAGAAACTAAACCTTTACAAATCAAATTCCAAACAAGCTGCATCTTAGCATCCCTCCCTTTGAAGATACATCTCAATAATTTAATGTAAATGTTGGACTCAGTAGAATGTTTCCCATGTCAAATAGAAAAATAAACATCATCCTTTGTGCCATTGAGACTTCCTGACCATTCAGTCTAGAAATGACTTAAAAAAGAAGCTCAATGTACTGGCTAGTTCATAA
This sequence comes from Rhinopithecus roxellana, assembly GCF_007565055.1. Lineage (NCBI taxonomy): Eukaryota > Metazoa > Chordata > Mammalia > Primates > Cercopithecidae > Rhinopithecus > Rhinopithecus roxellana. The sequence continues at coordinate 568,822 of NC_044549.1, forward strand.
ATAAATAAATACCTACTGAGCATCTTTTTCATGCCAGCATGGTGCTGGGAGAACACGCTAATGAGTGAAGGATGTATGATTACTGATGTCTGACTAAGCTTGGTATCATCCAGGAACAGAAAGAAACAGAAAAAAACAATGTGGTGAGAGAACATGAGTGTGAAGAAGTTTGGTAGAGTATTAGATTGGAGTGGTAAGCAGGGCCAAGACTTAGGTATTTTCAACAGGGTAATACAATGGATTGGTGTTCTAAGACAATGATTTTCCCCTCAAACTTTGTGGCTGAGATTAAAGGCACACCTAGAGAGGCATCTTACCAGCCTTTGTGTAGCTGGTGAGGGCCTGGGCTATCTGGAGACTTGGGGTCTGATTTTTTTAGACGGAAAGAAGTCCCATTCTTTTACTCTAAAACGCCACACACATTATCACATTATAGGCACTATGACAGAAAGGTCTGAAGGACATTAAATAGGACTTTTTGCCCATTTAAAGGACTTTGGAGGCTATTCTCACTGAAATTTAACACTAAAGAAACATGGAAAACAACGGAATCTGACGTATTCATCTGTTTTCACACTGCTATAAATGCATATCCAAGACTGGGTAACTTATAAAGGAAAGAGGTTTAATTGACTCACAATTGACGTGGCTGGGAGAGGCCTCAGAAAACTCACAATCACAGGGGAATGTGAAGGTTAAGCAAGGGACTTCTTCACATGGTGACAGGAGAGAGAAGAGTGAGGAGTGAAGTGGGAAGAGCCCCTTATAAAAAGCCATCAGCTCTCAAGACAACTCACTGACTCTCCTGAGAACAGCATGAGGAAAACCACTCCGTGATCTAATCATCACCCACTAGGTCTCCCCCTAGACACGAGGGGATTATGGGGATTATAATTCAAGATGAGATTTGGGGGAGGACACAAAGCCTAACCATATCACTGACTATAGACCTCACTTCCTGCTTTTAGAGAGTAGATTGTAGAAAAGTGAAAAAATAAAGGCAGAGAGACCGAGAAGCCTTTTGTAATTGTCTACTCCAGGGCCTCTAGAAGTGTGGTCCAAGGACCAGAAGCATTGGTGTCAACTGAAAACTTGCTAGAAACTCAAATGTCCAGTACTGGCCCCTTCCTGATGTTTACATCCATCTATGTTTTAACAAGACTGCCAGCTGATTTCAGTACTCATTAAATTGTGAAAACCACTGCTCTAATCTGGCAAAAACCACTGCTCTAATCTGGCAAAAACCAGTGCTCTGATCTAGCAAAAACCACTGCTCTAATCTAGCAAAAACCACTGCTCTAATCTAGGAATGATGACTCTGGTAGAACGGTAGTTATAGAGATAGAAATAAATAGATTTGGTGTTCGTTTGTTTGTTTTAAGGGAGGGCAACAATAAATACTGCAGTATCCAAATGTCAGCCACAATGTCCTAATTCCTATGGATACTACTAAATACTCCTATTTAACAGAAAAATACGAAATTATCTAGCATGACTTTACATAGTATACATGTCTATGTAGTATAGAATATGTATAAATATGTATATATGTACATATATAATGTGTATCTAGATAATGTGTATATAGGTATGTATACAGACACATGCACAATTTTTTAAGAGAAGTTGCCTTGATGAATTTATTTGGGTGTAGGTTCAAACCAAGCGACTATTAAACAGCACAGGCTCTATTTATAGAGACAGACAGGTGTTGAAGTCAGATCGGAATTCTCTTAGCCTTGGTCACACTGTGTTTTACAGTACATCATCTGTGATTTCATTTGCGTACTAATGAGGATGCATGAATTGATTCACAGGTACTTCTTGGAAGAACCATGATGATCTCTACTTGATCAGGAATACACATTAAATTCTTTAATTTTTGTAACAAAACAAACATTGACACTTACCTCAATTCTCATAATAACAAATGGTTTTTGTAAAGTGCTTATCTACAGTGACCTTGGCCTCAAATTGGAGCCTAACTGGCTCCTGTGCAAAGTGCCAAGTGATTGATCCATAGAGTAAATGTTGCAAATTCTGAAGGACAAGAGATCCCAGTCTAGGTGCAGATTGTCAGAGAAACCATGTTGATGATGAGAGGAATAAATGGGGCTTTGAAGGCAAGATGGGAGTGAAGCGGGCAGGAGGAAGACATGGTATGCGATGAGAAAAGCAGTTGCCAAGGAGGGAGGTGGATATGGTCACAGTGTGATCAGGCAGAGACAGGCCATTGCAGACTTGAAGCTCCATGTCGCTGGAGTGGAGTAGGATTCACAAGGCTTGATTGTTAATCTAGAGCTTTACTTCTTTATTATTATTATACTTTAAGTTCTAGGTACATGGGCAGAACACGCAGGTTTGTTACATGGGTTTACGCTTGCATAGTGGTTTGCTGCACTCAACAACCCATCATGTACATTAGGCATTTCTCCTAACGCTTCCCTCCCCTACCCCCACCCCCCCCAACAGGGCCCGGTGTGTGATGTCATCTACATGAGGCATTTCTCCTAACGCTTCCCTCCCCTACCTCCCACCCCTCCCCACAGGGCCCGGTGTGAGATGTTCCCTTCCCTATGTCCATGTGTTCTCATTGTTCAGCTCCCACTTATGAGTGAGAACATGCGGTGTTTGGCTATACTTTCAAAAGGAGTGCCAGGTTAATGGATGTCCAGGCAAGCCTTCACAAATAGTTTCAGTGGGGATTTTTATGATAAAACTATTATATTGAATAAATTATTTGAAGGGTATGATGACATTCGAGATTCACTGGAGTAGAAGGAAACACTGAAGGATGTTTTAGAGGCATCTAGAATAATCTATGTGCTATGATTGGAGTGAAATGAAAACTAGAACAAAGATGCTCTGTGGTTTTGTTGTAGTAGAAAAAGCATTGCATTGGAAAACAGTAAATTTCCTGTGGGCGAGGTGATATGCTGCTTTTTTTTTTCCATACTGTTCATCTAAATCAGCAATAGATACATATACAAGAGATATTTATCATTATCCAGTTGGTAGAATTTCAGTTGTGAAATGATCAGCACTTGTACAACCATAAACACTGAAGGTTTTGGACTGCACTCAGAGAATACATAATCCTGAGGTCGTTTCCAACTCTAAAATGTCAGAACTTAGTAAATGAGAAAGGTACTTCCTCTACATAAAATACTACATATTTTAACATGTAGTAATTATCTTCCATTTTGCAATGAAAATATAGTCCTATGGAAGTTGTAGATTTGGGAGGGAATTTCCATAGAAAGATAAATCTTTCCTCATCCAAACAGCTTTGGTTTATGAAATTTGTAAAGATAGGAATCTATCAATAGCATCTAATTTACATTTCATTAAAATTGTCACCTCTTGGTAGTGTGGTTATCTAGGATAAAAACATATTTCTATTTCCCACTCACAGGTATTTCCTAGTCCAAGGGCTTTCTAAAAATTGAACTCTGTTATTGAATAACTGTTTTATGATGTCATGGCCTCCCAGCATCTTAAGGGCATGGCAAAATAAAAACAATGAAAAAGAAAAGCACATTAAACAAAGAAAGACTAAGAAGTTGTTCAAACAAACAAAGATGTCAAAATCCATCATAAACATATTTGCATTCAGTGAACAAACACTTACTGGTCATTTACTACATGCTGGGTGCTGTTTTTAGTGCAGAAAATGTAGCAGAGAATTGAACAGAGGAAACTCCCTGTCCTTGCAGAGCTTATATACTTGTATGTGTGAAGTTTTAGAAAATAAGCTTCATGACTGAAACTCTTGATTCAGAAAATTCTTTAGCTTGAGGTTCAGGCTCAGTTATATTACTCAGTGAATAGAGTAGCCTATTTCACACCTTAGCCTTCAAATCCCAGAAGATGAAAAATATGTTTCTGCACAAAACGCTCAAATGTATTCCTGAAACAAATGGTGTGTGACATAAAAGCTCATTTTCAGATTGCTGCTAATTGTGTCTCTTACATATACTTTTGCTTCATTCAGTGTGAACTTATAATAGTAAAAAAATGGTTATACATTTCCAGGAGGAAACATAGGTACTGTCTGAATGATAGAAAATGTAATGGTTATTCCTTGTGTAGTGTTTTATCATTGGCTCCAATGGATTAGGACAACTTTCATGATGGAATTATGAATAATTAAATATTCACATGTGAAGCAAAGTGAGAAGAGATTAGAATCCTATTTAAGGGATACTAGAACTGTCAGATACTATGAATAAAGTATGTTGAGTGGAAAGTAACAAAAGTCCTGATTACCGCTCTGAAATATTATCATCGTAGTCACTGAAATGTGATTTTTTTCCCCTAAATGGCTGAAAACCTTGAGATATTCCTTTTTCCTCCTTTATTAAGTGGTAAAATAATGGATCTTGGTTAATGCATTTCCTTATTGCCAAATACAGCAATTATATGATGAAGCTGCTCTCTAAAGCAGTCGTTGTGTGGCCATGTTTCAGCCAGTTACATTATGGATCTGTGCAGGCGTGGCTACTAAAAACACAACCGCCCACTTCTTCAGACACTCCTTGACCAATTGCAGCTAGGAGGCATGGAGCTCTCCTTCACCCTGTGGAGGGGGCAGTCTCAGCTACTACCTCGTACTATTATAACATTAGATACAAAAGGCTGGCTTCTTTATGTCAAAGTAGGACTATTGTTGCGATACAGCTTAGACTTCAGAGATTCCTGGTGGGATCCGGGAGAAGCTAGTCTCCAGCTGAAGGCCACATATTTGTTTAGCTTCTGTTTCTCTGCTCTGTCTTTCCTGTGCCCTTCATGCCCTTTCTCCTGAAAGCAAGTTCTCAAATAAATCTCTGAAGTGAGAAATCCCACCTCTAGGCAAGGCGTGGTGGCTCGCTCTTGCAATCCCAGCACTTTGGAAGCCTGCGGTGGGAGGATTGCTTGAGCCCAGGTGTCGGAGATCAGCCAGGGCAACATAGTGAGACCCTGTCTCTGCCAAATATAAAAAATTGGCAGGACATGGTGGTGCACTCCTGTGGTCCCAGCTAGTTGGGAGGCTAAGGTGGGAAGGTCGCTTGAGCCCCAGAGTTGAGGCTGCGGTGACCCATGATGGTGCCGCCGCACTCCAGCCTGAGCCACAGAGCACAGGGAGATCCTGGCATGTCAACAACAAAACAAGCAAGTAAACGAACAAAACAAACAAACATACAAACAAAAAAACCCGATCTAATATGTAATGTATTTGTAGATGGAAGTAAGTTGCTGCATCGACGATTCCACTGCTTCTAGGCCTTTACTGGCTCTTTAAATCTGTAAAAACGGCTAAACCCTAAAACAACTCAGACAAAAGGCAGTTCCAGGGGGTTTCTTATCCTTTAATTTCCCATTTGCTGAGTTGCTTGATTAACCTTTTTCTCTCAGACTTCTGATGCCAGGTTGCAAAATTGACTTTGGTATCCTCTCATGGCCCCTTTAGCCCATTACATGTCGCTTCTGATATATTGAACTCTGTGCTGCAGCTTCCAGTTTCTTGAGCACTGCCAGTCCTTGTATTTTTCTTACCATTCTGCTGAGGATGCACCCTGTCCCCCAAAAGCCCTGCAGCAACTCCCTCAGAGAATGGAGGGTGCGGACACGCAGGGGAGCGGGCAGTAAGGTCGTGTAGTATTTTGTTTTGTCTCGGTGAAGTATAAGGAAAGAGAAACCAAAGAGACACATCTCTCATGATCACGTTTATTACAAAACAATATAAATAAGCTAAAGAGAAAGCACAGTAGTCCCCAAAGGCCTGAGAAGCAGCAGGGAATCTCTGGGAGAGACCCACTCTCAGAGCTTTCAGCTGGAGGGCTGAGGACTATAAAAACTGCAGGAGCTTAGGAAACCAAGAGTAAAAGCCCTAAGAAATCAGTACCAGAAGGCAGCACTCGCTGGCGTGATGCCTGCAGGTGAGAAAAGTGCACTTAACCATTTCCCCTGTTGTTTACCTCCCTATAGCCAAGTGAATAATCTTATATCTGACCTCAATATTTCTTTATTTCTTGGGGTAATTTATGTAGTGAACAAATAACTTATCTTTCCACTTATAGAGATTAAAAGCTCTTAAAACTAGTAACCAAATGCAATAAAATAGAAACCAACATTTTGTGTCTATTCACACAGTATAGTTCTTGTCTATTAGCAAAGTAGAGAACAACGTAAGGTTTTTGTTTGGGAAGAAGGGAGCTTGGGGGAGGAGCTGGAGGGCAAGTTTGATTCTATTGTCAGAATATGGTAAACAGTAAATAGCAACTAATAATTATGTATTTACTGTGCCAGGCACTCTTGTAAGCATTTTACCTGTCATATCTTATTGAATCTACATAGACACAACCTAAGAAATGGAGTATTATTCTTTTCTATTTTAGGAACAAGGCAACTGAAGTTTAGAGAGATTCAGCCTTAAGAGGTAAAGCCAGGAATAGAACTTGAGAGACTGCTCAGATGTAGCAAAGGTGAGCCAGCTCTCCTGGACATCACCTCTCCCTTTGTCTTTGTAACATAAATTTTGGCTGGAGCTAGGGGTGATGAAGTAACTTGGTGCTATGTCCCCTTTCTGGGTCCTGTGATTTACAGGAAGAAACAGCAACTCACCATCTTTCCGACCCACTTCCTGTTGCCTGGAAGGTGGATAGGAGGTTTGAGCTGAATTATTTGTCTTAGATTATAAGGTAGAAACCATTCATGTGGATGGCAGTGGTAAAAATAAAAGAAATCAAGCCCCTAATAATTGTGGCACTACATATCCAGTCCTGGACAGTTCAGGTTTATAGATGATAACAACACAAACTGCTATTTTGCTTGAGACATGTTCTTTCATAACATTTCTTGAAGCTGCCTAACTTACAGCCTGATTAATTCAGAGAAGCAGAACAACACATTAGAGGAAGTATTGGACTGGACGTCAGGAGCCTGGAAATGTAGACATCTCACTGAGGCAAAAAGAAAAGTATGGTTGTAGACAAATTATGGGATAATGGGTAAAATGGTGAGTTAGAATAGACAATACTGAAGGTCTTTTCTAATTACAAAATGCCATAAAAATAACTCAAAATAGGAATAAAAGTGACTATTCAGATTCCATCACTTACTACATTTGGAATTTTAATAGTCTGTATCTAGATGTTAAGTGTCAGCCTAACATCATCCTTTTCATGGAATTACTTACACAAAATAGATTCTGTTTCAACAAAATAGAGTATGTTTTCAAATTTGCTTACAGATTCACCAATGGAATTAAACGGTGTGTAAATATTGTCACTCATATCATAAAGCATTTTCTAAAAAACTGAATTTTCAATTTGCCTCTTTAAAATGGGAAAACTGAATCCATTACCAGAATATTTTTAATACTTATATATTTCTCATGTCATTTGTCATCCAGACCTTACACAATTTCTTTCTATACAGAAAAATATCAATATTGACATAAGTATTTGTAATGCTTCAAATATGTGGGTTAAGTGGGAAAGTCCATCAAAGCCTGAACCCTTTGAGGGCAGTACCCCATACCAGTTTCAGTCACTGCTGTGTTTTCTCTGTGCAGCAATGTTCCTGGCAATATAGAAATTCCATATGCATTTACTGACTGAATGGATGGATGAATGTAACTACTTCATTGTGACAGATAATTAACATGAATTGTTGATGAAAATACCTACAGTGGAAGCTCTTTGGGAATATAATCCTAAAATACAATACTCATTACAAAAAATGAGTTTCTATTTAGTCATTCAAAAATAATTTCTAAAATAAACAATTTTGATTTTTCTTTTTCTTATTTGATGATTTTTTATTTAATATAATCATCTATCTTTAATCTTAATATTCTCTTTTGTGTCTTGTACCATTTTGAATTTAAAATTTTTCTCTAGTCTCAAAGGGCTTGGGAATTCATGCTAAGCCTTACATCTTCGGCTCAATTTATCTATAATAAATTTTCTGAATTATTCTCTTTAGCCATCACACAGAATAAAAAATCCAAATGTTTACTTTGCTATGCGAAGGATGCTTGCTCCCTGGGCACAGACAAGTCCTACTTCAAAGGTCTGCTACGACTGTTGACTCCCTTTCATTCCAACAGCCATACTAAATTGTTATATTCTGGAGAATTTTTCTACCTTCTAAAAGAAAAGGAGAATTAGAATGATCCCAAGAGCTTTGAATACCCACATTAAATAAAGAGAAGCAGCTGAATTTTATGAAAGGTACATATATATGCTTTTTGTTTTCCATGTATGTTGTGTATTACTCATTACATGTCAGCTACATGGAAGAGCCTATTGAAAATAACACACTTTCTAGTTGGTATGTGTATTTGGTTGGTGAAGAAGCTTTTTTTCCAACCAGATTATTTTTTCAATGATCAGGAAATGGTGTGTTTGACTCCTATTTCCTGCATATCATCTCACAAGAGTAACCTTTCAACAGCTGTGAAGCAGTAAATGAAATATTGACTGAGTTACCTGTCATTTAATTTGCAATGATTTCAGTGCTTTTCAAGTGCTAAGCAAGGCACAGGGTATAATTCAATTGTATCATTTCTTGTAATTTGAAGACGTAAGTCTGCAACTCACAAGTTAACTGGAACACAGAAAGGTTAATGGACGTTTTGAAAACTAATTAGTAAATAAATGTCATGTCATGTCTGATTAGTTGCTCAGCATTTTCTTGCTTACAACTTTTTCCTGCATTTTTATTAAAATTCTGTATAAAGTGTTTCATGAGTTTTATGAACACTTTCTAATTATTATTAGATTTATGCATTTAAATAGTATCAAGTCATGTTTGGGGAATAGGCTACCTTAGTTTTATTCCCTAGAAGTTATAACAAACTTGTTTTGTTACTGCTGTGCATATTTTTTCCCACCCAACTAGAAAGAGATTTGTGTTGAGTAGGAATTTTAGGCGTGCTGAATTCTAGACTAGAGCATCTAATATCTCTAATCGGTCTTAATTAACTTTTATGGGTAAGTTCTAATTTCCACTATGTTGACTCTATTTCTTTTTACAGAGAGAAACTATAGAACTTTATTAGAGTTGACCTGGGTTATCAGCCAAATCCTTCCTATCATTTATTGCAATTTGAACTTTGGAATTAGGAACACAGTTAAAATTGATGACCCTGGAAATTCTTATTATTTCCATCTTAGTTGTAAATTATCAGGCCTGGAACACAACTGTAATGCTCAAGGGTGACCAGCAAATAGGTGTAAAAAATAGTTCTATATTATCAGAGAGAGGCTGTCAGTCTCCAAAGTGATATACTACCATGCCAGCTATTTGAAGAGAAACATCGTTTCCATACATCCATCTACTCAGTTGTTCTTCAGGACATTTGGAGTCACACTTTTCCATTCCTTCTTACTTAGACTTCGTGTATGTGTTCAATCTGTTACCATATGCTGATGGTTTTCACAATAAAATCAGTTGTGAGTTAGTGCCACTTCACTTTATTTTTATGGCCACTGCTCCAATCAAAAAGTCTCCATGATATCTCCCCAGGATAACTTCAGCCTCTTCCCAAACCTCTCCACATGCATTCTTGATCTTCTAAAATTCATTTTTCACTAAATAGTTAGACTGTTATTGAAAGCATAAATTAGATCACCTTAGCTTCCCATTAAATATATTCCAAATTTTAACATTACCTTTAGAACAAAATCCAAATTCTTTATTACTCCAATCCATTTTCTGAAAGTTTGCAACTGCCCTATCTATGTGTTATACCTAGACACATTGGGCTTCTTTTAGTTTCTTAAACAATTATCCGGATTTTATTGTCGTTGTTTATTTTGAAACCTCAGGACCCGTGCGTGCTGCTTCGTTTGCTGTAACGCTCTTTCTTCCTGATTTGATAAGGTTTGGTCTTACTCATTCTTCAACTCGCATCGTAAATTCAGTTCCTTAGGAAATTCTTCCAGACTTTCACAATCTAAAATAATCTTCCAACCATTCCGTTCCTATTTTGTTTTGGATTAGTTGTCATGGCACTGATACATCTTGTCATAGTGTGTGCGCTTGTTTACTTCCCTCCCTAAAACCTGTCATTTCACCAACCTCTCAACTTCATGAAAAGACCTACGCTGTTTACTAAAGTCTGTGCTGTTTACGCTGGCACTAGCACAGATATGTGTTCAATCATTAAAATGTAAATTTTCTGACATGATTGACTGCTTTTCTGAGACATAAATATATTTTGTGTTTTTTTGGGAGACTAAAGGGATTTGAAGTGGAATGAAAACCTGGGAATTCTTTGGAATAATTGGTACATGTGCGCATCTTTGGCAAGCTCTTCCTTCTTTTATCAGTACTTAATAATTACACTTGAATTTGGTTGAACTTCATGAAATATTAAGAGACAACTTGTTAATAAAGCAGAGCGAAATGAATTAAAACTTAGTGCATTAGAAAGAACATTACCTCAAACAAATATACGAGAAAAAAACAAACAACCCCATCAAAAAGTGGGGAAAGGATATGAACAGACATTTCTCAAAAGAAGATATTCATACAGCCAACAGACACATGAAAAAATGCTCATCATCACTCGCCATCAGAGAAATGCAAATCAAAACCACAATGAGATACCATCTCACACCAGTTAGAATGGCAATCATTAAGAAGTCAGGAAACAACAGGTGTTGGAGAGGATGTGGAGAAATAGGAACACTTTTACACTGTTGGTGGGATTGTAAACTAGTTCAACCATTATGGAAAACAGTGTGGCAATTCCTCAAGGATCTAGAACTAGATGTACCATATGACCCAGCCATCCCACTACTGGGTATATACCCAAAGGATTATAAATTATTCTACTACAAAGACACATGTACACGTATGTTTATTGCGGCACTATTCACAATAGCAACGACTTGGAATCAACCCAAATGTCCATCTGTGACAGACTGGATTAAGAAAATGTGGCACATATACACCATGGAATACTATGCAGCCATTTACCACCACGCAGTGCTAGTAGTGCCTCCGAACTGGGAAGTCAAAATGGATATTTGTACAGCTTGAGAGTCAGGACTTGAGTGGCTAAAAATGAGATTCTCAAAGCAGGCAACTGATTGGAACTGGGAAGTTTATAATATAACAATCCATGATTGGTAGATAGAGCAAAGTAAAGATTTTAAATAGCGAATTTTAATCAGTGAATTACTTATGATAACTCAACTATTTACCCAGGTGAGCCCGATTCTATCTTCAATAAATGGATCTGCAGAAACTGCCTAAAGCAGAAAGCAAAGTTATTTATTATTCTGCAATCTTACCTTTCCCGGGCAAAACTTTTCTGTTGCAAGCAGCGCAGTCATGTTTACACAGGTGATTTCGATTATTAGTGCTATTAACGATGCCATGTTTGATGATGGCGGTCACAGTGTGTCTATAGAATAATAATACTCTATTGCAGAAAATTATTTGGCTATATTATTTGCAAGAAAGACAAAAGAGAGACAATTCCACAATGCATTTAACTAACTGACAAATGGAATGAGAGAGAGAGGAATATTTGCTGCAGTGGACTTTTCAATTTAGACCACCATTTCTCAAAGGATATTTGAAGAACATTCCTTCTACGAAAACTTCAAGATATTATGATAGAATCTGTCTTTACATACATTGGAAGTCACTGAGTTAAATAATGTCAAACTGGTACTTCCCCCTCTTCAAGGCATTTCAGAGTCTTTAATATGTTAAGGTATGTTGTAAGTTTCCAACAGTAAGATAAAACAAGGAAAATTTGCCACGTTTATTTGACCAAAGTACTCTTACATTGTGGAGGGACCTCCCGGGACCAGTGAATAATGGAGACCTCTTTATGAAATGCTGTTATCAGTTAACAGAATTATGTAATATCAAAAAATTGTATTCCCGCCAGCAGAGGTGAAGAAAAATATACAAAAACAAGCAAACAGAAAAGAAATTATATAGTTACACTGCTTTTAGCTTCAAAACCAGGTGTGAATAAAAACCTATAACCCAGAATATGAGAAATCACATATTGGAATGTAAATAGTAGTTTACCAAGATTACTTGATGATCCTTTTGGGAACAAATAAAATAATCTAGTTCTGAGTACCGTTTTTACTTTGAGTATTTGTTGTATACTGAAATTAGATCTGTATAAGCTGCATTCCTTTTCATTAGAGAGCAAAAGTCATACTGGCTGTGAATGAAAATTTCAAATATACCAGTATTTTAGGGAAATGTTGTCAGTGTGGAAGGAGTTAACAGTTTTGCATGTAGGAGAGGTTGGGTTGCCGTATCTTTATAATATTCACTATGGAACCCATCTGACATGTGCTAGCACTGCCTTTCTTAAGGAGTATGGCCTTGAACAAGTTAATATCCCTGGACTTCAGTTTACTCATGGGTGAAATCAATGATGTAGGAATGCTCTCAGAATAAAATTTGTTAATATATCTGGTAAAGCACTTGAAACAATATTTTGCAAATTCCAAGTACTAAATAGTACTAAAAATGGAGAAAAGTTTTTAAAAAGTTTTTTTTTAACTTCTACCCATTTTCTCTAATAAATTTTTATATTGTTTTCGGTCTTTTCAGTATATTCCCTGAATCAAAGTCCATGATGTTTAAAAATATCATATTGCATGTTATTTTCAAAAATTGACTCCATGGGTAAAAAGTAAGCAACAACTTTTATTCTTATAATCCACCTGAATTATTAGAGCTATGTAAATCCCAGATACTATAAAGGTGATAAGATACTTACGCTTATAACCAGCTGCAGGCTTGGCCTTTCATAGCATATTCTTTCCTGACTGATTGTAGCTGGGCACAATATGATGACTGAAGAAAGGAGTTCTTATCAGTGGCACCCTTCCTACCCCTGCAGCCTTTTGATTAAGTTGCTGAGGTATGAACACCATCTATAATTGTATTCTTGTAACTGAAGATAGATGACCAAATTTGTCATCAGGTTGCAAGAGTTATTAACTGGAGTTGTGCTCATAATTTCCAATGCCACATTAAAGGAGTAAAAAGAAAAAAATCTACCTTCAGCTGGTTGAGGGAGTGTTTGAAAGAGACATGAAGTGAAAGAGCCAGGTGTCAGGCAAGAGATGAGTTGGTTTCCTTTGCCAGTGAACAGCTGTAGATCTAGGCAAGAGGAGGAAAAAAGAATACATTTTTGCTCTAGATGAAATTAATATAAATCTACAGTTATACCCAGATGGTGTGATTTCACAATTTGGATTTTATAACACTTGGTTTAGTGATAAAATGGTCAATTTCTGTACCAGATCATACTTGTAAATTCTCTAGCAAAGTGTCATGTTTTTCATGTAAATACTTCCAAAGCAAAACTTATTTTTAGCATCAACTATAGGAGAGAACTCATGAGCATCCTCTTTTGGAGTTGCTTATGTAACTGTTTTCTGTAAGAACTGCAAAAGAAAAAGAAATTAAAAGAAACAAAGATGTAAATAAGGAACATTCAGTTAAGATGATTGAATTAGTTTGAGGCTAGGATAAAATCCTCAGTGGATGCTTTGAAATTGTGACTTGGGTTTAAAATGTGACTCCTTAAAGATGCTGTCAGGTGCAGATCTTCCATTCATTAAGCAAGTGTTTACTGGGTGTCCTCAATATAGCAGGCACCATTACAGACCCCAGTGAAATGGCTGTGAACATCACAGAGATGAGGTTTTATGTGAAAGGCAGAAAAATATCAAATAAAACAATGGTATGTTGTTGCTAATGAGAAGCAAGTTATGGGTTTAGAGAGAGCCAGAGGACTGGGGCTTATGGTGGTTTTAAATAAAGTGATGAAATGTCACCAACAGGGTGACATTTGAGCAGAGACCAGAGGTAACTTATTAAGCAGTTCATGAGACATCAGCTGTATTTTAATACCAAATGTAATCACTGAAAAATAGATGTGTTAAAGTGAGTTAACCGACCTCCATTCATACAGTGAATATGAATGGTGGTGAGCAGTCTGGGATTATACAAATTGGTTTGGCCAATCTAAGCCTAACACTTGAACCAAGAGTGGATTCATTTCCAAATGATCAACCAAATGTATCTGATGCTACTCAATGTGTTTGATGTACCCGAATGTATTTGATGCTACTCAATGTGTTTGATATACTCAAACATGTCTGATGCTGCTCAACGCATGAATGAAAGGGGAAGGCATCTAGGGAGACAGCCATCACTGTTTATGAAAACGATTAGGGTGGTTCTAACATACTAGCAATATAAATATTTAGTTGACAAATGCTATTTGCATTAGTCACAGTTCTCCAGAGAAACAATTCCAATACATATTTACATGTGCACACACACACGTATATATGTATGGCTGTGAACATTATGAAGATGATACTTTATGTGAAAGATAGAAAATTTCAAATAAAAATGGTATGTTGTTGCTGGTGAGAAACATATATGTATATATACACATATTCCTATACATATATGTGTATATGACATAATGTGTGTATGTATATGTGTATATATATGCACATACACATATATACACATATGTATAACATATATACACATATATGTTTAACAAATATATACGTATATATGCACACACAAACAGAGAGAGGGAGAGTCTTTTTGTTTTGCTTTTTATTTTTTTTAAAGGAATTGACTCACGGGTTGTGAAGACTGCAGGTGGCCTCTAGGGCAGGCCTATAGGCTGGAAACTTGGGCAGCGGTTAGTGCTGTATTATTGAAGTGGAATTTTTCTTCTACAGGAAATTTTAGATTTTGCTGTTAAGGTTTCCAACTGATTTGACGAGGCCCTCCCACATATCAAACATATTCTTAACTGATTTTAGAGTTAATCACATTTACAAGAGACCTTCATAGCAACACCTAGATTAACGTTTGATTAAATAATGGGTACTACGATCTTACCAAGTTGACACATAATACTGTCACAGAGCAGCCTCTTTTACAGATGCATGTGTGTTTACTAGAAATGTGTATCAATTTTAAAGACAGGTATGTTCAGTACATGTTGTGGATAAATATAATGTAATGAAGAGCATCACTTTAAAATTTTATTCTTATTTATTTATTTATTTTTGAGACAGGGTTTTACTCTGTCACCCATGCTGGACTGCAGTGACATGACCACAGCTCCCTGAAGGATTGACTCCCTGGGCTCAGGAGATTCCCCCACCTCAGCCTCCTGAGTCGCTGGTACTACGGGTGCGCATCACCGTGCCTGGCTAATTTTACAAATGTCTTTTGGAGATAAGATCTTGCTATGTTGCTCAGGCTGGTCTTGAACACCTGGGCTCAAGCCATCCACCTGCTCGGTCTCTCAAGGTGTTGGGATTACAGACATGAGTCACCATACCCAGACCATGAACAATATCTAAGATACTATCTAGTTACCAGTATTTTACAGCCACTAAGAGTAACAATACTATCATGTGAGAGGAGAGAATACAAATTCTGAAAAGGGCAACAAATAATTGTTTACAGCCAAAGGTAAGTATTAGCATATATAACCATCAGTATTATATACTATTTATTTTAATTGGAATATAGAAAAAAATTCAAGTGAGATGGCACATCCATTCCAGTAACTTAGAAATCTCTCTCGGTGTGAAAGACTACAAATTCATGTTGAGTAGGAAGTAGTTTGGATAAATTTCTAGTAAGTTACATGCTTCACTCTCAGGAGAACACTTATCTTGAAAGAAGAAAAATGGAATAGAGTCAACAAAGTTTTAGAAACCATAAGACAAATGATTGAAAGCAAAGTAGCATACTCTCAGATGTAATGTGATATGCTATAATAGCCAGTACATAAATCATTAATAGCAATCTATAGCTGTCTACAAAATAAAGTGGTAATTATACCAGTATATTCAAGAGATTCATCTTTAGTAGGAGTAGTTTTACTTTTGCAGATCTATCTCTTTGGCTTTTTACTTTGGTTGCCAGGTTGTGATTGTAGTGATATGAATTTGAGAAGCAAGGTCTGATAGACACTTTGATTTAGTATTTCTAAATATAAAAATCAAGTCAGCATCTATTTTTTATTAGTTTATTATAAAATTTGCAGTTGAGTGACTATGAGGACCATCAGATCCATAGATAAGACTACTAATTGTCACTAAATAATGTCTTAAGAGAGTAGGCAGCAAAAACTATTTGATTTCTTATTTATATGATTAACACACTCCACTAATAACTTTTTGTTCCAACTTTATATTTTTGTAAGGCACAGAGTTTTCCAGTGTGTAAATGCAGGCTCAGTCAGAGACTTAGGGAACTGCTTACACGGTAGTTCTAGAGGAGTTACAACGTCAGATATGCTCTTTATAGATATACTGTAAAAGTTAAATTCAAGATATGGAAGTCTAGAGTCAGAAATAACTGCAATAGGCTACGTCAACACAAAAGGTGAGAGGTTGGAGAGGAGCGTGTACCTCTGTTGATGCAACTATTTAGTGATGCCTTTACTGTGGGGGTGGATACATGAACCCGTGTGTTAAAATTTTATGGACCTAAATACACACACACACACAAACACACACACATACACACAGAGAGAGAGAGGGAGAGAGAGAGAGAATGCATAAAACTGAGGGAACATGAATAAGATCCATGGACTGTTTCAACATCAATCAATATCCTGGTTGTAGTACTATATTCTAATTTTGCAAATTATTACCACTGGAAGCAACTAAGTAAAATGTACCCAGGAGCTCACTGTTTCCACTGTATTACTTGTATTACTTCTTAAAACTGCCTGTGAATCTATAATTATCACAATAAATATTTCAATTATAAAAAGAGAACATGGTAATCCATGAACCATTGAAGCAACAGAAATGGAAAGTTCAGGCTGACACTCAGGTGTAGGCTGGCACTTTGGGCAAATGGGGATGCCACTCACTAGGATAAAAAGTTGGGGAGAGATCAAATTTGAGAAGAGTCATTGTGCCTGTGGAGGCTGTCCATTGGTCAGTTAAGAAAATAGGTTGACCTGTAGCTAAAGGGAGAGGCTTCCACTGGTGATACAGGGCTTGTTCATCAGAAAAAAGCTAGTGTTTGCAGACATGAGAATGCATAAGATTGCCTGCTATTTATGGTTTTCTAATATTTTGGGGTTTTAGCCCTATCTGGAAGATAATGAAAATATAAACCATGAAAACTCATAAAGCTCAGAACAATGGCATAAAATATTGCTTTGGTATTCTCATTGAATTCCCCATTGTCCGTAATAAGATTATCTGTGAAAGATGACACTTGCTCTGCTCTGTTTCACCAAGAGCCTCTTGGGATGAGATCTTTCTACAAAACTCAGTCCTCAGGAACTGGTCTCCAAAATTGAGGGCTGAAAAATTTAAGTTCTAAACATTGATGCAGAATTTCTGAATTTAAAACATTTCTTTATAACTACTGTTTTACCATACAAAAAAAAAAAAAAAAAAATTGAGTATTTAAAGACCAAAGGAAGATGTAATTGAAAATAAACTATAATAATGAGAAATGGTTTATAGATTTAAATTTAACAGTTCAATTGAAAATCACAGAGAATACTATTTTATTCTTTCTCTTGGTTTTATAAGATATTTAAAGATGCCTATTGTATAGACAATTCTCATGCAACTGAAAGCAACTTCCTGGAATAGTAGTATTAATCACTTTCCCACGTTATTTAGGTTGAGGTCAACAACAATAAAATGAATCAATAGTAGATCTTATAAAAGGCCACAATTTAAAAAACCACGAAACTTTTTGAATATATACTGTAGTCAGCAAATATTGCAGTTACTTTCTTATAGATATTTGTATCATATGATATGAGTTACTATTAATATGAAAAAGATTTACCCTGAGCCAGGCACAGTGGTTCATGCCTGTAACCCCAGCACTTTGAGGGATGGAGGTGGGAGGATCCCTTGAAGTTGGGAGTTCAAGATTAGCCTGGACAACAAAGTGAGACCTCCTCTCTGATAAAAATGAAAAGAAGAATAATAAAAAATGGCCAGGCATGTTCATGCACACTTGTAGCCCCAGCTACTAGGGAGGCTGAGACTGGAGGATTCCTTGAGCTCAGGGAGTCAGGGACACAGTGAGTGGTGATTGTGCCACTGCACTCCAGCCTGGGTGACAGAGTGAGTCTCTCCCTCACATACACACACATGCACACACACAGACACACACACGCACACACACAAGGTATGGTTGAGTTCTCTAGGATTAAACTGTATTAATCCGTTAGGCCAGGTGCAGTGACTCACACCTGTAATCCCAGCACTTTGGGAGGCCAAGGAAATTGGTCTTGATCCCGGAAATTCCAGACCAGCCTGGGCAATATGGCGAAATCCCATCTCTACAAAAAATAAATGCAAATATTAGTCAGGCTTGATGGTGGTTGCCTGTAGTTACAGCTACTAGGGAGGCTGAGATGGGAGGACCACTGGACCCCAGGATGTTGAGGCTGCAGTGAACCATGATCATGCCACTGTACTCCAGCTTGGGTGACACAGTAAAGTTAATTTTTGTGTTAGTCCATTCTTGCATTGCTATAAAGAAATACCTGAGACTGGGTAGTTTATAAGGAAAAGAGGTTTAGTTGGCTCATGGCTCTGCAGGCTTCGTTGGAAGCATGGCCCTGGCATCTGCTCAGCCTGTAGAAAGATCTCAGGGAGCTTTCCTCGTGGAAGAAGTCCAAGGGGGCACAAGCATCTCACATGGTCAGAAGGGGAGCAAGGGAGAGAGTGGGGTGGGGAGGTACCACACACTTAAAACAAGCAGATATCTCAATAACTCACTATTGTTAGGACAGCACCAAGTCATGAGAGATCTGCCCCCATGACCCAAGCACCTTGCCCCAGGCCCCACCTCTAACATTAGGGATTACAACTCCATGTGAGATTTGGCCAGAACATATAATGAAACTGTATCTGTTTGTGAACCAAAATATGCAATTGATCAGAATACCTCTAATTCCTTCTTAAATCAAAGTTTCTTTTATGTGTGCACGTGCACGCATGTGTGTGTGTGCGTGTGTGTGTGTCTGTGTGTGAATACCTCATACAATTTAGAAATAACTTATATGTGTTCTTATGATGGTCATTTCTTAGGTTTATTTCTTATAATATCTACTTTGCCCTAAACTTCGTTCCAAGGAGACAGAGATAAAAATGCATTGACTAAATGGAGAATAAGAGAGTGTCAGGCACATTATTATATGATGTTTACCTAATTGATTCTCACACATTGTAAGGATTCCAAGGAAATTGCCACCAAATGCACACAGTTATTTCTGTACTTTCCACATTGTATGTGCTGGTCACTACTGTATAGTGCATTTCATAGTGCGCAGTTCCTTCCTCTCACTTATGTCAATGCATCCTCTGTATGTTCCTAAGTCATCAAATAAAGGGTTATGGAGTGGGGGAAAGATAAAAAGATGTTTGAAAGAAATTTTTCATTTTAAATTTATGCCTGTACCATTGGAAAATAGACAAAAATGTTTCACAGATTTCAACACTTGGTATATTTTATTAACTCTCTTGGAAATTTTTGTGGAAAGTCATATTTTCTGTTTTTTCTCTCATCATCCACTAATCTCAAATTCGTACCCTTTTAGTTTTTTTAATCCTAACATACAACTACAGCAAAAGTTGCCTCTTCTTTTATACTAAGCTTCTTATCAAAACTAGACACTTTTTTCTTTAATATAAAAGTTTCTCCATTTTATGTTTAAGTGCCTTTGTAAGATATAAGCATGATTTCAATTTGGATCCATTTTAATATTTTTTAATCTGTATATTTGATATTTGATGTTCACATTAATGCTTATTCTAGGTTCTTTTTTTTCTACATCACTAATCCTCAAAAGCAATACATTTTATCCAACTTTATATTAACAGGTAACTGTTTTAAAGAAGTTTCAGTTTCAGAAAGCAAAGCAGTGTTACATTCTTACATTTTAAAAATCAATTTAAATGTGACATTTACTGAGTAATAGAAAATGATTTAAACTTTTACGTAACTTATAATACGTTATAAATGTCGCCTTAACAAAAAGAAAATTGTATTGATTTCAAATATGAAATATAGCGATCTGTGGTTATTCATAGTTATTTGCAAATGTACCTTTTTCTTTCATAGTTCTATTGTTATTGTATTTAACTTTGCTCTGTTCATTGATCATTCCTTCATCTCCTTTTTTAAATTTTCAGATATTTTTCTAAAGTGTGTAGTTTACTTTAGTTTTCTTGTTTGATTCGTCTTCCTCACCACAGATTATTCTCAACATATAACTGAATATACTCCCAAAAAATTATTTTTCTGAACAGCTCTACCTAATTCAGATGACCTACTTTAATTTATTTCTCCCTTATTTTTTTCTACTAATAAATGTTTGACTGTAATTGAGTGTAAGCTGTAATGTAGGCTTGGAATTTTTCAGCAATGACTATTGTTTCCTTTATTTTGGAGAGAAAAGTCATCACATTTTATCAACTTTTCTTTGCCCCTAATGGTCATGATTTTGGATAAAAAGACTAAGAGCATCATTTCAGATACATTTCCTTCTCTGTTGACTAAGACTGAGTATTATTTTTGTAAAGATTAAATAGTTCTCATTTTAGACACAGTTTGGGTGACCTAATCTCAGTGTGCTTTGTTTTCTTGGCTGTTGGTGTTTTTTGTTTTGTTTTGGTTTTGTTTTTTAAAAATATTCTTCTTTCAGGAAAAATAGGAGAGAACGTATGTCATAAGATCCAACTAAAAGAACTTGGGATCAGAAATTATAGTAAATTAATTATAATCTCCACCTCCTCATCAATGTTAGTCATTAACAATTTATTTAATTCTCTGCACTTAGTTCCTTATGTATGAAGTGTAATGTTTATTCACTGCATGCTTCTGAGCAGATACAAGAGGAAAGAAATGGTGGGGGGGCAGTTACAGAAAGCTCACAAATGTTTATTCAAATCCAGATACTTATTTGGATGTGTCTGTTTGAGAATCAATTCTATATAGATTCTCATGTGTCCACACATCTTGTAAGCAGAGGCCCTCATGACACTTGTTATAGCCTATGTTTTTAAGATAGCCAGCCTGGAAAGTTAGAGAGAGTGTTTTCCTCCTGAACAGAAGAAAGTAGGTTTGTTTACTGTTCAGTACAGTAAAGATAATGTCCCTCTCTGAGACAAATGTACAGAAGCTTTGCTTTCAGTCCGCCTAAGACATGGTGGTTCCCTATGCTTTGGGCTCCTTAGCTGTGATGCAGACTCACTGTGCACAAGGCGTCCCTCTGGGCCCGCGTTCACACCTCCTCCCACGTGACTTGGTCAACAAGGAAGACCCAAGTGAACAGGAAGCTTATGCTGCCTGCTAAACCTGGGTGATAACGTCCCTCGTGTCTGACCCAGGAACCTGGGTGATAACATCCCTCGTTTCTGACCCAGGAACCTGGGTGATGACGTCCCTCGTGTCTGACCCAGGAGTCTGACAAACTTGTCAGCAGGGTAAAACTTAGACTTTTCATAGTTTAGGACAGTCTGGTATGAAATTGAAATGGTAGACAACAGAGATCTTTATTGATAAAAATAAATGATAAGATTATTCTGGATTCCTAAAAATGTCCAGACCTAGAAAACACATTTGCCAGTTTTTATGTATAGTTGAAACCATAGAAAGTATCACCGTGCAGAAAAGTGCAATGCTGGTCCAGATGAAGAGCAAGGATAGGTGTGTGTGGAACCCCAGTGCTGATGCGTGAGATCCACATGACCTTGTGGATGGTGCTAGAGAGATGTGGTCACTTTAGTAAATGCAAAAGGTGAACATTTAGTCTAATTTATATGAATCACATAGGACTGATGTTATTTAGTATGGGAGGTAGTGCCCATGGAAGTAGAAAAGAAAATAATAAAAACTCATGTTCTCTAAGTCAAAGGAGAAAATAATTCTCTACAATGACCAGTCATATCACCAACATCTACAGAGGTCAGATTTGAGGAAGACTAAAGATAGATCTTTGCTTTGATTAATATGTGGAAATTGGAAATATTTCAAGATCATTTTCATGTGAGAGGTGAGGGTATGAATCCAAATAGAATGGATTAAAAAACCGATAGTGTCAAATATGTATTTTTAAAGATAAAATCAGGATTTATACAAATATAAAACAGACCTATATCAAAGTTTTTATTTAATTCGTTAATGAATGAATGAACCAGTAAGAGAGCACAATTAGTTCAAAAACAATTTTAAAGGATCACACAGTAATGCTGAAATGATTTACCATCACACACAATTTGCATTTCTGTTAGTGTTCTACATCTCACTGAGTTATGAAGTAGCTCAAAAACAGTGAAAGATAGCAATAAACCTGAACGCCACACTAGAAAGAACCTCATACTATTTTTTTCCTATTTCCAATTTTTTTCCCGCAATTTTCATAAAATAGGATAAAAGGAAATATTGAAAGTGAGTGTAGAAAAAATGTAGGGCCTCGAGACTAATTTTTGCAATGTCATATAGTATGAAAGGTACTGAATTGGGAGTTGGGGAAGGAACAACTAGATGATTGTATGATCTCGGGATTTAATTCAACTTTACGTCTGAATTTCTTGAGTTTCAACAGAAGCTTAGTTGTGCTTAAATTTTTCTTTTAAACTAAATTTTGTGTGTGTATGTTTGTGTGTATAAATGAAAGCTTCCTGTGAATTCTAATATAAAGAGAGCTGTTCTGTTTGAAGTGGTGGAAGAGAACCTACAGTACCCCTCCTTGAATTCCTTATTTACCTGTAGAGTCCTGTGGCAGTTTTTGGAAATAAAATTTTAATTTCTTTTGTGGTTTTAGAAAGGTGGCACAAATTTTTCTTCATCAGATAATACTATATACCATTTTTTTTTTTTTTGCAGAACTATGCTTGCTGTCAGAGTTTAAAGTTATGTTCACAATTTGGATTTAATAAACAGTTATGTTATTTTGTTGTATTACGAGCACCCCATCTCCAACATGCCCAAGTTGACTCTAAGAGATGAAATACAATTTCAATCTGATGTAAATTAAATTAAATTAATGAAAAATTTAACATAGAAGAATATAAATATGTCTAAAATTATTTTAATTGTTCTGTTTGGTTCTGTATTAAACAAGCTCTCACCTCACAGTAGAAAAAATACTGTGTGTATTTCTTTTTAGTAGATTGTATGTATTAGAATGTATTTTTCATGTATAATTTATTTGACATATTGTATTTAAAATAGCAATTCCTGGTGTACTGTTTTTATTTTATAGATATAGTAGGTAGTACTTGAGAAAGACCATTATATAATTGGTGAAGAAAATGATATGAAAGTATTTTATAGAAAAGGTAGCTTTCTTTTAGAGACACATTAAATATGATTTTTGGAGGAGATGTATAGAATGGCTCATTGAAATACAAAGATACCTTTAGAAATTATTTTTATTCAATTGTCTTTCTGCAGAGCATGCTTGTCACATTTGGAGCCTGTCACGTGGTGAAAGGGGAATTGTCACATTGTTCTAATCAACAGAGCTACGCAAATAGAGTAAAAATGATTTTCTACTTCAGTCTCGCTTACCTTTGCTTATAATTCTCCTATGTTGCCTTATATTTTATACTTCAGTAAACTAGACTATTGTATTTAAAAGCTAAGTCCAGAACACTTAATACTTATTAAATATCATAATGTAGTTAGTATGAAAGAATATGAGTATTTGGTGACATACATGAAATTTAATGAGCTTTGCTTTTTTTCCCCATCAATTCATTTACTAGGTGATTTCACTCTGAGATAATGCCAAAAGGTAGATATCACATTAAAAAAATTGAATTTCAGTGCACTCTCTACTTTTTCAAAGGACAGAGATAAAGTTTTTCTGGACTAAGAAAACAGCAAAAGTATGTAAAATGGAAAAGGTTGTTTTCATTGACTTTGACAGAGCTGAGTTTCTGGCTTTGGTAGAACCTTGGGTCTTGTTTTTCTGGACTGCTCCTTTACTCTCCGTTTTATAACCTTTGGTCTCCCTACTTATATACTTGGGGTTGCCTCTGAAGCTGGACGTTAGCTTTTCTAACCTCCCACCTTTTCTAACCTCCCACATGTAATATTTGAAAAACGTAAACTTACTGCAGACAAAATTGAGAATAAGTATATTCCCTGATAGTCTTCAAGAATCTTAGGCTCTAAAATCATATACAAACTCAGATGTTTCCAGGGGTCATAAAAGGTAACAGAAATGTAACAAGATCAAGTTTAAGAAACAACAGAGAATAATCAGGACTTTGGGCTAACTACAGAGCTATTATGCTTGGTAGGGCACAGTTACTGCATACTTCTACGAAATTGGTTCCAAATCTTCTAAAAATTTAAAAAGTTGGAAATTCAAGTTTTTATGTAAAATCTCTTGGCTGTTAAATATTGGGAACTACTTTAGAGCAGCAGCAACCACATCACACAGACTCTCTGCATGCCAAACTCAGTATGCCCTAGGTCACCAGTACCAGATAGGATTGATAGACCCAAGAAATCTCCTGAATATTATATTTCAATCATCCATGTAGCCACACTCTCGGCCGTCAGTAAGCACTGTTCTCCTGGTTACTACTTAACTGTAATACTAAAGTGCTTGCTTCTCCTCTTTCTAAATATATTTCCCACAGTGGCAAAAATCATCAACAAGCACTATTCAATCATGGCACAATATTCCTTTCTTTGTGGAAGGGTCTTACTCTGTCACTCAGGCTGGAGTCGTGCAGTGGCACGATCATGGGTCACTGCAGCTTGGAACTCCTGGGCTCAGGCGATCCACCTTTGCCTCTCAAATAGCTAGGACTACAGGCATGCATCACCATACCTAGCTAATTTAAAAAAAAAAAAAAAGTGTAGGTACAGGGTCTTGCTGTGTTGCCTAGGTTGATCTCAAACTTCTGGACTCAAGGGATCCTCCTGCCTTGACCTCCCAAAGTGCCTGGATTACAGGTGTGAGCCACCCTGCTCGGCCCCGCACAGTATTTCTTAGCCTACAGTGAGAACCAATTTGAGGAGGACTACTGGATTGGAATTCAAAAGATCTAGGTTTCATGAATTTGAACAAGTAATGAAAACTTTCATGAAATAAGTTCCACTTTACAGTTTTATTGCAATGACAAAATGGGACAATTCATGATAAAGCGCTGACCCAGCAATCCCATCATGGGTATATACCCAAAGGATTATAAATCATTCTACTATAAAGACACATGCACATGTATGTTTATTGCAG
Organism: Rhinopithecus roxellana; assembly: GCF_007565055.1. Lineage (NCBI taxonomy): Eukaryota > Metazoa > Chordata > Mammalia > Primates > Cercopithecidae > Rhinopithecus > Rhinopithecus roxellana. The sequence goes on from NC_044549.1 coordinate 594,098, forward strand.
CACTATTTACAACAGCAAAGACTTGGAACCAACCCAAATATCCATCAATGACAGACTGGATAAAGAAAATGTGGTACATATACACCATGTAATACTATGCAGCCATAAAAAAGGATGAGTTCATGTCCTTTGCAAGGACATGAATGAAGTTGGAAGCCATCATTGTCAGCAAACTAACACAGGAACAGAAAATCAAACACTGCGTGTTCTCACTCATAAGTGGGAGTTGAACAATGAGAACACATGGTCACAGGGAGGGGAACATCACACTCTGAGGCATTTCAGGGGATGAGGAGCCAGAGGAGAGAGAGCATTAGGACAAATACCTAATGCATGTGGGACTTAAAACCTAGATGACGGGTTGATGGGTGCAGCAAACCACCATGGCGCACATCTACCTATGTAACAAACCTGCATGTTCTGCACTTGTATCTTAGAACTTAAAGTAAAATTAAAAAATAAAAAGAACTAAAATATTAGTTACAGCCATAATTACAAAGTAATAGTACCCAACAATGACTTTTTAATATTCAGGTATTGTCTCTAGGTTTTTTTTTTTTCCCTTGGTGGTCTTCCAGACTTCCATAACAAAATAAAAAATTTTTGCAACTTAATATCCATGCACCTTTTCTTATAATTATAGCTCCTACTTTATAGTATATTTTCTTGCCTGGAAAATGTAACATGAATCCATTAAAATGTACATCTCTTGCTTTCTTAAATAATTAAAGTTATGATATATAAGTTTCCTTTCCTATGAAATGGTGCATGCAGTCAGACTTTTGGTTCTAAACCCTCTTCTGCGTTCTTCCCTTGTCACAACTTGATAAAATAGTTACAGATTCACAGTCAAAAGTACCAGAAAAATCACTTGATTCAATTTTGTCACTTTCCGAAGTTCAAACTGAAACCCAAAGATGATATTTTACTGGTTTGAGGTTTTAGGGTGACATAAGATAAGCTCTGGAATAGATTTTAATGCTCTTGTCGCCGTGTAGTAGTAGCCCACACCGCTCTTGTCCCCGTGTAGCCCACTCTCTGCTCTTCTCAGGGCCTCACGAATGACTTCAGGGGCTTTTACTTTACATGAGAACGCTGATCTCTCCATTTATAATCCAGAAAGCTGACCACATTTGTTCCCACCTCACTTGCCTTTCAAAATGGTACTTAATGTCTTCTCTGTATACTTTCCTCCCCATGAAAGATTTTTCCATAAACTTCTTTACTCGAGGGGAGAAAATACCACCTTGTGTTGAAACACTAGGCAAATATGCTATCTAAAGAAAATAAACAATTTTAAAACATGTATTTTCTAGCCAGTTGTTACGGCCTTGCATCTGGGCCCTCCTGCTGTCAACAGGCATCCTCATCTCTCGCGCAGGCTGAAGCCTGGAGGCAAGCAAGTCCCTGGGTGCTTTTTCTGCTTCGGAGCCTTTGCTTGATCCATGCCCCTGGGTGAGTCCCGTTCTCCAACATTCTGCCGGCGAAAGACTATATTCTCCTTTAGGATCTAACACAAACCACCCATCTTCGTCTAGGTGTCCTCAGCCTTTCCTAATCGATCTACTTCATGTTGATCTGTTTTAATATTAACTTGTGATAATATATTTGTTTCTGTTGAACTGTAGTATGTTTCATAAAAGTATCTTCAACTAGACTTAAGTTATTCAAAGGCTCGAGACATTTATTAATTTAAACAACGATGATAGTAATAGGAGCTCCCTTCTGCTTCCTTCTCTTGTCACCACTAGATAAAATAGTTATACATTCATAGTGGTAGACGGTGCCAGAAAAATCATTCAACTCAATTTCTTTACCTTCAGAGTTGAAAACTGGAACTGTTTTGTATTGTAAACCTTCCATATTTTGAGCACCTGCAAAGTGTTGTATTAGCTCGTGTAAGCATTACAGTAAGTTCATGAGGTGGATTCTGTTATGATTCCCATTGTACCGAAAGGAAAATGAAGATGCTGAGCTCACAGGTATGCAGGGAAGAAGGTCAGAGCTAGGGGCTGAACAAAGCAGCGCCAAAAGAAATGCTATTTGCATAAAAGAATTTAATGTATCTTTACCAGAACCCGTGGACAGATTGGCCTGTTCATGTTCTTTAACTTCTATGGTTTTCTGTTTCATTACTTTAAAAGTAACAAGGAAACAGCCTTTAGAAGGGGTCGGTGAGTTTATTAAACGATCAGAGTAAATAAGCTCTTCAATAGGAAAGCCTTCAAGAATACAATTTTACCTCTTCAATGAGAAAACGAAATATAAGATGCTGGAAATTGAAGGTTTTCAACTAAAAGGATAAAATATGAAGGAAATACAGAAGGATGTTGAACTGTGTCAAGTTGCCTTTTCTGCTTTTATTGAGACGTTTACGTGTTTTGTCCTTCGTTCCCTCAATGTGCTGTATCACACTGATTGATTTGCATATGCTGAACTATCCCTGCCTCCCAGGGATAAATCCTGCTCCATCATGGAGCAGGATCCTTTTAATGTAAATGCAAGTTTTAAAGGATTATTTTAGGGAAAACAGAGAAAGAGAATATAGAAAACTTTTTTCCCCCAAAATCAGGGGTTGACAAATTATTATCCATTGACCGAATTATGCCCCCTGCCTGTTACTCTAAATAAAGTTATTCTAGCACAAAGCCACTTCCACTAATTTACGTATTGTCTATAACTACTCTCACATTACACAGGGTAAAGTATCTGCCCTTTAATAAAATTTTGCTGCCTCTGTTCTAAATAAGAGAAGTTTTGTACCTTACATGTTCTCTCTCTTTATAGAATATTAAATACATTTGGAAAAACTATGTAAGTAAATGTTCCCAAGAGTCTACATGCAAGATCATGTTTGTATTTTCAGGAGTCATACAGAGTAACACTGGGGGTTTCTTACGAACATTCTCGTTATAACAGCTGGGACTTGGGCACTTCCATGATATGAATCGTCCAAGTTCTTTTAAACAGTGAATGACTGTTGATTTCTATTTTTCTACCAAACTTTTGTGATATATCAAAGAATAGTTTAGTTAAAATTGTGTACGTTTACGTTTCTGAGTATCTGTAAAACCCCATGGATTAAGTAACATTTTCTTACCTTAGATCTCTCAAATAAGTAAATGACTCTAATCCTTAGGAAATGGCTGTGCATTCAATTAGATATTTCAAAAATCCACATGTTCTTTTGGTACTTAAACTGAAATATTTTTAATTGTTTCTGAAAATGGAACACTTGAACACAATTTTCCCTGTGTGTGTGTTCCTTAGGTTGATGGTTAACAATATTGATTTGTATTTCAGATGGTGTAGAAAGTGTCCCTGCTGCTCATTCACAGCATAAAACCATTTTGAGTGATGTTTCCATTTTCACAGCATCCTATGCATTTCTCAACACACATCTTATAATGCTCTATTAGTCAAACCATCTCTTTGTCCATATATTCAAATGAACTGGAGAGGTTATTAACTTGCCCTTGGCAAATAGATTTATTTTTTAAGATAAATGCTTTTATAAATTCAATGTGTGACACTTTTATTACAAATTATAAATAGAATGCCCTGCCAGATTTTTATGATAGCCATCACTAACTCATTTGGGCCCTTATTACATTTCAAGCCTTCACATTCGTGGATATTTGCTTTTTCATCACTAGCAAGTCTATTTTGGGATGCTGTAGGTTTTAAATTGTAGTGTTGTGTTCATTTAATTGGCCCGTTAAATCGTCACTAAGTCTTTTGCAATTTAATTATGCCATCAAACATTAAATTTCATACCTATATTTTAATCACCTTTGTCATATTTCTCTTCTAATATATTTAATGTTTCTTTCAATATGAAATTATAGCAAGTGATAAGCTTTATAAATTAACTTTTATCAATAGTTATTTTAAATTCTATTAGACTAGTATTTTTATTTGCTTATATATGATAAACATGGGATTACAATATAATGTTAGAATATTTTAATGATTCTTAATGCTTAAGCAAGTATGTGTTTAATATCAAAATTAAAGCTGTATTAATGATCTCTATAATATTACTCACTAACTAGCTGACCTTTGCACCTCACATCCACATTACTATATCTTCCTGTACCTCACAGCTGTGCTGTGCTTCACAGAAGTGGCTATCTCCTCACACTGACCTGAGAATTCAATGGATTATACTCATAAAAGCTCGAAATGCACGACCAGAGATGTGGCAAGGGCCTAACACATATTACCAGTCACCATGAAGAAAAAGCTGTAAGTGACCACCCTGAGCAACGTGGTGAGACCTGATCACTAAACGTGCACGCATGTACATCAACTATCCAGGCACGGCGGTGTGTGCCTGTAGCCTGTTACTCAGGAGACTGAAGTGGGAGGATCACTTGATTCCAGGAGTTCCAGACTGCAGCGAGCCATAATTGTGCCACTGTACCCAATGCTGGGCAGCAGAGCAAAGAAGGGAAGGGGAAGGGAGGGGAGGAAAGATGCTATAAGCTAGCTACCTGTTGGAATTTCTTTTAACAAAGCATATTAGTTAACTTGGGCTGTCATAACAAAATACCATAGGCTGGGTAGTTTAACTACACAATTGTGTTTTCTCACATTTCTGGAGAATGGAAATTCAGGGTCACTATGCCAGTCGTGTAGTTCCTCATGAGGCGTCTCCTTCTCACTTGCAGACGGCCACCCTCTTGTTGTGCCCTCACATGGTCTTTCCTCCGCTCATGCACAGGAAAAGAAAGATCTTCAGTGTCTCTTCCTCTTCTTTTAAGAATTAATCTCACTGGATTAGGGCCCCACAGTTAAGACCTCCTTTAACCTTAACTACCTTCAAATAAAGTCACGTTTGAATTAGGGTTCAATATAGGAATTTTAAGGCACACAATTCAGTCCATAATAAAAGACAATATTATTTATGATCATTTCCTCCTCTCTTCAATTTAATAGTTTTTTAGAGCATAAATTGGAAGTTGACCGCCTCTTTAGTTTGTTTACTGGTAAGGCAACACGCAGCCCTGAGTCTCCATTGTAAATCAGACAACTGAAATCATGTATTGAGTATAGACACATATAAAATGGTCACACACCTATACTTAGACACTTACTCCACACACTGTTTTGTTAACCTAGTAGCCTTTTGTTGGCAGTAATTCAAATCAGAGATTTGTTTAATATTATTTGCTTCATAAAAACATTGAAATGACTGTTATCTCGTTGGGGAGGAGGTGGGGATGGTTAATGGGCACAAAAATATAGTTAGATAGAATTAAGATCTAATATTTGATAGTACAACAGCATGATTACAGTCAACAGTATTTTATTATACTTTTAAAAACAACTAAAAGAGTATAATTGAAATGTTTGTAACACAGAGTAATGGTAAATGCTTGTAGTGAGGGACACCCCATTAACTGTAATGTGGTTATTACACATTGTGTGCCTGTATCAAACGTCTCACGTACTCACAAATATGCACACCTACTAGGTACCCGCACAAATTAAAAATAAAAATAAATAAATAAACGCGTGAAGTTTTACAACGTTGACCTCTCACTTCTTGAAGCTCTTTTGTCTCTTCCATTGCTTCTTGGTATCTCCTTCAAGGGTTGCTTGTTCCTTCTGAATCGTCGAATCTAATACAAATGTATGTAAACCAAAATCTCCCACTAGATGGTGAACTTCTGAATGGATGATCACATCAAGGTTTACCTACTTATTGTCTCACTTACACGTACTCTTTCTAGCACATACACACATTCAATAAGTTATGGTTAAATATAAAAAAAATTACTGAGTAAATGAAATGAATGAGTAAATTAATCCATTATTTCAACAAGCGCATTTATCTTTTATATAACTAAAAACCAATGCTTATAATCTTGCTTACCTTTTTGGAAAGGCAAGGGCTTTCAGATTTTTATGAAATAGTCAGACCTATTTAGTATCTCTCATATCTATTTCATACTTTGTCTATATGCAAAACATAAAAATCAATACTTACCTGCAAGTCCTTCTTATATTTGAAAATTAACATGGAACATTAATATAAATATGATTGTAGGTTCTATAGAAGAGGACGGATCTTTGCTTTTCTATTTACACTGAGATTAAAAGGAAAGAAATTTGACTCTGGGTGAAGTTAAATGATTAAAGATAGTAATAAGGAAATTGCAAGGAATTATTTATACTACAATTGGAAATGGCTACTATTGAATTTTACACAATCTCTTTTTTTAGATGTGGTTAAAATTGGAATTGACTGTCATATTGCTGGAGGAGTTTAAGGATAGTGCTTACTGAAATAAGAATATGTCTTAGGTAATTTCTCAAAGATCATTTCCACTTTACTGGCATAAACCTTGAAGTAGTGGTTCAAGGGAACCACAATGGCACATCAACATTTTACCTCTGTTGGCTGCCAAAGGGAATATTCAAGACACTCCAACACTTTAAGTGCACGTTTCCCCTCTGCCCAGAACTGTAGGTTCTCTTCACTTCTTTTTTTTTTATTGCCATAGATATAATAGACATTGCTCAGAACCATGACATATTTCCATAGACAACCCTGGTTTACATATTGCAGCAAAGATAAATTACCTCTTCCAATTTTGTATAATTCCCCATATTCTAGTTGAGAGATTATGAACTCATAATAGACTATGATGTAGCAAGATTGAATTACACTGTAATTGAGACCATTATCATAGATGATAACTCCTTCCTCCTCATCCCCCACTTTATCTTTAAGAATGACTACTCATTGTTCTGGATGCAGCTTAGACTTGTGTTTGACTCAACATTTTATTTTATTGAGCACCTTTTGTGCTACCGGATACAAAAGAGATGTTGGATAAATGAGTAAACCAAATGATGAACCAATGAGACTAAATATATCCTTTAAAAATACAAAAAGAAAGAAGGAAGGGAGGGAGAACAATTGCATTAATTTTATTACTTGTCTTAATAAGTAATGTGAAATAGTTGAGAGAATACGAAACGTAGAGTATAGCAACTTGGATTCTAGTCCTAGATATGTTACCTGAAGGTTTGAAGATGCGGACAAGCAGATTTCTTTATAGCTGGAAGCTTCAGTTTCGCAAACAGTGAACTGGAAACAATAGCAAGTCCTCTTGCTGCTTACACAGTTTTTTTCCATGCTGAATCAAGGATGTACTTTGAAACACTTGGTAAACTTTATACCTATACAAAGTGTTGCAAATATTTCTTTTATTACTAGCATCTTGGATAGCCACTGCTACTGGTAGGTGGTTCATCAGTCTGAAAGAGGTTTTTATAGATTATCTAAAATAAGCCTACTTATCTTTATGTTAATATGAAAATGAACCAATCATTCAAATAAAAGCAAAAAAACAATAGCCAAAAAGAAGTAAAACCTGAGAATGACTGATTAAGTGATGGCAAAAAAATATATTTAAATTTTCTTCTTCTTTGACTCCAAAACTTGTTACTTAAAACAAGTACTAACATTATTAGTTTACAACATGTTTCATTTTAACCACTGTTCTTGTTTGAGGGCCACCTCTCCACGTTATAGTAAGACTTAGGTACAAAACTAATGAAGAAAGGTTGAGATACTTTCAGAACCAGGGAAAGCATGTGATCCCAGAAAGTCCCATTGCCCTTTCTGATAGTGACCTAGACTCCAACGCAGATTCACGTATGTTTAATACTAAAGCATCAATACGTTTAGGTTAATAAATAGTATCTGTCACTCTGCAAGCTCATCAATGAGGTCAACGAATAAACTAATTTATATAAACTAATATGGCAGAATCTCCCAATCTTCTTTTTGTAATATGTCCAAAAAGAAGATGTATTCATGAATATATATGTCTTAGAATTATCAACTCTATAGCAATGCGTTAGAATTATCAACTCCATAGCACCCTTTTGCCCTCCTCTGCTTCCCTGCCTCTTTTTCTCTTCGTTTCTCTCCATTGTCATCCTTCTCTCCTCTCCTCACAAATATAAACACACACAGTCTTTATTACATGAGGATGAACTAATTCATCTTTGTATTTCATAATAAAATCAGATTCAATAAATACTAGTTCTAAAATATTTCTGAATTGACTAACTTGCTTGTCTCCAGAGACAACTCTGCATACAAAACCTATCAGAATATTTCTTTTTTAAATATTCTAGTTCCCATTCTAGTTGTCTCTTTTTCTGTGTATCATTTGAAATTAGAATGTGCCTCTTACATCCATATTCTTAATGCTTAGTTTTTTACGTGTCTACATATGCCCTGTGAATATAAGTGTTTCCAACATAAACACATAAAAGTAAGTTATTACTGCAAAGCCTGAGGAGAAAGTTGACTCTCAAGGACAGTGACTTTCAAATTAAATGTTTTGTGTCCTTGTAGTTAGGTGAAGTAGTGCTTGTCAAGCATTATGATCCCAAGCATAAATCCTTTATAATTTTATGCCTTGGTAGGGCCATCTCTTTACTTAAATTCATAGCTTATGTAATAAATATAAGTGAGGAAAGAAGAATTAAAATTATGAACCACCAGAGGTTATTAAAAGTAACTTAAAAATATATTCTGGGTTGGGCACGGTGGCTCATGCCTGTAATTCCAGCACTTTGGGAGGCCGAGGTGGGTGGATCACGAGGTCAAGAGTTCAAGACCAGCCTTGCCAACATGGTGAAACCCCGTCTCTACTAAAAATACAAAAATTAGCCGGGCGTGGTGGTGTTCGCCTGTAATCCCAGCTACTTGGGAGGCTGAGGCAGGAAAATCACTGGAATCCGGGAGGCGGAAGTTGCAGTGAGCTGAGATCATGCCACTGCACTCCAACCTGGGCGAAAGAGCGAGACTCCGTCTAAAATACACACACACACACACACACACACACACACACATATATATTTGGAAACTCATCTTTTTTGTTTACATGGATAAGTGTTAGAGTTCTCCACTTATCTAAGTATGACTTTTACAGTGAGACTCATTGAATACAGTCTGACATTCCAGTGGTGTAGCAATGATGAAATATAGTTTTTTGAGGCAATTATGCTTAGAATAATAAGATTTTGTCTCTCAGGAGTAGGCCATTTTATTTCAGTTTATACTGATTTCTTCATCTGTTCTGTACTACTATAACAGAATAACACAGACTGGGTGTATTAGTCTGCTCTCACACTGCCATAAAGAACTGCCCAAGACTGGGTAATTTATAAAGAAAAGAGGTTGAATTGACTCACAGTTCTTCATGGAAGGGGAGGCCTCAGGAAGCTTACAGTCATGGTGGAAAGAGAAGCAAATATGTCATTCTTCACATGACGGCAGACAGAGAAGTGCCGAGCAAAAGGGGGAAAATCACTTGTAAAACCATGAGATTTCATGAGAACTCACTCACTATCATGAGAAGAGCAGCATGGGGGTAACCACCCCCATGATTCAATGACCTCCCATCAGATTCCTCCCATGACATGTGGGGATTATGGCAACCACAATTCAAGGTGATATTTGGGTGGGGATACCACCAAACCGTATCACTGAGTAATTTATAAGGAGCCAATTCATTTCTCATAGCTCTGGAGGCTGGAACATCCAAGACGAAGGTGCCTGCATTTGTCAAGGGTCTTCTGGCTGAGTTATCACATAAGAGAAGGGCAAAGAGAGGGTGAAAGGGAGAGAAAGAGAGCAAGAGGGGACAGAACTCACTCCCATATTAAGGTACCAATCCCACCCATGAAAGGATCTAATCATTTCTTGAAGGTACCAACTCTTAATATGTGAGGTGTTACATATGTTACAATGGCAATTAAATTCTATCATGAGTTTTGGATGGGATACACATTCAAACCATAGCTAACATTAACACAGATTAACTATTAATTTTACTCATGATACTACATACATATAACCAAGGAAGTGTTTTTTTCTTGAACTTTTATGGAGCAACAACAAAAAAGAATTTTCAGCATATCTTAAATTAAGAAATATTTTAGTATTTTTTAATTAACACTTTTTGAAGGAGTTTGGCTATATGCTATAGTTTATCTATAAAATATTTTAATAATTTAATATATGATTTGCTATGAAATACAGATTGTTACTCAGTCTGTTCTTGAACAAAAACCCTAGTTTAAAGAAATACAGTGGGGCTGGGCGTGGTGGCTCACACCTGTAATCCCAGCACTTTGGAAGGCCAAGGCGGGCAGATTATGAGGTCAGGAGTTTGAGACCAGCCTGGCTAGAATGGTGAAACCCCGTCTCTGCTAAAAATACAAAAAATTAGTCGGGCATGGTAGCACACACCTGTAGTCCCAGCTACTCAGGAGGCTGAGGCAGGAGAATGACTTGAACCCAGGAGGCGGAGGTTGCAGTAAGCCGAGATCACGCCACTGTACTCCAGCCTGGGCAACAGAGTGAGACTCCATCTCAAAAAAAAAAAAAAAAAAAGAATGAAAGAAATATAGCAACATTATTTAAGCATATCCCCGAAAAGGTACTATCCAGTCTAGTCAGTTTACAAGAATTCAGTGAATGTAATATTTTATGCAGAGATTTGTGCCACTGTAACTTGTAAAGAAATTCTAACATACACTCTTTTCAAAATACACAATTGAGTAAGTTACTTAATAACTGCCCTAACTCACCGCATTTTAGATGGAAATAGTAGTTGACAAAAATAGACACAACAACAATAATTGCACCAGCTGAGCAAGTGCTATGTGAGAGTGTCTATGCCAAGTACTGTACTTACATTAAATAACATCAGGTGAATTCAAATACATCTATCACCTTAAGGATGAGTAATCTGAGTTTAGCAAATCCCCAGTTACAATTTAAGTAGTGGAAGCAGAATTTAATATCAGATCAGTCTACTTTTTTTTATACTTTAAGTTCTAGGGTACATGTGCACAACGTGCAGGTTTGTTACATATGTATACATGTGCCATGTTGGTGTGCTGCACCCATTAACTTGTCATTTACATTAGGTATATCTCCTAATGCTATCCCTCCCCTCTCCCCCCTCCCCCCTCCCCATGACAGGCCCCGGTGTGTGATGTTCCCCTTCCTGTGTCCAAGTGTTCTCATTGTTCAGTTCCCACCTATGAGTGAGAACATGTGGTGTTTGGCTTTCTGTTCTTGCAATAGTTTGCTGAGAATGATGGTTTCCAGCTGCATCCATGTCCCTACAAAAGACATGAACTCATTATTTTTTATGGCTGCATAGTATTCCATGGTGTATATGTGCCACATTTTCTTAATCCAGTCTGTCATTCATGGACATTTGGGTTGGTTCCAAGTCTTTGCTATTGTGAATAGTGCCACAATAAACATACGTACATTTGTCTTTATAGCAGCATGATTTATAATCCTTTGGGTAGATACCCTGAAATGGGATGGCTGTGTCATATCGTATTTCTAGTTCTAGATCCTTGAGGAATTGCCACACTGTTTTCCACAATGGTTGAACTAGTTTACAGTCCCACCAACAGTGTAAAAGTGTTCCTATTTCTCCACATCCTCTCCAGCACCTGTTGTTTCCTGACTTTTTAATGATCACCATTCTAACTGGTGTGAGATGGTATCTCATTGTGGTTTTGATTTGCATTTCTCTGATGACCAGTGATGATGAGCATTTTTCTATGTGTCTGTTGGCTGTGTGAATGTCTTCTTTGGAGAAGTGTCTGTTCATATCCTTTGCCCACTTTTTGATGGGGCTATTTGATTTTTTCCTTGTGAATTTGTTTAAGTTCTTTGTACATTCTGGATATTAGCCCTTTGTCAGAGGAGTAGATTGCAAAAATTTTCTCCCATTCTGTAGGTTGCCTGTTCACTCTGATGGTAGTTTCTTTTGCTGTGCAGGAGCTCTTTAGTTTAATTAGATCCCATTTGTCAATCTGCATTCTTAACCACTGACTCACTTTTATGTAATTTGTTATCAAGAAAAATATGGAAGCATATGCACAATCCTTAAACTATTATACACACACGCGCACACGCACACACACACACTTCATGGCCTTTGGTTGTTCCTATGCATACTTTTCATGTTCACCAAAAAAAAAATCAGAATGTCAAGTTATTTGAATACCATTTTTTCCATGCCCAGTCTCATTGAAACCGAATTCACATTTTTTAGGAGTATTTTCATACAATATCTCAAGCATTATTTGACAGGTATGAAGCTATATCAACCAAATTATTTGCCAGCATAATAATGTGTATCTAAATTTAAAACAAACAACAAAAGAAAAAAGTTAGAATTTGTTTGGTAATAAAAACCACTTAAGGAACCCAAGTGAAATTAATTTTGTATCAAAACCCCTCAAATTTTAATAGGGGAAAGAAGCATAAAGGATGAAAAGAAATTGATCAAATTTTGTCTACTTAAAGACAAATATTTTTCAAACATGTTTCAAAAAAATGTTGGCATTCACTTTTCCTGTTATTTTGAATCTGAAAACACTACAGAATACATAAGTTTCTAAAAAGCATCAGTGTGATAGGGAAGGAAAGGCATAGACTTCATAATGAGAGCAATGTGGACTTGAATCTTGCCCTCTCTTGGTTCCCATTCTACCACAGCGGCTTTTTGACCAGGAGGAAATTCCCTTAAATAGTGAAAGCACCTGTTTCTTCACCTGCTCCAAAGGTAAGGAACACATGCATGGAAATATCAAGCAGGATGCCTAGTCCAGAGCAGGCACTTTGCAAAGGTTTGTTTTTCTCTTCTTTGTACTGTGACAAAAGAGATGTGGGACATTCTTGGATAAAGGAATATAGGTGTGTACATATACACTTTCAAAAAGAAGTGATAAAATCCTAAAATATAATAATTACTATACCACTTCTTAAAAATCAGGTATTTTACATCTCGGTCTTAACTATGAAGTAACTGACTTTCACAGTCATTTCACTCTGTGACTATTTCTAATATACAGAATGAGAAATTTGGACAGAAATCTTACCAGCTCTAAGGTTCTCTGATTCTCATATTTCCCTGGATGAAAACCCTGGGCAGAAATGTTTTCTATTCAATCAGATATTAGTTCATAATTAAGTACATACAATTGAGTATTAATCACATCTTTTTCTTTAAAAACCTACTTTCTGGGCATTCTGCCGGAGACAAATCAGAAGAATGAAGTTTAACATTTTCAATACATACTTTGTTATGCATATTCCTAAATTAGAAATTGTTTTTACCTAATAATTCCCACCTGTAAATGACTTCCAGAGGTTTAGTTTATCCTGAATTAATCACTCACATAATTATCAAAAACAATGTGCTTATAAAATGTAAAGACAAAAAATAACTCGAAGGGGGGAGCACTTTTAAAAATGGTTTTTTAATGGATGTTTTCATTCTGATTAAAAATCAAACATGTATAATTTAAATACATAAAGGGATGCTAATATCAGATAATTAACATATAAGTACATCTTGCTAACAACTTAAATATGCATGTTTTTATTAAGAAATAAAGAAAAAACTCAAAAATCCAACAGTCAAGTCTTTCTAAAGTACTTAAAGCAATTTGAAGTTTGTTAAAATGTATGTTTTAATCACTCATAATTTAGGTGAGTCAGAAATATTCCCAACGTGCACTTTCCAAGGTGTGTGAGACTCAATATGTGAGACGCAATACTGCTGGCTATAGGGCAGAAATTATGTTTCTGTTTGGTGGTACAATGTCCAACATGACAGATATTAGCCACAGATGGCTATTTAGATTTAAATTAATTAAAATTGAGAATTCATTGTATCAGTCACACTAGCCATATTTCAAAAGCTCAGCTAACCACTTCGCTACTCTACTAAACAACACCGTTATAGAGTATTTTCATTAGTACAGAACTTCTATCAAACTGAGTTGGTTTACAGTCATTCTTTCTTTTGCACAAGTTATAAAATGAGACCATATTCTAAATGTTTCCATACTGGAATTGTGATTTTAATTCATTTGTTTAAAACTACTTTTTATAAATTGTTCATATATTTCTATAATCTATTTTTTGTCATTAAAGACAATAGATTATTGAACAATCATGTTGCTTAAATTAAGAAAGGCTTACCAATGAGATTTAAAATGTGGTTTTTAATTTCACTGACAATAGGGCAATGCCTTAATCAACATTGAGCAATGAGAAGTCTATAATCACGGGGTGATGATGTCCTTGTATCTGAAGTTGTGTGATTTACATTAGTACTGTCCAACAGAAATATAACCAGATCCACGATTTCCAGAAATATTTCGGGTTTGGGATGTTTCTGGATTTTGGACTATCTGCATACACATAATCATATATCTTGGGATGGGACTCAATTCTAAACGTGAAATTCATTCATATTTTATATATATATTATACACCTGTCCTGAATTTAACTTCATACAATATTTTAAATCATTTTATGTATGAAACAAAGTTTGTACACTTCGAACAATCAGAAAGCAAAGCAATCACTATCTCAACCACCCATGTGGACAATCTATGGTTGTTTGCCCTCATAAGCATTCCAGTGAATGTACAGCCTACCAGTAAGCAATTCTCTTCTTACTCTTATTCACACATAAGCATGTAATAGTAAACTATATGATATACCATTAAGAGAGTGAAAAAGAAAAATGTTCGTGGCAACTGAGGAGGAACCCAGTAGCATCACCAGAATACGTGTGTCACTGTTAAACAACAGCAATAATAAACAACAGGTTTTAGACTCTACCTACAATGCTGTGCCTTGATTAAAAAGTTATAGTATACTGTATTTTATTGTTTTAGATAAGAAGAAACATCAGAAATAGTTGACGGACTAAGAAGCAGGTCCTCTAGGGATAGGAAGGCGTTCTGCTGAGTGGCTTTTTAAAGTAGTTTCTCCAGAGAAGGCGTCTAATTCTTGGGTTAGGGATGCTCAGCTTTTGGTATAGAATGAAAGTAGCAAGGAAGGGGCAAAATAATTGTTCATACGAGAAAATATTAGAGGGACAATGAAAGCCTTGAGCAATTGCCTTTGGATGCTCAGTACCACAAGTCAATGTATTTTCATTAATAATACAATCGTTAAAACTTAGCCATGTTCTTGGTATATAGAAAGATGTTCCTTGCCTGGAAACAAACAATCTTCCCAATCAAATCATGAATGCCTGAGTAAAGCAATTTCATTCTTAAACATGGTTTTTATTCATATATATATATATATATACACACACACACACACACAAAATTAAATAAGTAAAAGTTTATACCAACTTTATTGGGTTGAATATTGGAAGCCCTTCACTCCCAGCAATAGGCAAATAAATAATAAGTACAAGTCATTTTTGTTTTTAGATTGAAAGTTAGTTTTTTTTGTTTTTTTTTTTTTTATAACAGGAAACTCTTCTCAGTGATTGACACTCAGTAGCCTGGTTTTGTGTAGTCCTTTCTTGGCACTGTACAGGAAATAGTGAAGTAAATCATAGATCACCTTAATTGTCATGAAGAGGTTAACGGTAAAATGCAATATTGTCAGGCTCTTCATTCTTATTAATGATAAAGTTAAACTTGTATGGTTTAATAAAATCTACCACAGACCAAGACTAATTGGGTAATGAAAATAGAGACTGAAATCAAGTAGAATCAAGCTTCAGAAATGAGGAAAAACATTATGATTGCCTTGAGATGTATCTAAAGATCAAGTTCAGAAAGTTCGTCACTGATAACAAAGAGTAGATTCTAGTATTCCTGTAGCAATACTTATAACTTTAGCAATACCTTGAATAATTGCAGAGTTTTGTATTCTAATAAACTGGAAAATCCCAGGTACATTTCTGTCTAACTTGTTGAATAGGATATTGTTCATGGTAGCACTTATACTTGTATAAACCGTTGTTTCTGAAACAAAATTTCTGTATATTTGCTCACAAATAAATATCCTTAGTTTCTCTTATACTGAGTTTCATCTCATCAAGTTAGTTGACAAGAAAACAGACGCTTTTGAGGAGTCAATAAAAATAACAGAACACTAAGAGAAACATACAAGTTTGTCCTGACATTTCTTTTTAAAAGATGTTCCCCCAAGTAAAAGTTAGAAAGCATCTGGAACCTGTCATTTTGTGATGATGGATCTGAACAAGAAGACACATGTATGTGTCAGAAACAGAAATAGTTCTTAGTTCATGATCTGGCTGTCACCAGATATCTTTGGGGGGAATAGAGAAAGAGGTATGGAGTTTGAGAATTGGGACAGAAATCCACTGGCTTATTTTAGAGAGAATGTGAATATCACTAATCCTCCTTTTTAGGTTTACTGATTGGGCTGCTACCCTTGTAACCTCTTCCTCACTGTAAGCTGTTATCCCACTCCTAGCCAATGCCTGAGAGATGAAGATGATTCTATGTGATACTCATAGACTACGGGCTTGCTAAAAATGGATGCAGAAAAGTTCCTCCTTACTTTCCAATAATATACTTAAATATTAATGTTATTGCAGCAAACATTTATGTATAGAAAATATAAATACATATTTTAATTATGCATATATACACATACATCAGATAAATATATGGATATATATGTTATCTTATATATGCATGTGATGTGTATACGAGAGAGAGAGAATAGGATGACCATTGCAAGCTTACTTTTTTGGGGGAAATTTCCCGAAAGTCTCTATGTAATTAGATAGGTAAAGTTTAGGTAAGATTTTCTGAAACAGAGCTTGTGTAGCTCTCTTATTTGGATATGGCTTTCGTGTTTATTTTAGGCTTTAATTTAATTTATTGCATCATGTTCTGAAAATATATCTCCAAGTGGTTCTACATACCAACATTTTTTACTCAAACTTTCTTATTGAATGATGACTCCAGTTTGTCTTTGGCATTGAATATTCTACCACTATGGCAAGTGAAAAGTTGCATTTTGGTCATGTTCGTCATTATAATAGGTCTTGGAAATAATATTATATAGTTATCAATTGAGTAAAGGCCAATTTATAGAGATTAGGAGATGCCTGAGAATTACTGTTCACACTATAATGTGCTCTTTATGACCCAGCTATATTCAATTTCTAGAAAAATATGAGAATATATTCATTTGTATTAAACCCTAATGTCCTTCAACATGCAGTATTTTGCTTTAATTGGTGAATATTAGATGAGGGGAAACAATGATCATTGCATCAGGGTCCACGTAACATAAAATAAAAACATAGTGTAACACATAACATTAAAGAAATCAGATGACGACAAAAGTCGATAAATTTGGCAATTTAATCTTGACTCTGATCCCTACTACAGCATCCCTACTTCTCTCTTCTGACCACTGTTTTGGGATCCATTTGGTAAGATTCGGTTATTGCCTTACTGTGACAGCTCCCCAGGGCCCAATCCCAGACCGTGACTTGTCGTTCTCTGTTCCTGCTTTCGGTAGATCGTCTAACCTTGGGATTTAACAGAACTGCACTATGCCAGTTTTAAGAACACCTCCTCTTATATCCCCATTGCTTTTGTTATGTACAAAAGCTTCTTGCTTGGTGTACAATAGAACATTACAAAATAAGCAT
This sequence comes from Rhinopithecus roxellana, assembly GCF_007565055.1. Lineage (NCBI taxonomy): Eukaryota > Metazoa > Chordata > Mammalia > Primates > Cercopithecidae > Rhinopithecus > Rhinopithecus roxellana. Next base: position 611,621 of record NC_044549.1, read on the forward strand.
GAATTCCTGAAAAGTCGGCAATTCCTGTCCAAGCGACTAGTCTTGCTGTGTTTGAACACGCTTATCTAAGCAGTCATGAGTTTTTTTCTTCATAATATTCGGTGGAGAGTGCCTTGCTTCTGTGGACTGAATTGCTCCCCCTGCCGTTCATATGTTAAACCATAACCCCCAGTGTGACTGTATCTGGAGATAGTGTCTTCAGGAAGTAATTAAGGTTAAATGAATTCATAAGGGCAAAGTATTAGGCTGTGGCCTTCTAAGAAGAGAAACCACAAGGAGGTCTGTCTCTCTTTCCCCACCACATGAGGACACCGTGGCAAGGCAGCAGTCTGCAAGCCAGAAAGAGAGCCCTCACCAGAAACCAAATGAGCCTAAACCTTGCTCCTAGGCTTTTTAGCCTCCAGACTGCAAGAAATAAATTTCTGTTGTTTAGGCCACATACAGTCTATGCCTTAACAGACAAAGCCACTTCCTCTCCCAGTACATGTTCAACTCTGGATTCAGAGCCTTCTCTAATCTCTCCTTAAAGTTCTGTTTTAAATGACCACTTTTATTGCTTTTTAGAAATTTTCCTTTCCTTTCATTTTCTTTCTTTCTTTCAGAAGATCTAAAAGATCTTCACATCTTTTACCTGAAACAGTGGGCTCTTGTATTTACTTTGAGTTCTTCTCCAAAGAGCCTTTCTTTCCCTCAGTGTCTGGTTCAAAATCCCATCAAGTAAGTGCACATTTAAACAGATGCCGTTTCCCTCTATAAACCTGGCGAAGGTTCCTTCACAGCATAGCTCAGTGTGGTGCAGCGGCGTTCTTATACTCTGTTGGTGGGAATATGTACTGTGGTCACCCTTCTGGAAGCATAGTTCAGTGTGGTGCAGCGGTGTTCTCATACTCTGTTGGTGGGAATATGTACTGTGGTCACCCTTCTGGAAGCATAGTTCAGTGTGGTGCAGCGGTGTTCTTGTACTCTGTTGGTGGGAATATGTACTGCGGCCACCCTTCTGGAAGGACGTCTCCCCGTTTGTGCTGAAAGATTGAAAGTCACTTACATCTTTTGATGCCATAGTTTCACTTCTAGAAATCTGTCCTAAATCAGTGATCAGAGATGCCAAGAGGATTGTCTAGACAAGAACGTTTATCATATCAAAAATAATAAATCCAACTGTATGTCCATCTGTAGAGAAAAGCCGACAGAGCTATGCCAGTCCACACGTGGGACTACTACAGAAACACCAAAGAGCATATTTTCAAATGGTTCTTAACGATCTGGGGGAAATGTTGATGGTAAGCAATGATGCACGTGATGATTCCATAATTATTATTCTGCAACTGTGTGGGTATGTGCATGTTTTTGAGTGAAATTTTAACAGCTGTGATTTTGATTTTGATTTTAAGCATTTATCTCTTTTCCATCAATTTACAATAACAAGTTTAACTTATAGAGTTGGAAAAAATCAATATTATGTTTTTAAAATGTTTTGACAGGAGACATCATAGTACTTTTATATACTGTTGGGTTTGTTTTCCTACCACTATAGTCAGGGTAATGTACTAAGTATGCTTAAGGTTGCGTTAAGTTCTAACTTATCCTGTGTATGACTTTTCTTACATCACTTCCCTTTGCTGGAAAAAAAAAAAGAAAAAAAAAAAAGAAGGCATTCTTAGATACCAGACGAAATTCCTCCTATTATCCAAATTTCAGATACAAACAATATTCTCTGCAAAATTTTCCGAAAGAAGTATAATTACCCTTTACAACACATTTTAGAGAGTCACTGTATCTTAGCACCAAACATTGTTCAAATACAATAAAGAGGGTATGAAAAGATTTTTCCCGGTGCATGTGAGATTGGCAGCACAAAGAATTGCTTCTTAGGCTGACCCAAAGATGCGAAGATAAAGTGTTCTCTGGTCTATACCCCTCTGGAGCTTACCCAATGCCAAGCACCGAGAGGATGCTCAATAAATATTTAATTGAATGGACTGTTTGAAAGCTCTTCAAGATCAGACTTTAAAGTTACATTATGTAGTGAATATTCATAGATACCACTTGACATCTTTATATCTTCATTTTGGTGGTATTGAATTTATAGTAAGATGAGTATTATAAAATCTTCACAAGTATTTCAAAAGTAATTATGACACATTGATTGGAAACTCTTTATAAGAACCAGTTGCATTTCCAACTGTTTAGCTGGAGGTTTGTTCTCAAGAGTGCAGCCCTACCTTTTCTGTATTTTGTGATAATAGGTAGCTATGGACCTGTACTTTTACTCTTCAGAAAATACACTTGGCGTATAAAGTGTCAGTCATGGAGTTACAAATGAGAAATAATAAGTTTTACATTGTCAGACTGTTAGCCTCAAAGTACATAGTTGAGTTGGCTGCTTCGCTTAAGACTCATACTATCCTTGTCACAATTCTGCAAATGAAGTTTGAAATCCAATAATGCTAAAATTATTTTTTTTTCTAAAAAATAGCTAGTCATTATGAATGCATAATGTTTATAAATGTAATTGCTTCATAGTTACTTTGCATTATATGATTATTACTACGCATATTTTCTTGCCTATTGGCGTTTTAAAACTTTGTGCTGACAAAATCATTTTTAGCTTTTTCATTTAAATAATATTTAAAGCAACCTGGGAAGTCTTCAACATTTTCATAACTACCAGATTGCGGGTCTGCCTCAATGAGTGATAATTCTTGCTGGGTAGCAAATCCCAAGGTTAGTTTCCAACCCTCCCAGCAACAGCAGTGAGCAATCACACTGTAGATTATTTCACATCTCTAACTTAAGTGCATGCCGTGCTTTGCAAAAATCTCAGTAAGAGAACATGCATACTCACGCTTACAAAGCCACCTTTCATCAGCCTTAGGCAAGAAGATAATAAGTACATGTCTAGTTTTTATAGCTTTTGTTTCATTGAAGGGATTACAGACTGAGACACTTTTTCTTTATTTTATGAAAATTTTATTTTATTTTTTCTTTATTTAAAAAAATAAAATCTGAGCCAAGTTGTTTCATTACAAGTCTAAAATATTCAGACTTTTAATAAAAACATAAATATATATATAGTTACATATATACAACTACATATATATGTATATATATAACTACATATATAGTGACCCCTCCCATGCAGCATTGCACCCTTGTTAAGAGATAGTGATAATTTGTAATAATTCAGTCAGACATATTTGCACTGTCGTATTAGTAGGTTGGATTAGAAGTGTAATAAGGAACCAATTAAGTTCCTTACCCGCCTATTTCAAGATTATATCAGGAAATAATTATTTATCTTAACAATCTAATTTGCAATAGGAACCACATATTCCTGTTCTCCAAACTTGAGGTTAAGATAAGTATTCTTGCTTTCTCTAGTCTTTTCTTAGGCCCTGGCAGGCTTCTGATGTCCCAACATTGATAAAAATCAAGCACTTTTCCTAAACAAGCTCAATCTCGAAACATGTGTGTTTACTTATCCTGTAGGAGTCTTCACTTGTCTAGCAACATAGAAGAGCCATCCTTGAGAAGCTTTTGAAAGAGTGCATTTCTAAATCGCAGTGGCTTCATTCAGTTCCAATTTCTTATCTTTATCCTTATTTTTCCATTACTGTATGTGTTCTCCTTTAAAAATATAAATGTACAGGTCTCTTTGGGTGTCATATTTAGATACTTTCAGTTATATTCAGAATAAGGTGGTGTACACGTATAGAAAAATCATTTAGGATCTTTTACCTTGGCCGTAAAACCAATCCTTACTGCTATTCCTATTTCTGGGCTCAGAGATTCTATTCAGTTGGGAAACTTGCCTCTTTCACCTTTAATTTTCCTAAGGAGATTCTAGTCTTTCCCTGATGTGTACAGTATTTTTGATCATTCCTTTAGAGTACGGAGCACTCCAGGGAGCATGACTGCAATAAAAAAAATCTGAGATAAACTTAATCATCTTAACCTGCTGAGGGCACCTCCCACTGTCTTCTTTCAGTGTATATTTGGTAGATACAATCCATTCGTTTTATGAAGTAACGAAAAGGATTATCCATTCATTTTCCATCTTCTTGAGTCATTGATTCACAGCTTCTCTCAGTGTGCAATAACATACAGGTCTAATTTCATACTATTTTTCAATTGCTTTCTCAAAAATATTATTTGATCATCAGCTTCTGTGAGTAAAACAATCCTGAAAACTCTTGATCATTTGAAATTTGGCTACCAAGTTTAATTTTATCCAAAGAAGCCTGCCCTTTGGACATGTGATTCTTCATTGGCTCTTCACCTGATTCCAGGTCATCATATACATTGACATGTTTCCCATGTTCAAACTGGCACATTTTCCACCTGCCACCGTAGTGTTGTGATGATAGAACTACATTTTTTTTGAGGGTCTTAAACTCTTCCAAGCCACATCAGATCACAATCCGGTCTCACTGGTGAAACTGACCTTTTTGTTTTCCCATTGCTCTTTTCGAAGGCTTTCAGCAAACCTTTCTTGTACTGCAACCCTATCCGCCCCATCATGCTTTCTGTCCAGTTCTGCTTGGAGAAATATTTGCGTTCAGAGGCAAGTCTGAAAGAAACAACCAAGTTTAATGAGAAATTATTTTGACTGCTATGGGACGAGAAGAACTTTTCTTGTTCACAATAATTTATTTTTTATTATTTCCTGCATGTGAATTCTATTAAAAAGTTCAAGTAGTCGTATACTGGATAAATGCCAGACAGATGTATTATGTCAGAAGGTTTTCCAAGCTGTAATTCTTCTCACCTTCATTGGATTATTCAGTTTCTGCATAAAAGTTATTTTATTGCAAACAACTGGTTATAAGCTTAAGTACATCAACTCAGTTACAATGATGGGACTCTGGTAACATTTTAGATTAACAGTAGTGAAAATTTTATTTTTATGTATGTCTAAGAATAAGAGCATATCAAAACTGTTGATTGCCAGCAGAATAGAAGCTACAGAAGATAAAATCCCAAAGTCAAAATTTTAATATATTTTATTATTAAAATATTTTGATGTTAAAGACCTCAAGAGCTTGAAGAAAATAATATTCCAGAGAAACAGGCCATGTTCATATTTTTAAAATTGAATGTTCTTTTACATTATGGCAACTTAATTTTAAGAGAAAAGGCATGAAAATAAGAGACTACCTTGTTCTAAAAGACATAGAAACTAATTGTAATATTATATAAGAAAATTAAAGTGAGAACGTAAACTTGTTAACTGTCACAATTTAATATTTAATCTATTCAAACATTGAATTTAACTTCCTCTAAAATTTTCTTTCCTTTCATCTTTTCATGTTTGTATATCTTAAGCAGCATCTTCTCTATTTTCTTATTTCTTGCCTCATTAATTCCACTTCTTGTCATGTTTTTCATGTTCTTGTATACAGTACTGTTTGATTTAAAATGTAATCGGCACCCACACTCTTTATTCTCTTCCTTTACTGTTTAATGAGGACTCAAAAATTATTCAAGATTTGCTGAGTAGCTATTATATTCTGGGATCTTAGGTAGGCACTGCAGGTACAAAAATGAATAATATGTAATGAATAGTATGAATAATATGTAAACACTTCCCCTAAGTAGTTCACACCTCATAGAAGCCATAAGCATGTAAAGCAATATTTATTATGTAAAAAGATATGCGAATAAATGAACAGATTGAATTGTCACTTCCCATTCAGAGTGTGCTGTAGTGCAGAGTTAGAAACAACCATTGGAAAAGGAGGAAACAGCTTCCATAAAAGCAATGATATTTATCAAAGTAGTTTTTTTTTTTTTAATTTTTATTTTTTTGCTTGGCAGAGACAGGATGTAGAAAACTACATAGACGAAACAGCATCATTCAAGGATTGAAAACATGGACTATAATGGTGTGGTCAAGGAAGTGCTTAGAGTTAGTAGGGGTCTAGTGTGAAACTCTTGTGGGAAACTGATATGGTGGTATAAGAATATTGTTGGCAGAGATGCTTTTCCTATGAATTGTGTAGAAGATGCATAATCGTTGAAGAATGATTTTAAAAAAAACAAAGAGGGACAATATTAATTTTCATTTTACAACATCACTTTGTTGTCAGGGTGAATGATGACCAAAAGTGGATGAGGCTGGACAGAGGATGAGAAACCCACTAGAAGAGACAAGTCTGGGAGGAAGATTTTGAGATCAGCCCTGGGAGTGAAGGAGAGTGAATGGTTGAGGGAACTCGTTAGAATGAGGACTATGTATGTCTTGGGTGTTGTTTTGTTTTGGAAAGGTGCTGTAAAAATATAATTTAGGAATAAATTCCAGGTTTCTGCTTTGTGTGGGTGGTGATGCAAATAAGGTGAGACTGTAGTTGCATATATGATTGCTCATTAATTTTTTTGTGCCTAAGTTTAAAAGCTCTGACCTATTGGATACTTGGCCTTGTGACTTCCTTAGGGTAATAAAACATGACCAGGAATCTTGTGTTTCTCTACAAGCAGAAAGAAAGCTGTAAGAGAAGGCATTTAATTCACATGTTTTCTTTTCTCTCTACCATAAGACCTTCAATATTTCAAATGGACATTACTCTACTACCTGGATCCCAGGATCAAGAGGACATGGAACAAAGCCCTAGCTAAGCAACAATATACATTTATTCCTCTACGACAGTTAAATACCAGGGTCATCTGTGAACTGTGCCATAAACTAATCTATCCTGACTGATACAGAATAAAGTACCATTAAAAGGCAAGCTTTGGAGAGATGATTAATTCAGCTTCAGACAGGTTGAGACTAGGCCTTGAGGAGGCCCTTGTATTTAATGGCATTAGAAAACTCATCAGACACATTTTCACTTTAGTGCTTCCTTTTGTGTTTCTTTTTCTTTTCTTTTCTTTTCCTTTTCTTTTCTTTTCTTTCTTTCTTCTTCTTCTTTTTTTTTTTTTTGACAGAGTCTCACTCTGTTGCCCAGGCTGAAGTGCAGTGGCACAATCTCGGCTCACTGTAACCTCCGTCTCCTGGGTTCAACAATTCTCCTGCCTCCGACTCCCAAGTAGCTAGGATTACAGGTACCCACCACCATGCCCAGCTAATTTTTAAAAATATTTTTAGTAGATCCAGGGTTTCATCATGTTGGCCAGCCTGGTCTCGAACTGCTGACCTCAGGTAATCCACCCACCTCGGTCTCCCAAAGCGCTTGGATTACAGCGTGAGCCACCACGCTCAGCCCTTTTCTTCAGTGATGATTCTATTTTTCGTGTTTTGCTTATTGGAAGGTAGTACTGCATAACGGTCACAGGTGCGTCATTTAGAACCACACTGTCTACGTTAGAATCGCAACTGGTTAATCTCAAAGTTTTGATGCTTTGGTTTCCTCATCTGTAAAATGAAGATGATCAATCTGCCTCATAGGGTTGCTGTGAGAAATAAAGTAAGATACGTATCTGCACTTAGAAGGCTGTCTGGCTCATATTAAGTGCTGTGTAAGGTTACTGCTACTATTTTGCATTCATAATTATATACTTTCTAAAGCAAGTGAAATATGCAGGTAGGTATGCTTGCCTGACATTCCATTTTCCATTTAGGCTAGAAGAAAAACAATAATGAGTAAAAATAATTTCCAGGCTTACCTTTTGAACAAATCTGTTCTACTGAAAATAATTTTTATTAAAGTGAGATTATTTTTTCTAAGTATAAAAAAGTGTCTTAAAATTTGATTTGCTAATCGGCCCTTGTAATAGACACACCTAATCTTTATAAGATATGAAGAAATCATTTGAAGACTATGCTAGTCTTTGAAAATGAACTTTGATCAAAGAAACATACAAATGTCAAATGACTAATTAAAATAGGAAATAACCTCCTATAGCATGTTTTCAATAATAAGGAAAATTATTCTTAGTTATTATTGGATTCCTTCCTCCTATTTGAGAGCCCAGTAGTCTATTTCTTTTCAACAACAGAATTTTTAATTAAAATATGGGTTTCTGTTCAAAACTTGGATAATGAGAAAACAGACATTTCTCAAAAGAAGACATTTATGCAGCCAACAGACTATGAAAGCTTGTCATCACTGGTCATCAGAGAAATGCAAATCAAAACCACAATGAGATACCATCACACAACAGTTAGAAAGGTGATCATTAAAAAGTCAGGAAACAACAGGTGCTAGAGAGAATGTGGAGAAATAGGAACACTTTTACACTGTTGGTGGGACTGTAAACTAGTTCAACCATTGTAGAAGACAGTGTGGCAATTCCTCAAGGATCTAGAACTAGAAATACCATTTGACCCAGCTGTCCCATTTTGGGGTATCTTCCCAAAGGATTATAAATCATGCTGCTATAAAGACACATGCACACATATGTTTATTGCGGCACTATTCACAATAGCAAAGACTTGGAACAACCCAAATGTCCATGAATGACAGACTGGATTAAGAAAATGTGGCACATATACACCATGGAATACTATGCAGCCATAAATAAGGATGAGTTCGTGTCCTTTGAAGGGACATGGATGAAGCTGGAAACCACCATTCTTAGCAAACTATCGCAAGGACAAAAAAGAAACAAACACCACATGTTCTCACTCATAGTTGGGAACTGAACAATGAGATCACTTGGACAGAGGAAGGAGGGGACCTGTTTTGGGGTGGGGGATGGGGGAGGGATAGCATTAGGAGATATACCTAATGTAAATGACAAGTTAATGGGTGCAGCACACCAACATGGCACATGTATACATATGTAACAAACCTGCACGTTGTGCACATGTAACCTGGAACTTAAAGTATAGTAATAATAAAAAATACCCATTTTCTTTTATCACTCCCATTAATGAAGGCCCTTCCCCCTTAACAAAGGTTTGTGTTGATCAGACTAGATCTTTTTTTTTTTCTTTTCCTTTCCAACTTTGAGGTTCAGGGGATACATGTGCAGGCATGTTACATAGATAAATTGCATGTCTCAAGGGTTTGGTATACAGATTGTTTCATCACCCAGGTAATGAGCACAGTACCTAATGGATAGTTTTTCTTTTTTTTTTTTTTTTTTAATTTATTTATTTATTTATTTATTTTTATTATACTTTAAGTTCTAGGGTACATGTGCATAACGTGCAGGTTTGTTACATATGTATACTTATGCCATGTTGGTGTGCTGCACCCATCAACTCGTCAGCACCCATCAATTCATCATTTATATCATGTATAACTCCCCAATGCAATCCCTCCCTCCTCCCCCCTCCCCCCTCCCCATGATAGGCCCCAGTGCGTGATGTTCCCCTTCCCGAGTCCAAGTGATCTCATTGTTCAGTTCCCACCTATGAGTGAGAACATGCGGTGTTTGGTTTTCTGTTCTTGTGATAGTTTGCTAAGAATGATGGTTTCCAGCTGCATCCATGTCCCTACAAAGGACGCAAACTCATCCTTTTTTATGGCTGCATAGTATTCCATGGTGTATATGTGCCACATTTTCTTAATCCAGTCTGTCACCGATGGACATTTGGGTTGATTCCAAGTCTTTGCTATTGTGAATAGTGCCGCAATAAACATACGTGTGCATGTGTCTTTGTAGTAGAATAATTTATAATCCTTTGGGTATATACCTAGTAGTGGGATGGCTGGGTCATATGGTACATCTAGTTCTAGATCCTTGAGGAATTGCCATACTGTTTTCCATAATGGTTGAACTAGTTTACAATCCCACCAACAGTGTAAAAGTGTTCCTATTTCTCCACATCCTCTCCAACACCTGTTGTTTCCTGACTTCTTAATGATTGCCATTCTAACTGGTGTGAGATGGTATCTCATTGTGGTTTTGATTTGCATTTCTCTGATGGCGAGTGACGATGAGCATTTTTTCATGTGTCTGTTGGCTGTATGAATATCTTCTTTTGAGAAATGTCTGTTCATATCCTTTTCCCACTTTTTGATGGGGTTGTTTGTTTTTTTCTCGTATATTTGTTTGAGTTCTTTGTAGATTCTGGATATTAGCCCTTTGTCAGATGAGTAGGTTGCAAAAATTTTCTCCCATTCTGTAGGTTGCCTGTTCACTCTGATGGTAGTTTATTTTGCTGTGCAAAAGCTCTTTAGTTTAATTAGATCCCATTTCTCAATTTTTGCTTTTGCTGCCGTTGCTTTTGGTGTTTTAGACATGAAGTCCTTGCCCATGCCTATGTCCTGAATGGTACTACCTAGATTTTCTTCTAGGGTTTTTATGGTATTAGGTCTAACATTTAAGTCTCTAATCCATCTTGAATTAATCTTCGTATAAGGGGTAAGGAAAGGATCCAGTTTCAGCTTTCTACTTATGGCTAGCCAATTTTCCCAGCACCATTTATTAAATAGGGAATCCTTTCCCCATTTCTTGTTTCTCTCAGGTTTGTCAAAGATCAGATGGCTGTAGATGTGCGGTATTATTTCTGAGGACTCTGTTCTGTTCCATTGGTCTATATCTCTGTTTTGGTACCAGTACCATGCTGTTTTGGTTACTGTAGCCTTGTAGTATAGTTTGAAGTCAGGTAGCGTGACGCCTCCAGCTTTGTCCTTTTGACTTAGGATTGTCTTGGCAATGCGGGCTCTTTTTTGGTTCCATATGAACTTTAAAGCAGTTTTTTCCAATTCTGTGAAGAAACTCATTGGTAGCTTGATGGGGATGGCATTGAATCTATAAATAACCTTGGGCAGTATAGCCATTTTCACGATATTGATTCTTCCTATCCATGAGCATGGTATGTTCTTCCATTTGTTTGTGTCCTCTTTTATTTCACTGAGCAGTGGTTTGTAGTTCTCCTTGAAGAGGTCCTTGACATCCCTTGTAAGCTGGATTCCTAGGTATTTTATTCTCTTTGAAGCAATTGTGAATGGAAGTTCATTCCTGATTTGGCTCTCTGCTTGTCTGTTACTGGTGTATAAGAATGCTTGTGATTTTTGCACATTAATTTTGTATCCTGAGACTTTGCTGAACTTCCTTATCAGCTTAAGGAGATTTTGGGCTGAGACGATGGGGTTTTCTAAATATACAATCATGTCATCTGCAAACAGGGACAATTTGACTTCTTCTTTTCCTAACTGGATACCCTTGATTTCTTTCTCTTGCCTGATTGCCCTAGCCAGAACTTCCAACACTATGTTGAATAGGAGTGGTGAGAGAGGGCATCCCTGTCTTGTGCCAGTTTTCAAAGGGAATTTTTCCAGTTTTTGCCCATTCAGTATGATATTAGCTGTGGGTTTGTCATAAATGGCTCTTATTATTTTGAGGTACGTTCCATCAATACCGAATTTATTGAGCGTTTTTAGCATGAAGGGCTGTTGAATTTTGTCAAAAGCCTTTTCTGCATCTATTGAGACAATCATGTGGTTCTTGTCTTTGGTTCTGTTTATATGCTGGATTACGTTTATTGATTTGCGAATGTTGAACCAGCCTTGCATCCCAGGGATGAAGCCCACTTGATCATGGTGGATAAGCTTTTTGATGTGCTGCTGAATCCGGTTTGCCAGTATTTTATTGAGGATTTTTGCATCAATGTTCATCAGGGATATTGGTCTAAAATTCTCTTTTTTTGTTGTGTCTCTGCCAGGCTTTGGTATGAGGATGATGTTGGCCTCATAAAATGAGTTAGGGAGGATTCCCTCTTTTTCTATTGATTGGAATAGTTTCAGAAGGAATGGTACCAGCTCCTCCTTGAACCTCTGGTAGAATTCAGCTGTGAATCCATCTGGTCCTGGACTTTTTTTGGTGGGTAGGCTATTAATTGTTGCCTCAATTTCAGAGCCTGCTATTGGTCTATTCAGGGATTCAACTTCTTCCTGGTTTAGCCTTGGGAGAGTGTAAGTGTCCAGGAAATTATCCATTTCTTCTAGATTTTCTAGTTGATTTGCGTAGAGGCGTTTATAATATTCTCTGATGGTAGTTTGTATTTCTGTGGGGTCAGTGGTGATATCCCCTTTATCATTTTTTATTGCATCTATTTGATTCCTCTCTCTTTTCTTCTTTATTAGTCTTGCTAGCGGTCTGTCAATTTTGTTGATCTTTTCAAAAAACCAACTCCTGGATTCATTGATTTTTTGGAGGGTTTTTTGTGTCTCTATCTCCTTCAGTTCGGCTCTGATCTTAGTTATTTCTTGCCTTCTGCTAGCTGTTGAATGTGTTTGCTCTTGCCTCTCTAGTTCTTTTAATTGTGATGTTAGAGTGTCAATTTTAGATCTTTCCTGCTTTCTCTTGTGGGCATTTAGTGCTATAAATTTCCCTCTACACACTGCTTTAAATGTGTCCCAGAGATTCTGGTATGTTGTATCTTTGTTCTCATTGGTTTCAAAGAACATCTTTATTTCCGCTTTCATTTCGTTATGTACCCAATAGTCATTCAGGAGCAGGTTGTTCAGTTTCCATGTAGTTGAGCGGTTTTGATTGAGTTTCTTAGTCCTGAGTTCTAGTTTGATTGCACTGTGGTCTGAGAGACAGTTTGTTATAATTTCTGTTCTTTTCCATTTGCTGAGGAGTGCTTTACTTCCAATTATGTGGTCAATTTTGGAATAAGTGCGATGTGGTGCTGAGAAGAATGTATATTCTGTTGATTTGGGGTGGAGAGTTCTATAGATGTCTATTAGGTCCGCTTGGTGCAGAGATGAGTTCAATTCCTGGATATCCTTGTTAACCTTCTGTCTCGTTGATCTGTCTAATGTTGACAGCGGAGTGTTGAAGTCTCCCATTATTATTGTATGGGAGTCTAAGTCTCTTTGTAAGTCTCTAAGGACTTGCTTTATGAATCTGGGTGCTCCTGTATTGGGTGCATATATATTTAGGAGAGTTAGCTCTTCCTGTTGAATTGATCCCTTTACCATTATGTAATGGCCTTCTTTGTCTCTTTTGATCTTTGATGGTTTAAAGTCTGTTTTATCAGAGACAAGGATTGCAACCCCTGCTTTTTTTTGTTCTCCATTTGCTTGGTAGATCTTCCTCCATCCCTTTATTTTGAGCCTATGTATGTCTCTGCATGTGAGATGTGTCTCCTGAATACAGCAGACTGATGGGTCTTGCCTCTTTATCCAGTTTGCCAGTCTGTGTCTTTTAATTGGAGCATTTAGTCCATTAACATTTAAGGTTAATATTGTTATGTGTGAACTTGATCCTGCCATTATGATATTAACTGGTTATTTTGCTCGTTAGTTGATGCAGTTTCTTCCTAGCCTCGATGGTCTTTACTTTTTGGCATGTTTTTGCGATGGCTGGTACCGGTTGTTCCTTTCCATGTTTAGGGCTTCCTTCAGGGTCTCTTGTAAGGCAGGCCTGGTGGTGACAAAATCTCTAAGCATTTGCTTATCTGTAAAGGATTTTATTTCTCCTTCACTTATGAAACTTAGTTTGGCTGGATATGAAATTCTGGGTTTAAAATTCTTTTCTTTAAGAACGTTGAATATTGGCCCCCACTCTCTTCTGGCTTGTAGAGTTTCTGCCGAGAGATCTGCTGTTAGTCTGATGGGCTTCCCTTTGTGGGTAACCCGTCCTTTCTCTCTGGCTGCCCTTAAGATTTTTTCCTTCATTTCAACTTTGGTGAATCTGGCAATGATGTGTCTTGGAGTTGCTCTTCTGGAGGAGTATCTTTGTGGCGTTCTCTGTATTTCCTGAATTTGAATGTTGGCCTGCCCTACTAGGTTGGGGAAGTTCTCCTGGATGATATCCTGAAGAGTGTTTTCCAACTTGGTTCCATTTTCCCCCTCACTTTCAGGCACCCCAATCAGACATAGATTTGGTCTTTTTACGTAATCCCATACTTCTTGCAGGCTTTGCTCATTTCTTTTTCTTCTTTTTTCTTTTGGTTTCTCTTCTCGCTTCATTTCATTCATTTGATCTTCAATCGCTGATACTCTTTCTTCCAGTTGATCGAGTCGGTTACTGAAGCTTGTGCATTTGTCACGTATTTCTCGTGTCATGGTTTTCATCTCTGTCATTTCGTTTATGATCTTCTCTGCATTAATTAGTCTAGCTGTCAATTCTTCCACTCTTTTTTCAAGATTTTTAGTTTCTTTGCGCTGGATAAGTAATTCCTCCTTTAGCTGTGATAAGTTTGATGGACTGAAGCCTTCTTCTCTCCTCTCGTCCAAGTCATTCTCAGACCAGCTTTGATCCGTTGCTGGCGATGGGCTGCGCTCCTTTGCAGGGGGAGATGCGCTCTTATTTTTTGAATTTCCAGCTTTTCTGCCCTGCTTCTTCCCCATCTTTGTGGTTTTATCTGTCTCTGGTCTTTGATGGTGGTGACGTACTGATGGGGTTTTGGTATAGGTGTCCTTCCTGTTTGATAGTTTTCCTTCTGACAGTCAGAAGGACTGTCTGTTGTTCTGTTGGAGATTGCTTGAGGTCCACTCCAGACCCTGTTTGCCTGGGTATCAGCAGCAGAGGTTGCCGAAGATAGAATATTGCTGAACAGCGAGTGTACCTGTCTGATTCTTCCTTTGGAAGTTTCCTCTCAGGGGTGTACTCCACCCTGTGAGGTGTGGGGTGTCAGACTGCCCCTAGTGGGGGATTTCTCCCAGCTAGGCTACTCAGGGGTCAGGGACACACCTGAGCAGGCAGTCTGTCCGTTCTCAGATCTCAGCCTCCGCGTTGGGAGATCCACGGCTCTCCCCAAAGCTGTCAGACAGAGTCGTTCGCGTCTGCACCGGCTCCCGCTACTTCCCCTGTTGGTCTTCAGCTGTGCGCTGTCCCCAGAGGTGGAGACTACAGAGACAGGCAGGCTTCCTTGAGCTGCTGTGAGCTCCACCCAGTTCGAGCTTCCCAGCGGCTTTGTTTACCTACTTAAGCCTCAGCAATGGCGGGCGCCCCTCCCCCAGCCTTGCTGCTGCCTTGCGGATAGATCGCGGCAGACTGCTGTGTTAGCAGTGAGGGAGGCTTCGTGGGCGTGGGACCCTCCTGGCCAGGTGTGGGATATGTTCTCCTGGTGTGCCTGTATGCTTACAGCGCAGTATTGGGGTGGGAGTTACCCGATTTTCCAGGTGTTGTGTGTCTCAGTTCCCCTGGCTAGGAAAACGGATCCCCTTCCCCCTTGCGCTTCCAGGTGAGGCGATGCCTCGCCCTGCTTCAGCTCTTGCTGGTCAGGCTGCAGCAGCTGACCAGCACCGATTGTCCGGCACTCCCTAGTGAGATGACCCCAGTACCTCAGTTGAAAATGCAGAAATCACCGGTCTTCTGTGTCGCTCACGCTGGGAGTTGGAGACTGGAGCTGTTCCTATTCGGCCATCTTGCTCCGCCCGACATGGATAGTTTTTCAATCTTTGCTCTCCGCCCATTCTCCACCCTCAAGTAGACCGCAGTGTCTATTGTTCCCTTGTTTGTGTCCATGTGTACTCAATGTTTAGCTCTCACTCTTAAGTGAGAATATGTAAAATTTGGTTTGCTGTCCATATTAATTCACATAGGATAGGGGCCTCCAGCTCTATCCATGTTGCTGCAAAGGACATGTTCTCATTCTTTTCTATGGCTGCCTAGTATTCTATTGTATATCTGTACCATGTCATATTTTTTAAATCCAGTCCACTCTTGACGGGCATTTAGGTTTATCCATGTCTTTGCTATTGTTAATAGTGTTGCCATGAACATATGCATGCAAGTGACCTTATGGTAGAAAAATTTGTATTTTGGGGGGTACATACCCTGTAATGGAATTGCTGGGTAAAATGGTAGTTGTGTTTTAAGATCTTTAAGAAATCTCCAAATTGCTTCCCACCGTGGCTGGATTAATTTACATTCCTACCAGTAGACTATAAGTGTTCCCTTTGTCCACAGCCTCACGAGCATCTGTTACTTTTGGACCTTTTAATTCTAGCCATTCTGTCTGGCATGAGATGGTATCTCATTGCGGTTTTGATTTGCATTTCTCTGGTGATTACCAGTGTTGAGCATTTTTTCATATGCTTGTTGGCAACATGTGTGTATCCCTTTGAGACATGTCTGTTTACCTCTTTTACCCACTTTTTAATGGGCTTGTTTTTGTTTGCTAATTTGTTTAAGTTCCTTATAGATGCTGGATATTCGCCCTTTGTTGGATGCAGTGTGCAAATATTTTCTCCCATTCTGTAGGCTGTTTGTTTATTCTGCTGATAGTTTTGTTTGCTGTGCAGAAGCTTTTCCTACTTTTCAATTTTGGTTTTCTTTGCAATTGCTTTTGGAGTCTTCGTCATGAAATCTTTGCTGGGACTTGTGTACACAATCATATTTCCTAGCTTTTCATTGAGGGTTTTTATAGTTTTAGGTTTTACATTTATGTCTTTAATCCATCTTGAGTTGATTTTTGTATATGGTAAAAGGAAGGGGTCCAGTTTCATTCTTCTGCATATGGCTAGCAAGTTATCCCAGCATAATTTATTGACTAAGGACTCCTTTTCCCATTGGTTGTTATTATTGATTTTGTTGGAGATCAGATGGTTATAGGTGCGTGGCTTTATGTCTGGGTTCTCTAACTTGTTCCACTGGTCAATGTGTCTATTTTTGTATCAGTACCATGATGTTTTGGATACTGTAGTCTTAGAATGTAGTTTGAAGTCAGGTAGTGTGATGCATCTGGCATTGCTCGTTTGCTTAGGATTTATTTGATTAGTCTGGCTCTTTTTGGTTCCATATGAGTTTTAGAACAGTTTTTACCCTAATTCTATAAAAACTGTCATTCATAGTTTGATAGGAATAGCACTGAACTTGGACATGGCTTTGGGCAGTGTGGCCATTTTAGTGATATCGATTCTTCTAATCCATGAGCATGGAATGTTTTCCATTTCATGAAATGATTTTTTTCAGCAATGTTTCATAATTCTCATTGTAGAGATCTTTTACCTCCCGGAATAGCTGTATTCCTAGGTATTTTATTCTTTTTGTGGCTAATATGAATGGAATTGTGTTATATATTTGGCTCTCAGATTAGATACTGGATGCTTTTTGTACATTGATTTTGTATCCTGAAATGCTGCTGAAGTTGTTTATCAGATCTGTGAGCTTTTGCGCAGACACTATGGGATTTTCTAGGTATAGAATCATATTGTCTGCAATGTGAGATATCATTTGACTTCGTCTCTTTTATCTGGATGCTTTTTGTTTATTTCTGTGGCTGGTTACTCTGGCTATGACTTCTAGGACTAAGCTGAAGAGGAGTGGGAAGAATGGACATCCTTCTCTTTTTCCAGTTAAGGGGTATGCTTCCAGGTTTCATCTGTTCCACATCATGTCAGTTGTGGGTCTGTCATAGATTGCTCTTGCTCTTTTGAGGTATATTCCTTTGATGCCTAGTTTGTTGAGGGTTTTTAAAATGAAGGGATGCTGAATTTTATTGAAATATTTTTCTGCATTTACTGAGATGATCATGTAGCTTTAGTTATGTGATGCATCACATTTGTTGATTTGTGTATGTTGAATCAACCTTGCATTTCAAGAAAGCCTACTTGATTGTGGCTCTGGCTTTTTCATGTGCAGCTGGATTCAGTTTGCTAGTATTTAGTTGAGGGTTTTTGCATCTCTGTTTGCATCAATACCTGTTTTTGCATCAATATTAGGGATATTGGCCTGAAGTTTTCTTTTTTTATTGTGTCTCTGCAGGGTTTTGCTATCAGAAGGATGCTTGCCTCACTGCAAGAGTTAGGAAAGAGACCCTCCTTCTCTGTTTTCGAAATAGTCTCAGGAGGATTGGTACCAGCTCTTCTTTATACAATGGGTAGAATTTGGCAGTGAATTCATGTAGTCCAGGGCTTTTTCTGCTTTGTAGGCTTTTCATTGCTGATTCAATTTTGGAACTTGTTATTGATCTGTTCAGGGCAGAGCTTCAATGTCTTTCATTGAATCTTGGGAGCTTGTGTGTTTCCAGGAAGGTATCCATTTCTTCTAGGTTTTCTAGTTTGTGTGCATAGAGGTGTTCATAATAGTCTCTGGGGGACTTTTTATTTCTGTGGAGTCACCAGTAATGTCCCCTTTTTATTTGGAACTTCTTTTTTCTTTATTAGTCTAGCTAGCAGTTTATCAATCATATGTATTCTTTCAAGGAACCAACTTTTTGCGTTGTTGGTATTTTGTACGGTTTCTTGCCTCTTCATTTCATTACACTCAGCTCTGGTTTGGGGTTATTTTCTTCCGTTAGTTTGGGAGTTGGTTTGCTCTTGTTTTTCTAGGTCTTCTAGAGGTGACCTTAGGTTGTTAGTTTCAGATCTTTCTAATTTTTGGTGTAAGTGTTTAGTGCTATACATGTTTCTATTAGCACTGCTTTAGCTGTGTCCCAGATATTTTGATAGTATCTTTATTTTCATAGTTATAAAGAATTTCATCATTTCTGCCATAATTTCATTATTTACCTAAAAGTTATTCAGAAGCAGGTTTAATTTCCATGTAATTGCATGATCTTGACGAATCTTCTTGGTATTGATTTATATTTTTGTTGTGCTATGGTCTAAGGGTTGATACGACTTTTGTTTCACTTTGTTGAGAATTGCTTTATGGCTGAGCATTGGACAATTTTAAGGTATGCACCATGTGCAGATGAGAAGGATGTATGTTCTCTTGTTGGTGGAGTGTTTTTTAGATATCTGTTAGGGCTATTTGGTCAAGTGTCTAATCGGGTCCCAAATATCTTATTAGTTTTTTGCCTGGATGATCTGTCTAATATTGTCGGTGGAGTATTGAAGTCTCCTGCTATTATTGTGTAGGTATCTAAGTTTCTACCATTTCTTGTTGGCTGTCCATATCTCTCTGCAAAGCTACTTACTCCTAAGAAGGCCTGTATTCTGGTCTAGGCAGGTTACCAAAGTCTGCTGTGCTAAATTTTAAAAGACAACATCAGTAGGCAGATGATGTTGTTAGCACCACCCGAATTAACTCAGGAAGGTGCTATCTCCAACCACCTACCCAAATCCTGGTGTCAAGCATCAGGAACATATCTACGTTTCATTATCCTTCACTACTAGGGAAACAGTTCAAGTAAGTGTTCATTGCAGTCTACAATGAATGAGTCTTCTGTCAAACTTGACAACATATAAGATGTAACATCTACTCTTAAAGAATGTAGACTCTTTATTCCACCCATTCTATCCTTTTAGCTCCATGTGTGGTTTAGTGTGGTGTTTAAACTCAAAGCATAAGAAATAACTCATCCATCACATTTTCTAAACTAGAAAGAAAAATCCCTTCATGCAATTTGAAAAAAAAATTAACTGAATAAAGAAAGATAATATTTAATCATTTTAAGTTATAATAGGGCATATAATTCTCCCAATATCTTGTTCTATTTTGTCTGTTTAAACAAAGCTTAATGCCATGTTTTCATTTCAATTCATATCATTGTAGTTATCTGAGTGCAGTGTAATTTATCTCATTGTAGTGATCTTATTGTACTGACCTACCTTGTTACAAGTGGCCATGCTGATTGTAATTATTTTTAGAAGATATTTCTGAATGTCAAATGTCAGAAAGTGCTAGGGTTTTTTTTTAAAGATAGTGCTTATTTTGGGTTTGTTATAACATAAAAATTTTAAATGGCATTGTTAGGATATAAAAAAGTTTTTGCTTTCATATTTTATAAATACAAGGAAAAAATTCTGAGGTATTATAGTTCGGTCATCAGAGAAAAGGAATTTGCACAGGGGTATCAAACTGCAGGCAATCGGGAATAGCAATAACATTCAAACTAGAATACACTGAGACCCGAAAGGTCTCAGTAGTCAAGCAGGCTTCTTGTCCGCCAGCATGTGTTATTTTGGGCATTAGAAAGAATGCCCTTCTAAAGGGCAAAATAAATGTTCGGAAAAATCAAACATTTTCATCAAGGAACTGAATCTAATCTCTTAAATGATGGAGAGGCACAGGCAGGGAGCCTTTCCCTTGCTAGGTTGCAATGACACTAGAGGCCAAAGGGGCCAGACTGAACCAGAATCTCTGCAGGCCCATATGCCAGGAGGTGAGTCAGAAAAGGTGTTACATACAAGAGGGAATATAGGCAACAGTTCAAGCTGATGTGCAGAAATACAGCCTTGAATCAGAAAAAAAAAAGTAATAAAAATAAGAATGAGCAGAAAAGCATGGTATAATCAGACAGAGGGTGGAAGAAAAGGGTAAGACTGATTGATCCTGATTGACTATGTGGAAGACCATTCGCTAGCAGATACTGCTTTCATGCACTGCAGGGACACGGACATTGGATGGGGTGGTCCTGCTGAAAGGACCAGCAATAGAACAAAGCCTCCAGATCACCTTTCCAGGACTCGATAGGATTAGATAGGATTAGAACTTCCTTGGATTTGCAAAGTTAAAAACACACATCTTTCCTTTTGAGCCTATAATCTTTCTATTGCCCCAAGTTTTTGTTCTATTATGACTTGGCTTTAATTTAACATATTCAACTTAGACCCGTTAGAAGGAAAAGCCTCAAAAACGTCAGTGGCTTAAAACAAGCGTGTTTCCTTCTCATGGAGCATGAGTAGCAGATGAGCAGGTGGTGCAGAAGGTTGAGCTTCATAGACTTATCCAGGGATCCATGTGGGGGGAGCCCCCCTACTTCTGAAATACGAGGTCTCAGGTTCCCGGCTGCGGGAGAAGAAAGTGAAAAATTCCATCCATACATTTTACTGCTTAGTCTAGAATTGATTCTTGTCACTTAAGTGCACCACTTATTGGCCATATCTAGTCACAACTTTCAAAGGACCAGGAAATATGGGAAAAAAGTAAAACATTTGGAGAATATCATTGTCTTTGCCTTAGGAGGAGAGCCCAGTGTGGCTCAGTAGAGATTAAAATGAAGTCTTCTTGTCACAGGATCCTTGGGGTGTCACTTTGTCAGCTCGAAGCCTCTGCGACTGGTGGTGCCTTTGCCCAAGCCCAAGTTGTGTTTGGGCCCACTCAGCCTGGCAGACTGCACCTGCCTGGCACGACTGGCCCGGATCCCATGCCTGCCAAGGGTGAGCCAGGTGCAGGGCAGTGAGGGGTGAGTGAGCCAGCCAGCATGCGGTCTGGTCACCACACACGGACAGGCACACCAGCTGTGGTGGGGCAGGTAGCTCCAGGTGCCGGCACGGGCACCGGCTTTATGCGAGGCTGCTGCTGGACCAGGCACACCACAAGCGGCTCCCAGTGTGGGCACTGGGGAACATGGTGACGTCAGAAGCTTGGAGACAACAGGAACTGCAGAGCCCCAAAGAGGGTGTCACAGCTCTGGCTCAGGGAGCTCCTAGGTCTGGGCTCCCTAAAGGGCTGCAGTTCTTCTCTCCTTCTCTCCTCTCTCTTTCTCTCTTCTCTCCTTGCAAGGTGGAGAGTGGCGAGGGTGGGGGTGGGGTGGGGGAATCTGTCAGCCCTGCTTATGTTACGGCTCTTTCAGTACCGCCGTTGGGTGGGTCCTGAGTTCTTGTCCTGTGTCCAGGAAGAATGAGGTGCGTAGACAACTGGAGGGTGAGCAAGGCGAAGTCATACTACAGCTCCCAGGAGAGCCAAAGGGGTAGCCCCTTCCACAAGCAGGTTGTCCTGGTGTCTGTGCAGTCTTCAGTGGCAAGAAGACCCAGAGGGGTTAGCTCCCATCTGCAGGCAGGCCATCCCATTGTCTCTGCATCCCTCACAGAGAAGTGACCCACAGCAGGTGATCTCTGTGAGTCTGGCTGACTCCAGGGTTTTTGTGGGCTTCAGCAAGGAGGATGTGCATGCTGATTGGTTTATGGGTGGCCATGGGCAGGCCCGGAAAACGTACCCTAAGTTTCTACTCCAGTCACTGGAACAGGCAGCCTGGGCCCCAGTCTTCAGGCTGTCGCTGGCTTGGAGGTGGGATTTCACCAGGGACCCGTCACTTTCTGCCAAGGAGTCTGTCTGCCTCCTGCCACCATCCACGGCACCCAGGCTGTTTGTGCTGAGGGGTGCCTGCAGGCCCAGGCTGAGCCCCCACCCTCACTCCCCACTCAGCCTGTCTCCCATGTTCATCGGCACCCAAAGTCCAGAGGGGGCCGAGGCAGCAGGGGACTGGTGTGTCAGCACTACCCCCTGCATGTGCACACCCAGCTGGGTGGTGACAGCACACAGGCTTAGCCACAACTTTGCTCCAAAATCAGAGTGGGCGCCAGGAGTGGGGGAGACCAGGCAGTGGGAGCAGGCAGGCCAAACCTGCAGGGCGAAGGGGCTTCCTGCGCCTCCCAGAGTGCAGAGATGCCTGGGTCTGCAGCTGTGGCTGGGCAGGGCTCCCACCCTTCCACCTCCGAAGTGAAAGGGCTCCGGCCTAGTCTCAGCTCCGGCTCAGTGGAGTGGACAGTCCTGGCCACGACTCCCCGACTGCCAGCACTGCTGCCATCACTATGTGATGGGCGAACCTGTTTCATAGAGTAACTGAAAGGGAGTCGTCACTGAGCTGATGGCGTTACTTACCTTAATTGGCCCCAGGTATCCATTGTCCACTTTTTAGCCAGATGCCATTTTCCACTGAGCTCGTTCCCGCCGATGCCGTGTGACGTCTGCGCTTTTCTTTTGTATCCTAGAGCCCACATATTCCAAGTGCTTACTCCGAACTGTGAGGGTAGAATGCTTCTCCGTACTGCACAGCAACAGCAGAGACAGGAACTATCTATCATTTTTTCAAAAATGGTATATTATGACAGGTGGAATATTTGTCTATAAAATATATATAGATTCAAATATTTTTCACGAATTTTTCCCCTGGCCATTAGCTTTGCAGGCAATAGCCAGTGGTCAGTGGATCTGGGCGAGAGCATTTGCTCCCTGATTATAAATTTGATAACTTCAGTGAGGGATCACAGAAAAGTGGAAAGCTGTCGTGATGGAGAGTGGCTTCTTTAATATTCTCCAAAGGAGTGACGGTGCCCTTGGTGTCTATAGTTTATAGCCAGGTAACACACGTTCCAACCCTCTCTGGCTGAGGGTCAGAAGTGGTGAAGAGGAGGCCGCTAATCCAGCTGGGACATTCTCACTGCGCACGTGGGGAGACGTTCTGTCGATCTTAAGTGTGCCGGCTCCGGTAAAGAGGCTTTTAGGAAGGATACTTGGGCAGCCCATTGAATCAAAATAAGAATTCATTGACTTTGACTCCTGGACTCTACCGATAACATGACTCAGACATACTAACTTAGACTCTGATTTTAATAATTAAAATTATTTATTGAATTCATTGACTTTGACTCCTGGACTCCACCAATAACGTGACTCACACATACTAACTTAGACTCTAATTTTAATAATTTAAATTATTAATTGAAGAAAAAGTGTATTTCAACCCATGGGTGGATTCTTTTTGTCCTCCCCTGATTCAAGCAGTTGTTACTGGAGGGATGGGGTAAGAATCACTGTTCTAAAAGAGCCACCAGGGCTATGCCCGTAGAGAGTCACTTTAAAAAAAGTGTGAATGTGGGGGCACAATTTGTCGTCACTGTTATGTAATCCCTGCCCTCAAGATGTTTGCAATTCTCTGAAGCAGGTGTGCAAACGAAGAATGGCAGTATGTTGTCATGGATCCTAGGCACTCCTGTGCACTCCTGTTTTCCACACCTGAAAACCTTTTTTTGTTTAGTGGATTTTCAAAAAAACTGTTCTTTATGGCTCGACCTGTAAAGACGCATTGATGAGGTTTCTGTGCCTCTATTGTGATAGAATTGTGTGCGTGCATGTGTGTGTGTGTGAGAGAGAGATCTGAGTCTTCAATAACTTGATAGAAAAGGGGGGATGCAGTTTAATAGCCTTTATCAAGAAAACATGAAAATGAATTAGTTCTATTTGGATTCTAAATTTACCACTTAAGTGGTGTCCTTAATCCATGATGTGACTTTAAGTGAATTATCTAAACTCCCTGAGTCTGTTACGTCATTAAAAAAAAATCAGGTATTGAGTTTATACAGTAGTCACATTCTTTATGTTAAAAACATACAGTTTTCATCACAGGCTCGAGATAGGAGATGCTAGTATAACACCGCAAACCAACTCCACCCTCCCCACGCACTCATAGTCAATAAGTCATTTATAAAACACCTTTTCATCTGTGTCGGCTGAAAAATGCCCTCTCCACAAAAAAGTCCATTTCCAGTCCGTAGAACCTGTGAATACTACCTTATCTGGAAGAAGGGTAGCTGCGTTGAAATCGTCCTGGATTATCTGGCTGGCATCCCTGTAAGAGACTCGCAGAGAATGCAACGTGATGACAGAGGCGGAAAGTGGAGAAACGTGTCCACCAGCCGAGGAAGCCAACCAATGCCAACAACCCCTGGAAGCAGAAAGAGCCAAGAAAGGATTCCCCTCCAAAGCCTCGAGAGAAAGCATGGCCCTGCCGCTGCGGGCACCTTGATGTCAGACCTCTGGCCTCCAGAACCGTGAAAGAATACATTTCTGATGTTTTAGGCCATGAAACGTGTGGTCGTTTGTTGCAGCAGCCACAGGAAACTAATATACCGTCTCTCTGACCTTTGCTGGTGTAATTTCCTGTCCTTCCTCCGTGAACACAGGTTAGACCCGCCTGTCGCCAGAGCACCTGTTTCAGTGTCACTTCCTTGGTTAAAGACCTGTGACTCTCCTCACACCCAGCAAAAAGGATTGATCTCACCTTCCCCTTTCTCCCTATGGCATTTATTTATATGTCTGTTTACAAACACTTCTCATGTCCTGTAATTTGCTTGTATACTTGCCTCAGGGCCTAAACTAATCACTGAAATGGAATCAGCATTGCGTCAGTATTTCTTGTGCAACTATGGGAGTGTGACTTCTTAATGCTGAAACAGGGTCACTCTCTGGGGCGTTAAATGGTGCCAGTGCCTAACTAACTTGCCGAATATTTGGGTACTGATTTGGAAGTGACTTTATAGATTCAATGTCTTAAAACTAGGTGAGGCAGTAGCTTGAAGGAATCAGTGACAGGGAAAAGAGGAGGTGAAAAAGGAACTTTATAATCCGAAGTTACATTACTAGCTAATTAACTACACATCTCTTAAAACACAATAGCCACATTATTTTTATTTACATGACCTGGTTTATGAAAAAGGAAGGGTGAGGAGATAGGAGGCCTTAAGGCACACATCTGTGCCAGAATGTGAGCCATCAGTATGAGTCTTTCAGTGGCATACTTCTTCCTACTCTGCAGTTAGTTCGGAGGCAATTGTCTGACATACTGGTTATGTGGGATTTTATATGGGCTGATCTCAGCTACAAGAATCCATGTTTTCTAATGTTATGGAGAAAATGCTGACAGCTCTCCTTTTACAGATAAGGAAATGAAGGCTGCAAACAACCACATACTTTCAAGTCACTTTGCCTCTCTGAGACTGGATTTCCTCATCTGACTAAAGAAGAGTTAATGCACCTACTTGGAGAAGCTTCCAATCTCACATTATCTTTTGAAAAATGCCTCCCATTGCCATGCCACACTTACATTAGAAGACTCCATCTCCCTGGTCATCTCTGAGTAAAACAGGAGTGAGGCATTATTTGGCCACTTAAATGTTAATTGTTATCACGTAGAAATTCCTCATTGTATAATTATGTTTTAGCAGAGTTTCTCATGCCTAAAACCATACCCATGTTTCACAGAATGTCACTCTTTACATACTTGAGCTTAAGTATCTCCTTTAAAAATCTCTTTTTAAAATGGTACCTAATTATCTATTTCCAAGGAAGAAAATAATGTTTATAGCTTCAGCTCAAGGAATTGTATTTCAAGAAAAAAAAAAAGATCAAAGTGCTTGGAGAAGAAAGCTTCTTTCCTAAAATAATAATAATAATAATAATAATAATAATAATAATAACCCACTTGAAACAAACATTAAAAAATATATTTAATTCCCAAAGGAAACTTCTGAGAAAAACATAAGCAAATGAAGAAGTATGTTTAGAAGAGAAACTGTTTCAATCTAGTGCTCCAGTTTCTTTGTGAATGCTGTAACATGCATTGTCAAAAGGATAACAGCCATTACAAGAAGAGCAGGTACAAGGGCCAGGGATGGCCACATGGATTGGCTGACTTTATTCACACAGGGTCAGCACTGTTAAAGATTCCCCTAAAGTGCTGAGTCCAGGTGGAGGCCGTCAGGAACTGGACTCGGAGGTCACTGGCAGGTGGAGGCCGTCAGGAACTGGACTTGGAGATCACTAGGAAAATACGCATTAGTCCCAGCTCTGAAACATGGGAATAAGAACTCTGAAATAATAAAATAATATAGCCTTATTCAAAACATGCCATCATAGAGGAACAAAAAGCTGGGTCATTTCCTAAGTTATTTAATTGTTTAGCAAAATGTAGTGAAAATTCTGTGCAAATACCTGTTCCAGGTTCTGTAGAAGCTAGAAAGATTAGTTGTAATGGATTGCAAAAGGGTGAGGGAGGAAGAAAGAGGAAAGGAAAATGGAGAGGGCGAGGGGTCTCTGGGGAACGACGTGAGGTGTGTTGTATGAGTTTGGATCCAGTATAGACCAAGAAATTCAAGGTTCCAAACTACGAGTGGCATTGGAGGTGGTGTCTCTAAATTATGTTTCTAAGAATCTCATTCTAAGTCCCATTTTGAATTCAGGATGAGGGAGGATATTTGAAAAGGTTCTTTAAATATATGACAGGCACGCCCTACTTCAGGGGGTATCGCTATGATAGATTCTACATCTTGGCACTTGTTCAACAATTTTGAAGTCAAAGAATGCACAGAGGTGAGGAAGGCTAATATTCTCTGGGTGCAGGCTCTCTTCTACACACTTTAAATCTGTTATCTTAATGCCTTCCCCCCCCCCCCAACCCCACAACAGGCCCCGGTGTGTGATGTTCCCCTTCCTGTGTCCAACATATGTAACAAACCTGCACGTTGCGCACATGTACCCTAGAACTTAAAGTATAATAAAAAAGAAAAGAAAATCTGTTGTCTTGTTTAACCCTCAAAACAACCCCATAGGATATACTTTATCTCCATTTTTAAAATGGGGACACTGAGACAGAAAATAATTAAATGACTTAACCAAGATTCCACCATTGGTCAGTCATAGAGCGAGGATTCCGTATTCTCTGTATGTCTACCATGCAAATTCTCAAAGAAAGATTTATGTTCAAATTTTATTATTGTTGTCATTGTTTTCAATCAAGATCCATGGTGAATCTCGTTTCACTATTACTGTGCTGTGTGCTTCTGTCCATGCCTCTGCCAGGGGCAACCTAGTAGTTCAAATCTGTAGATGTTACTCTCTCCTAAATAGTGTCTGTAATGTCTGCATTTCACCCATTTGTTTAACAAATATTCACTGAGCTCTTTCAGTGTGCTAGGCAAATATTCAGATGCCTTACACATGTACATCTGTGAACACAGTGAACACAAATTCCTCTTTGCAAGGAGCTTACATTTTATTTGGAGAGAGGTGGGAAATAAAAAAAACACAATAAGAAAGCAAAGTATATAGCATGTTAAAAATTTATAAATTCCATGGAAAAAATAACCAAAGAAATCAGAGCAGTTGGGAGGGATCTGGAATGCCAAGAGAGAGGAGAGGAAGCATGGGGCCTCTGTGGCTAGCACAGGTTTCATGGAGAATGTAAAATCTGAGCAAAACCTGAAGCAAGTGAGGGATCTGATGAAGCTCAAGTCAGAGTTAAAGTGGTTATTAGAACAAACACTCTAAGGCAACGCTGTCTGGGTTTTTTTAATGTTAAGGAAGCCAGTACGGCTGGCACAGAGTAAATGAAGGAAAAGATACACTGGATGTGGGAGGAACAGATCATGAAGGACCTACCAGCTCATTGCCCGGAGACTTTTCTTGTGAGTTCAAATAGGGAGATGATGCAAGATTTTGAAAAATGATATGATATGACTTAGGTTTTTAAAAGGCTATTGTGTCCACAAAATGCATAGGAGGCTAGTGAGATAAGGTTGAAGTGTGAAGACCTGTTAGTTGACTGTTGCAGTAAAAGGTGAGAGACGTTAGTGGCTCAGACCAGGGTGGGCACAGTGAAGGAGTGAAAACTGGTTAAATTCTGGATATTTTATAGAAGTAGCGTCCATAGGATTTTGAGGTGGATTTTACACACGTAAAGATGGGAGAAAAAGTGAAGATGTAAGAATGACTCAGTTTTTTGGCTGCAACACCAAAAACAATGAAGTTGTTATTAACTGAAAGGGAAAGGTTGCATCAACGTAACTGGGAGGAGCCATTGTTTTGGACGAGTTGAGTTGGAGATATTTATTTGACATTTTTACACATTGCCTGTTGTTGCATTACAAATTATCACAAACTTCACAGCTAAAAATAACATCCAATCATTAGCTCAGTTTTCTAGGTCTGAGGTCCAGGCGGGTTTGATGGACTCTCAGCTTAGGATTGTACAATGCCTAGAATCAAGGCCTCATCCAAACTGGGTTCTTATTCATGGGCTCTGGGAAAGAATTCATTTGCAGGTTGATTCAGGTTCTTGGCAGAGTTGAGTTCTGTGTGTTGATAAGAAATCGACTTCAACTTCAATGGCAAGCTGTGGTTGCTCCCTGAATAGTTCTTTTTTTTTTTTTTTTTTTTTTGAATCCTAAATGGTACCCACTATTTTCACTAACATTAAATAGGTCTGTGTCAAAAAAAAATTACATTCTTTTTTTTATTCCAAGAAAATGTTTATCAGATATAGTGCTAAAACTCAGCCTCCGCAGAAGCAGAAACCAGGCTGTTCAGCGAGAGATATATCGAGCATGTCTTCTGGATGGAATAGTAAGTAGTTAGGAAGAAAGCACTAGGACTTATATCACTCATCGTCTGGTGAATTAATTAACCTGAGGCTTGACTAATGGGAGCTATTTTGCTGTTAAGGGTGATTAATTAACAAATTCTTCTACTTAGAAATTAGTGCTTACGTATGCACATATGCATATATATAAATATATCAATGTGTGTGTATAAATTGTACTATTAGGAATAATTATTTAAAATAATATTTTCAGATTGTTTTAAAATAGTTTAAATGATTTAAATTTAAAGCAAAAAATTCCCTCTTCCTGGAAGTTTCAGAGGCTAATGAATAGTCCCCATGGTCATGTGAAATCGATATTCAGCAGAAAAGGAAATGAAGCCAGGTGACTCTTTTCTTGTCAAAATCATTAGGTTTAATGCTACAGGACACAGGACAAATGAACTGTAGAAGTAATTGTGAGTCATGCTTTTGTCATATGACATACTCTTTATCTAAGCAACGGGAATGAGATGGGTGGCGATAAGAGGGAGAGGGTACTGTGAACAGCTGCCAGATGATTTCTGTTATGTTTAGTTCAGTTTGAATTAGGAAGAAAGAAGAAATGAAGAAAGTCTTGTGTTTTAGGATGAATAAATATTGTTGCATCAGATGTTAAGGTTGACCTTAACAAAAGTAATAGCATCCAGAAATCTAAAGGAAGGACATTACTCAGATGATAATGAAACTAAAACTTGTGTTCAAGAAATGCAGATTATTTAACCTGAAGGTGATTTTAGGGATGACACTAAAGGGGGAAAGCAGCTATTTCCTAGTATTTAAAGAATCATTTTGATGAAGAAAGAAAATATTTGTTTAGCATCATTTAGAAGACAGGATTAGAATAAATGGTTGAAAATTATTATTATCTAAAGCACTTGAGATCAAGAATAGACTTTAAAAAAAACCTGAGAATTCTATAACTTTAAGCATTTAAACGAAACCTAGGATACACATTGGTGAGGAATGTTTGTTCTTTGTGCTTTTTATACTAAGTGATCTTTTAGCCTGATCTGGCTCTGAGATTCTATTAACCTATGAAATAAGATCATTTTAAGATCATGTACTTGATCTCATTACATCTGACACTTCAAGTCCCTAAAGTAGTAAGTGTTGCCGTGTTGCGAGGTGAAAGTTTCTAAAGTGGTTTTAAAGACCTGTTATCCATCTATCCGTCTTGACATTCCATGTCAGAGGCTGCCAGCTTCCCCCCAAAATGTACTCTTGTTTTCTCTCAAATGAACACAAACCCAGAATTTTAGCTGCTCATTGCTTCTGTTGTAGCTAGCTTTGACCATGTCACAAAAATATAGCCACATGATTGTAAGCGGGAGTAGTAAGTGACAATTTTCCTAAACCCTTCGGAGAGACAGCAGCTCGCACCTCTGTCTCTTTCTCTTGTCCTCCATCCTGTTGACATGACGATGTCTATGGATGCAGAGAACCTCTTAGATGCTTGTCTTGTAAACGGAGGCCATCCCTGATGAAGAAACAAAATACAAAGAACCTGTATCTCTTGAAACTTAACGGAGCAAAGCCTGACTGCTTGTATCCAGACTTTTTCATGAGAGAAAAGTAAATTATTATTTCTATTGTTGTGTCAACCGTTTGTCTGTGATACTCACGCCTTAGCTATATACGGATATATGGCTATATGATAAGCCTACAGCTATTTTTACAGTAATTCCTAATTGATAATAGGAATTAGTCATAGAAGATAGTTAAAGACATTGCAAAAATACGCAGTTTTATGTTTATTAAATGCTACTTAAATTTGTTCAACATTTACACTATTTTCCAGCTTATAAATGATCTGAGAACTCTTATTTCTTTGTTTATTTCTAAAAAGTAAAGTTAACTGTGCAGCAGTTGTATCTGCTGTCTTCAACATTCATCATACAGAGACCCTTTTCCTTGGGATACCTATCATTTAACTAGAAACAGGACCAATATTATAGAACCCTAGAGTCTCAAGAGTGCTCAGGGGAGAACCTCTAGCAGATTCAACTACCTATTAACACAGTCATGCACTGCACAGTGATGTTCTGGTCAGCGATAGATCCCATATATGAGAGTGGTCCATAAGATCTTAACAGCCTATTTTTGCTCTACTCTTTTAATATTTACATGCACAAATACTTTCCACTGTATGACAATTGCCTAGAGTATCTAGTCCACTAACTGGTGTACAGATTTGTAACCTAGGAGCGATAGGCTGTGTTCTAACCTAGGTGTGTAGCAAACTATACCCTCTAGGCTTGTGTGAGTTTCTATTATATTCACACGATGATGGAATCACCCCGTGATGCATGTCTCAGAAAATATCTAAGTAATGCATGACTGTACATATTCTGCAAACATCCTCATGGGACTCTGGAACACTATAATTTAGTGACTGTGCTATTTAGACTATGTAGATTTTATGTATTTGTAGACAGGAATATCCCATGTTTGAATAAATTTATTACAAAAAAGAAATTTTAAAAATAAATATCCTGTTGGGTTCTCCTATAGATAAGAAACATTTTATGTAATTGATGTAGCATAGCCGATAAACCATGTCAACCTTTCTAGCACTGTCCTTTAAATGAACTTTACATAAGCCCAAGAAAATATCTAAGATGAAAAAAAGAATATTTTACAGGTTCAAGCATGTTTGATGAGATTTCAAGGCTTATTCTCTTTAGAATCACTAGGACATCTCCTCAGGACCCATATTCGGCCTTCTTTACAGAGAAGTCATGTAATCACTTGCGACTTAGGTTACCTATGTGTTAACAAATGCCAGAAACTAATTTTTCATATGAATTCTCAAAATACATTATATTCATTTTAAAAGGTTTAAACTTTAATTGTGTGTGTGTGTGTGTGTGTGTGTGTGTGAAATGATGAACCAGGTGCCATATAGCGAACCAGGTGCCATATAGCAAACCCAGAATGCTTAAACTTTAATTTTGTGTGTGTGTGTGTGTGTGTATATGTGTGTGTGTGTGTATATGTGTGTGTGTGTGTGTGTGGGTGGGTGTGTGTGTGTATGTGTGTATGTGTGTGTGTGTGTGTGAAAATAATGAACCAGGTGCCATATAGCAAATCCAGAATGCTTAAACTTTTCCTTCCAAAATAGTTAACACTGGAGTAGCAGTGCAGTGCATTTCAGAGGTACACGGAACAGATTTTTTGTTTTTTTCAAAATGCAGGCACCCAGGTCCTACACACAACTTGTTGAATCAAAACCACAGAGTGGTATACTAACAAATTTGCCCAGATTATTGCAGTGAAACCACCAATATTTTGAACTACTCTTCAGAAAAAGCTTGGGTGGAGCAAAATAGTAAGCTGCCTATCTCAGTTAAAATGTTTAAAAGTATATTATGAAGTAAAACACAATCAACTAGGACCCTCCAATAAGACATATAAGCCTCCGCTTAATTTATTAATGAAAAGGAAACATCATCAAAATGCAGTGTAATTTAGGAGCTCATTTGAAGGTTCATCTAATGCAGTTTGCCCTGATCTCTTTGCAGATCCAGCCTTACCTTTTTGTCTCCTATAACTGCAGGCAAATAGGATGAGAACTGATGTGCAACCCGGGGATACTCAGGTACTGCAGGGTCTTAAATTAGCGGAGGGATTCAGAGATGTTCACTCTGTAGACATCACTGGCAAAGGAAAGAGGAATAAAAGATCTTTAAACTATTTCTCAGTAACAGGGAAAATAAGTGATTTTTTTCTTGTATTTAAGTAGATATTTCAATTAACCAGAGTTAATTCTTCAGCCACATTGTAATTGAAATATTTATACATTATGCATTTGACCTGGTACATATGTAACTGTACATATATTTGACCTTCGAAACAAAACTGATATATATTATGTTACCATACATAGCGCCAAAAAACAAGCAAAGTTTCTCTTGTTGTGGAATGATGTGCCTTTGCAGTAGGCTGAGCTAGAAAGGATGTATACAATACCTGGTTGTCTCTGTTGATGGAAAACATGGTTAAAAACAAATAATTAAAGTGTATGTTTGATATGGCATTAAAACATTCAGATCTGTATTTTGGGCTTGCAGAGTCAAAATAGAATGTTAAAGAATTAGGAGGAAATAACAATGAATGAAACTACATATGTATGTATATAGGTAATAGTGAATTGATTTGTGGTCTTTCAAGAGTTAAGAAGCGGCCAGGCGCGGTGGCTCAAG
The DNA here is from genome assembly GCF_007565055.1 of Rhinopithecus roxellana. Lineage (NCBI taxonomy): Eukaryota > Metazoa > Chordata > Mammalia > Primates > Cercopithecidae > Rhinopithecus > Rhinopithecus roxellana. The sequence continues at coordinate 644,480 of NC_044549.1, forward strand.
CCTGTAATCCCAGCACTTTGGGAGGCCGAGACGGGCGGATCACGAGGTCAGGAGATCGAGACCATCCTGGCGAACACGGTGAAACCCCGTCTCTACTAAAAATACAAAAAACTAGCCAGGCGAGGTGGCGGCGCCTGTAGTCCCAGCTACTCGGGAGGCTGAGGCAGGAGAATGGCGTAAACCCGGGAGGCGGAGCTTGCAGTGAGCTGAGATCCGGCCACTGCACTCCAGCCCGGGCGACAGAGCGAGACTCCGCCTCAAAAAAAAAAAAAAAAAAAAAAAAAGAGTTGAGAAGCTAATGCTAATTTACTACTGTTTCTTTGATTAAATCCCAGCTAAAATTTTATTCTGATGGCTTGTTGATGGAGTATATAATACAACATATTACCAACAGTGCAGCCTGTCGTTAGTACAGAATAATCTTTGCCAAGTTAATGAGAAGGAAAGTAGTCAGAGAATCACACAGTTAAGTTTGCCCTGATGACTTTCTCGTTTTATTTTGTTGTTGTTGTTTTCTTTTCTTTTTCTTTCTTTCCTTTTTTTTTTTTTTTTTTTGTCTGTGTGTATAATGGAGAAACAGTGAGAATTTTCTGGACTAGAAAGATTTTCATTGATGTACGCATGCACCACTGGGCCCTTCCCAGAACTCAAGCAGGGTAAATCCACCATTTCTTTGGCCTGATGTAAGGTGTTCAGGGAGATGAGTTACTCTCTGTGGGTGAATTATTGTAGCAGAAATAGGAGACTTCCTTGGAAGCATAAGAATATAAATAGGATATTTTGCATTGCTGTTATTGCAGAGTGTGTTGGTAATAAATGTTCTGTGGTCATCTTGTGAGCTTCAATCAAGAAAAACATTTTAGATCATGCCTTTAATTGAAGCATTTTGGGAGGCTGAGAACAGAGGATCACTTGAATCCAGGAGTTTAATATCAGCTTAGGCAACACAGCCAGATTCCTGTCTCCACAAGAAGATAGAAAAATTAGCCAGGTGCAGTTGTGAGTTCCTATAGCCCAGCTACTCCAGAGGCTGAGGCAGGAAGATTGCTTGCGCCCAAGAGTTCGAGGCTGCAGTGAGTCATGATCTCACCATTGCACTTCAGCCTGGGTGACAGAGCAAGACCTGTCCCCCCCCAAAAAAAAAAAAAAAAAAAAAAAAAAAACAGCATTTGTTCTGACTATACTTACATAAAACGATGGCTGCAGGAATCACCGGCCAGGTGTGGTGGCTCACGCCTGTAATCCCAGCACTTTGGGTGGCCGAGGTGGGCAGATCATGAGGTCAGGAGTTCGAGACCAGCCTGGCCACTATGGTGAAACCCCATCTCTATTAAAAATACAAAAATTAGCTGGGTGTGGTGGCGGGCACCTGTAATCCCAGCTATTCAGGAGGCAGAGGCAGGAGAATTGCTTGAACCCAGGAGGCGGAAGTTGCAGTGAGCCGAGATTGCGCCACTGCAGTCCAGCCTGGGGGACAGAGCAAGACTCCTTCACAAAAAAAAAAAAGAAAAGAAAAAAGAAATTGCCCACTTCTATTAGTTGGTCTGAAATGCATACGGTAGGTTGTGTTCTGGGTGACAGAGCAAGACTCCGTCTTGAAAAAAAAAATAAAAATAAAAAAGGAATCGTCACCTTGTGATCGGACAAGCTGAGGATTACTGCGAGTTTCTCAGCTTCAGCCCTGTGGAGATTTTCTTCCAATAATTCTTTGTCAGGAAGGCTGTCCTGTGCATCACAGGGTGTGCAGCAGAATCTGTGGCCTCTACCCACAAGGTATGTCAGTTGCACTCTTTCAACCTTGCTGTGACAACCACAAAATGTCTTCAGACATTGCCAAATGTCTTTTTGAGGTTAAAATTGATCCTGACTGAGAGCCTACTAGGTACCTGGTGACCAAACTCACAGAATTTTCAGAAAATGGATTGGCTCAATCTTCAACCTCATCTAATGAAGTGAGTATAATCAGTGAGATTAAAAACAACAACATATTGATATAAAATTTGATGTATTTTTTTTGAAAGCTTCGTGATAAATTTTGTTTGTAAACTCATTAGGGAAGGTTTTATCTCATATACATTCAATCATTAAAACCCTAGTGACATAACTCACATTATGCCATTATTACCTAGTATCAGAGATTAGTAAAAAATTTTATCTTTATTAAGAAAAGAAATAAAAGGCAAGATGGTATTTACTGTGCATAAATAGTAAAATGTTAGGGGGTATAATTAGAATAGAGTAAATCATGGTATTAGGATAAAAATGAATATATATTATTATGGAGATTCCTAAATCTTGCTTAATGGTGTCAAAGTTGAAGCAAGTGCTAGCAGGACAGACAAAATCAAACTTCAAATGACATATTTAAAGAAGAGACCTTAAACGCTAGAATAATATCCCATTATTCTTTGTATTTAATTTGTAACTAAATTCTTAAGGATATAAGCATTTTGATAACAGGGACTTTGTCTGATTATTCTTAAAATACCTAGCATTATTCCTGGCTTACTATATAGGTTTTAAATGTTTATTCAAGTGAAGGAATATAGACAATAAACTTTAAAGTTTATTTCAAATTAGTCTCCATTTATTCCTGCTGCTTTCAGTTCAGTTTCCAAAGTTTTCTTGCTTGGACTATTGCATATTTAAGCGGTTTTTCCTGCTTCTAATTTCACTCCCCATCATAATGCAGTCAAATATTTTTTAAACTCATTTCAGATCATGTAATTTCCCTAATTTAAACCCTTGTTGACCCCCTACCATTGAGGATAAAGCCCAAGACTTTGGTGGTTAATGTACTTGAACTTTTTAATCTAGCCCCTGCCTACCGCTGCTACCTCATCTCTGACTACCCATCTATAGGTTCCACACCCAGCCACACTGCTTTCCTTGCAGTGACTGGAAGGGTTCCTTTCATGCCTGTCTGTAACCATGCTCATGCTATTTCCTCAGCCTGGATTACCCTCTGCCTCTTGCCTGACTTGACCTAGTCTTAAAATATATTCTCATTATTTGATACTTAGTGAAAAAGTCGCCTTCTCTGCCCTGAATGTCCTAGCTCAAACAGCTCTTTCTCTTCTCTCTCACTGAACTTCACGTTAATATATACCTCCTTTATGGTACTCCTTCTCCGCAGTCTTCCTAACCATTCTTTATGGCCTGCATTAAAGCATTTATTATGTTGTATTGTAACTGTCTGTAAGTCAGGTCTTGCTGGGGCCTTCTTTTTCTTCATGTTTTCCTTTGAGCACAAGTAGGTGGCGAGGAATTTTATTCTGATTGCCTGTCTCGGTGGACCTTCTCTGATACCTTCCCATTTATAGACCTCCCTGCTGCTGCCAGTAAACTAAAGAAGATTCCAAGCCACAGCTGCCCCAAACCCTCTATTGCTCTTACCTTTCAAGCTTTGCTTACACCCTTTCCAGTTTCCCAAGATCCATGCACCAGACTCAGTAAACAGAAGAATAACAAAAACTTGGGCCATGCAGGATTCCAACTCTCACTCTGCTGGGTAGTCACCATGTGACCTTGGCTACGTAGCAGTATGTACAGTATGAATGATAAATGACTCATCTCACCAGTTTGTGAAAATGAAGAAAATATCGAAACATTTAAAACCTCACATATATTCAGCATGTTATCACTATTTGCTATTCTTTTATATTAAGATGTTACTTATGAGCAAGGTAGCTCAGAAGGATTGAGGGTGCAGAGACAACAGTTTAGGAGTGGGCCTAGCATGGGGATTCACAGAGGCTTGGAACTGAGGGGTTTGAATTCAAAACAGCACTATGACCTTGGATACGGGACTTAAACACTCTGTGCCTCAGTTTATACTGTGCTAAATGCAAGAAAGAATCATCCCAACTTTGGCCGGGCGTGGTGGCTCACGCGTGTAATCCCAGCACTTTGGGAGGCCAGGGTGAGTGGATCACAAGGTCAGAAGTTCGAGACCAGCATGGCCAATATGGTGAAACCTCGTCACGACTAAAAATAGAAAAATTAGCTGGGCGTGGTGGTGGGCACCTGTAGTTCCAGCTACTTCAGAGGCCGAAGCAGAAGAATCGCTTGACTCCAGGAAGCGGAGCTTGCAATGAGCTGAGATCGCGTCACTGCACTCTAGCCTGGGCGAGAGTGAGACTCTGTCTCAAAGAAAAGAAAAAAGAATTATTCCTACTTCATTGTGTTTTAGTAAGGATTAAATGAGCTGATGAATGCAAAATGCTTAGAACTTGTAATAAGTTAGCTAATTTGTTATTAATATTAACGTAGATGGGAAGGCAGTTCTAAACTCATACTTCCACAGATATATGTCTCATTGGACTGCCTCTCCACTTAGGTTTTCACTTTTCCTTCAGATTCTACCCTTATTTATTCCATTGGCTGCCCTCACCTATTTCCATATGAGGAGGCTTTCTCTTCTCTTTTCTGGTAATGCAGAACCTCAAACTTCTGCCAGACGAATTCTGGAAGAGAGTGATTTCCCTCGTTGAGCAGCAGTGACTTGGTTCTTCCAATTCCATTTCAGTTTCCCCATCAGAGAGAGCTACGGCCTGGTGTCTACCAGGGATTACTGGAAAGGAAAGAAACCTTGGAAATCTAAACATGAAATATTTTTGGAGTGAATCGAACCAGCTTTACCCTATATTCAGGAAAGAATGATTTTCCTGGTAACCTTGTTCTGGCCAGACCTTTCAGAAAAATCCAACATTTCTACCCACACCCTTTCATTATATTCAAACCTATTTGACATTTTTTCTGTTCTACCAAAGGCCCAAGACATTTTTTAAAAACTGCTAATCATGAAATGTGTGCTTTTTCTTTGAAGAGGAATGGAGCCAGTGGAAAGTAAATGGCTTTAGTTCTAGAGTCCTCCTCAGAGGGTGGTGGTGAGGGAGCTGGGAGCTGGTCAATTTATTCTACCGGTTTCTGTTTACTTGCATTTAAAGAGAGAGGAAATGGTCAGGCAAACAGGATAGTGACTGGAAAAAGAAAATCAAATTCTGAGTTAAATATCAGCTTCCCATTTTTAAGTATGCAAAGACATGGAATTTTAAATCCACTATTTATAAAATGGGCATAAGTTTTTCCTTCCTCACACAGAAGTTTTCAGATGAAAAGTTGAATACAGGGTGATTATTGTTTCTAAACTAAGGCACAATCTGAGAGTTTATTTTGTATGTTCCATTCATTTTTTTGACAAACATTGTTTCCTTTTTATAAAAGCAAATTATAATAACTATATTTTCAAATTTATTACATGGCTTAACAAGGTAGCTTTCTCTTCTAAAGGTACCTCTTCCAAGAGTCTGGTTTGAAAGTGGTAATTTATTCCCTTTTGAAAATGATCACATCCTAAAACTGGTGGTTATCATAATATAGAAATTGATTACTTTAAAATACATAAGTGCATAATTCATGTATCGTGGCTCACTGATTAAGGAAATAAGTGACCGTATGTATAATACTAACATGTAGACAGATTTAAAATAGTAGCCAGAATGTTTTGATCATGCCAATTCACTTCAGGTGGTAAAGATTCTATTATTTTCATTAATTATTATTATTATTGAGACAGTGTCTTGCTCTGTCGCCCAGGCTGGAGTGCAGTGGCATGACCATGACTCACTGCAGCCTCAACCTCCCAGACTTAAGTGATCCTCTTGCCTCAGCCTCCTGAGAAGCTGGGACTACAGGCATGTACTACCGTGCATGGAGAGTTTTTGGGGTTTTTTTGGTAGAGGTGGGGGTCTCACTATGTTGCCTAGTCTGGTATTAAACTCCTGGGTTCAAGCTATCCTCCCACCTTGACCTCCCAAAGTGCTGGGATTACAGATGTGAGCCACTGTGCCACACACAATCATACTAGTAGATTTTCTATGTACGCCTTCACCCACGTCATCTTCATCCAGGGGCACTGTCATGTGTTAATTATAACCACGCCTTGTGACCAATAATGTCTGCATAAATATAGTCACAAAAGACAGGAAGGCTTGGGGAGCCTTTTGTATTTCCAGGGTGATGTACACAAACAAATAAAAATGTGCTTTCTTGAATGTGTGATTAACACATTCAAGAAAGCCTTGGCAGTCTATGTTGGTCTTTCCAGAAGTTTGCTTGTAGCATTCATGGTGGGTTCATTAGGGTGACACAGGAATGCCAAAACAAACTGACTTCATTTAATACAGAAGAGAGCTGCAGCTACATATTGAGAACTTGCCCTTCCTGTTTTATTACGGGGGAGAAAAATTATATACTTATTGTTGTTCATCTAATAAATATTTCAGACCCATTTATGAATCATTAGTGCAGATGCAATCCGTTTGAATGTCACGAGGTGAAGTAAAGAAAAAATAAAATACATTTTAAGTTCTGAATCTTTCTGTGCTACATTGCCCGAATCCTCGTCTATCCACACAATAGATTAACTACCCTCTGTGCATACTATATTTTGCTCAGCCCTTAATATTCTGAAGCTGAACTGAAGCAGTCGTTATCTGTGGCGGTTCCTGGGTGGTTTTCAAGCCCAGCACTACCCACCCAAGTGGCGGTGACACCGGCTTTCACTGAAGCCTTATTACTCTTAAAAGAGCAATTTGGTTGGTTGCACGGCTATTAGGATCACACAGGCAGCCTGAAAGCTGTCAGTACAACTGCTTCTCATCTTCTGCACATAATCCTGACATCTTTTCCCTTTTCTGCTGGACACAGACATTACTGTTTTTATCATTTTCAATCAAGCTCACCCAGAACGCTGAGGAATATATTCCCACTGAAAGCAAAGTGGAGAACAGAATTATTTTATAGCTTCTGGAGTAGAAGCAGGGCTGACTGCCTGCGTACTGAGGAGAAGGAGCCGGATCCGTGAGAAATGTAGCTTGGCTCAGGGCTACATCAGGAAGCTGCTACTTCAGCTGTTAAAGATGGCAAAACAACACCTACCTCAGGTTTTTGAATGATTAATGCTATTTTCATAACCAGGAGGGAAGAGGATGTGAGGAATTTTGTGAAATTAGCTTGTGGAAATGTTATCATCAGAGAAAGTGGAGAAAATTACTAGGCTTGAACTTCTCTTCCTTTTGATCCTGTTCTTCTCTGGACCAACTCTGAGCAAGCTGACCCGGACCCCCTGGAAAGGAAAACCTTGGAAGGGGGGTAAGTGATGAAAGTTTTGTGTTAAAGATCTAAAAGGAGTTATCAAGGCCAGTTAATGCTAACTTAAGGACAGCTGAGGGTGAAGGAGCTGCTTCTGTTTGAAATCAGGTTTATTTCAGGAAAGGGGATCTGTGTTGCAGGTAGCTAGAAAGAAGAATTTTCTCTGTTCTCGATATCTATATGTTTTTGCAATGTATGGTTTTCTGGGCTTTCAAAGAATTACAGTGATCATTTCCAGCAGGGACTATAAGAGCAGATACATGCTGCTCTAGTGCAAGAATATATGTGTTCTCCTTCGGAAGCTGCATTATTTTAAAAAGAAATGGGTTCTGAATATGTTAGATCCCTGAATTGTTGGCAGATTTTGTGAAATGATCAGAGGGATGTCTGAGAAAGGGCATGTTATGAAATGCAGTGCCACCAACACTAATTTTCTGGCTGACTCTATCAGTGTTGATGTGTTAATAAAGATAAATTGCATTAACTTTATTGGAAAAAAATCTGCTGAATGAGAAAAAGCCTTTCAGTACTTTGAAGTGTTGTAATACATTTTCTTCTGCTGTTGAAAAATTATCATGAGATGGGAGAGAATTTTTGAGACTTTGAATCAACCTTTCTGTAAAGTTCAGTTGGTTCTGCTTCCCCGAATGCCATTTGTTTATATAAACACAAGTTATCAAGGTATGTGTTCTGTGAATGCTGTAAGCCAGAATGGTGCTGCAGACATATCCCGTGAGAGACTTTCTGGACGCTGTTTGTATATTTGGAGAAAAATCTTGATGGGAGATATATCTGAGGATTTTGCTTTGCAGAAGCATTATTTTTACTTAATGTTTTTATCTTAGCTGTAAACATGTTTTGTGGGTCTCCTACCATTTCTTTCCTGTCAGTGTTTATCATCTGAGGTTCAAGAAAAGCATGAACATTATGAACAAGAAGTTTTAAAAATGTACCACAATATCTCAGCGGAATTTTCCAAATACCCAAGCCCCATCAGTTTGATCTTTCTGCTTCTCCTTTTGTGGCATTAAATATATTACAAATCTTCTGCCTACTGTACCTTTGAGGGAAAAGTTCCAACAGGCACTTAGCTAAGTTGATTGGTGCAGATCCACCCAGAGAATGGTGCTGCAAATTATCTTCAGGCCTTGCAAATTACACCATCACATTACTATATTTCCTAATGTTATCAATGGATTCTTTTTCTTGCAAACCGCAAACTGTTATTTATGTTAGCCTGCATGCCGGCCTTTAGTAGCTTAGGATCTAGAAATGTATGGTGTTATTGATGACAGGAGTGTTGACTTGTATTTCTTACATATGGTCAGTACTTATAGCATGTCAAAGTTTAATTTCCTATGTTGAACTTAAGCAGTAATCTTTGGAGCTGTAGTTACCCGTGAGAAAGATAGCTGCAAGATTTTAGCAAAGTTGTTAACCTATTCAGAAAGGTTTATTTAAAATGCTTGTGTGTGTTCTGAAGCATGTATTCATTCCACACAGCTTTGAATACAGATGCATTCAATTTCATTTGTAAATCAAGTCTGAAATGGTTCGTCTTTGAACATATGACCACTTTTTCCAATGTACTCTAACTAGCTCAGCTAGAAATTTGCTAGCTCTGCTGTGTGATGAGGATATGACTGAGTTAAGTTCAGGAACAAGCAATCATAGCAACATATTTCATATTGTTAAAAGAATTCTGTGTTTTGGAAAGGCCAGTCAAGTTACTGAAAAACTTTAAACGTGTTGACCGTGCTTGAAAATTATTTCCTTTTTAGTGCCTCTGTTTGCTACTGTATATGCATTGCATAAATGTTTTCCACAGATTGTGAGTTCCTGCGGTGTAGCCTCGCCTTGATATGCATATGTATATGTTGTAAATATTTATTTATTCATGAGCTTGGCTATTGATGGTGGTGTGCTATCTTTCAGTGAGTTGGAAAATTCTGTTCTTTCTTTCTTGGCATGTTATATAGTCTTTTAAAACACATTTTTACAATTTGTTCAACATCATTTCCCTTTTCACAAAGTAAGGGTCTTCATTTATTATTTTGAAAGATATCTTGCAGAGGTCTTCTACATATGAGGTGGGATGGGGGAGAATGAGTCACGTTCAATTAAACACTGTGGCCAGAGGCCCAGCATCAGCATTGGAAAGACAATGTTTTAAAGGTTGCTTTAACTACTCTTCTTTGGTTTGGTTCATATCAATACCGGCTCAAGTGTACCTGCTTACAAAATCATCTTTAAAACAGATCCTCTATTTCTAAAAATCCTGGAAAAGATACCAATAGCAAACAACCAAGTTTTCTTCGGAATTGTTATTTTTTTGTGTGCTCACATTGCCTATGTGCATTTGTCGTAATCTGACTGAACCTCCATACGGCAGCCTGCCCACACTGACGATTTCCACTTTTGTAGTATTAACAGGAACTGCCATTGAGACAGAAACCGTTATCGGGGCAGACGTGGGTAGTGGCAGCTTCCTAGACCAGTGTATACGTGTGGCCTGTGAGTAGTGACATTAGCAGCACATAGCCAGGAGCACCAAACAGATGACAGGAAACTGACTTGTCAGAACATTTGGGAAACATGCAGATTATTGTTGGCTATCAAGGGATTTTTAAGCTCATCAATGAACATGACTCCCAAATATAGGTTAGTAGGCCAGCAAGTTTTCCCTCAGGCATATGCTTTTCTATTTAATCACAATATATGAACACCTTAAGGGAAAGCACGTGTCCCATCTGATTAATTTAGAGCATGACATAAGTGATCATAAGAGTTTGCATTTATGGTAAGCTAACCAGAAATCTTAACTACATTGCTGACATTATCTTCATTAGAATTACAGAAGCTAATTATTTTATGTGCAATTACCCTCACCATGAAAAAGTCTAAAAGGTGTAAAACAGCTCCATTCACATGAGCATAACTCTACAGAAAAGTTTGCAATGCAGATGGTCAATGTAAGTAACAAAAAGGAAATTACATATAAATATATAATATACATATTTACATATAATATACATATGTATTATAGAGTTCACCCTTGAATTACACAGGTTTGAAATGTGTAGATTCACTCATATGTGAACTTTCTTCTGCCTCTGCCACCCCTGAGATAGCAAGACCGACCTCTCCTCTTCTTCCTTAACCTACTTAATGTGAAGACATGAGGATGAAGATTTTATAATGCTCAACTTTCACTTAAGGAACAGTAGATGTATTTTCTCTTCCTTATGATTTTCTTAATGACATTTTCCTTTCCCTAGCTTACTTTATTGTAAAATACAGTATATAACATATATAACATACAAGACCTGTGTCAATCAACAGTTTCTGTTATTGGTAATGCTTCCAGTCAACAGTAGTTTATTAGTGGTTAAGTTTTGGGGAAGTCAAAAGTTATATGCAGATTTTTGACTTGCACAGGGGTCAGTGTCTCTAACCTCTGTGTTATTCAGTGGTCAATTGTATCTATTTCTGCTCCTGGAAATTATAATTTAAGCCAAATGTTAATATTTGTAGCTACTATTAAAGGTGCAAATGGGAGGTAAATAGGTATAAATAGCAAAATAGGTCTAGAAGATGTAAGTGGGTAAGGCTGGACTGAGAGGTGATCGTCAAAATGTTGACCCCTTGGTTCAACACAAACATTGACTAGTCTGAGCAGCCACTGATCAAACTAAGATGGGGAATTAGACCCGACTGTTGTCCATGTCCCACTCATTCCAGCACCTGAACTTGACTCCATTTAAGCCTCCTGGAAGAGTCTATTGAGTTCATTCAATCATCTCAGTTATGACATGAGAGTTAAACTATTGACAATGAAGTATGAAATGATCAAAACTTTTAATAATTCAGAAAATTATTTCACACAACACCCATACTTGCTTTCTGTAATAAATTATAGCAGCCAGTTATCTAATATATATCTTTGCAAAGAAAAGAAAGCCTCTCTGGCAGTTACCTTCTCTCTCTTTAGGAAGGATTAAATTATCAGCACATTCTACAGTATTGCAACATTTTGATTCATGGTGGATTGAAGCACTGACCTAGGAATATTTAGAGTGGCAATTTTAGTTTTAATCTGTTATCTGCATGGTCCCATCTAATATATTGATAATTATTTGAGAATTTGTTGGAGCTTGTAGAAGTTTTTTTTACCTTAAAAGTTGAGAAAAAATTATTAAGTATTTGATGGTGTCTACTGCATATAATAAGCCCATTATTATATTTCTTCTGGTGTTTCCCCTAGTTATATGAACTAATAAAAAATTTACTGCCTCATACAACCCAGTGTCTCACATTCCTTGCTATTGGGTAAGAAATCAATATTTTTATTAATAAAATTTGAACGTGATGATTTACTCCTTCATAAACAATGAAATAACTTAATATTGGGGGAACCAGCCCCCAATATTTCAATGTAGGTTCTTTCTAATTTCCCTAAGTGTCGGCCAGTCTGAGAAATAAAGAGAAAGAGTACAAAGAGAGGAATTTTACAGCTGGTCCTCTGGGAGTGACCACATACCAGTAGGTCCGTGATGCCCTTGAGCTGCAAAACCAGCAAGTTTTTATTTGGGATTTTAAATGGGGAGGGGGTGTATGAATAGGGAGTAGATCACATGATTCTGAGGAAACAGGACCAGAACAAAATCAGAAATTCCTGATAAGGGTCTGTGTTCAGTGGTGCACATATTGTATCGATAAACATCTTAACAGAAAACAGGGTTTGAGAGCAGAGTACCGGTCTGACCTCAAATTTACCAGGGCTGGTGTTTCCCAATCCTAGTAAGCCTGAGGGTATTGCAGGAGAGCAGGGCGTATCTCAGTTCTTATCTCAACCACATAAGACAGACACTTCCAGAGCGGCCATTTATAGACTTCCCCCCAGGAATGCAATTCTTTTCCAAGGGTCTTAATATTTAATATTCCTTGCTAGGAGAAGAATTTAGCAATATCTCTCCTACTTGCACGTCCATTTATAGGCTCTCTACAAGAAGAAAAATATGTCTGTATTCTGCCGGACCCCACAGGCAGTCAGACCTTATGGTTGTCTTCCTTTGTTCCCTGAAAATCAATGTTATTCTGTTCTTTTTCAAGGTGCACTGATTTCATATTGTTCAAACACACATGTTTTACCACCAATTTGTACGATAGTGGTCCTAAGGTGCTGACATTCTCAGCTCACGAAGATAACGGGATTAAGAGATTAAAGTAAAGACAGGCATAGGAAATTATAAGAGTATTATTTGGGAACTGATAAATGTCCATGAAATCTTCACAATTTATGTTCAGAGATTGAAGTAAAGACAGGCATAAGAACTTATAAAAGTATTAATTTTGGGAACTGATAAAGGTCCATATTAAAATGAAATCTTCACAATTTATGTTCCTCGGCTACAGCACCAGCCAGTCCCTGTGTTTGGGGTCCCTGACTTCCTGCAACAACTTAAGACTTTCTGGTTTCAGGAAACATGGGTAGATCACTTTATGTTTTTCCTGAAACGACCTCAACTACTATACTAGTTCTAGCTTCCAGATAAAATGCTCCTAATCTGCATGCTTAAAATTATATTTCATCTTCTAAAGGATTATGACACTTTACATAGGTAAGAAGACATTTGTCAGTTTTTATAGTGCTTAATTGTTATGTGTGTCTGTGTCTTGTTAACCACTTTGTAAGTAATTTCAAGAGAAATTTTGTCTTTGATGAATCTTTATCAACACGCAGTCTTGTACTTAACAGATGCACAATAAATGTTTGATGAATGGACAAAGTATGTGGAAAAATAGACTGGTTACACAATATTCTGACTTTAAGTGTTAATTACACATTGCTTACTTTTAGCCAATGTGATGAATCTCACCTTTAATGCTGGGAAATCATTTTTATCACAAGGCTTTTACTATATCATTTAAATGTCAGTTTTAGTTGTAGAAAAATATGAAGGTATTTTATAGTAGTCAAGAAATTTGGAAAACTCTGTCAGACTCATGTAGGAAGTAGTGCAGTAGAAAAAAAGAAAGCAACACTGTTGTTCAAAAGTAATTTATAATGTGAGATTGGGAATCTGGAAACTGAACTGTATGAATATTCATGCAAAATGCAGAGTGTTCTTTGTACTGTGTATAATCATTACTTCTGAGTTTCATTTGTTTAAGTAATTTAATCTCCATCTGTATGCAATAAATGGATTTAATACCTTATCTTTCTTACAAGTGAAGAGTAAATTTCAAAACCGGATCTGAAATGCATATGTTTTTTCTATATGTTCAAAAGATTATTAGAATATTTTTTTAGATGTAGTAATTGAAGAATGTGTTTAGCTACTATACTAAGATCTGTTGTAAAACTTACTCATGTTGTTTCATGTTATTTGGAAAATAGCATTTAATAAATTCAGGAAAATTCCATATATATAAGATTTTGATAATGAAAAAAATGGTGCTTGAGAATACTAGATTTGTCTTAGTTACAGAAAGTATGTCCTGAATATTTTTTATCCATAGTCATTTTTGTTCAACTTCTATTCACATTCACTTTTTAAACTTTTAACATCAAAATTTCATTTTAATTATTTATTTGTCATTAATGTATGCTTGTTCCCTTGTGATTAAAATAACCTGAGATTTCATGTTATTTACCTAAAATACAATTTTTAATTTAATGACAAATAGGGAAAAAATTGGAAAGAGTTTTGATGTATTCTTCATATTAGAAAAGCAGGTGTATTAAAGTAGGTATATTAAAAAAGCTCTTGGAATTTTACTTACAAATAGACTAAGCACTCTTATCAAAAGTGAGGAAAACTACTGTCTAGGTAGCAGACAGTTGCACCACCATGAAAAAAATGATGTTGGGAAGCGTAAATTTTTTGTAACGTTAGACTATGCCTGCAAAAAGTGTGGTTTGGAAAACATATTAATTCATTACACCCTTATCAAGTATGTGTACAAATTCTTGTGTGTATATATCTATCAGCCCCCACCCTTTCCTCCCGTTTCCAAATTACACACATGCATATACACATATTTGCAAACATGTACACACATTTGTTTAAAAACTTTAAAGGGAAATAAAGATGCTTGGAGGGGTTATTTAATTTTAAAAACTGAGATAAATTGACAGTAATGAAACGCCTTGGATATATTAGAGTTGGGGTTCATGAATGCATAGTTAAGATTGTGTCAGCACTTCCATTGCAAGCTACATTTTCAAAGGGTTTACAACTTAGCTATAAAATTTTTGCTTCAGGGTGGATCATGGCTAACATTAGGTCTTAGTTCCAGAGCAATTTCATTTTTTTTAGTTTTCTTTCTTTTTTTTTTTTTTTTTTTTTTGGAGACGGACTCTCGCTCTGTGGCCCAGGCTGGAGTGAGCGGCGCCATCTTGGCTCTCTGCAAGCTCCGCCCCCCAGGTTCCCGCCATTCTCCTGCCTCAGCCTCCCGAGGAGCTGGGACCACAGGCCCCGCCACCACGCCCGGCTAATTTTTTGTATTTTTAGTAGAGACGGGGTTTCACCGTGTTAGCCAGGATGGTCTCCATCTCCTGACCTCGTGATCCGCCAGTCTCGGCCTCCCAAAGTGCTGGGATTACAGGCGTGAGCCACCGCGCCTGGCTCATTTTAGTTTTCAAATTCAACCTTCAAAGTTAGTTGAATGTTAAAAAATAGGGAAAAAATAAAGTTTAGTTATTTTCACAGGCTTTGTTACTTGAATTAAAATTTCAGAAAATGAAATTCGAAAAGTGATGAGAGTTGGTAGTAAGGTCTGTTTGCCCAAGTCAACTGAAGATTAGGTGAATCAGATAATGCCCTTGATCAATCAAGACTGGGGACATTTTAGCTGTTAAGGATTTTAGTTTCATTAAGAAACCAAGGTCACCCAAACAAGAGATAATTCTTGTAAAAGGGAAAGAAAATAAATGTATTACATCTAAAGGCCATTACATTTTCAGAGACCAGGGAATTCATCAGGGCTTATGGCCCCGTGAAAAGTTATCTTTTAGTCATTCAGTCTCATCAGTCCTGAGGATCACCTTTGTCCAAAACTAGAATTTAACAAATGAAAACAAAGGATCACAATCCCAGACTTATAAAAATAAAATCAAAGTTCCAAAGTCTTTTATTGATGTCTTAAGAATGATATGCAGCTTCACGCACAAAAGGGATTTCTTGACTCACTCCACACTGGGTTTTTGAAATCCATTTATAAAGTAAGTGTTCAAAGCTTGCTCTGTTGAAGACACTTGAAAAACTATTATATATACAGGGTTCTACCCTCTACAAACTTATAGTTTATATAGTTTATAATTCTTAAACCTTTGCTTTTCTTTCTTGGGAAGGAAGATTCCTTTCCCTTTAGCTGGTATTTTCAACTAAGGTAAGTGACTATGATGTTGAAAACAAAATCATACTAAACTTAAATGGCACTTCGTCCTATTTTGGGGGGAAAAAAAACATCCAAATAATATTCTGAGGATATCCTATGGTTGATTTCAAACCAAAATCTCAATTTAGGGTAATATTGACTAAGCTCCAGCATTGAACCTGTTCTTCAAATTACTTGTTAACTTCTGGATGATTCATGCTGATTTTTGTTTATTTATTTTGTTTTTCCCATTTGTACTTTTTTTTTAAATGAAAGAATGACTTTCAAAGTACAAAGTTATTTCTATTCTTGTTTTTGTGATATCTGTAAGTATATTTAGCTATTGAATATAGGTTATAATTTAGCTTAATGTAGAAATTCAAGTAATCTATGTGGGAATTTTGGTGTGTGGCATGGTGATATGGTCTAGGAAATACTCTATATCCCAGGATTAGAGGGGGAAAACATCTGTATTTGATACACAGAGGGAAAGTTCTTGTGAACCCATTTCTTTTTAGGCAGGATATGGTTTATACCTAACAGATTTAGTTTGAAATCTAGTCCAATTTGCTGTTTAAAAAAAAGCTACACATCAAATTAAGCCTATCATATTTGCTTCAGATTTCATTTTGTAATGAAATTCTTTTATAGAATTAAGTATGATATTATCCAATTCGCTATTATGCATAAACAACAATAAAAACTTTATATACCTTTAGCAATGATATTTATTTGAATGACTTTTTGAATTTCATTTCTGTACAGAATACTAAATTAATATGCCTATATTATATAGAGAAAATATTTCCTGATATTATTATTCAGAAAAATTAAAAATATCTGATGAGTTTGTTCAGTATTGTCAATTTACAGCTCTTCGTATTTTGCTGGGATGAGGTATACAAATTCATTCCTTCTGTCAACGTATGAAGAGTTCACCACATCAGCTATTAGGGCAGACCCTACATATGCTCCATAAAATCCCTTCATATCAATGTCAAAAACTCTGTCATGAAAAAAGTGGTTATCAAGCTGGGCAAAGTCCAACATTATGTTCTGGAGACAGGGGCATTTTGTGAAATCTCTAATGTAATAGTTGGCAGCTAATAAAGAATTTATTTTAGGGCAATCAAAAATGTAACAGAAGTGCCTTCTACAATCCATAGAGGCCTAAGAATTGCTCCTGGCTAACAAGTACAGATTTCATTTATCTAACATAATGTTCCATTCCTATTTAGGGATTTCATGGACCAGTGTGGAGAAACATACAGGGATTTAGGGTTGAGGCTGTTGATTGCCAAGTGTAATGAGTAGGACTTAATGCGCTGTTAGACGAAGATCTTTACTGATTGCATATTTCCATTGGAGGCTCCTAAAGATGTTATGAAGGTAATTTGTACACTCAACATGGAACAACATAGATATACTGTACTATTAACAAAATATTTTTAGTCTATTTACTATAGCCATGGACTTATGTAATCTGGTAGAAAATCTAAAAGATATACATGCATTCATTCAATAAATATTTATTGAATGCTCCTAAGAGAAACATAATATAAGTGATCAGAGAAGACAAGAATAAAGATACATTTAGAAAAATATGTTGTACAATACATGACCTGTAAATTATTCATCTCCAGTTCCTAGGCTCTAAATGGGTAAATATACAAGGAAAATATATTTCAAACAATGATAACTGCAAATGAGCACAGGGAGGTATAGAACTATACGCTAGGCCAGGCACAGTGGCTCACACCTGTAATCCCAGACTTTGGGAGGCCAAGGCAGGCGGATCACAAGGTCAAGAGATCGAGACCATCCTGGCCAACATGGTGAAACCCTGTATCTCCTAAAAATACAAAAATTAGCTGGGCATGGTGGCGCACTGCTACTCAGGAGGCTGAGGCAGGAGAATCGTTTGAACCCAGGAGGCGGAGGTTGCAGTAAGCCGAGATCATGCCACTGCACTCCAGTCTGGCAACAGAGCAAGGCTCTATCTAAAAAAAAAAAAAAAACAAAACAAAAAAGAAGCCATATGCTGTATGTATCAACCCCATTGGTTTTATGAAAGTAACAACTTGACTAATGTTACATGGTAGTCCACATCCAACCAGCCAGGCATCCAACCCAGGTAAACTGTGCTACATTTAGGGGACAGTCAAGTAACCCACCCTCATTCCAATGGACAGTATGTTGAGAATTAGTGGAAAATAACAACAGAGTCAGTTAAGTATAGCTGTAAGAAGCAGGAAGATACAACTAGAATTTATAGAACTGAAAATAAAAGGCCGTTGTAAGACTTGGCAGGACAAGTCAGATGACGACTGCAATGTTTAGGGAACAATTCTGTGTGCCAGTTACCTGGCTGACGATCTTTCTTACCCATCACACTGGAGTACTTCTCCCTCATTACATTTGCAAGATTTACTTTTTGATGTCTTAAAAACAAAGGCAATCACACACAATCATGTGCTAGAATAAGGGTCCAAGTTGTAGGGATTGTCCTATTGTCTTAGCATGAAAAGTTTCATCTATGATGTCACTGTTACTGAAAACTTTTCCTGAGACTATTTATTTGCCTTATATAAAATATCTTGTGCAAATCATCTTCTGAAGTGGTTTATTTGAAATGATTTATACTTCTTCAGTATATATATACATAGACATTATATACTGTAAATTTAACTAAATTAGTATATAAATCTATCCTGTATACAAGTAGTTCATCCTTTATAATTGCTGTATTTCACTGAGTGTGTAAAAATTATATTGTTTGCTTCATTTATCAGTTATATGTTGTCAGTTACGATTTTTACAGAAGTTTCATAGAGATAGAAATGTGAAACTTGGAGCCTCAAATATATGTTCTAAAAAGAGTTCTTCATGCATAATTAAATTATTGGATGATCCATAAGATTTATTGTTATAATTTTAAATGCCTTATGTATACATAAAAGTATGATTTTATTCATCTGTTTGAAGAATCCTAGGCAAGTGGATGGGTACACTATTTAAGTAATTTGAAAGTGATAGCATGTTTTCCCAAAGCACAAATTTTAACTTATAATAATTAATTTTAAAAAGTTACTGGAAGTCAGTTTTACTTATAACTTTAACTCACTTTCAATTAGATTTGAACAGACTCTTAGGAACTAAATGAGCACAAAGTACACCAAGAAGATGCATTCTTATATACTGTGTTAATAGTTTACATTTTTACAATTTTGTTTGCAGCAACCTTCTTATATATATCTTGCAGATACATTTAAAGGCAATTAAAATAACTTTATGGGGTAGCAGCTCACGTTTGCTAAACTTACTTGAAATATCACCAAGAAATAACAGAGACACTGAATTTCTGCTGACATCTCTGCCATTTATTAGTTGTATACTCTGAGGTGAGTTATCTGACTTCTGTGATTCTCACATTCTCACAGTGTTATTTCATGTGGCACAAATAAGGTCATATATGTAAATTAACTAGCAATGGTCTTTCAATAAATATTTTCTTCAGGAAAAACTATACTCAAATCTTTTACTTATTGTTAGTATTACACACACACACACACACACACACACACACACACACACCCCTAAAAGCTAATTGCTGGGATTCATGGAGCATTTCTTGTGTGCCAGCATTGTGTTAAATACTTTCCAAGTATAATCTTATTTAATCCTATGTCTCTATATTAAGCACTACTTTTCTTTTTCTTAAAACTCAAATAGCCAAATCTGGAATTTTTTTCTCCTCATTTGAATTCATCAATCTGTATTTTAGGCTCATTAAAGATGTAAAAATGTTAGATGCATACTATTATTTTTTATTTTTAGCCAAATAAAATGCAATCACTATTCATTACCTCAATAAATTAAGTACTAATATCACATCTGGTTTAAAATAAAGACAAATGAGTCTACGATTAAGAGGTATTTGGGGAATACTGATGGTGTAGAAAAAACAAACACTCTATTTTAAGAAATCCAACAAGATAGGCTTAGGTAGCATGGAGAGTATCGTTTCCAGATCACATACATAAAATTGGAGTATTCACAAGGGCAAACTTGGAATTGAATGAGCCAGGTCCAAAACCAGATGGCAAGAAAAAGTTTCAAGCTGTTCCATTTGGAAACTGATTTTTAGATTTCCACGTGGCGCATTGCATTATAAGTTCAAATTAATTTTAAACCTTTAATTTTTCATATGTATCTTCATGACTCCAGCACATGCTTCCCTGTCTGTCTTGCTGCCAGTCGATCTAAAATGGATACCAAAGCGCTTTTCACTCTACATTAAATACACACAGAATAGCACTTAACAGTGTGCATTTTGAACCCCTCTCAATAAAAGTTTTAAGAGATAAGAAGCTTTTTCTGTCTCAGGGTCACTAGTATTCTGAATAATACATAAACACTGAGAAATGCTAGAGGTTCTACTGAGGATCGTGACAAATCTTCAATACAATGGTCTATCATTACCACAGCTGACAAGCCTCGCACCACACTACACGAGATGTTCAGTAGTACTGTCTTTTCTTTCCTCTCCTTATCATAACACTATTTAAAGGAAGAAATTATAGGATGAAATGGGGTTACTCATGGGAGTACTTTGACGTGTCAAAAGCAAAACACTGCAAAAGAATAAAGGTCACTTTTCTAGCTTCAAAAACCTCAAGGGCCGAATGAAATGCTTTGAGACGTAATACATGGTGCTCTTCTTCAGCCGCGGCGGTGTGTTCTTTCCCAGCCACTGTGGTGGCTTGTGTACACCTTAAGTAGACAACAAAATTCACTGTTTAAAAAAAAAAGTACAGCTACTGATTTAGGGTAGTTTCTAAAGGTCACTGTAAATGAGTATGTTTGGAAAAGCTGATAAGGCAGAAAACAGGACGGGGATTTTTTTCTCTCATTTAACAAGTTAGCAATTTCTTCAATCCGTTAAATTACCTGATAGTATGTTTGCTATGGGTTGATTATTTTAACCATAGAGCTTTAAGTAATCTGTGCTGTGTGTAGATTCAAAACATGTTTAAGATCCACGTGAGTCTAATTTTGAAAAGTACATGAAAACAAATCTTTGATTGAATGGATAAAATAAAATTTTCTTGAAATCACGAGTCTTTTCTTCCTCAATAATTCTGGAATTAATTATCAAAAAACTTCTTTGGAAAAAAAAAGGACTTTACTAAATGCAATTTTTCTGTTACCTGATATAATCTGAGAATGTGATTTTCTAATAAATGAAGTTGACTGTTAATAGTAATATTAAAAACAGATCAGTCTCTTTTGGGAGGCCGAGGCGGGCGGGTCACGAGGTCAGGAGATGGAGACCATCCTGGCTAACACGGTGAAACCCCGTCTCTACTAAAAATACAAAAATGAGCCGGTGGTGGTGGCGGCGCCTGTGGTCCCAGCTCCTCGGGAGGCTGAGGCAGGAGAATGGCGGGAACCCGGGGGGCGGAGCTTGCAGGGAGCCAAGATGGCGCCGCTCACTCCAGCCTGGGGGATAGGGCGAGACTCCGTCCCCCTTACCAAAAAAAAAATCGGTCTCAAATAAAAGCCTAACTTAAAATATTTTTAAATGCAACATTTTATTTAACACTACAATGTAAATACTCTGCTACATTTCCATATTTTATAATATCACAGTGGCTGGGAGTCTTCATTATGAATGTCAACTTTTATGGTATCAAAGCAAAAAGAGTCAGTTAGCAGAAGTTCACAATTATTGTACAGTAGATTAAACTAAGTTTACTGGAGGATGCATTTCTATATATGGAAATAATTAAGCTAATAGAAGATAAACAAGTTGATAAAAGGAACTCTGATTATAACATTATTCCTCAATACTTCCCTTAGTTTCATTTTATAAATAATTTAAAAATTACCTTCCCAATGTTTGGGAATGTCAAGTATCAGACCATACTTGTAAACATTCTTGTAAACATACTTGTAAAACGTCAGGTATCAGACCATACTTGTAAACAGGTATCAGACCATGCTTGTAAACAGTTGGTTGTAGCCTGGATTATGAATATATTTGTTTGCATTTTAATCAGTTTATAAGCCAAAGCAGGTGATGTTGAATAAATTTCTCCCTTGATTTTTTATTAATGCTACTTGAGATACAGAGACAGTATAAAAAATAAGAATAAAAAGCCAAATTAAAAAAACACCTGTTTTCATATTGTTAATAGTCGAGTATTTCCTGTGAACTAATTTGACAGTAAAAACACCTGGAAGGGCATTGGGAATAAAACATACCTGTTCCTTGTAGAAAAAGGAATGACATAAGCTTGAATAACTATAATAACAAAAGTTAGTGGATTGAAGTTATCATTGATCAGAGAATTATTCAAGATTCCGTTATTCCGAGCCTGACAGTATTGTAGAAAATACATTTCTCCCTTGAGAAATGAACCTTGTATCTTTAAAAATGGTATCAGGAACACTAGGCAACTAAGAAAAAAACATGTTGAAAAGTATGAATACATTATTTTGATCATTAATTTTTGATGATGCTAAATATTTTATTCTGCATGTTTTGGAGACTTTTGGTCTTAGAAGATAGCTGTTTATCAGTTTGAGTAATTATCACAGCGTGTTGGTAGAGGTTAGACCCTAAGTAAGCTTAAGGCTTAATTTAGCTTTCACTTAAAAATTGGCACATGATCAACGTAGAAACACTGGAAATAAGAGAACAATTTAAAGAGAATGAAAATTGCTACAACTTCTCTTTGTAAGAATAGTCACTTTACTTCTACACTCTAAGAATGTTCACTTCAACCCTGTCCAGTAATTTTCTTGATGTTCGCATGCATGTAGATAGATAGGCAGATAAATAGGATGAGTGTGTATGTGCATATATATACACACACATACTAGTAAATAGATAGATACGTACTATGTACATACTAGTAAATATACATATGTTGCATAATGCGTATATTACATACATATATGTATATTACATTGCATAATGCATATACCTAATGAAAAATTTATTCATATGCAGAATTATTGTTGCATACATAATTTTGTATCTTATTTTTTTTTACTCACCTTTAGATTATATACAATGTTATGAATATCTTTGAGTAGAAATCTGATTATTCCTTCGGCAAAGTTTCTAGAATAATTGTTGTCTCAAAAGATATAATCATTTTAAGGCTTTTGATTCATAATGCCCAAGGAGCATTTCATAAAAGAGCATCAATTTATATGCCAATGTGAATTGAGTTTAAATGACTAATGTGCTTTCAATAGTTTAGAAAAGTATCTATTTTCTCAATTTGATATATAGTATAAGCTGATTTAAATTTAAATTTATTTTATTAATAATATACCTAAATTGGAAATATACATGTATATTTGTTCATTAGCTATGCATGGCTTATATGTTATGAATTTCCTTTCAATTTAATATTTGATATACATTTTAAAATAAATTTGTGTTATAATTTCAAATATGTGAAGACATGCTTTCAAATTTGATAATGACAGAGTATTAAAAGCTAGCTAGAATGTTGGCCAGCAATGTCACAGTTCAATATCATAAAAAGTAAAAATTCATTTAAAAATTCTTGATTCTATTAACTAGTATTTAATAAGAATCTTTCATATATTAGAATCAGAAAATGATCACCAGACACTAATATGATTAAATCTAGCCTGCATAAATATAAACACTTTAATTTTGAATGGCTTAAATATCATTGGCATCATTTCACATTTTAAAAATTCTTATTTAAGCAGGCAACATGATGTGAATGTTAAGAAAAAGTAGGCAAATTCACATTTTGGCTCCATTAATATGATATGCAGATTTTGTGAGGAAGCAGTCTGGATGTCATGCTTTTTGAAATATTGGATTAAAGAACATATAGACAATGGTGAATAGAATGTTAGACTTTTCTTTAGAAGAATGTAAAAAAAAAAAGTTAAGACTGGATAATGGGGAAGAAGATCACTTTCTTCAGAATCATGTGGAAATAGGAAAAAGGGTAGTGTGACGCATCAATGAGAAAGTGAAAGGTTGCCCCAGATGGTTAAACGTGTGTTCCAAAGGGGAAAGAAGAAGAAACCAGAAAGAAAAGAAAGAAACCTTCACTAAATTAGTTGATGCTTTAAGAAATCCCAGATTTCAGATCAATATATAAAATAGTTCTTTAATGACTACAAATCATTCAAAAGTGATATATCTATCTTGGGACCATAAATATTTATTGTCACTAGAAGTTTGAGCAGAGTAGAATCTTCATTATGATGAGAGATTATATATTTGCGTCCAACTCTCAGATTCTATATATATTTAAAATGAAAATAGAGTACTGCTGAATATATCATTAACCAATCTGAAGATACTCCCAAAATTATTAATTGTGGTATCTAGGTAATTTGATAACAATTCAACATTATGTCCTAGCAAAGATTTTTCAAGCATTTAAGAATTTCTCTTAGAATTTGTCCATTAATTTCCTAGTATAACATATATCATTTTATGTTTATAAAATACGTTATTAGTTAGGAAGCCGAGGCGGGCGGATCACGAGGTCAGGAGATCGAGACCATCCTGGCTAACACGGTGAAACCTCGTCTCTACTAAAAATACAAAAACTAGCCGGGCGAGGTGGCGGCGCCTGTGGTCCCAGCTCCTCGGGAGGCTGAGGCAGGAGAATGGCGGGAACCCGGGGGCCGGAGCGTACAGTGAGCCAAGATGGCGCCACTCACTCCAGCCTGGGCCACAGAGCCAGACTCCATCTAAGAAAAAAAAAAAATATATATATATATATATATATACATATATATATATATTTTTTTTAATTATACTTTAAGTTCTAGGGTACATGTGCATAACGTGCAGGTTTGTTACATATGTATACTTATGCCATGTTGGTGTGCTGCACCCATCAACTCGTCAGCACCCATCAATTCATCATTTATATCATGTATAACTCCCCAATGCAATCCCTCCCTCCTCCCCCCTCCCCCCTCCCCATGATAGGCCCCAGTGCCTGATGTTCCCCTTCCCAAGTCCAAGTGATCTCATTGTTCAGTTCCCACCTATGAGTGAGAACATGCGGTGTTTGGTTTTCTGTTCTTGTGATAGTTTGCTAAGAATGATGGTTTCCAGCTGCATCCATGTCCCTACAAAGGACGCAAACTCATCCTTTTTTATGGCTGCATAGTATTCCATGGTGTGTATGTGCCACATTTTCTTAATCCAGTCTGTCACAGATGGACATTTGGGTTGATTCCAAGTCTTTGCTATTGTGAATAGTGCCGCAATAAACATACGTGTACATGTGTCTTTGTAGTAGAATAATTTATAATCCTTTGGGTATATACCAAGTAGTGGGGTGGCTGGGTCATATGGTACATCTAGTTCTAGATCCTTGAGGAATTGCCATACTGTTTTCCATAATGGTTGAACTAGTTTACAATCCCACCAACAGTGTAAAAGTGTTCCTATTTCTCCACATCCTCTCCAACACCTGTTGTTTCCTGACTTCTTAATGATTGCCATTCTAACTGGTGTGAGATGGTATCTCATTGTGGTTTTGATTTGCATTTCTCTGATGGCGAGTGATGATGAGCATTTTTTCATGTGTCTGTTGGCTGTATGAATATCTTCTTTTGAGAAATGTCTGTTCATATCCTTTCCCCACTTTTTGATGGGGTTGTTTGTTTTTTTCTCGTATATTTGTTTGAGTTCTTTGTAGATTCTGGATATTAGCCCTTTGTCAGATGAGTAGGTTGCAAAAATTTTCTCCCATTCTGTAGGTTGCCTGTTCACTCTGATGGTAGTTTCTTTTGCTGTGCAAAAGCTCTTTAGTTTAATTAGATCCCATTTGTCAATTTTTGCTTTTGCTGCCGTTGCTTTTGGTGTTTTAGACATGAAGTCCTTGCCCATGCCTATGTCCTGAATGGTACTACCTAGATTTTCTTCTAGGGTTTTTATGGTATTAGGTCTAACATTTAAGTCTCTAATCCATCTTGAATTAATCTTCGTATAAGGGGTAAGGAAAGGATCCAGTTTCAGCTTTCTACTTATGGCTAGCCAATTTTCCCAGCACCATTTATTAAATAGGGAATCCTTTCCCCATTTCTTGTTTCTCTCAGGTTTGTCAAAGATCAGATGGCTGTAGATGTGCGGTATTATTTCTGAGGACTCTGTTCTGTTCCATTGGTCTATATCTCTGTTTTGGTACCAGTACCATGCTGTTTTGGTTACTGTAGCCTTGTAGTATAGTTTGATATATATATATATAGCAGACAACAGCTCAACGGATCAGAGCAAGTCAGTGGACAAGCTGCATCCTCACAACACAGGAAACAGCTCGTGGATGTGACGGCTCCGTTTCACCTATCCTGAGTCCCCCACGGGGAGACATGACAGGGTCAGGCGGTGCTGCTCATGCCACAGTGAAGGAGCCCGGGACTCTTTTTTTTTTTTTTGGAGATGGAGTTTCGCTCTGTTGTCCAGGCTGGAGTGCAGCGGCGTGATCTTAGTTCACTGCAACCTCCACCTCCCGGTCAAGCAATTTTCATGCCTCAGCCTCCTGAGGAGCTGGAAGTACAGGTGTGGACCACCACACCCGGCTAATTTTTGTAGTTTTAGTACAGACAGGGTTTCCCTGTGTTGGCTGGGCTGGTCTCCAACTCCTGACCTCAAGTCATCCGCCCGCCTGGGCCTCTCGAAGTGCTGGGATAACAGGCGTGAGCCACGGCATCCGCCCTCAGAATCTTGTACAGCAACCAGTATACTTACAATTCCCCTTCGCTGGGGAATAAGTGGTTGTGAGTTAGTTATCTTCTCCTGTCCACTTGGCTGTCTGACCTGATGCAGGAACAGTTTAGAGTCAGAGGATAATTCTGCTTTGCATTTTGGCACGCTCAGCAAGAATATGCAAGGACTCAGATCCATGTTGAACTGTTTTCTAAAAAATAATAGAAACTTTTAACAGAAATTTTAAAGTAGTTTTCTTCAAGTTAAACATTTATTCCAAAGTCGGAGGAAAGACCCACATTGGAGCCATTCTTTCAGAATTCTCTTCAAAGGCCCTTTTATTTGCTTTTTCTGGGATCAGTGATGCATTTCTTAAAGAAGCCTTGGTACTTAGTCTTCTTTGAACTTCACAAGCATTTTCAAAGGTTAGGCAAGAGAAGCTGGTTTTCAGGAATTCGATTCATGATTCAAAATGTGTGATATATCTGAATACTGGAGTGCAAAACCGTAGTACTTAAATTAAATATTTGTGTGAACATTTTGCTGTATCTGTGTGGGTTTTCAAAGGCCATAACTGAAAGGTGATTATAAAATAACACACAAGTATTATACATGAGGCACCATGAGGTAGAAACAAATAAAGTAGGTTTTCTATATACTCAAGAACCTTTCAGTCTAAAAAAGAACATAAAGTAAAACAAAATTATGCAGATTAGCAGGAGAGACAGAGATACACCCAATTAATTGCAGGGATTAAACTAAACTCATAACTAATCAAAGTGGCAGAAGGATTAAATGGTATTCTTTAATTTCAGAAGCCTAGTCTACATTGTGGTATTTTTGGAAATAAGTCTTTTTTGTACCACTAAATAGCATTTTTGATAGTGTAATTATCATGCCTGCATGAGTATTAGAGCTTTCAAATACACTATTTTTATTTTTGCTCACTTGCAGTGTTATATGAGAATGTCATAATACTTAGTTTTATAACAGAAACGTGAGTGGTAAGGAATTTTCCCCCCATTCTGCTTCAGCAGAAACATGTTTTATATGGACATTTTAAAGTTTTAGAATCTAAATAACAATCCTCATTCTTATAAAATTGGTTGAAAAATAAAATAAAAGATCATCATTAAGAGCAATTTGTGCAAGAAACTAAGGTTTGAATTTCAATGGCCCATCCTCATATAAATTCTGTTTTGGATTACTAGGTCTCATCGATTTGTTGTGATATTACATATAAATGAAAATACCAAATGTCTTTTGCTTTGTCAGTGAAAAAGTAGTTTGGGCTTAACAAATGGTCCAGTGATGTCTATTTGGAAGCTTCATGACATATTAAAGCAGTTGATGAGGTACAATTTGTTGTGGGGTCACATCTGATTGATGGTTTACTATCTACCACAGCCTCATCTGCTGTGGTATTCCCATAATAAATGTTCATCACTAGACAGTGCTAAATGTGCTCTATCTAAATCATTCGTTACTTATAACAAGTTTTAGTATATATATGAATCAAATGTTGTTTATAGTTGCCTTCAACAGGATTTATCATTTTGAAGCTTTTCTACCACTTCAAATGGAATAACTAAGATACAGATTTTTAGTAAATGTTTTGAGCCCATGGCGGTAATGTACCAAGAATTCAGTAACAAAGTACATATTAAGCAAGTTTTCTAAGACTAAAGTTAAAATGGAGTTTCGTAACATTTTTTCTATTTCTAAATATAAACAGTTGTATATTTTTATAGTATAGGGTGTTAGAAAATCATTAAAATAAAGAGCAATTTTAAGATATTTAGCATTCATAAATATCACATGAGGCACACCTTGCTTCCAGTAATTAGGAATAACTTACTTTTTACATATAACAATTGCAGTTTATACTCTGAAACTGCCTTTTAATTACAAGCTTCTTTTTTTAACATGTAACCTGTGCTCACTCCCATTAAATCGAATCTTCATTCATTTCATTTTCTTTCACTCTATTTGACTCTTATTTCCTTTATGCCTCTAGATTCCTCTGTTTGGTTTTAACTACATAATTTGACATTCTCAACCCATGGTCAA
Organism: Rhinopithecus roxellana; assembly: GCF_007565055.1. NCBI lineage: Eukaryota > Metazoa > Chordata > Mammalia > Primates > Cercopithecidae > Rhinopithecus > Rhinopithecus roxellana. The sequence goes on from NC_044549.1 coordinate 672,819, forward strand.
TGTTCAGTGATATCCAGGCAACTTTGCAGCCTACATCACAGCTCCTTCTGAAATCCCAAATTTAGGAAAACATTAATATCTGTTATTGTTGTTCTATTTTAAGTAATATTTGAATTTTTTTTTTTTTTTTGACATAATCTTGCTCTGTCACCCAGGCCTGGAGAGCACGATATCACTCACTGCAACTTCCGCCACCCAGGTTCAAGCAATTCTCCTGTCTCAGCCTCCCAAGTACCTGGGACTACAGGCACCCACAACCACGCCCACCTGGCTTTTGTATTTTTAGTAGAGACGGGGTTTCACTATATTAGTCAGGCTGGTCTCGAACTCCTGACCTCAGGTGATCCACCCAGTTCGGCCTCCCAAAGTGCTGGGATTACAGGCATGAGCAGGTGTGCCTGGCCTAATATTTGGATTATTTAAACTAATAGAAGATTTGTTGTCATGTATGTATTACCTGAACCAGGAAAACATTTGAGATTATATTAACAACTACAAAAATAAAAAATAGGAAACATAGATTTTATATTTTGAATACATTTTCATTGTGAATGGCAAGGCTAGAAGTCATTTTTGTGTTTCCACGATTGGAGAAATTTTGAGACAAATGTTTCCTTTGTCCTGTATCAAAAGTTATGGGAAGAGGGATTATAGTTTCAGTTAGAAAAAGAGCCTGTGAATAATGTTGTATAATACCAATTTGCTCTACGTTTTTCTTCAAGTTGTGTATATGAAGCAAGGTGTTTTAGGGCCAAATTTAGTAGCCTTTTACATGTGTTCGTGTATTTTCAGCAATTATATTTAAAGTGTCAATATAATTTAGTCAAAATTTTTTGTAATTTGACTAATCATGCAAAAGTTTGAGGGAACATTATGAAAACTTTTAAATGTGTTTTCCATCTTGCAGTTTCAAACTGATAGATTCAAGTTAATCATAGTTTCCATTTAATCCCCCTGGGATTTATCTCTGCATAAAACCTAAGAAATATATTCTTAATTATATTTCTTCATAGACAGTATAATCTTGATAGGTGAAAGCTGTTTACATGTTTCTGAAACCATTTCACATTAATTTGAACTTCGTATGGAAATCGAGAGGAAAATCTTTACCCTCTAGCAAAAGAGAGTAATTTAGTGCTTTCCACCTCTGTGGCCACATAAAAATAGATTTTTTCCCTTGAAAATATATTTAGTGCATTCCAGATGATTCATCCATAATTAACGCAATAAAACTTTACACTGGATATCAAAGTAAGTTATGTCATAGAATAAAGTTATGAGCAGTGTAGGGAATTGTGTGTTGGTTTTTTGTTATATAACACAACAGTTTTTCACCTTCAGTGCACATTCAAATTACTTACAGGACTTGTTAAAACAAATTGATGGACCCCATTCCTAGCAGTTTTGATTCAGTAGGTCTGGGGTGAGACCCAAGATTTTGCTTCTGTAACAAGTTTGCAGGTAACGCTGTTGCTGCTGGCTCTGGAGCCACACCTTGAGAACTCCTAGTATGTTTAAGTTGGTCTTCAGTGTCAGAAGAGTGTCGTTTAAAATCATGGCATTACCACGTAACAGCCCTGTGACCTTGGAGAGGTTATATAACCTCTCTAAAAGCAGTGCCTCGAAGTTGGTAAACTGGAAAAATCATGCTACCTGCCTGAGAAGGTTGTTGTGATAATTGAGATAATGTATATAAAATGCCTAAGACAGTGTCTAGTACATATTAGCTATGCAGTGATTCTTGACTCTCTTTCCCTTCTGCAAGTGTATGCAGTGTAAGTCATGATTCTCACTGAATAGATGAGCTGAGCAATATGTCTTGCATTTCCATTTGTCTGCTCTCAGTAAATTAAGAAAAATACATAGTTATGTATGACATATTCAAGATAACCCTTGATGATCTAATACTCATCACATATTGCTCAACTTGTTGGAAATGTCTTAATAAAAAGATGTGGTTGCTGATCTTAAGGAGCCTCAATAACTGCTATAAAGAATTGTTTATAAAAAGCATTCAACCAGAATGGCTTCTTTTGTTCTTCAGGTTTCAGTCTCTTCAGTTTCTCCCTCAAAAAGGAATTCTTCCCAATTAACCACTCAAGCTGAAGAAGCCTAGCGTCATCACCCACATCACCATTATTATTATGTCCTGAAAACTCGATTTTACATCAGTTATCTTGTTGAATCATTTCTTATTGTTTTCTCACTAGTATTAATCTGTGAGAGAGAAAGCAGCTGGTCTTGCTTATTTATCATTGAATACCAGCGCCCCCCGCCTCCAGAAATGCTTGGGATGTAGAAGTTGGTCAGTGTATATTTGTTGAACAAATTAATGAATATGAGCGTATTTAGAGAAATCTGCTTGGATTTACAGGGGAGGAAGCATTTAAACCGGGCACCCAGTGGGAGAAAGACATCTCCAGTTGAAGAAAACACTAAGTGTTAGGGCATTGAGAGGACAGTAGAATGCCCTTTTTTCGTGATCTGCAAGCAGCCTGGCTTTTCTTTTTTTTTTTTTTTCCAGAGATTGAAAGGGAAGTGGGGGCAAGAGTCATGTAAGCATAACAAGAAGAATGCATCCACCTGCACCCAATAGAGATTAATGGAAGAATTTTATCCTGTCGAGGAGAACAATCAGTGGGCATCTCAGTATAGATATTTCTCCTAACTATAGGATCATTGAACTAACAGAATGTGTTAAATATAGCATTTAGACAACTCACGGATTCTAAAGATAGAGAAGTAGACCTGGTAATATTTTAGGACTATTAGAAAAATTAACAATTTAGTAAAAAGAGCTACCTGAAGAAAAGGCACACTATAATTTTAAAAGATTAATATTTCTAATTATGAAAATAATTTCTGATTATTACTCATTGGGATTTATTTTGGATATTTAATCTTGAACATCAACAGAAAAAATACTGTTGACACTTTGAATGCTTTCCTTCGTCTATTTTTCTCCGTGACTTTGCTTTTTTAAAAAACATTTGCAGAGACAGGGTCTTGAAATGTTGCCCAAGCTAGTCTCAAACTCCTGGATTCAAGCGCTCTCAGCTCTGCCTCCAAAAGGGCTGGGATTAGAGGCATCAGCCACCACATCCAACCTTTTTTTTTTTTCCGGAGACGGAGTCTCTCTGGTGCCCAGGCTGAAGTGCAGTGGCTCAATCTCCGCTCACTGCAACCTCCACTTCCTGGGTTCAAGCGATCCTCCTGCTGCAGCATCCCAAGTAGCTGGGATTACAGGTGTGCGCCACCACGCCCGGCTAATTTTTGTGTTTTTAGTAGAGAGACGGGGTTTCACCATGTTGGCCAGGCTGGTTTTGAACTCCTGACCTCGAGTGATCTGCCCGCCTCGGCCTCCCAAAGTGCTGGGTTTACAGGCGTGAGCCACCACACCCGGCCTTCTGTGTATTTTTATATTTGAAATGATACAAAATTTATTTACATGCTGGTTTTCATTTTAACTGTAAAAAAGATATACCCATCATCATCAAAGCCATAACTTTTAATGACTGCATACTGTTCCATTTTATGGGGACACTACAATTTACTTAAATACTTTTCTCTTGAATAATCAGATAGCTTACCATGCAAATATAGGTTATATTCAGATTGTTAGCTAGAAAATCACTTAATTGTGTGTAACCAAGACACTAAAAGCAGTGGCTTAAGTAAATAGATACCTATTTCTGTCATGAAAAAGATTGAACTAGCATTTGACTATATTCTTGAAGCTATCATAGGCTCCTTCTGTGTTATTGATGTACAGTGACCTAAAATCTTGTTTTCATTGACCTGGTTCCAAAATGGTCCGTGATAACTCAAGATCATTGTATATAAGTAGCAAGAAGAAAAAAAAGGGAAAGAAAATCACTTTGCTAATGGCTTACTGTAGAAATTATGCGTAATGGTTTCATTCATTTTCTGTAAGACTTAGTCATGCTACTCTAGTAAGGGAAGTAGGGAAATGTGGCTTCCTTTCGAGGTGCTACTGTGCCCAGCTAAATGTTATCACTATAAAGGAATAAGAAAATGGGTAGTGGTGGATAAATGGCAGTCTCCGCTTTGCCTAGTCAGGTTTCTCTTTCCAACAATATCCCTTTTACGGAGATATCTTGGGAAACCACTAAATTTTTTTTTTTTTTTTTTTTTTTTTTTTTTTTTTTTTTTTTTTTTTTTTTTTGAGGCGGAGTCTCGCTCTGTGGCCCGGACTACAGTGCAGTGGCCGGATCTCAGCTCACTGCAAGCTCCGCCCCCCGGGTTCCCGCCATTCTCCTGCCTCAGCCTCCCAAGTAGCTGGGACCACAGGCGCCGCCACCTCGCCCGGCTCATTTTTTGTATTTTTAGTAGAGACAGGGTTTCACCGGTGTTAGCCAGGATGGTCTCGATCTCCTGACCTCGTGATCCGCCCGTCTCCGCCTCCCAAAGTGCTGGGATTACAGGCGTGAGCCACCGCGCCCGGCCGGGAAACCACTAAATTTAAGGCATGATTAAGTTTCCTTTTGAAGAATACTGCAGTGGCTTAATTCACAATTTTTTTACTACTTTCTTTAAATTATATGCTTTCAAATATTCTTTCAATATTTCATTAATTACTTGATTTGTTAAAAGCTCAAAGAATGGCATAATATTTAAGTCATTTTCTGGTCTGTGGCATTGTTTAAATTATTTTAGGCCATTTTGAGAGTTAACGGCTAATTTACTTTCAAATCATCATCATATAAAAACATAAATACATTAACCATCTATAAATATATCATATAAATACATTCAAAACATTTTTTCATAAGAACATTTAATAGGAAACTGGATATCTAATAAGATTTTGTTTTATGAACTACTTTAAGTATATATTTAATTGTCAATTAGGTAAAATATGATTCTACTTCTCAAAATTAATGTTTGCAGTTACGAATTTTTTAAATAGATTCTGAAAAATGTTACTGGGTATTTAAAAAAAACACGATCTCTGTTTTCTGGGGCTTTGTAGAGAAAAAAAGATAAAATTGTGTCCAGCAAGTTTAATTACAGTTATCCATTTAAAAACCGAGCAACAGAATCACATTTTTCCTTCTAGTGGGATCCTGTCTGATTTTCAAGCTGTAAAAGTTGATCTTTCGTTATTAAACATTTGTCATTTTCATGGCCAATATAGTTCATCTTCCCTAATCAAAGCTCCCTTGGCCCACTGCAAATTATCAGTGAGATGGGCAGCAGAAACTCAAGGTGACATAGAAAATAACAGCTCTGTATGCACCAGAAAATACTAAAATCTCTCCCCTGCTGTAATAATAAATAAACACTACTGGGATTTTCTTTAACTCAATTGTTAGATCCGCAGAGATAAAATACATGGGTTGACGATTAAAATGAAAAGAGTTAATATATAGGAATTAACATTTCCTTTCAGTGCTTACAGAAAATTTACCTTTGCTAACAAAACCATTTTATTTTCTCTTATTTGGTTATGGCATGCCTGGCCATTACAGGATTATATCTATTTTTTAAAATTTCTCCAGAACTAAGAAAAGCCTCAACACATGTTACTCACACAGTAAGTCATAGCCATCATAATTATGACATGGAAGAAGAGAATGGAGTCTGAAAAAAAATGAAAAAGACAACTAGCAATAAAGGATGTGAAGAGTAGAGGTGTGAAAGAAAATCTAATACTTATTTCTTCATAAGCAATGGTATTTTGAGTAGTTTCAATTCAATTGTTTATTGTGTATTTAGCAAGAACTGAAATTGGGATTTGAACTTGCCATATTCACCTCAATAGTTGTCTATTGCCATTATGTATAATTCTATTGTTAATAAAACCCAAAGTTCAAAAGTCATAAAATTGATGAGGTTTCGGGTTCCACCAAAGGAGATTTACCTTTGATTTGTTATTGAAACCCCAGTGGTAAAACTAGAAATAGAAGTTCAGTATTACCAGAAGCCTGAACTTGTTCTGTGATGACATGCTCTGGCTTTCCCTCCCACACTGTGATGATGGTTACAATTCATTCCGTGGTACAGCAAGAGAAAGATTTGACATGGGGGGAAAAAGTGCCTAATAGCTTCTAGTACATGTATCTGAGACATATAGCTACATAGCTATAGGGAATTTAGTTTCCTTCTCAGCCTTTTAGTAAACTTTACATACCCTCTGGATCAAATGGAGTGTGAGTTCCTGTCTCTTTCCCTTTCTCAAACGTGCTCCTACCAAGCCGGCCTGAATATCTTTCTATACGCCTGCAATAAGGTACACTGAAGTTTTAGCTTTATCTCCAAGTTCCTTCTTTTACTTGCTCACTTAAGTGATCACACTTATTTTGGTTAGTCATCGAGCAATTTGAAGACTAAAAATAGATTTCCAGGCTCTTTCCTGATATCCCAGCATTTTGGGAGGTCACGGTGAGAGGGTTGCTTGAGGCCACGAATTCAAGATCTGCCTGGGCATCATAGGAAAACCCTGTCTCTAAAAAAAAATTAGCCAGACATAGTGGTACATGCCTGTAGCACTAGCTACTTGGGAGGCTGGTCGGCGGGGAGGATCACTTGAGCCCAGGAGTTTGAGGTTACATTGAGCTATGATTGCTCCACTGTGCTCCAGCTTGGGAGAGTGACAGAGCAAGACCATGCTTCTTTTTTAAAAATTATATATATAATGCTTATTAATTATAAATTAATATTATATATAAATTATGTATAATTCTTATTAATCAAATATATTTTGTGATATATATTTGATTAATAAACATAATGAAGTTGACAACAAAGTTGAACCACTGTATCTTTCTAAAATCTGGATGAATGAAATGAAATTTAAGAAAATATTTTAGAAACATTCCAAGACAAACTGATCAAAATAGATCTTTTGATGTTATTACTTAGATGTCTTAAATAAGGATGCCTTCATGACTTAAATCTGAAAAGCTGTTGAAGTGTCCAGCAAGTTTGATTACAGTTATCAATCAAAATTCAAAATTTCCTTTTGAAGAATACTGCAGTCAGCCTAATTCACAATTTTTGAATCTAACTGTGCAAATAAACAACTAAAAGCTAATTTTGCATTTTAATGTGTATTACTACTTGATATTTCTTAGTCCATCAATGATATTTTTAAATGTAAAACACTTCTATTTATGACATTTTATGTGTCCTTTAAGCTTATCTAAATATTTCACTTCAATTTGCCTTTTTAGACCTTTTCTGGATTTTTATGACCTGAATGCTATATTTTCAAAATATTGTATTTGATAAAAAAGTGAAGAGTAAACACTGATGCATCTGCTTGTGTGTACTTTTACAATATAGCTTCCTAGGCAATAGATTAGATTCAGGTGTTGTGTCTCACATGTTTGCTGCAAGGTTTCATTTTACCCACACAGTGCATTCAGATTTTGAAACACATGCTTTAGTGGAATCTAAATAATATAAAGCAATAAGGTATATATAGCAATAAGATATATTGGAAACCATATACTCTTTCTAGATATGTCACCTGCTTTGGACAGTGGCATATGAGATTATGTTATGAGGACAAAAGATAGAGCTGGGAGTTTATCTTTCCCTTTCAAGAGCTACCTGCCCTCTTTGTGTTAATTTCCTCATCCATGTGGTAGGCATGTAAAGTTTACTCTTCATTATTATTCTCCTTAGCAAATTGGAATCTGCATCATTTTTATTTGAACTGCAATTCCAGGCCACTCTCAAACACCAAGAGTAGAGTAAAGGCATGCTGTGTGCAGCACCACTTTGAATGTGAATTTGATTTGGGACCTATCACATTTCCTTATTGAGGTGTATATGGTTATTAATCGTTACAATAATTCATATGTTTATACCTCCAAGTTTATTAATTTATAGAAAATGAAAATCTTCTAATGTTTGTGTCTGTAATACAAATATTAATGTATGTGTAATTCTTCCATAGGTGCCATCTTACTACATATAATCTGGGGAAATGTTTCAAAGTTTAGCTTAGAGATATTTTCACCTTTACTATAATCATTGGCAATTTAATACCACCAAAGTCCCCCTGGTGCCACCAAAGTCTATTTCATAAACTACTAGCTACAAATCCTAACAAAAATGAACCAATTGCAAAAAAAAAAAAAAAAAAGAAGAAAATAAAAAAAAACTTAGAAAATTGAGATTATATATCAAATATAATTATGTAGTAAGAAGCCAGTTAATTGCACCACACTGACTGTGATTTTACTAGTAGAGCAGGAACACTTGAAAAATACAAAGATGAGTTAAAAGCAATTGCATATTACACTAACAACAAGATTCAGGCTGGCAAGCTGTCCTTTTGCTCTCCCTCAGCCTTCAGTCAAGATAATTTCATTTATCTTCCAAGTTACCTTAACCTTGTGGGATAGAACAATACCCAACATTTCACCTCCTTGACCACATTCAAGAAAGCGTGTTTGTCTTGGGCATAATATTTTAGCCAATCCTGGATGTCAGCCTATCACTCTAACTGATTTATTTCTAACCAGAATAATATGAGTATAAAAATATAAGTAATGTGAAGTCTAAAGCACTGAAGCCCTGAATGGATTTATACTGCTTTACAGCATATGTGATTTAAAGCTAATGGTGTATCTCCACATTTTATAAGCATTTAAGTTTTGCAGAAATCACATTCTAGGTCACAAAGTATATTATGATTTTAAAATATTATATAGCTTCCCATTTTTGGAAGGGCATTTTTTAGTGGTTGGAAAAGCCTGGCAAGTTGTCATTCATTGAAAATGATTCTTACTTTTAGCTGGTGGATAAATAAGATGTCAATGCTGCAAATACAATGAACTTTTTTTAGTTCTAAAAAAAATATAGACATTGCTCATGTTCCAAACACTAAGGAAGTAACCATCAGAGTTCTTATATTCTGCCACACATATTATAATATGTTAGTAATTAGCATGTGGAGATAACTTAATAAAAATACTTCAGGATAAGCCTGCCATTTGGGAACTCACAGTAAAATAAAGGCAATGTAATGAATTTATCTCACTGTGTTGTGAATCTTCTAGGAGTGTTGTGTCTCCTTAAAGATCATTACCTGTTCTTCAGCTGTTTCAGCTGTATTTTACATATATATATACTTTATGTTCTAGGGTACATGTGCAAAACGTGCAGATTTGTTACATATGTATATATGTGCCGTGTTGGTGTTCCGCACCCGTTAACTCGTCATTTACATTAGGTATATCTCCTAATGCTATCCCTACCCCCTGCCCCCACCCCACAATAGGCCCCGGTGTGTGATGTTCCTCTTCCTGTGTCCAAGTGTTCTCACTGTTCACTTCCCACCTATGAGTGAGAACATGCCGTGTTTGGTTTTCTGTTCTTGTGATAGTTTGTTTCAATGATGGTTTCCAGCTGCATCCATGTCCCTACAAAGGACATGAACTCATCCTTTTTTATGGCTGCATAGTATTCCATGGTGTATACGTGACACATTTTCTTAATCCAGTCTGTCACTGATGGACATTTGGGTTGATTTCAAGTCTTTGCTATTGTGAATAGTGTCATGATAAACATACATGTGCATGTGTCTTTATAGTAGCATGATTTATAATCCTTTGGATATATACCCAGTAATGGGATGGCTGGATCAAATGGTCTTTCTAGTTCTAGGTCCTTGAGGAATCGCCTCACCGTCTTCCACAATGGTTGAACTAGTTTACAGTCCCACCAACAGTGTAGAAGTGTTCCTATTTCTCCACATCCTCTCCAGCACCTGTTGTTTCCTGACTTTTTAATGATCACCATTCTAACTGGTGTGAGATGGTATCTCATTGTGGTTTTGATTTGCATTTCTCTGATGGCGAGTGATGATGAGCATTTTTTCATGTGTCTGCTGGCTGTATGCCTGTCTTCTTTTGAGACATGTCTGTTCATATCCTTTGCCCACTTTTTGATGGGGTTGTTTATTTTTTCTTGTAAATTTGTTTGAGTTCTTTGTGGGTTCTGGATATTAGCCCTTTGTCAGATAAGTAGATTGCAAAAATTTTCTCCCATTCTGTAGGGTTGCCTGTTCACTCTGATGGTAGTTTCTTTGGCTGCGCAGAAGCTCTTTAGTTTAATTAGATCCCATTTGTCAATTTTGGCTTTTGTTGCCATTGCTTTTTGTGTTTTAGTCATGAAGTCCTTGCCCAAGCCTATGTCCTGAATTGTATTGCCTAGGTTTTCTTCTAGGGTTTTTATGGGTTTAGGGTCTAATATTTAAGTCTCTAATTCATCTTGAATTAATTTTCGTATAAGGAGTAAAGAAGGGATCCAGTTTCAGCTTTCTACATATGGCTAGTCAGTTTTCCCAGCACCATTTATTAAATAGGGAATCCTTTCCCCATTTCTTCTTTTGTGAGGTTTGTCAAAGATCAGATGGTTGTAGATGTGTGGTATTATTTCTGAGGGCTCTGTTGTGTTCCACTGGTCTATATCTCTGTTTTGGTACCAGTACCATGCTGTTTTGGTTACTGTAGCCTTGTAGTATAGTTTGAAGTCAGGTAGCGTGATGCCTCCAGCTTTGTTCTTTTGACTTAGGATTGTCTTGGCAATGCGGGCTCTTTTTTGGTTCCATATGAACTTTAAAGCAGTTTTTTCCAATTCTGTGAAGAAAGTCATTGGTAGCTTAATGGGATGACATTGAATCTATAAATTACCTTGGGCAGTATGGCCATTTTCACGATATTGATTCTTCCTATCCATGAGCATGGAATGTTCTTCCATTTGTTTGTGTCCTCTTTTATTTCATTAAGCAGTGGTGTGTAGTTCTCCTTGAAGAGGTCCTTCACATCCCTTGTAAGTTGGATTCCTAGGTATTTTATTATCTTTGTAGCAATTGTGAATGGGAGTTCATTCATGATTTGGCTCTCTGTTTGTCTGTTATTGGTGTATAAGAATGCTTGTGATTTTTGCACATTAATTTTGTATCCTGAGACTTTGCTGTATTATCTCAGCTGTATTTTCTAAAGGTAAATATTAATTATTCAGTGTAAAATTAATTCATTTTCCCCTTCAATTAAACACATTATTTGTGATGTATGGGGAAATTTGTTATCAGATCTAACTTGTCAGAAATACTACCATAACAATATTAGACTAATTACTAGAAGGAAAAAAAGAATAAGCACAAAACTTCAAATCTCAGAGGCTTACCTGCTCACATCACCTTCTAAAGTTCTCTTTCCTTGCAGTGATATAGGTTCCTTTTCTGTAATGCCTCTGCTCTCTCCTACTATGGGTCCAATCCAGCCCCCAGATTGTTTCGTATGGCCCCAGAGCTAAGGATGCTGTTCACTTTTTTAAAGCGTGAAAAAAAAAAAGTAAACAAGGGAAAATATGTGTTTGAAGAATTACGTGTCTTGCAAATGTATAATATTTACTATCTCTTTACAAAAAAAAAAAAAAGATTTGTTTATATTTTCCTTTGTGTTGTGAACTATTCAATTGGACCATTTACATTAGGCCAACTGATTTCAGAAGAGAGAAAACGCTTGGGAAATTCTCTGGAAATTTCCATAGGCCTGTAGATTGTGTCTATAGCTTTTTCCAATATTCCATTGGTCAGAATCAGTCACTCTGCCATACCTAACCAAAAAGGAAGCTACGAAACATAGTTGGGTTTGACGCTTAAGAGCAAAAGGAAAATGGTTTTAAAAATAATTATTCTCTGTCATGTTTAAAATGGGACATCAAAAAAGTGAACACCTGCGACAGATGATGTAGCACTATATTTTGAAAGAGTATTTTCTGAGTGAATCTTTCACTATGGTGGAGACTTCTAGCATATGCTGTTTCCTCTTTTTCCAGTTCTCCAGGTGAATAACAATTCCCTATCCACTTACAGTTAGTAAGGGGCATATAACATAAAACAATACTTTGGTATAAAATTTGGACAGCTGTCTTTGAAAATATTCCACAATATTATGAAACAATGTTTACAGACAATAAAATAGAGGATTGTTAATTTCCTGGTAGACAATATAATTAGGATCAACATGTTGACTGTTGATCCCCATGAACTTCCCTCAAATCTTGTTATTCTGCCTGTGAGATCCTCATAATTCCTTTAACAGGCTCTGTCTCTGTTAACATCCCCACTCATCTCCAAAACTTTCATGAACTATGAAGGGTCTTAGATTTTACCCATCTTGCAAACTAACAAGTAAGCCTGTCATGATTTCATGGATCCTCAGAGAAGACATGTGACTCTAAGGTGAGAGACATAGATCTTTGTTACTCCCAGCACAGCAAACATCATCAACATACACATGCCTGAGTGTTTCAATTGCCCTTGAATCCAAGTCTTATAGAAGCGACACAGATGAGCCCAGATGAATGACTGCACATAGTGGGTGTCACTTCAGGAGAACTATGAGTGTAGGAAACCCAACTTTTTTATGAATAGTAGTAAACATGCCTGCTGTTAGCTCTGGAAGGAAATCGGCTATAAGCAAATCTACCTTTTGCTCTGGATGGATACACTATCTCTATCTTTCGAGGCTGTTCCACCTGTATATATCCTTATGAATATAGTCTATAACAAAGGGCAGTTAGTGCCATGCTAGCAAGACAGAGAAAAAAATCACTAGAGTATGATAGGGAATTTTTTAAAGAATTATTGTCATTGGACTGCTGTGTTTTCAAAATCTATCTGGTATATGTGCAGGTTTATATTGGAAGCACACTTAATAGTAGGTATAGGTAGATTAATTAAAATCTATACTTACTGTTTATAGGGAAAAAAACTGAATGAAATCATGATTTCTGTTTGTGACACAGATACATGTTTGTATGGTCAATTTTATATAAGTACAGAATGATGCAATTTCATTAAAATTGATTATTGTATAGTTATAACATTTAAGTATCTTGTTTGCATTATAAATGGTGATAGTTGTGATTCAAATTTTATTGAATGGTAACCAAATGTTCCAAAGACAAAAACACATGAGTCTTTCACAGTAAATATAATTTATATTCAATTACCAGAAACTCTTCTTTAGTTCAGAAATCTAACTTGTGAATTGTTCAAGCTGGAATTCAGCTAACATTGCAAACCTCTACTTATGGTGTGGTATACTTGATTGAATACAATTCTCACAGACCAAATGATCTCTATTAGTACTCTCTATCCAAGAATAACCAAAGTGAAAACAATCTATAGAATGTGTTGTAAGCATAATTCTTCCATTTTTGTTTGCCCTAAGTGATAAACATTCCTGATGTCTTCATCTGTAGCATGATTTTCCTAGCTGAGTTTAGTGTGGAATTCAATATATGTGTAATAAATGAATGACTGCTACCACACAGGTGTCCATCTGCATAAGGTGATTTATCTGAGGAATGAAGTCCCTCTGGAATGAAGTTTTGCACATGAGAACTTAACGAATATAACCTATAAATCAGAGAGGGAAAGAGAGAGATCCTATCAGGTTGTTGCAAATGTAATTGCAGTTTTTGCCATTGAAAGTAATGGCATTTAGGTAAGGTATTTGTCTTAACGTAAGGTATTTAAGTGACAAAGCAAGACATAAATCAGGATATGGTATCATGCAATATTGGTGTGGTGAGGTTTTGGCCTTAGAAGTTGAATACAACCATGAGGAAACTGCTGTGCCCAGCAGTATAGCAGAAAATCTGCAGAAATAAATTTATTTTGTGAGCATAAATGAGACAGCCCTTGAAACCTCCAAAGATATTTGGTGAGGATTTAATTTGGTGCCACTTATTCTAGTAAAATCAGAATACAAAATCTGATTCATTACTTCTGTTTTGATCTTGATGTGTCCGAAGATTTTATAAACCTGAGTAAATTTGGTTTGTACTAAAAGCATTTTGATATACTTTGAATCTATCTTTGAAGTGGGGCTGTTTTCCCCATTCCTTTCCAGCTATTCTTTTTTCCTTGTATAAAAGTAGGTCTATGAATTCTATTAAGTTTAGCTATTACGACAGTAAATTCTCAAACTTTAAAAAAAATAATTTCTACTTAATCTTTTACAATAATATTGGAAGGTATTTATTTGTTTGAGTTAAAACAATTGAATGTAAGAAAAGAGTCTGTTAAAAATTGATAGACTGATAGCCTGGATTACTTTTTGCTATTCAAGGGTATTTAGATGTCAGGTTTTTACAATGCAACCTAATTTAGCAAATATTTATCAATACAAATATACGAAAGTGTGATATGCATATCTTCAGATAACTGAAGGCATGATTCTGTCTGCTAGAATTTGAGAAAAAAATTTCACGAAGACTTTAAAGATAGTGGCAAATTCCCATTTTGCTCAAAACCACTAGTTGTTTTGGTCATCAGAACTCTTTGATCAAGGGAATGTTCTTTGAGCTGTACTTTCAAAGATTAAAAGTCAAGGAACTCCAAAGCTCAGAAGTCGAGATAGGAGTTATTTGTAGTAGTCTATGTGAAATGTGGACCTATTTCAGAAAAGGCTTTATTACTTGGTTACTAATGAAACAGTAGAAATGATGGATAAAAAGAAGAGGAACACATGTCTTAAAGGTTTAAGCCTAAAGACAGAAATTGGGGGGGGCGGAGCAAGATGGCCGAATAGGAACAGCTTCAGTCTCCAGCTCCCAGCGCGAGCGACACAGAAGACCGGTGATTTCTGCATTTTCAACGGAGGTACTGGGGTCATCTCACTAGGGAGTGCCGGGCAATCGGTGCTGGTCAGCTGCTGCAGCCCGACCAGTGAGAGCTGAAGCAGGGCGAGGCATCGCCTCACCTGGGAAGTGCAAGGGGGAAGGGAATCCCTTTTCCTAGCCAGGGGAACTGAGACACACACCTGGAAAATCGGGTAACTCCCACCCCAATACTGCGCTTTAAGCAAACGGGCACACCAGGAGAATATATCCCACACCTGGCCAGGAGGGTCCCACGCCCACAGAGCCTCCCTCATTGCTAACACAGCAGTCTGCCATCTAACCCAAGGCAGCAGCGAGGCTGGGGGAGGGGCGCCCGCCATTGCTGAGGCTTAAGTAGGTAAACAAAGCCTCTGGGAAGCTCGAACTGGGTGGAGCTCACAGCAGCTCAAGGAATCCTGCCTGTCTCTGTAGACGCCACCTCTGGGGACAGGGCACAGATAAAAAACAACAACAACAACAAAAAAACAGCAGAACCTCTGCAGACGCAAACGACTCTGTCTGACAGCTTTGAAGAGAGCAGTGGATCTCCCAACACGGAGGCTGAGATCTAAGAACGGACAGACTGCCTGCTCAAGCGGGTCCCTGACCCCTGAGTAGCCTAACTGGGAGACATCCCCCACCAGGGGCAGTCTGACACCCCACACCTCACAGGGTGGAGTACACCCCTGAGAGGAAGCTTCCAAAGGAAGAATCAGACAGGTACACTCGCTGTTCAGCAATATTCTATCTTCCACAACCTCTGCTGCTGATACCCAGGCAAACAGGGTCTGGAGTGGACCTCAAGCAATCTCCAACAGACCTACAGCTGAGGGTCCTGACTGTCAGAAGGAAAACTATCAAACAGGAAGGACACCTATACCAAAACCCCATCAGTACGTCACCATCATCAAAGACCAGAGACAGATAAAACCACAAAGATGGGGAAAAAGCAGGGCAGAAAAGCTGGAAATTCAAAAAATAAGAGCGCATCTCCCCCTGCAAAGGAGCGCAGCCCTTCGCCAGCAACGGATCGAAGCTGGTCAGAGAACGACTTTGACGAGATGAGAGAAGAAGGCTTCAGTCCATCAAACTTCTCAGAGCTAAAGGAGGAATTACGTACCCAGCGCAAAGAAACTAAAAATCTTCAAAAAAGAGTGGAAGAATTGACAGCTAGACTAATTAATGCAGAGAAGGTCATAAATGAAATGACAGAGATGAAAACCATGACACGAGAAATACGTGACAAATGCACAAGCTTCAGTAACCGACTTGATCAACTGGAAGAAAGTATCAGTGATTGAGGATCAAATGAATGAAATGAAGCGAGAAGAGAAACCAAAAGAAAAAAGAAGAAAAAGAAATGAACAAAGCCTGCAAGAAGTATGGGATTATGTAAAAAGACCACATCTACGTCTGATTGGAGTGCCTGAAAGTGAGGGGGAAAATGGAACCAAGTTAGAAAACACTCTTCAGGATATCATCCAGGAGAACTTCCCCAACCTAGTAGGGCAGGCCAACATTCAAATTCAGGAAATACAGAGAACGCCACAAAGATACTCCTCCAGAAGAGCAACTCCAAGACACATAATTGCCAGATTCACCAAAGTTGAAATGAAGGAAAGAATCTTAAGGGCAGCCAGAGAGAAAGGACGGGTTACCCACAAAGGGAAGCCCATCAGACTAACAGCAGATCTCTCGGCAGAAACTCTCCAAGCCAGAAGAGAGTGGGGGCCAATATTCAACGTTCTCAAAGAAAAGAATTTTAAACCCAGAATTTCATATCCAGCCAAACTAAGTTTCATAAGTGAAGGAGAAATAAAATCCTTTACAGATAAGCAAATGCTTAGAGATTTTGTCACCACCAGGCCTGCCTTACAAGAGACCCTGAAGGAAGCCCTAAACATGGAAAGGAACAACCAGTACGAGCCATGGCAAAAACATGCCAAAATGTAAAGACCATCGAGGCTAGGAAGAAACTGCATCAACTAACGAGCAAAATAACCAGTTAATATCATAATGACAGGATCAAGTACACACATAACAATATTAACCTTAAATGTAAATGGACTAAATGCTCCAATTAAAAGACACAGACTGGCAAACTGGATAAAGAGTCAAGACCCATCAGTCTGCTGTATTCAGGAGACCCATCTCACATGCAGAGACATACATAGGCTCAAAATTAAGGGATGGAGGAAGATCTACCAAGCAAATGGAGAACAAAAAAAAGCAGGGGTTGCAATCCTAGTCTCTGATAAAACAGACTTTAAACCATCAAAGATCAAAAGAGACAAAGAAGGCCATTACATAATGGTAAAGGGATCAATTCAACAGGAAGAGCTAACTATCCTAAATATATATGCACCCAATACAGGAGCACCCAGATTCATAAAGCAAGTCCTTAGAGACTTACAAAGAGACTTAGACTCCCATACAATAATAATGGGAGACTTTAACACTCCACTGTCGACATTAGACAGATCAACAATACAGAAAGTTAACAAGGATATCCAGGAATTGAACTCATCTCTGCACCAAGCGGACCTAATAGACATCTATAGAACTCTCCACCCCAAATCAACAGAATATACATTCTTCTCAGCACCACTTCGCACTTATTCCAAAATTGACCACATAATTGGAAGTAAAGCACTCCTCAGCAAATGGAAAAAGAACAGAAATTATAACAAACTGTCTCTCAGACCACAGTGCAATCAAACTAGAACTCAGGACTAAGAAACTCAATCAAAACCCCTCAACTACATGGAAACTGAACAACCTGCTCCTGAATGACTACCGGGTACATAACGAAATGAAGGCAGAAATAAAGATGTTCTTTGAAACCAATGAGAACAAAGATACAACATACCAGAATCTCTGGGACACATTTAAAGCAGTGTGTGGAGGGAAATTTATAGCACTAAATGCCCACAAGAGAAAGCAGGAAAGATCTAAAATTGACACTCTAACATTACAATTAAAAGAACTAGAGAGGCAAGAGCAAACACATTCAAAAGCTAGCAGAAGGCAAGAAATAACTAAGATCAGAGCAGAACTGAAGGAGATAGAGACACAAAAAACCCTCCAAAAAATCAATGAATCCAGGAGTTAGTTTTTTGAAAAGATCAACAAAATTGACAGACCGCTAGCAAGACTAATAAAGAAGAAAAGAGAGAGGAATCAAATAAATGCAATAAAAAATGATAAAGGGGATATCACCACCAACCCCATAGAAATACAAACTACCATCAGAGAATACTATAAACACCTCTATGCAAATCAACTAGAAAATCTAGAAGAAATGGATAATTTCCTGGACACTTACACTCTCCCAAGACTAAACCAGGAAGAAGTTGAATCCCTGAATAGACCAATAGCAGGCTCTGAAATTGAGGCAATAATTAATAGCCTACCAACCAAAAAAGGTCCAGGACCAGATGGATTCACAGCTGAATTCTACCAGAGGTACAAGGAGGAGCTGGTACCATTCCTTCTGAAACTATTCCAATCAATAGAAAAAGAGGGAATCCTCCCTAACTCTTTTTATGAGGCCAACATCATCCTGATACCAAAGCTTGGCAGAGACACAACAAAAAAAGAGAATTTTAGACCAATATCCCTGATGAACATCGACACAAAAATCCTCAATAAAATACTGGCAAACCGGATTCAGCAGCACATCAAAAAGCTTATCCACCATGATTAAGTGGGCTTCATCCCTGGGATGCAAGGCTGGTTCAACATTCGCAAATCAATAAACGTAATTCAGCATATAAACAGAACCAAATACAGGAACCACATGATTATCTCCATAGATGCAGAAAAGGCTTTTGACAAAATTCAACAGCCCTTCATGCTAAAAACGCTCAATAAATTCGGTATTGATGGAACGTACCTCAAAATAATAAGAGCTATTTATGACAAACCCACAGCCAATATCATACTGAATGGGCAAAAACTGGAAAAATTCCATTTGAAAACCAGCACAAGACAGGGATGCCCTCTCTCACCACTCCTATTCAACATAGTGTTGGAAGTTCTGGCTAGGGCAATCAGGCAAGAGAAAGAAATCAAGGGTATCCAGTTAGGAAAAGAAGAAGTCAAATTGTCCCTGTTTGCAGATGACATGATTGTATATTTAGAAAACCCCATTGTCTCAGCCCAAAATCTCCTTAAGCTGATAAGCAACTTTAGCAAAGTCTCAGGATACAAAATTAATGTGCAAAAATCACAAGCATTCTTATACACCAGTAACAGACAAACAGAGAGCCAAATCATGAATGAACTCCCATTCACAATTGCTTCAAAGAGAATAAAATACCTAGGAATCCAACTTACAAGGGATGTCAAGGACCTCTTCAAGGAGAACTACAAACCACTGCTCAGTGAAATCAAAGAGGACACAAACAAATGGAAGAACATACCATGCTCATGGATAGGAAGAATCAATATCGTGAAAATGGCCATACTGCCCAAGGTTATTTATAGATTCAATGCCATCCCCATCAGGCTACCAATGAGTTTCTTCACAGAATTGGAAAAAACGGCTTTAAAGTTCATATGGAACCAAAAAAGAGCCCGCATTGCCAAGACAATCCTAAGTCAAAAGGACAAAGCTGGAGGTGTCACGCTACCTGACTTCAAACTATACTACAAGGCTACAGTAACCAAAACAGCATGGTACTGGTACCAAAACAGAGATATAGACCAATGGAACAGAACGGAGTCCTCAGAAATAATACCACACATCTACAGCCATCTGATCTTTGACAAACCTGAGAGAAACAAGAAATGGGGAAAGGATTCCCTATTTAATAAATGGTGCTGGGAGAATTGGCTAGCCATAAGTAGAAAGCTGAAACTGGATCCTTTCCTTACTCCTTATACGAAGATTAATTCAAGATGGATTAGAGACTTAAATGTTAGACCTAATACCATAAAAACCCTAGAAGAAAATCTAGGTAATACCATTCAGGACATAGGCATGGGCAAGGACTTCATGTCTAAAACACCAAAAGCAACAGCAGCAAAAGCCGAAATTGACAAATGGGATCTAATTAAACTAAAGAGCTTCTGCACAGCAAAAGAAACTACCATCAGAGTGAACAGGCAACCTACAGAATGGGAGAAAATTTTTGCAATCTACTCATCTGACACAGGGCTAATATCCAGAACCTACAAAGAACTCAAACAAATTTACAAGAAAAAAACAAACAACCCCATCAAAAAGTGGGCAATGGATATGAACAGCCATTTCTCAAAAGAAGACATTCATACAGCCAACAGACACATGAAAAAATGCTCATCATCACTCGCCATCAGAGAAATGCAAATCAAAACCACAATGAGATACCATCTCACACCAGTTAGAACGGCAATCATTAAAAAGTCAGGAAACAACAGGTGTTGGAGAGGATGTGGAGAAATAGGAACAGTTTTACACTGTTGGTGGGACTGTAAACTAGTTCAACCATTATGGAAAACAGTATGGCAATTCCTCAAGGATCTAGAACTAGATGTACCATATGACCCAGCCATCCCCACTACTTGGTATATACCCAAAGGATTATAAATTATTCTACTACAAAGACACATGCACATGTATGTTTATTGCGGCACTATTCACAATAGCAAAGACTTGGAATCAACCCAAATGTCCATCTGTGACAGACTGGATTAAGAAAATGTGGCACATATACACCATGGAATACTATGCAGCCATAAAAAAGGATGAGTTCGTGTCCTTTGTAGGGACATGGATGCAGCTGGAAACCATCATTCTTAGCAAACTATCACAAGAACAGAAAACCAAACACCGCATGTTCTCACTCATAGGTGGGAACTGAACAATGAGATCACTTGGACTCGGGAAGGGGAACATCAGACACTGGGGCCTATCATGGGGAGGGGGGAGGGGGGAGGCATTGCATTGGGAGTTATACATGATATAAATGATGAATTGATGGGTGCTGACGAGTTGACGGGTGCAGCACACCAACATGGCATAAGTATACATATGTAACAAACCTGCATATTATGCACATGTACCCTAGAACTTAAAGTATAATAATAAAAAAAAAAAAAAAAAAAAGAAAAGGAAGGTTGATTACTTTGGTTAAAGATGATAATTAATGTAAATGCTTAATGCAGAGAAACACAAAATGTATACCGGACAATAAATATCCTGCTGATTTTCTGTTTATTAGGAAAGTTGAAACCATTTATTCAGAGGGTAAATTTTATTTTGACATACATATTATTTTATCTAATAGATTTAATTTTAAAACTACAGTTAAAATGTAAAATTTAAAACGTATTATCTATTTGTATATTTACATATCTGTGTATGCCTAAATGTATACATGTAAAGGCATATTAATAAATTCTCTACTGTAGAATGTTACATGAATGATGTACAAAATGGGT
Organism: Rhinopithecus roxellana; assembly: GCF_007565055.1. NCBI lineage: Eukaryota > Metazoa > Chordata > Mammalia > Primates > Cercopithecidae > Rhinopithecus > Rhinopithecus roxellana. Next base: position 693,900 of record NC_044549.1, read on the forward strand.
AAAATTAGAATTAGAGTTTTTTTAATATACAAAAATTAAGTTATGCTATGCCCATATTAGTAAATATTTCTTTTTGTTAATAAAATATTCTGTTAACTTTCAGTGCTTTTTGACACTTTTAAATCATTTTTAAAAAGACTCCTTGCTTTAATAGACTGTTGTTTCTAATGAAAAAAAAAAATAAAGACAGAAATTAATATAGTGGATTTGGTTTAGGAAATTATATGTTCTATTTTGAATAGGCCAATCTTAGTTAAAATGCCCACTATACAGTTAAATATATGTTGAGAGAAAAACCAGAGTAAAGTCAAGAATTTGGGAAGTATCTAGATGCGATAATAACAGTGACTGTGGACAAAACGTGTATTTTATTTTCTATCCAGGGTGTTTAACACATCTTTTTATACTTAATTCTCATTAATTCTAATGCAGTAACTATTTATCTATATAAGAAATTGCTCATTTATGAAGTTAACTAGCTTGAGAAGTACTATTCAGTTATTTCTGGACCTGAATTTCAGTTCAGATCTGTATAACTGCAAAGTGAGCTCCACTGCCTTTTGTGATGACGGTTTAAATTTGGAATATGACAGAAATCAGAGAGATAATAAGCAAGGTTTTGGAGAGAAAAAAAAAAGATTTAGGATACAAGTAGGTGTGTCGGGGAGGAGGTGTCCATATGAATAAGGCCAAGGCAGAAACTGCAGCAGGAACAAAACTCTTGTGTGAATCTTGGGAGATCCAAGTCATGGGAAAGGCCTCAGTGAGGCCCGGGAAAAGCAGGTCTTTTATTTGCACACTTTTTTTTCTGTCACTCTTTGTAACTAGACTTTTCAACATATGTGAGTATGAATGTGAGATGTGTAAGAATGTGTATATACGTGTGCAGGTGTGTTTCAAGAGTAGGCAGGAATTTTATGTTGTTGTTGTTAGCACAGGGAAAATATTTTCAACAAGAAAACTATTATTCCTGGTTGAATTATAAGAAAACTATTTTTAGCACTGAAATTTTCCTTGGGTTCCCTAGCTGTGATCTGATGAAATGTTTTCTCTGATTTTTCTTAACCATAAAATACATCTAAAGAGTAAAATAAATTTGAGCCTTCTTAGTTGTATAGGAAAAAATGAATCTTCAGGTACTGAAAAATTGTCCTGATATTAAAACCCCCAAATAATGTATTGATCCTAAGAGACCATCACAGAAGGTAAGATGAGGTTTTTAGTCCTCCTGTTTAATAGAAATTATTTAATTGCTGAAAGTTTTATTTATGAAATTTGCTTTCATATATTTAATTTTCTGTAACTCTTTGTGATTCAATTTTATTTGCTTTAACATTTCTACCTAAAGTGTACCAAACTCCAAGTTTGTATTGTCAGGTATTTTATTATTTTAAATGTAAAAGGGCTCCTTTAGATGGTAATTTTTTATTCCCAACTGATCTCAGTTTCTCTTTAATCTACTCACCCCTCTCCAGAAGGCAGGCTCCATGGGGTTCTAAAATGGATCAGGCTTCGTCCTTACAGGCCAGTTAGCTCAGGCTTTGATCACACAGAAGGGAAAGCACTAAAGATCAGCCTTGTCCTTCTGGGAGCCTCCTTCTTGGGACCACTAAAAACGGCTGTCTTTGTTTCTTTATTTTTCTTTAAGAATTTAATAATCTCTGCGGAAAGGAATGTTAGCTCTCCAAGCTACTAAATACTAAAAGTCTTTTATAGTCCATTAAGAGAAGTTAAGCAAAAACAACAAATGTAGGCTACACCTCTTCTTTAGAAAGCATTGGCAATAAGTCTAACGTATTCCCTCTATTTGCTTTTGAAAAGTCAAGAGTATTTTCATGGTGGGAGTTATTGACTTTTAAATTACTTTCTGGCTTTGGTTCCATGAAATATTACTCCTTTGGCCTTCAGAATCATGTCTGATGACGTGTAGTCTACAGTGGCATAATACAGCAGTTAGAAATGTGGGCAATGTCTATCAAAAAGACATATTTTATTGTCCAGAGCTACTAGATGACTTAGCAACCTATTTCATGTTTCACAGACACGCATTCATTCATTCGTCATGTTTTCTCCATTGAGATTTGTTGATAACTTTTTCCAGTCAATCATATTATGAGAATTTAGCCTATGTTTTACATCCTTCTAAGGGTTCTAAAAAATTTGACAAAAAACTAGCCCGGCGTGGTGGCGGCGCCTGTGGTTCCAGCTCCCCGGGAGGCTGAGGCAGGAGAATGGCGGGAACCCGGGGGGCGGAGCTTGCAGTGAGCCAAGATGGCGCCGCTCACTCCAGCCTGGGCCACACAGCGAGACTCCGGCCAAAAAAAAAAAAAAAAAATTGAGCTTTCCCCATCTCTTCAGCAAAACTTTGCCTGATACACTCACAGAGTGACAACATGAAAGCAAAATAAATTACTCTGTATGCTCCCTGTGTGGCCTCCTGTTATAACAGGGCCACTTTGCATCAATTGAGAATAAAAGCATAATGATACACTCCCTAGTGTGAAGATGATGCAGTCTGGTAGATATCAGCACAGCTTGAGGAAGGTCATGCCGACATCAAAGCCAAAGGCTCATAGCTTTTGTGGCTGAACACCTAAGGAGAAATACCATTCAGACAAAACAAAAAAAAAAAAATGGATTATGTCTCTTTACATCTAGCAGTCCTTGCCGGGAATTAGATTTGTTTTGAGTAAAATTACTGGAAGACACACTAGCAGAGTATCAACTGACATTCTGATAAACACTTTTTACTGCATCCACCTTCATATCACCTACTCTGTTTCTAAACCCTGAGGCATAGATTCTGCTTCTTTGACCTCAGGATTTATTAGTTAATGCTTTAGGTACAAAAGAACAAACAGCCAAAAAACTGTAATAAGAACATTTTTACTTTAAGGAACAGAATTATTGATTTTATTTATATTGAATTTAAACAGTTTAGAAAATTTCTGTCAAAATTGTGTGTAATGATGTTAGTGTGTATGTGTGTGTAGGTGTGGATTCTCACTTTCTAATAACAGAAGGTATATATTTAAATGTTGCAAATTCAAAATTGTTTTATAAATATGATGTAATATTTCAGTGGAGAGGAATTATTTGCTTGAAATTTGCCAGTTCTGGTCAAAGCTGCTGCTCTAATCTGAGGCACTAGGTGTGATTTTGTTCTGTTTAACTTATTTATAATCTTATACTTTTTAGAGTTGTGCATTTGAAACAAAAGTTATTAAGCATCCCAGAAAAACAAAAGGGATGGTCATATTTCACTCTCCCCTGATTCTGTGCAATTACAGCCAATCACAAAAAGACAACAGAAAAATGGGTCTTTGATTGTGAGAAATACCTGGAAAATAACATTAGTAAATTATTTTGCAGTGTCTGTTGTGAATTTGAATTTTTTTCACAAGTGGCCCCAAACATCATACTATATATTAAGCAACCTAATGTTTAAAATAGTATTTATTATATTGTTAATGTGATACAATTGAATGAGGATGTTGGATTGGACTCTTTCAACTCTTCAAGAATGACAGATGAAATCTAAAGCTAAAAATCAGTCAATTACCCATATGCTGAAAACTGCTACCTGTGAGGCTTCAAACACCTGCATCATCTGGCCAAGTACTATTTGCTGTCATTCCACAGCCTCACACACAGTCAATGTCAGTCTTCATAAGAAGTCTGGGGAAGAACAAAGATTGGGTTGCACCTGGGGAGGCAAGTAATTGTTGGGAGAGGCAATGTTCCTGCCTGGAGATGCTCTGGTAATGTGGAGGTGGGGTGAATACTGTTGTTGGAAAATTGCTCTTAGTTTGCCCTGAATAGGGAAACACTAACATATGAATTACAATTCCAAAGATATAGGTTAAAGTGCAGAAATTGGCGTGACCTCAGCATCACCACACAGAAAGAAGTGAAGACCTCTACTAATGGAAACATTTAAGAAGAATTAGACTATTTTTCTTGAAGGCAGCCCTTGGCATCAGCAAAAGCAAGGGTAAAGGTTAAAATTACCCCCAAGAACATCATGTCACAACCTGTGGGTAGCCCATTAGTCCCATGAGAAGCTAGACTAAATTAGAGACTAAGGTCACATCCCACATTGAGGTACAACCAATTATGTGCTATATCTGCTTCTCCATCTCCCCTTCCTGCTTTCAGCACTGGAGGAATTTATCCACAAAGAAGGTTTGGCAAAGCTCGACTGTTCTTCTTTTCATCGAAGGCCATCTAACCACAAATCTAAATCAAATCTAAATTGAGCTGAAGGATGGACACTGAAGACTGAATTAGCTATATCATTGGACAATGTTATTATTGAATGCGTCCAAAAAGTTATGGAGTCTGGTAAAATGCCACCAAAGAGTGGAAAGGGGAATTTGTTATACCATAAGTAAAGCCGCTTAAGTCACGGTTGTGTATTTATACCCCAAGGAATTCATTTTCTTCAATAAACCAGGTATACACGGCAACTTTCATCACATTTCTAGTTCCTAGGGGCATTCTGGTAATCTTACTGTTTAAGATCTCTGTTCCATTTGTAAGGGGCAGAGCAAAGATTTAAACTCTGCATAAGTCTCTATTCCTTTTGATCAACTGAGCCTAAAGAAAACCTATGTAACATATTTTTAAAAGATTTTTTAAAAGGATAGTTCCTGATTTGTTTATAATTATTAAGGTAAATATCAAAACAAAAAAGCACTAAAATGGTAGCATAGATAATTGATGGCAAAATTTATAGTTTGTTTGGGAGAGACTCCTATCTCTCCCAATTTTATAATAAATAATACTAATAGCAGGCATTAATTAAACACCTATGAAATCTGAGACACTATTTGAAGTACTTTACAGGTACTCATTTAGCTTATCACAGTAATCCACTCATTTAGCTTATCACAGACACAAGAAGAACATCATTACGTGCATCTCACCGACTATGAAACTGAGTCCTGGAGAGCCATTTTCAAGGCCACACAGTTAGTTGTTGACAACATCTGAGTTTAAACTTAGGAAATCTTATTTCATAAGTGTGAACTTCAAATTTATTTTTGTGTGTGCTTAAGATATCAAGTTGCATTTACCTGGAAAATGTGCCAAGAACTGGAAAGGGTCTGAGATTTCCTGTTACTTGCCAGCTAACAAGTTAGCCTGCCACATGCTGGCAGAAGACATGAGACTCTGAAGTCAGAAACAAAGTAGTTATTACTCACAGCAATAGTAGTAGCAGGGCCATCATCATTTTTCTTGTGTCAGTGTTTTGGGGCCCCAGTTTCCACAGGAACACATGGGAAGATTCAGAGGACACCTGCATTTCACTACAGAAGAGGAATTCCATGCTTACACTGGACAATAAGCATGCCTGCCCATTGCTCCAGAGGGAGACAGTATCTTTAGCTTCAAAGGCTATGAGTAAACCTGCCCTTTGCTCCAGAGGGAGAGACTATTTCTACTTTCCAAGCCTGTTCGCTATACAAACTTCTTCAAAAGATAGTTTGAAACAAATATCATCAGTACCTTTGCTCACAAACAAGCAGAAATGAGAGCGCATGAAGGACTGTCTCCCAATAAAGCTTTGTACACCCCATTATCAATGGCAAAGTCATGAAAATGTTAGAATTAGTGACACACTTGGGAATGAATCTAGGATTTAAACTTTTCTTCTTGGGATTTTTTGTTTTTTATTTTCCCCAATCACAACACACTTACGCAATAGGAGATAATTACTTTGCTTTGTGTCATAAACGTGTTAGAACATTTACATCTGTTTTGCATAACTGATATGTCTCCACTTGCTTTTCTTCATCTTTTCAACCCAGAGAGAATATCACATTCTCCTTAGTGGAGATCCAGGCTTAGCACTTTGAAATATATCTTCAGTTGTAATTGCCATTTTCTCTAGTTGAGAAAGTTTACTTTATTTCCACTATAACCTACATGATATTTTATAACAAGACTTATACCAAATGTGCTGAGTTTTAACTAGCTTTATGAATTTGAAGTGACTTTCTCTTGCTATTCAATAATGTTCAATATAAATACCAATGTTAAAAATATGATATTTAATATAATCATTAATGACTTGGAGATTGAGAGATACCACAGAAGTCTGAAAACATTAATTACTTTAATGGGGGCTCATTTTTAATCGTATATTTAAAATTTTCTTAAATATAAAGTATTGAAAATTTTTTAAAAGACTTACTGTCTACAGCCAAAGAGAAATCAGTAAAGACTTACATGAAACAAGTAGGAACACTAAATAGAATTTGCCATCTCCTTTTTCAGTTTAGTTTTTATAGAAATTTTTTCATTAAGACAAACACTGATTATCTGTTATCAGAAGAAGTTAACATTCATAGTCTGCTCATAAAAGGATCCTGGAAAAAGATGATCAGGACACAAAAGCATCTGTCTTGGAAAAATGAGTGAAATTGGTATATATTTTAATTTCAGTATTTTATTATGAATTGGTAGTCATAACTACTTGTAATTGCTTTAGCCTTTATGTTTTGCTAAACATGTTTTTAAGTGAATTTTTACTAAACATCATTTTCAAGTGAGTTTTCCTCAACTCTCTCAATAAAAGAATGATATATGTAGTATGATCTCTCTTTTATAGGTAAAAAAATTCATCCACAGAAAGTTTATAATTATACCAACATCACATGTGGCTGAATAGTAATCATGTAATGCATCCCTAAGTCATATGAAAAGAAAAAGGAGAATAATATTAAAAAGCACAATATTAATAGCAACAGCCCTGAATTTTTACTTGTTTTATGGTGCTGGTAAATAATAATTGCTTATATTAAAAGTAATGTAAGACCTATGGAAACTACTAGAGCTTTGAGACTTCTGGAGCAAGCAGTTGTCAAACCTAATAAAACATCAGCATCACTAGAGAAACTCTAAAAATAAAAGTATTGGGTTTGTCCACTGATATTTTGATTTACTGCACTTACAATGGGGGTCCTGAATCCTAATATGAACATATATTTTTTTCAACTCCACAGGGATTCTGATAGAATTTTCCCCATTACCTGACTCTACAGTATAATCTTTTGGCTAATTAGTGTTTCAACTGAGAACATCAATATTTCATGAGGCTTATGTTTCCATATTATGTCTTTATTGTTTGCCATGTCCTTATAAATGTATGTATATATAACCTCACATACATGTAAATATATGAGTTTTTTTTTTTAATTTACATGTTAGGAAGAGATGACCTGGATTTAATTTCCACATCTACTTACTATTAACTATGTGACTTTCAGTAAATTACTTAACCTATACTCATCTCAGTTTCTTCATTTGTAAAAGAGGGATATGCTAGCAATCCTATAGTATTGTTTTGTAAAGGTAAAATCAGAAAATGTAATCAAAGTGTTTGGGACGTAGCTGATGTTCACTTGATGTTAACAATTTTATAATGTCATAACTCATATTTCATCAAAATATATTAATAATCAGATATAAGTTATTTCTAACACATTCTTATGAGTGTCTTTTTAAATTACATAATATCTCAATGGCAATGGTTGTACAGAACTTATGTGGATGAAGTGTATTTATCAACCTAGTAAGCAGAAGTACTTCATTCCCTGTAGACTAATTCCCTCCTCAAGTTGAGAAGGGGTAGTCTTACAAATGTGTACTAATCTCGTAATCTCGATTTATAGCCTGGCCAGTGTCTGCAGAATTAAAGAAATGGCTGAGCTTCCACATTGGGAAAAAACTACATCCTCAAGTTGACAACGTGACTATGACTAGTTGGAGGGAGGCAAGTCAGGCACATCCCCTTGTTCCTACTGGTTTGCCTCCACAACTCTGCTTCCTCTCCTTGCTGGCTTTCCATTTGTTTCATTCTTTTGTTTCATTGTGGAGTAGAATCCCAGCTTCAGATTAGATCCAAATTTTGTTAAATGATTTGAAAACATTTTTATAGCTGGAATAATTATGTGGAACTGCTTATAAAATACTCCAGCCTGATGTTTAATTCCCTAGGCAGGTTTGAATGAAAATGAGTCGAACTGGTTTCTTTAGTATACTACTTGTGACTATTACCTTGCTAAAATGACTGAGGACAAAAGAAATGGTCCCGAAAACTTGAGTGTTCCTCTTGTGTTCATGAATGATTGATGAAGTGGCCTTTATGTGCAGTCTACTGTGGACTGCAGAACCAGCAACTTTGGTCCTTTATGAGACAGAGTTTTACTAGAGTTCCCCATAAATATCAAGTTATAAATACACTGTGTCTGGAAAGTGCTTCAACTGAATTCCAGGCTGCTCACTAATTGGCCTACCACAGATGGCTATAACCAAATAACTAACAATTAGATTAGCCCATTGTTACAAATTCACTCTGAAAATAGCAAGGCACACGTGGCTTTTGACAAGAGGTTGCAGGAAGAAGGTGTAGAACAACTTGTTAAATGTTAATCAAGATTTTAATTCCACAACAGGCTGGCGTTTCCTTTCTCAAAATACAGTTCTAACTTAGCAGTCAGCGTCAGCATAGTGATGATTCCTCGGACTTTGCATTGTGCACATGGATTAATGCAAATGCATGTAAATACAAGCAAGGTTAAAATGGAAAATGCAATGGAAGGATGAAATACTGCTTTGGATCCCTGTTACATGCAGATGATAGAGGCAGGTCTGTCCTGATATGATCTTTTTAGCCATTTCAGTAACTAAATTCTCATGAGAATGAGTGAGAAAGTTTTGTGTCATGCTTTATGGTACAATATGATTTTGTGTGGGCACAGGAACAGTAGTTTAAGTGCTAATCATAAGTTAGTAAATACGATTTTAATAAGGAAGGAGAAACTTGAGAGAATTAAAGAAATAATACTTAAAAATTAATATCCCATTTCTCTAGTCTGTGGGGTAGAGATAGTTGTGCTAAATCTATATAAAAGTCTCCTTGAGTTCATGTGCAGAATTTAATGAACTACATTGCACATTCAGCCACATCTGCTTTGTTGCCTAACATTTCTCATACTCACTGGGCCTGTTCTGTTCACCTAAGTTAAAATTTAGAAAGACGTCAATAGGTGTTAGTAGAAAATGAAGAGGTCTATACCTTCCTTTTTGTTCAGAAAATGCTTTTCTCAAACATGGAAATACAAGGCAAAGACAATAGTCTTTGAGACACTACAGCCTTTGCAACCTGTTCTTTGAGAATATCACATTGTGTTTATTTGATGGGTTCAGGATGAGTTCTTTTAAGAAACTGTATTTTCTTAGAACTTAGAGAACTCTCTAAATGCACTCCTAATTAACACCTACATTCTTTCTTTTAGGCGAGACAGAGACTTTCTTTGCATAACAACGTCTGGGCCATTTGCAAATCTCAGCCTGCTTCACATTTTTAGGGGTTGCAATTCTTGTGACCAGAAATGCATGTGAAAGCATATTTATTACAGTCGAAGATGAAGAACAGTTAACTAAAAATGATCTCTGATTGAGAATAGCAACATTAGATGTCTGGCATCTGTTTCCCTAGTTGTTTTAAAACTCAACATAGACGAAGGATTTTAAATCATAGTGCAAAGCATACTCCCAATTCAAGGCATTCAAAAATTCAGTAGCTTCATTTTACAAGATAACCGATTTTCAAATAGACAACAATTAAAATACTTGACAAAAACTGAGTAGTTCATATATGTTAGAATATGCTTTTAAATGTTTTGAATTCCAGCTGTTTCTTTTTCTGTTCTTAGTAAGAAGAAAGTGCCAAAACTCTGGATTTGAATACATACATTCATATAACCTTTTCCTAAATTAAGGACAACATTTGGGGGACACTTTCACAAGGATTGAAAGAATAACTTCTACTTTAGCTAGAGTAAGTCCTTACCAAAATAAATCTCTTTTGATGGTGTACTTTTGATTGATTAGGACTTCATTATGTTTTTATAAATTATTATAAAATGCTAATAGTGAAGATAGTCATTACTATTTATGATTACTTAGAGCCCTCAGTTGCTTATTATGCCTGTACAATAATTTATTACTGCTTTGTTTGTGGGAAGTTATATATAAAACCAGTAATATATTAAACCCTAATTTCCATTCTAATATCAAGTGAAAAAAATCATCTGAAGGTGATGAATTTTCAGTGTCACAAATCACTGTCACACATTCTAGGCAAGTGATATTTTTAGAGAGGTTTTGGGAAATGTAATGAAAAAATTATGAAGGAAAAATCACTTCTTTCATGTAGGAAAAAGTGCTGGGTATAATTAGAGGAAAAGAGAAGCCTCAGCACAGATGTCTGTTTATATGTATGATACCTGCCATGGGCTTTTTATGAGATTTTTTGTAAATTACTAAACTAAGACATTTCTCCATTTATTTGTTTTAAAAATAAGTTTTATAAGTCCAGTTTTCCTATATCACAGAACTGTTAGAACTCAATAAAATATTTTGTTAAGTATTTGAAAATTCTATACATATATCTGTATATGTGTGTGTGTGTATGTGTGTGTGTGTATATGTGTATGTAAGCATATGGGTGTTTGTGTTTGCTGGTGATGCTGTTGTATTTAACTACTCCTTAGTTAAGAAGTGACTTAGTTTCTGTGTGATTTTAAGCAAACCGCCACACTTTGAGGTATTAAAATGATAACTGATTACAATTTTGGGGTTTTGACTATATGACAAATAATGTCCTAGGTATCTTCTGTTTGTTATCAATAGATAATAGTGATAATTAAATTAGTTAACACTAGCAAATTGTATGTAGGTTAACAGTGCCTGACTATAGCTAAGAGTTTAACAATAATTCTATTATTATTATTTCATCTATATATCATTTATTTAGAAAACTAATGCTGTGGAAAAGGTAATAATATTTTTCATTTGGGCTGAGAAAACTGAGACTTGGAAGGTGTGAAGGAAGTATTCTGAGATCAAATTATGAATATCAGGATGAGAACTGGATGGCAACTGGTTGAGTTATGAGCCCATGGCTCTTAACTGTTACATTCTGCAGATATTCTAACCCATATATTCACTTATTCCTTAAAGTTCACAGACAATAAGTATACCTCACACTGAGACTGGAATCATGTTACTTCACTGACAACACCTGCATAGCAATCTGAGATGACTGGATAAATAAAAAATTCTTAAAATAGGTGACAGAGACATCCACATAAAGGAAGTATCTAGCACAGGCACTTTCCCCAATCATTACGTAACATTTAAGTGAATTTGGGAGCTACAATTTTTTTGGTGACTTTAAGGATTTTATGTGCAGAAAAATCATTCAGAGGTTTACTTTGACTTTTGGAATTAAGATTTGGTAGTGAATTGAATCTATTAAAGCTACAACAAAGCACACTTGGAGTACAACTGTAGATTAGATTGATTCACCCCTTACAGCAGCAGCTTGGTGGAAGTGATGGGGAGATGCAATGTGTTGTGTGGTTTCTACCATGTAGAGGAGTAGAATAGAAGGCCTCAAGAACACAGAGAAATGAAACAGAATACTTGAAAGTAAACTATTGTTTACAATGTATGATAATGATATTTAAAGAAATATTTGCTTTTCAATTTGTAAATATACATAATTCATCTGAATATTTAATTTGGTTATATATTGCTCTTGAGAACAGTACATAAAAATGACACAAGAGATTATAGCCAAGATGGAAATGGAAGAGATAAACTGGAAGATGACAAAGCACTTGAGTCATGCAAAGGATGACAGGAAAAGAGAAGCAAATGAGCAAAATACAAATGGAATCAATAGAATAAAATAAAGTAATACAATTGTATCAATAATTATGCTAAACAGGGATAGAATAAACATGCCAATTAAGAAAAAATGCCAGGTTGAATATAAAGCAAGATCCAGGTATGTAGTACATATACGTAATAAATTCAACTATATATACACAAAGAGGCATCAAGTAAGGGTAGAGAAAACTGTATCATACGAAAGTATAAGAAAGCTGTTGCAGGTACATGAATACTTCCAGCAGAATATCTGTTACCAGATTGAGACTTCACAATTATATCAGGGTCAGGTTACCAAGAAAATATAACAATCCTAAGTATGTTTTTACCTGGTAACAGAACTTCAAATTCACAAAGCAAAAAATTGACAGAAAAAAGGAAGAAATGGACATATCTACCATCATAATTGGAGAATTTCACATACCTTTTTTGTATTTTAGAGAACAAATAGAGAAAAAAAGCAAATTGTCTAGACTTTATTAACTTTTATATAATACCCCACTGTGCAACTACAGAAAGTATATTTTTTCAAGATCGTAGAAAACGTTGACCAAGAGAGACGATATTCCTACTCATAAAATGTGTTGATAAATCTCAAGAAATTGAAACATACAGAATCTATTTAAATGTGAGTATTAAATTAAAAATCACATGGCTTCCTTGTTATATTTTTATTTTTAGTTTACAATAGTATTTACAACCTCAAATTCCTAAGAATAAATTTAAACACGATATCTAAGACTTGTACACTGAGAACTATTTTTAAAAAGGTAGAGAAATGAAAGAATTCTGAAATAAAGAGACCTAAATAAATAGTCATGTGTTCGAAGAGACAATATTGTTAAAATACCATGGAATACTACACAGCTGTTTTTAAAAAAATGAAATCATGTCCTTTGCAGCAACATGGATGCAGCTGGAGGCCTTTATCCTTAGTGAATTAATGCAGGCACAGAAAACCAAATACTGCATGTTCTCACTTATAAGCAGGAGTAAAACATCGAGTACACATGGACACAAAGACGGGATAAATGAACCAATTGTGCTGTTCTCATACAATCAACTACTACTCAGGAAAACAAAATAAGTGAGTTACTGGAACATGCAACAATATAGATGAGCCTCAAAAATGTAAAGAAAAGGCAACAGATTCAAACAAGTAAATATTGTATCATTTCACATATATGAATTATAAAAACAGGTCAAACAAATCTAGTGATAGAAATCTCAACAATAAATTCCTTTGTGGTTTGGGGTTGGCTAGAAGGTTGCAAAATAAAACTATGGTAATGAAAATGTTTTCTATTTTATCTTGCGTGATGGATACATAAATCCAATCAAGATTAATTGAATTGAATGTTTAATAACAAAAGCAAAACTGCCTTTATTCAGAGATAGCAGGATTATGAATGAAGATATATCTCATTGGGATCTACCCCAAAAGCCAGCTAGATTAGTAAGTTGCAGGATAAACAACTAAAATTAATTTTATTTGTAAAATTTGGCAATATATTACTAAGAATTAAAATGATTTAAATATAATTTTGAATAGATTAGAAACGTAAAACCAAATCAAATAGTATGAAAATTATATCTAAACTTTAAAATATATATATATAAATTTTAAATGCGCTTACCCATAAAGAAAACAATCATGTCACTCCAAAAGTTTTAGAGATTATTTTACAGAATAATACTTTAGAGTTTATTTGCTTAATTTTCCTAGCAATCAGTTATTTGGGGGAACATAAAAAGTTATTTGTAATTAAGATACAATACCCTAAGTCCTATGTCAAAGCCCCTCTGGTTGGATATAGTCTAATAGCCCATCTTCCCTAGCAATAAACTACATTTGTAAGCAAGCTTTCTCTCTTCAGAGATGTCTGCCATGACTCTGTAAGAGTCTCCTTACTTGGGGTTTTGAATAGCCTGGAGATATTTTTCATTTTTCCCCTACTCCAAGAAGGACACCAGCTGCCCTTGAGATTTTTTTCTTTCTTGGTCTTCCATTCTCCCACATAGTTAAGTGTACAGTACTGAGAATCTGTTTTCTCTCTTTTCCCTGTCTCATCTAGTGAGTTGAGACTTTTTTGTTGCTTTCATTCTAATAATGTTGGTTTTACCCTTTTCTTAGAGTACTAACTTGTTATTCAGACTCACTTGCTAGGTGGCAGGGGCAATTTTTTATTCATCTCTGTCCATAGAAAGTAGTCAATAAATACATATTTCTATGCCTAGTTATATTACAGATAAAGCATGTTAGGATATTCACTAATTCCAATTTAAAGAGTAAGTTACATAGCTTTTCTTTAGATTCAAATGATAGCTGGAAAGAGAGAGGAGAGGAATCGACAATGAGTAATTACATGCACATTTGCTCAATATATGTTTTTCTAAACATGAAACTGTCTAGGTTCAGACAATAGACATTAGAATTTGAAGTTTAAGATGAAAGTTGATGCTGTTTAAATATTGAATGAGCCCCTTTAGCTAGAAAGGATGTTTTAAAATTGAAAGAGACTTTCATTTGAAATGTAATAAAGCATGAGCTTTATTTGTGCAAGTATGATTCTTGATATGAATTACAGGGAAGTGTTATGTTGTTTTGTCTTAGGTATTTCATATTATTCTGGACCTATAATAGCAAATACAAGTGAATGCCAAGAGCATATTAAGGCTTTTTAGTTTATAGCTTAAAATGGAACATGAAAAACCTAAGGGCACTAGTGAAGCTCCTCAGTGGACATGTGATCCTTTACCTCCTGTTATGCACAATGGTAAGATGATCCATACAGGTTTGACACATATTTCTCAGGCTTGGATTATGTTTTTCTCAACATCATTTCTATCATAAGATTTTTTTTCTGTAATTTACCACTCTTTGGTATTGTTACTGGATTGTTTCTTAGTATTCATATGGTATATGTCCTTTGATAACTTTCTTTGGTAGCTATCTTTTTCCTTTACTTCCTAAGACTACTTTTAGCTTTCCTTGAGTGTTTGTACTCTTTAAAGAAATGGACAGGAAGCCAGTATATTATAGAGAGAAATCTCCCAAACTAAAGTTATAACATTATATGCAGTCTAAATATGAACCAGAAACATGATACATACAGTAAATCCAGCTGCCAATTTCAAGCAAGAACAAAGTATGCAGCTTATTAATTTATGGCTATCATCTTTGACCCTGAATTCATTGAGAAGTTTACCATAATTAATCTCCACCCATGACCAGCATAGTTCTCTATGAAGTTGCATGTGTGTAATTGAGACAGAGACGTGGCTGTTCTGCCCCTCACAGATGAACTACTTTGCTCCCTGATGAGAAGCCAATTTATGATAGTTTGGAAGTTGACCGATCTATGACACTATCTAAATCCACGTGACTAAACTAAAGTTTTGATCTCTTTTCTGATTTCCAGCTTTAATGTTCTGGCCCAAGTAAAGAAAACATGAAGTTTCCCTTTATTCATTCCCCTTTCAGAAAATTATTTCTACCCCTGTCATGAAATAAAGAGTACTGTTGAGCAATTTTATTTTAGATATGGGGTGGCCATGCCTGCAGAAAGTGAGGAAGAAAAGAATATTTTCTTAAAAAATTATGTGAAGTATTGCACTTTGGATATGAAAAAGAAAGGCTTACTAAGCAATACATGTGTAGGAATAGTGAAGATTCCTATAACAAAGAAGTTAATGAACTTTTAAACAAAATAAACATTCCCTTAGTAAGGAAGGAGAGGCAAATTATAGTCATCTAACAATATCATCTGCTCCTTTTTCCTTAACTAAGACTTTTTTTTTCAGTTTAGCATTGTACTCAATTAAAATGCTCACCTTGTTAACATTTTTAAAGTCAGGTGTAGTCATATGGTCTAGTTCTGGTCAATGAGATATAGTTAGATGTCATTCAGGGGGTGTTCTTACAAAACTTTTAAAAGGACAAGGAATTGGCTGGAATCTGCTTTTTGCTTTTTGCTCTTGGCCTCTCCCTTTTCTCCTGTGTGGATGCAATGGTTGGAGACAGAACAGCCATATTGTGAACATGAGGATTAAAGCCAAACTCCACAGAGGGTGGAATTGAAAGTATAAAGAAGACCTTGTGAGGATATTGTGAAGCTCCCATATCAAGTCTTACCTGTTTCCTCTGTCTCTTTTTATTATGAGAAAAGAAAATCCTGTTTAGTTATTATTCCTGTGCAGCTGACAAAATCTCAATGGATACAACTAGCTTCTATTAAGAATTTTTTTCATGTAATGACATGTTGAAAACATTGTGTTGTTTTCATAAGTGCTATAAGTTAGAATTACTCTTGATAAAGGAAACTCAAAGTAAAAATAGAACAGTCTAAATTGGACCCTGACAATACTCTTGAATGTTTTATCAAACCAGCAAGCAAAGGCAGTTTGGTCTACTTAAGCCTCCTGCTTGAGCACCATGTCTTGTGGAAGATTTGTGGAGGACTCTTAGGTCTCACATGTGCTTTTCCAGCTTAAATGATTTCATGATATTTAGCACGATTTCAGTGGGATACTGCTGAGAAACTAACAGAAAGTACTATTTATCCAAATTTAACTATTTCTGTGCCTAGGCATTCTATATGCACTGTGATTTAAATTACCCTATAGGTGTTGAAATTTTCATGTTTATACTTCAAAGATGGAAATAAAATAGGAGTAAAACAAAAGAAAGCAGAATGCATTTTTGGAGAGCAAAAACTTTTTAAATTGCCCATGACCATAATTTTAGGGAAAAACAACAACAATTAATAATTACTCAAGGCCGGGCGCGGTGGCTCAAGCCTGTAATCCCAGCACTTTGGGAGGCCGAGGCACGCGGATCACGAGGTCAGGAGATCGAGACCATCCTGGCTAACACGGTGAAACCCCGTCTCTACTAAAAAATACAAAAAACTAGCCGGGCGAGGTGGCGGCGCCTGTGGCCCCAGCTACTCGGGAGGCGGAGGCAGGAGAATGGCGGGAACCCGGGGGGCGGAGCTTGCAGGGAGCCGAGATGGCGCCGCTCACTCCAGCCTGGGCCACAGAGCCAGACTCCGTCTCAGAAAAAATAAATAAAATAAAAATAAAAATATTAATAATAATAATAATTACTCAAGAACCATATAATTAAGTAAACATTGTAGTTCAATCTCTGATTTTACACCAGAAAATATAGTAAGAGAAATGCATAATATTTATGTACCTAGCCTTTTTATTAGGAGCCCAACTCCTAAACTAAAATCTTCCTAAGAAATTCACCATTATATTCTGAAATTGAAAACAAACACACAGTGAAGTATATTTGCTAATATTCTACAGGAAATATCAAAAAGTAAACTGTCTTTATATGAAAAGACTGACATTCTTTCTGGTATTTAAGAAAGAGTAAGGTGTACAAAGTGAAAGCCTACTACTTTTAAAAACCTAAAGTGTTAGATGTATTACTCCTTGTGCATAGATATTTAAAATCACTCTTTGTTCCTTGCTAAAAATAAACATTATCTTTTTTTTTTTTTTTTTTTTTGAGACGGAGTCTGGCTCTGTGGCCCAGGCTGGAGTGAGCAGCGCCATCTTGGCTCCCTGCAAGCTCCGCCCCCCGGGTTCCCGCCATTCTCCGGCCTCAGCCTCCCGAGGAGCTGGGGCCACAGGCGCCGCCACCACGCCCGGCTCATGTTTTGTGTTTTTAGTAGAGACGGGGTTTCACCGTGTTAGCCAGGATGGTCTCCATCTCCTGACCTCGTGATCCACCCGCCTCGGCCTCCCACAGTGCTCGCCTCGGCCTCCCAAAGTGCTGGGATTACAGGCTTGAGCCACCGTGCCCGGCCAACATTATCTTTTAAAGTCTTGGAGTGATTTATATGAGTAAATGTATAAAAAAATAAGTTTTATACCATGATAAACACACTACATATAAACGTAAGAAAGTGAATATTGGCCAGGTGCAGTGACTGACGCTTGCAATCTTAACACTTTGGGAGGCCAAAGTGGGAGGATCACTTGAATCCAGGAGTTTAAGACCAGCCTGGTCAACATGGTGAATGAAACCCATCCCTACAAATCATACAAAAATTAGCTGGATGGGTTGAGGCGCCTGTGTAGTCCCAGGTCCTCGGGAAGCTGAGGTGGGAGATCACTTGGGTCTGGGATGTGGAGGCTGCAGTGAGCTGTGATTGCATCACTGCACTCCAGCCTGGGTTACCGAGAAAGACCTTGCCTTTAAAAAAATGAATATTATAGACGCCTTATTTTATTGATCATAGTGATCATAATGGTAATTAGTTGCTTAGTTTAGTATAAACAGTGTTTTATTAACTTGAAGTCCTAAGGCCTAGTAATCACTAATCAACTGTGATACCTTAGGTAAGGTGAAAAACCTCTCTAGATTTGAATTGTCTCATTTATAAAGGGAAAAATATGAAGTAGTCTTCGATCTCTATTAATTCATGAATACATGTGTGTAATGTGTTGTGCTGAGCGTATTCTACATCAAAAAATTGCAGATGTCACCCAAGAGGCATAGGGCAAAGAAATTTTTAGAAACACAGTTTTTAGGATCTGATCCATAGTCCTTGAAATATTATGTCCTAGTTGTTATTGTTTTTCCTCTTTGAGTGGCTGCTCTTACTGAGATTTAGTATGCAGCCGGAGGAGGAAGCTTTCTTCCAACCACCACCAAACTTCCTCATCTTTTGCAAGAGGGCTGCTTCTGAGGTCATTCAACAAACCTGTTATGCCAGTCACTCACTTCTGTATGCTGACTCTTGCTTGTCCTTCTGGGAGCCAGTCTTGGGGCAGGTCAGGAGACATACACTGGCTACCTTTATTTCCTTTATTTGGATGTTTCTTTTTTATAGTCTGCCATCTGAATAGAAATTACACTAAATGATATCCTTGACCTTGTCTGGTAAATGTGTTTGGAATTTGTGAATTGCTTCATTCTGATCAAATGATCTAAGTAGGTGAGGAAATGATACAGCAGGTAGCACTCGATACAATTTATAATAGCTTCTTCCCCTTTTGTCTCACCTGCCAGCTAACATAGTATACACACACACACACACGCACACGCACACACACAGAGGGAATCAGTATCACATTAAATTTATGGCCTTACTCCTTGGCCTCATCTTGAACCCCTAGCACAATGGCTTTTTGCAATTCATCAGAAGAGAAACTACAAGAAATTAATGAATGAATTGGCCTCAACATATCGCCACCAAAAGAAAACAATTCAAAATTTAAGATGTTTAACACCCTTTAAACCACCACGTTTATTCTCTTATCGAAAGGATCTCATAACAGAATCTTCATTGTCAATATCATTGTCATCAAGTTTTTAAGTGTTATTAAAGATGAAGACAAGAACAGGTAATTCTAATTTTGCATCGTGTTTTGAATAGATTCTGCTCCTAGTTTCCAGGGCTCTGAAGGCATCTAGGTAACTGAGATAATGTTCTGCACATGATCCTTCTCTTATGCTTGGTGCATATGCTTGTAAAAAGCCAGTTTGTCAAAAAAAAAAATCGGCCAGGGCGCGGTGGCTCAAGCCTGTAATCCCAGCACTTTGGGAGGCCGAGACGGGTGGATCACGAGGTCAGGAGATCGAGACCATCCTGGTCTACACGGTGAAACCCCGTCTCTACTAAAAAAAAAATACAAAAAACTAGCCGGGCGAGATGGCGGGCGCCTGTAGTCCCAGCTACTCGGGAGGCTGAGGCAGGAGAATGGCATAAACCCGGGAGGCGGAGCTTGCAGTGAGCCGAGATCGCGCCACTGCACTCCAGCCTGGGCGACAGAGCTAGACTCCGTCTCAAAAAAAAAAAAAAAAAAAAAAAAAAAAAAATCAATTAATCTTAATGATACAAATATTTGCTTAATAAGACTCGTTAGGGAGCCAATATTAATCAAAGGCTCAGAATGATCTGTAATTAGCACTTTAATTTTACATATATTAGTGGATGGTTTGAAAGTGTTCAAGGGTTTTTTAAATGTTTTATTTCTTATTTTATTTAAAATATTTTATCTAACACTCTCTTTAAATTTCTTAATCCAGGACATCCTTGACTTTCACCTAAACTATGGTCCTAACCAAGCCTCCACTTAAACTTTGGTCGCAGAAAGCTCAGACAGTAACTTTTACACACCATCAATCAAAGCAGGCCTGTCCTCAGATAAAGCTCTCCAGAGCTTTTCCACAGACTAAAATAAAATCCAGGTTTCCATCCTGCTCACATTTACTGACTCCCTCACATTGTATGTTCCAGCGATGCCAGCTCTCTTTACGCCTGAAGACTTGTCTCTCCTAGGGGCTCTGCATTTTCCGTGTCCTCTGCCAGGAACACCTCTCAGTGACTCCCTCTTGTCTTTTCTATTTCAGTTTAACTGACACTCCAGGAATACCTTCCCTGACTCCTGAATCCAAAATATGCCCCAATTCAACAAGTAACTCTCACAGCTTTTCTCTATTTCTACTCTTTTTTCAGCATTTGTTGGCAATCTGAAATATTCTTTATTCTTTTTTGTTGGTTTATTGAATTCTTTATGATGTGTCTTTCAGTAGACGTGAGCTTCATGGAAGCAAGCACTGCTTGTTCAAAGCTGTATTCCTAAAACCCAGAATAATGCCTGTCACATAATAGGTACTCAATATACACTAGTTAAACTGAAAAGTACATGTTAGGTAGAATCCTTTCTTCATCTCACATTTTCTGACTTAACTTGGCTATAATTCATGAGATTAAAAAAAGACACCTGGACTAGTATTATTTGTTTTATTATTTTTGTTATAGTGAGAAGTTTTATTTATAGGAAATATCTGATTTTTCACATAAAATCTTTTGTTCATTTCAGTGAAAACTTTGGAAGAAATGAAGGAACTGTAGTGACCATTTTGAGGCCTGCACAGTATCTCTTTTCCTTAAGAATTTCAAAACTTCATGTAGGCTGCTGATCTTAATAATACTCTTCTTCTTTTACAATGTCTTTCTTTAAAGAAATAGCATGTTTGGAATTCTACTCGGGAGGGCAACCTACTATGTAAATTGCCATTAGTTTGCATCTCATCTGATTCTAAAGACTCTCTACCTGTTTTACTATAAATTTGTTTGGCTTTATCTTTGCTCCCAACTTATCTGGTGTTCTGTTGTCTACCTGAATGCCGCTCTGTTTTCTTTGTGAACTCAAGTGTAAGAGAGATTAAAGTAAGGCCAGCTGAGTGATTTTCCAGTAAGAGGCCATAATTTATTCTAATTTTTTTTAGAGTTGAAGCAACTCACAGAGTCTGAAGTGAGAAGAGAAGGAGCCTGTGGCGTGGCTTCTTGTGGACGATAATATCACCTGTATCTGTACTCCAAAGTGAATGTATCTTGTGCCCCATGGTATTTTCTGACAGCCCATAGAAGAGGACACCTTATTTCTTTATAGGCTTCATTTCCATTTTGATACAATAAAAAATATGATTCCTATACAGGTAGATGATCCCTGTTCATAGTAAACCACAAAGAAAAATACTTGTCCTCTTTCCTCCGAGCCTTTAATGTGGTAACAATCATGTTTTGAAATTCTGTAAGAGATATGATGTAAGCTAATTGAGATTCAATTAGCACATCACATGCTTTTTGCTATGCAGAAGCTAACTGAGGATCCGTCTATTAGAAATTACTCATTGCTGGATGAGAGCTAGATGAATAGCAATTTAGACCTTGAAAGACATGCAAGACTATAAATGGAAGTAAAAGTGATGCTAATGGAAGATCACCCAAGAACTTTTCAGAATTCCCCATTGAGAAACGCTAAGTTTCATATTTGACATTAGGGCTTATGATAATGACAAGACCTCAAGATTGAGTACAATTATATCCACAAAATGTATTGCAAATATCTTGAAAACTACCTATTAAATTGAATCTTGGAGCTGGATTTGTCTCATTTTCTAATAATGATTCACAACATGAGAAATTGGGATTTACTTTTCTTTGTTATTAACGACCAACATAAATCCACATTTTGTATCTAATCATTCAGAAGAGCCAAAGTGATCTTTTCAAAACCAAAGACAAACTGTCACTCTTCTGCTCAAAACATGGTGATGGCTTATCTTCCCAAGAATCAGTCTCAAAGTTCTCCCCATGGCCTTCTAGGTCTGTGCCCTCATCACCTTCCTCTCCCTTGGTTCATCTGTTGACGTGGCTGGGTCTCATATCCTATTTTCTTAGTAAGAACACAGAATGTCATTGTTCCTTACTATTTCCTTAGTAGAGAATATCTATCTACATGGCTCATTCCCTCATTTCACTCTGCTTTACCCAACAGTCACCTTTTCAGAGAGATTTTCCCTGATTAAACCATTTAAGGTGGAATACTCCTCTTCCCAGAACCATCACACCAATACCCTTTACCCTGCTCTGATATCCTTCTTAGTACTTGCAACCAAACACACTGCACTTCATTTATTTATCTCTAATCTATATTTTCACCATTAAAGACTAAGTTTCCCAAGGTTAAATACTTCAGATGTTTTTCTATGACTCTATCTCTAATACATATTAAGCACTTAACAAGTATCTGTCCACTGGATAAAGGATTTATGAACCTTTGCTTTTAGGCTTCATCTAACTAAATCAGTGAATTGTGAATTCACTAATGAAAAAGAACAGAGTAAGAATTCTTACATACGTTAGTAGAGACTAGCCTTCCTCTTCTAGTACTGCTATTGTTAAAATTGCTTACATAAGGTTAACTTTTAAAAATCTTTATAGTATGTAATCCTTTGAAATTCAAGCTATTTCTTTACTGTGTGGAAAGCAGGTATTATGAAAAGTTTCTGTTTTCTCAGATATTTACAGTAAATTGTACACTGAAAAAATTATTCTATGTCTGATCACTTACACAAAAGTATCTCTTCAAATGTACTTATCATTAATTAGTTTTTATTAAGCAGAGAAATAATAATGAATAAAAGGGCAGTTCAGTCCAAAATTGCTTTTTATAGCATTATTTTCCAGCATTTTTTCATTGCATTCCAAGCAATAAAAATTACTATCAAAAGCATATTTTGTTTTAAACTATAATAGAATAAATAATAGCATTGCCCATAATACTGTTAGCCAAATTAGTGTGCACCCAATATAGAATGTAAGCAGAAATAATGTCATAAGCAATTTTATATGAATTTCATTTTTAGCAAACTTTTAATTTCCTAAACTTGTTGCTTTTAATGTCAAAATAACTGCCTTTTATCTTAGAAGATGGTTGCACAGAAATTATGTGCCTTAAATTTATTATATCGTGTGGAATAATCAATTTACTTGCCACTAGTTAAAATTCCTAATCTCAGCTCATCTAACATTCTGAACAGTTGTAGAAAGAGATTTTCTCATTTACTCATCAGTCCCCTTGTCCCTTGAGAGAAGTTCACAAAACTCATACCTGTACTTATATACACAAATTTTCATCATCCGTGTACTAAGGAGATGAGGAAAACTTGAAAATGAAGATATAGACTCTATTTTTTTTTTTATTAATTGCTTTTCCCTAAAAGAATTCACATTAGCAGCAGGATGAGTCCTAGCATGTTGTGGGACACTAGAGATAACACTGACTCAATGGGAAAAATTTCATTTACTGCATCACAACTTCCTGTGGTTTGTGCCCAAACTTTCCATGATGAAAATGCTCACACTCAACATTATTTAAGTCATAAAACAATTTGTTATTATAGTCTGCAGGAAACTGCACAAAAATGAAGGAAAACGGACTATGTGGAGCTTTTTATATGATTTACATTGTTCAAGTGGCCCCAGTTTCCATGAAAAAAAAAAAATGCCTAAGTAAGCTACTTTGAAAATCAAGCCTCTTACAAGGATATATATATTTTTTTCAAAATGAGTATTGTGAGAAGCAGCAGCATTATTTGGAAGATGTAACCAGGTTTCATGATAATTTTGTGCAGTCTGAGATTATTAATTCATTTCCACGAGTCTGTTTGAAGTATGTGTTATCAACAAGGAAATATTTATCGATATGCAGTGATATGTATTTATTACTATTTATAAAGAAACATTACTTAAAAGTATAGATATGGCTAAAAAAATTAATGTTCTAATCATTATTCATTTTCTTTGGTATCTAACCTAAATATCTAAATGTTGCATTTTTAATGTTTAAAATAAAATAGGCATATATTATTATTCAACGAAACAAAATCAAATACTGAAAAATTCTATCATTATTTTTTTCTTGGGTGCCATATCAATAAAAAGGTAAGGTGTGTAATTACCAATAAAATAGTTGAGAGGTGAACAGGAAATGCTTTCTGTACGTGTTTACAACATGTGTATTTAATTAGTTAATCTGAGTCATGAGTGAATACGTGAAATAGAATAGTCAGTATCTTTTATAACATGTGTTCCATTACTCACTGCTGCCTAACAAATTACCCTAAAACTTAGCAGCTTAACACAAAAACTATTTATCATAGTTAATGGTTTTGTGGGTAAGGGTTCAGCTGGGTGATTTTGTTTACTCTATAGGCCATTGACTACGGCCAACAATTATTGTTCAGCAGCCTGAAAAAATAACACAGAACACTGAAGCAGCTTCACTCACACACTGATGCGCTGGTGAGATGGCTGGAAGGCAGGGCTTCGTTGGGACTGTTGACCTCAGTATTTACACCTGCCCATTTCAGCATGAACCTGTCAGAGCATTTAGATATCTCACATGGCAGCAAAAAGCTCCCAGACTGACTGTTTCAAGAGATGGGAAATGGAAGCCGCCTGTTTCTTGACACCTGGGCCCTGAAAATAGCATGATTTCCTTTTTGCCATTTTCTACTGGTCTAAGAGTAGAATATACATTCCTTGTATCAGGACGTGGGATCTATGTTCCCCTCCCTTGAGTCAGAGGCTACTCAGAATCTGAATGTATAGCAGGAATTCCAATGGACACTAAAGACACCTTGAGATGTAGAGGAGTCTATTTTGCTATGAGAAAACATCCTCTCTCAGTGACGTTAAGACCTTGCTTCACCAGTTTTATTCCCTTCCCCAATGTATTGTAGAAAATCTTAGTCAGTGTTTGAACAAAAATGAAAACAAAACAAACCATCACAATAAAAGAACCTTCCCTTGACTCCATAGGATTCTATTACATATATTTTTTCTATTCCATTCACCTTCAAATTTCTCACTAGAGCACTATGTAAGCAGTGTCTCCATGCCTGCTACTCTACCCATGGCAATGCGGCTTCTTTCCCAGGTGTTTTTGCAGAAATGCCTCTCTTTCCCTCAATGGCTTTGTAATTCTGAACACAATGAACCTTCATTGGTCAGGTATTAACAGCCTTCTCTGATGCCTTTGACACTGTTTATCCCTCCTTCAATCTGGAAATCATTCATTGGTCTTCTGAATTGTCACAATCTCCTGGTTCTCCAGTTTCCACACTGTCTTCTCTTGAGACTCCTCTTGCTTGGTCTGTAGATACTAGCTTTCTTCAGAGTTCGGCAACTAGGGTCTGCTATTTTCATTCTGCAGTATCTCTTTGGGTGATGTCATTTTTGTTCACACTTAGAAATAACCCGTCTTTGCTGATGACTTACGTAGTTAGATCTCTTTCTCAGAATTCCTAGCAGAACCTCAGATCTAACATCCAAATGCCAAATGCCAGCTCTGTGTCTCTGAGTACATAGATGCTTCAAATTTGACCTGTCTAACCTGGATCGTTCTCTCACATTTATTGTACCTTTTCAGCAACATCAGCGTTCATTAAGTCAGTCATGTTATAAAACTGGGCTCTATCTTTGGTCTGTCTCTCTCTTCGTCCTTTTGCAACTCTCCAGCTACTTATACCCCTTAAATAACAAAGTCCTGTTGATGTACATGCTAAATATTTCCTGGGTTTTAAAACTCTCCTCTCAATTCCTACTAACGCTACTCTAATTTGTCTAATATTACCTTTTGAAAGAAGTATTACAACTGCCTCTTGTTTCTCTACCTAGACTTGTGTCCACCCACATACCAGAAAAAACTCTGAAGACGTGACAGTAACACCACTATGCTTCACAACTTTCAATGCCTCTCCATTGCCAAGAACAATATTTTTAAAACTGTCGATAGACACTCATTAATAAATTAGAAAATTCGTTTAGTAGATCCCAATGAGTGTATTTAATGAAATAGAACAGGCTATGTAGAATATTACAGAGAGCTTTGCATTTAGTAAAAGTCAGATATGATCCAACTGGTTCAGGTGTGTGTGTACACCTACTGGGTAGCAATAAATTTTTAGGAAGTATGAAGGTCCCTACTAATTACATGTAACTGCTTCAATGCACCTTCAAGAATCAACTACACAGGCCGGGCGTGGTGGCTCGTGTGATCCCAGCACTTTGGGAGGCCGAGGCGGGCGGATCACGAGGTCAGGAGATGGAGACCATCCTGGCTAACACGGTGAAACCCCCTCTCTACTAAAAACACAAAACATGAGCCGGGCGTGGTGGCGGCCGCCTGTGGTCCCAGCTCCTCGGGAGGCTGAGGCAGGAGAATGGCGGGAACCCGGGGGGCGGAGCTTGCAGGGAGCCAAGATGGCGCCGCTCACTCCAGCCTGGGCCACAGAGCCAGACTCCGTCTCAAAAAAAAAAAAAAAACAATCAACTAGACAAAAATTTCTCTACTGTTTATCCTAGCCAGGCACTAGGCCAGGTGCTGACTCTATGTCATTTCCTTCCCAACTCTTCTTTCCGACAGGTTGAGTTTCATTCCTTCCCCGGCCTCCCCATGATAACCTACGCACACTTCTCTCATCACACTCACCCGAGAAAGGGTGTCTCCCCCAGGAGTAGTTACATCATTAGATTCATGGCCCCTGCATCCTGGACATTTTCTGGCAGAGGGCTGACACACAAGTGAATCCAAGCATGTGAGTGTGTGTGTTTGTGTATGTGTATAAATTTATGAAAGTTGTCTAAGCAGTGCTTTGCTTTACTCTTTAATTTGAGCACAAGGGTTAGAAGTACAAGAAGAAGTTTGCTTCATTAAAATAAAGATGATTTATTCCTTCTGTAACCGTCTTTGGGTATCATGTGTTTATTCTTGAATATTCTGTGCACACAAAAATATGTTAATCAGAGAAAAGTGAAAGGATATTTACAATCTGTTATATACATAATTGTGTATGAGTCTTTGCACATGCTATATTGACTACACATTTGCTGATGTGAGAAGAAGCAAAACAAGAAACTTCAAGATTAGCTGCATATCAAATGTTTACTATAGTATTTGCACATTGAATGAGACATAGTTTTCAAGTTGATATTTTTAAACTGTGACTGCTGTAGGTTTTTGTATAACATCAACATCACTTAAAAAATGTAAAGCTTTACATCAGTATTTCTGGCTCCTGGCAATTATTTGACCATATCAACTTGTTTCACTTCAAGAAACCAGAATAGTTACTATATTATTAAAGTTACTAAGTAATTCACATCACATGTATCACACCACTAAGATGTCCTTAGGTTTTCCATACTATCAGTACATAAGCCAGCATTAAAGAATAAAGCAATAAAAAATACAAACTATATATAATGGGATGTGTATTAGAAGAGATTACTTAGAAGAAATTGTGGTTAAAAGAGTGTTCTCCTACTTGATCTACAAGAAGAGCCACTTGATTGTCAACTGATAACGTAGTTAAGTAGCTGGCATGAATTTCTTTCTATTACTATTAGGTTTATGTGTGTTTAATTATAACATGAAAAAATACATGACAAATACAATAAAATTTTATATTTCCCTTTTGTTACTTTATACATTAAGAATAATGTTTCCACAACCAGAATTATACATAAATGCTTATATTTCCTATTTACATTAAAGAATCTTTATGTGCAGAGTCTAAGAATATTAATGTCTCATTCTATACAGAGCTAAAAATTTAAAAAGTTCCTGACATTCAGACCTTTCTCTCCCAACAGACTATTGCTATCAAGGTTGAACAACATGTACCTAGTAGAATCTAGCTGATTTCTACCTTAGGTAGAAATTGATGTGAAATTCTATAAACAATGTTCAACCTAATTAAAATAATTCAGAGGGCTTAACCTTTTGTTTGAAAATAGTTTTTATATGGTAAAATACTTGACATCTCCAGCTCCCTAGGTGACCCTTAACCATGGGAACACAATCTTTTCCTAAGTTGCATCTACATCTATAAAGATATCTTCTACTTCAGGTTAGCTGATGGGAATAACTTCAAACACTGAGCATAGAAATTGAATCTTTGTGTAAGGAAGTGAGTCAGAATCCTGCATTTACACATTGTTAATCTCTGTGTTTGTCATCATGGGAGTGGGGTGAGACCAATGCTTGCACATGCTTTTATCATTACTGCCCAAATCCAGTGAGACAAACAAGGAAGCCTTTGCTTCTCTAGTACTAACTCCATTACAACCCCACACAATGATTAGGAATAGGAAATGCTAACCCTACCCCAGCCTCACCAAACATACATCGTGAGGCTCTTCTGGAACCAGATCAAACACTTGACCATAAATGGGGAATATGGAGATCTTCCCTGAAGAACAATGATATTTTCCTGGACATTATTGGTTGAGAGTCAAGGCATGGAGGGATAAGTGAATTAAATCCAGTTCCATATGTGAGCATCATCATGAATTCACTTTCCCCATTAAAGAAAACTGTTTCTTATTTTCTTTCTAAATCATTAAGAAATAAGAGCATCTACTCAAGGGAAACAGTTTCATTCCATGGAACTAGTGAATCTAAGTCAAATTGGAATAAATTCCACTGGCATGGCCTTGATTTTGTACTTTTTGTAATACTAGAAACCTGCATTATGGTTTTGAATAAAAGTTGGCTTTTTCCTCTCCCTGCCTGATTATAAAGAGCTCTGTTTTTGCTAACCAGGAAGAGTAGAATGTGATATAATTAATTTTTTTATTCTTTTATTTGATAATTGAGAAAGGAAGAGTATTAGTTCAGCCCACTGCATTTAAACAGAATGTCAGTTTGGCTATTTTGACTTTATACAAGTCTGTAAATAAGAATGCATTGATACGTGCATAATTAAGATGGACAGTTTTATGGATACATCTTGGATGGAGCACTTGGATGGCCCATAGAAACCTCTGTTTGTCCCTATCGTAGTACTTACTGTATTGTGTTAAGATGCTTGTTGACTTAAATGTATTTCCCAAAAGGTGGTGATTACTTTGCAGCCGCGACTATGACTTGTTCACTTCTGTATTTCCAGTTCTTAATACAATGGCTTACATACCATAAATAAATTGGTGCTCAACAGTATGGTTATTGAATGTAAAAATGAAGATTGCATCAGCTGGTTTATGACATGTAACAAACCACCCACAGAGGTGGTGCTTAAAACTAATCGTTATCATTGTTGATGAGTCTTTTGGTCATCTGAGCATTCCTGCTGATCTTGTCAGACTAAGCTGATTGCTGCTGGGCCCACTCATGCTTCTGTGGTCAGTAATGGACTTGGTCATGGGCCATGATATCTAAAATGGTCTTATTCTCACATCTGATGTTTTTCTCTCTACTAGAATGGCTAATGAAGGTGGCTATACCATGTCTCTCGTCATCCAACAGTCTAGGGAGAGTTTGTTCACATGGCAGCAGATGCTAGGAGTTCCAAGAACTTAATAAAAATTGCAAGTCCTCTTGAAGTCGAGATTCAGAGGTGCAATTGCATTTTTGTCTCATTTATTTTATCAAAACCAGTCTGAAGACAAACTTGTATTCAATATGTGGAAAAAAGGAATCCCCCCTCCCATGTTTTGATGGAAGGACTATGAATTACTGTGGTCATTTTTGAAATTCACTACAGATGATAAAGCATCCCGAATGTCACAGGAGACTAAGCTACAGTGAAATCTGAAATCTCCTTTCTGTGACATTAGCAACATCATTAATATCTTAATCCTTTTTCTGCCTGGGATCTGAATCCCTTTCAAAAGCCCACATTTATTTAGGTCAAATAATTAAAATGAAGGCAACTAACTTAAATTTAATCACTTAAAATTTTATGTTAGACAGCCATAATAAACACAAGTAGATAAACACAATAACAGTTTAATGAAAAATAGCTGTGTTCTCTAAACAAAAAAATAGTAAGAATATCAGTAGTGAGTCACATTTTTACACATCTCTGTATATTAGGTTTAATTTAAAAATAGTTGGATTATCAAATTTAAAAAAAAAACCTTACATGCTAGTTACTAGCTTTACTTCTTGTAAAATGTTTTCCTTTCAGTTATCTCAATTGCCCAACCCCTTAGCCTCTGTCTACCTGGGGAGGCTAGACAGAATTGAAAATCTAAGCAAAAATCCTACTCTGGTTATAGAAAGCTGTTTTAAGAACTGGAAATTTCAGTGGCTGCTGCCAGTGGTTTATTTTAGTTTTATTTTATGTCTTGATTCCACTCGACCTTAAGAAAATCATAGCCTGGATAATCATAGTTCATTTCTGAAGTGGGCTCAACAACAGAAAGGATTCACCGTTCTTTTAGCATTCTTTTATCAGTGCAACTATCATTCGCTTTCTTCTTCTCCTTCTCCTTCTTCTTCTTCTTTTCTTTTTCCGATGTTCTGTAGCATCATAGCATCAAATATTATAAGAACCCCTCCAGAGTTCACGGGCATTATGAGACGGAATCACTGAGTTAGATGAATCTGTAAAGAGATACTGAGGATGTCATTAAAATAAACATCAAGCATTGTGAGGTAGAACATGAAATTCTAGATAAAGTGGTTTTCAGAATCAGATTTCAGTAAAACTGTGAGACCGAAGAAATGTTGTCTTGGCAACCTATGAGTTACTTTAAATTTTGCATCCTACTTTGTGTTAGAAAGTTTTCTATATTCACTAAAATCCTCCCTGATGATGCTTGGGTAGTTTTTGTAAGCAATGTTCAAGGATAGGACTATTTCAAAACCAGGAAGAATGGCTTTAAGCAAAGACAAATAGATAAGGGTGGCAAACTTCGTATCACGCTGTGGAGGTCACTAACTACTCAAATAATCTTGAGTACTCCCATGCATGCAGACACGTATTCATCTAAAAAACATTTATTGAGCATCTTCTATATATCAAGCCCTGAGCCAATTATAAAGAAGAATGAAGTACATCCTTATCCTCAATAATTATACTGCCTGTAAAAGAAAGCCTACAGCTAAGTTGATGATAAAATATGAAGTAGAAATGAATATAAAGTGCCCAGGTAGCATACAAGGAAAGCAACTAAGTATTATCTAGAGAGCTACTGGTGAATTAATGAGGCACTTATATAACATAGAAGATGGATTAAAAAAAAAAAAAACTAGTTGCAAGTAGAACTCAAGCAGTGTGAATGACACAAACCAATGCAAAAAACCTAGAAAGTAATTTAGTCTCTTTGAGAAATTTTTCTAAAGCACAAGTTATATTGTTTCGGAGAAGATAAGAGTAGATTTAGGTAAAATATTATAAAGTCAGAATTGCTAGTGTTCAAATTATTGATTCATGTGCAAACATTGTTATCTAGTGTAGCACATGCTGTGATCCTTCTAAGTCAGATTTGAATCGTTTATCTTCTATGCCCTTCATAGACACTTGGATTCTGTTACTTTTCATATTGCATTGTACTGTTTCATAGTATCTGTATTTTTACTTTAACCCTGAAAATAAGACTATCTTATATTTCTATCTCCTTCATGTGGAAGAATGCAAAGTACTTGTCATATTTGTTGACTGCTTTTCTATCTTCCCAAATTATCTTAATTCTTCCTATTCTTAGTCTTAAAATAGTTGTCCACTTTCTTAGTGAGCTTACTTTATTGTTCCAAGCTAGTAACACCAACTGATAACTTTGAACTAAAACAAAGAATTCACTTACGTCTAAATTGGTTTCCCAGTCCCAATGGATTCAGCAAAAACACTGAGCCTTAGAAATGTACACCAGTGGCCAAGCATCTTCACACAATGTCATTTGTACCACGGTTTGTCCAAATACAGAGAACCACACGGTCAAAGAAACCATGGATTTCACTCAAGTTGTCTATTTGAACAAATTTGTTTGTATCTACTGTTCTTTTATTATCCCCATGTATGCTTTTAATCAGCTAGATGTAGAGTAGTACACAGTCTTTGCTTCCAGCTTTTAAAGACTTGTGAAAATCTGAGAATCAGTAGTGACCCACTATCTGGTAATATTACTGAGCAATATGAGCTCACTGCCCACAACAGATAGAAATCCACACTATAGCAATGATTTTTGCGAAAAGAAAGTCTTTATTGCCAGGCTGGCCAGCAAGGACACAGGTGATGCAACTCACATCTATCTTACTAATTTAGGGTCTGGGGAAAGTTCTAAGGGACCAGAGGACAAGGGAAAGGATTAAGAAATGTTGTCTGGCAGAGTCTAATTGAAGGACTTCAAATTTGACCATTTATGGTAAGGCAGGTTGAGGAGGGTTTTAGCTCCTGATCTTTTGGGCCAATGGACCCCTGAGTTTGGAAAAGGTTTCAGGGTGTAGGTTCTGGTCATATCCTGGTCTCCTTGGTTCCACAGGGAGGAATCATGGGTTCTGGGTGTTGCTAAAGGTCAAAACTTTTTCTGTTGTGCATGCTTGGGCTACATGATTGGCAATTTTGACTCTGTCATTCCTACAAGGTAACTTGACATTCTGTCATCAACAGAGTAGACCCAGGTTGGGCTGCTCCTGTTATACTAAGGATACATCAAGTCTGAGAAAATATTCAGAAAATTCAATTTCTTGTGGCCATATTCAGAAAATTCATGTCTATGGAATTACATGCAAACTTATAGTGAAAGAAATAGTCATAAAATAACTCATGGGAAATCTTCGGAATACCTGTTTAAATTAAGAATGAAATCCATGATACTGGCATAAAACAAGGTCCTATGCCTGCATTGCACTGTTAATAGGATAGCCCCATGAGTGATTTAAGGCATATTTAGATGTCATGCTTCAGGCATTGCTGCTTTTTATTGACAAAAGAGATTGCATGATGGTTGTTTTTGAGAAGTTATTGCTTTCTGTGCAAGAGTCCTGCACACAGAAAAAAAGTATTGGGCTTCTGAAACTGTGAAATTGCTACTGAATATTACCTGAGGAAAATTGATGTGATATGAAAGAGTTGTGATATTGTAGGCATTCTCCCAATTGTTCATTTTATCCCTGCTAATCTCCTGGCTTCCTTGCTTCCAGCTTTCTTTGAAGTTATTTTTATTTTCTCCGTTTTACACTTCAGCGAATGCTCTCCCTATGTGAGAAAAACCAAAGACCAAAGTTCATAGATGTTTACTCTCCTTTTGTCTAACACATGCATGTCAGAGTCTTATACTAAAAATATCTAGCAAACTGCTTGTGGTTTGTTTTTTTTCTCTTATGAGTAGAAATGGTACTAGCTTGTATATGTATTTTTTCTTAATGAAAATATGCTGCTATTATGACTCCAAGAATCATTGGTAACCAAGCTCGGTGACATGTTTTCAGTTGATTGCATTATCATCACTATCGGTTTTCTAGGATTTAACTCAGTGGCATGAAGTTTGGTTCCCGGACACTAATGCATTTCTAGGAGCACATCTGTGACTGAGGGGTTGACTTTAAAGTCACCCTCTGCTACTCCATTCTGTCAATGCCTCTTTCTTAGAAATATACCTAGAGAAATGTCACACATTCTGGCAGCTTGCAGTATAATATGAGATGCCTTCTAGGCATAAAATAAAAATACTAGAAGCACAGTTAAATAATTTTTAACTTCCATGTTGTGATTAGATGAACAAACCTAACAAAATGAAAAATAAACATCTATACTCATTACTTTCCTGCATCTTCCTAAATCCATGTTTCAAAGGAGATCTTTAAATTGATCTCAACAATGGAGACAACTCAGGAAGTAAATTAGTTGCTGAGATGTCAGTTATTTCAAATGTTGTAGGACGTGTTGATTTACCAAGGCATAGTAACAGTATTAGTGATTTATTGGTATATTTATTTCTTTAAAATGTGTCAACTTACACAAATTGTATAATGTCACCATTATAATAAAAGATCAAGTATCATCCATCCATCAATCCTACTATTTAAGAAACATTTGAAGAGTAAGATAGAGTAGCACACTTCACGGTGCTCAGGCTTTGGTAGGATGCACAAGAATACAAACAATTACAGTGCAGAGTAGTAAGTTTAGTAAAACAAGTTAGTTCATACAAAATATTTTACAATCATAGGGAACAAAGCCTTCAATTCTGCCTACATATGTCCAGCAATTCCTAGGAGATATGAACTATCTTCAGCTGGTTCCAAGGAATAAGTAGTACTTTGCCAAACCAATAAATGGTAGGAGGCATTTCAAAAAAACTAGAGACAGAATATGGAAATGCAAGAGTCATGAAATTGCTTGACATGTTTAGGAACCTGTGAAGTTGGTTGCTGGAGCAAAATATTCAAAAGAACTTGCAGCAAATGCTGCTGAAGAGAAAACTAAATCATGGCCTCTTTGCTATATGCAGCTGAAAGATTTCTCATTATTTTATCTAGGTAATTGTGAGGAGTTATTTATGGTTTCCACCAGAGTAATGAAAGATCATAACATAATATCAGCATTGCTTAGACTGTGCTTAACGATGGAGGGTGGTGGGGACAGAAATAGGAAAGACTGACCATGGAGCAGACATTAACAAATGAAGACATTGTTTTAGTAGTACATCAAAGAGATGCTGTAGCTTGAATAAAGGCAGAATAATTTGGAATATTAAAAGAAAAGAAGTAATCGATATTATAAGCCACATACTACACAGCTTTGAATATGCAATGAGAAATGTCTTAATGTAGCCCTGTAAAATTGTTCAACTGAATATGTATTTAAACAAGAAGTTTATAAATACTTGAAATCTACACTTTTATTTTTTAAATAAAAATACTTTAAAATATTTTAAACATAAAAACTAGTTTTATGTTATGTAAAAAAAGTCTTTCTATGTAGAACAAATTGATCCTGAGTTTCTAAATGAATCTTGAATGTCCTTGGACACATTTCAGTCTCCTTGTCGAAGAAGAGTTCTTGGGTTATGCTTGTAGTGTCTCTGACACATTCACCAAAATAATACCATGAAATGTAAATTAAATCAGCCAATTTGCAATAACCTCTCATTAAAACAATGTTTAAGAGAAAATTTCTGATGCAGATAACTTGAAAATTCTATACTCTTATTTCAAGATAAACTATGCAAAATATATATAATTGCAAGTAATTTTTTTAAACATGAATTTTATGGCAAAACTTTAAAAAAATGCTTGAAAATGCTTTCCCATAGGTTATTTTGTCATTTATTTTCCATTAAACGTGAATGAGCAGCAATATGAAATAGTGCTTTCGACAACCTAGATGATTGCCTTAGGAGATAGTAATAATCTGATCAGCATTACTTCAAGCATTGCCATGTTTAATTATTCCTGATTTAAAGACGATGATTATTACTAGGTTTTGTGTCATGTTTATATTTACGTTTCATTTATGTAACATTCTTGATTCTTAAAAAAAAAATCATTGACAGATTTAATGCATATGCCCTATCTTGGTGGGCAATAAATTTTTGGTGGGTTTTTTGAATACAATGGTTTGTTTCAAATCTAACACCTGTGTGCTTTGAAGTCTAACTCCTAGAAGATATTGAACTATAACTCTAGAGCCATTAAAAGACATTTAATATATTTTAATACTAATTAGCTATTCACTTGGCTATAGAGAGATTTTGCACACATTTACCAATTCATCTAGTCTACGAATATGTATCGATAATCTAATATATGAAATAAGTACTTGCAAAGTACTATAAAAGATGAACAGAGATGAATAAAATTTGGTCTTGATCTCAGTGAGCTAAAGAAGCTGAAAGGCAAAGTAAGATATACACGTGACCCTCAAACAACCCGAGTTTGGACTAGGAGGGTGCACTCATACACTGATTTTCCTCAGCGTCTCCCACCCAAGACACCTGGACCAACTCCTCCTTTTTCGCCTCCTCCTTATGGTTTTCCTAATAACATTTGCTTTTCTCTAGGTTACTTTATTGTATGAATACAGTATATAATAGATAACATAAAATATATGTTTACTGACTATGTTATCAATATGGCTTCTAGTCAACAGAGGGCTATTAGTACTTGAGTTTTGGGAAAGTCAAAGGTTATATGTGGATTTTCAACTACACAGGAGGGATGTTTTCCTAACCCCCATGTTGTTCAAGGGTCAACTGTATTCACAAACTATCTCAATATAAGCTAGAAAGTAGGATATATGAAGAAAGGTATGAGATAAAGAATCATTGTTTGGAATAAGTAATGATTATTTCTATCATGATATAAAGAAATGATTTATTCATTTATCCAGACAGTATTTTTGATATTGTACTGTAGGTCAGACAGAATTCTTAGCCTAAGAACTACTGTACCAAAAAGGTAGAGTCCCAGCTCTGAAAGCATTTACAGCTTACATGAGCGGACTGAAAAAAAAAACAAAAAAAACAACAAAAACAAAAACCAAGCAGATACATAGCACAATTTCAAAGTGTTTGAAACGATTAAAAAAAAAATGGACACAGATACATGGCAACTGGATGATTGTTGGAAGGGGTTTAACCAAAAGTGCTCTCTTCAGGGGTGTCAATTAAAATTAGCACATTGGAAATTTTTAAGCAAGAGAGTGAAATTACTGTTTATGAAAAAGTTGGTTACAGAGCTCAGCCTGGGGACTAATTTGGACCAAAATAAATCAAGTTAGGGGAAAGGTCAATTTGGAAAGAAGAATATGTATAACAAGAATATGTTCACTATTATTTTTATTTTATTTTATTCTTATTAGTTTTTGAGACGGAGTCTGGCTCTGTGGCCCAGGCTGGAGTGAGCGGCGCCATCTTGGCTCCCTGCAAGCTCCGCCCCCCGGGTTCCCGCCATTCTCCTGCCTCAGCCTCCCGAGGAGCTGGGACCACAGGCGCCGCCACCACGCCGGGCTCATATTTTGTATTTTTGGTAGAGACGGGGTTTCACCGTGTTAGCCAGGATGGTCTCGATCTCCTGACCTCGTGATCCGCCCACCTCTGCCTCCCAAAGTGCTGGGATTACAGGCGTGGGCCACCGCGCCCGGCCTATTATTATTATTGTGTTGAACATGTATACTATTATTGCATGCTTACAATGCCCTTAATACCATTCTAATCATCTTACAAATATTAAGTCATTTCATTTTCAGAACAATAAGGGATGTGCTTTTATTATCTTTATTTTACAGGTAGGAGAATTGAGACAGAGAGAGGTGAAGTATCGTGCCCTACGTGTCACTGCTAATACGTGGCCATGTTGGATTCTAAACCTGGTTTAATGGCAAGCTGGGGATCCCACTGTCAAGCACAATGCTACTCTATGTCTCTAATTCATGCATATATAGAATACATAGACTTTTTTGTTGTTGTTTTCTGTTTTGTTTTGATCCACGTTCTCACTCAGTTGCCCAGGCTGCAGCGTACTCATGGCTTACTACACCCTCAATGTCCCAGGCTCAAGGGATCCTCCCACCTACCTAGTGGCTGGAATAACACGTGCACCAACATACCTGGCTAATACTTTTGTATTTTTGGTAGAAACGAGGTTTTGCCGTGTTGCCCAGGCTGATCTTGAACTCTTAGGCTATCAGCCTACCTCGGCCTCTCAAAATTTTGGGATCACAGGCATGAGCCACAGCGCTCGGCCTTGAGAACAGTTGCAGCATTTTATTGTTAAAACTTCTTGGCCGGGCGCAGTGGCTCAGGCCTGTAATCCCAGCACTTTGGGAGGCCGAGGCGGGCCGATCACGAGGTCAGGAGATCGAGACCATCCTGGCTAACACGGTGAAACCCCGTCTCTACTAAAAACACAAAAACTAGCCGGGGGTGGTGGCGGCGCCTGTGGTCCCAGCTCCTCGGGAGGCGGAGGCAGGAGAATGGCGGGAACCCGGGGGGCGGAGCTTGCAGGGAGCCAAGATGGCGCCGCTCACTCCAGCCTGGGCCACAGAGCCAGACTCCGTCTCAAAAAAAAAAAAAAAAAAAAAAAAAAAAAAAAAGCTTCTTTAGGAGACTCAACCTAATACTCTTCTATGATTGTTCAATCTGTTAAAAAAAGACAATAAAGTGAATACTTTAGGGCATGTCTGCATTGAATAGGAAAGAAAGAACAGCCAGGGAAGGGACAATTACAGAAGCAGGAAGAGGACATGGAGAAAATGGGTTTTCAAGGAACAGTCCAAACTGTAAATGTTACATGACTGAAGAAGGCCAATGCATCTAATACGTAGCATCCTAGTGACCTTCAAAGGTCGTTCAGCTTCTCTTTGAGACTTAGTGGCTATAAGGAATTAAGGAGATAAAGAGGATTCTGTCAATGAGATCCAGGCTAAGAAACAGAAGAGAAAAAGGTTGGTAATAAAGTTTGTTCTAAGGATAGGTAGACTTGGCATAATTTTAAACTCAGAGTCAAATAAAGAAGAAGAATTTGAATTTGTAAGCCACTGAAAAAATTGAACAATTTTTTGAAAGATGTGGGAAGTACGTGATGGAATAAGCTGGGGAAAGGCTAGTATTGAAAATAGTGTTCTAAAAATAGCAAAAAGTAGAAGAGAGAATTTTAACATAATTTCAAGGCTCAGATATGTTTTGTCCTCATCCCTTCTAGTATTCAACGTTTTTAATAGATGTTGGAACACAAGTTTTGTCTGTTCAACTCTGTTCCCCTTTATAAAACTATGCAATGGATGAATAGAGAATATATTCAGATTTATAAAGGGGAAAAGAGTTGAACAGAATACTGGAAGGAATGAGGACAAAACAGCTTCCAGATGAGAAACATAAATCAAAACAGATTTAATATTCCCTCTGATGAACATATTGCTGCTTTTGGTGCTTGTATATATTGATGCTTATGGTACTGTTAAGAACCCTGAGTTTACAGTCATGTTATTTTCATTTTTAACAATTTAATTTGGAATTCAAAAACTTTTTATGTCATTTTCCTTGTAAATAGTGCTTAAACTACTTGTCAATATTCTGTTCCAAGAATGCATACAAATTGGATTTTGTTTTTGATTTGATGTGTGTTAAGAGTGGGGAAGACGCATAACTGATGTGCATCTGGCGTATCTGATGTGCCACACTGCCAACAGTTCAGATGACTTTATGGTGGTCACAGGTCATTCATAATGAAAAAAAAAAAAAAAAAAAAAAAAAGCATACCCAATTCTGTTAGAATAAACCAAATAATCCCTGACAACATGCAGTAAATGAGAATAAGTGACCTGAAAAAGCAGGACACTTTACTTTGTGAACTCTATATAAGGTTACATGAGAGACTCGGAGTTTTCTATGTGTCAGGGAAATTTCTGTGCAGGATATTCCCAGAGGATGGAGTGGTTTAAACTTAGACTTCACAGTGGCAGTGTCTGCTGCTGAACTGGCAGATGTCAGAGCATGTGACAAGACAGGCTGGGCAGAACTGCAGAAGAGCATCCCTGATAAGGCATTGGAAGAGAAGGGATTATTTGTTTATAGTTGCAGATTATAAATAAATCTGGCATGTTAATCAAGGGCATATCAATGCTTTCTTTGCCAACTGCATAGTCATTTCAATTGGAGTGAATGAGTTGCACTGATAAATTTTTTTCTAAGTGGTTTTCTTGTAGTTGTTACTAAAACTGTCCTGGGTTGCACATAATGCATAGAGAAATGTTAATATATTTCTTGATTTAGCTTTTTAGTATGCTATTTATTCTCAATAAGTAGCTTAGTTCTGGCTTTATAGACAAGAAGCACATAATTGATTTACTGGGTATATGTTAACATTCAGCCATCTAGACCATTTTAGCCAAGCCTTAGGAACCCTGTTTTGCTCATGAGAATATTTCAAAACAAAAAGCAGAGAAATAAACCAGGTTAAAGTGTAAGACCTGTAATTGAAAGCAGGGAGTCTGTGAAGCTTTAAAAATCAAAACCCAAATTTTGGTACTAGTGTGTGTACATGTATTAGTCTGTTCTCATGCTGCTATGTAGAACTGCCCAAGACTGGGTAATTTATAAAGCAAAGAGGTTTAATCGACTCACGGTTCCACAGGACTGGGGAGGCCTCAGGAAACTTACAACCATGGCAGAAGGGGGAGCAAACACATCCTTCCTCACATGGGGGCAGGAAGGATAAGTACTGAGGAAAGGGGAAAAGCCCCTTATAAAACCATCAGATCTTGTGAGAACTCACTTACTATCGAGAGAACAGCATGGGGGTACCCGCCCCCATGATTCAGTTACCTCCAACCTGATTCCTCCCATGACACATGAGGATTAGGGGAACTATAATTCAAAATGAGATTTGGGTGGGGTCACAGCCAAACCCTATCAGTGCATGAACATCCAATCTCTTTGCAGTGAGGCCAGAGACTGCATTTCAGTTCTATATTATTTTGTCTTCAAAATATCTTTTGTTTTGTTTCGTTTTTGAGATAGGATCTTGTTTTGTCTCCCAGATAGGGTCTTGCTTTGAGTATAGTGGTGCAATTATGGCTCACTGCAGCCTCAATTTTCTGAGCTCAAACTCTCCTTCCATCTCAGTCCACCAAATAGCTGGGAGTACAGGCATGCACCACCATGTCTGGCTAACTTTTGTAATTTTTATAGAGACAGGACTTCTCCATGTTGCCCAGGCTGGTCTCAAACTCCTGGACTCAAGCCGTACACCCACCTTGGTCTCTCATGCTAAGATTACAGGCATGAACCACCAAGTCCAGCCTGCCAAGTGTCTTTAAAAATTTTTAACTAGTTTCAAATATTTAAAAATCAAATTTTTATATAAAAATAAAGTTTCTTTAGTTCTCTTATAAATCCAACACCTGAAAAATGAACCCATATTTGGGATGGTGCCAATGGGCACCATTGCTATCTAGTTTACATAAACTGCACAGTCTGTCACCTTATCTACCTGACCCTAGGAAAAGAATTGAAGCAAAGAGATATAGATCAGGTTTTTGACATCCAAGAATTGTGTGACTTGTATGGAAAGCCTACCCGCAAATTAGATATTTGGTTACATACAAAAATAGAATTTGCATAATCACATAATTGTTAAACTCAGGCATTTTTCCAAGGCTCTGAAAAGCACACAGTCCACTCATTCTAATATTCATTTTTTTCTTACTCTCCAAATGTTATTTTCATTTAATTTATTCTCCTTTGCACAGAGTTCGATCTAGATATTGAATCAATTTCTCTG
This sequence comes from Rhinopithecus roxellana, assembly GCF_007565055.1. Lineage (NCBI taxonomy): Eukaryota > Metazoa > Chordata > Mammalia > Primates > Cercopithecidae > Rhinopithecus > Rhinopithecus roxellana. Next base: position 734,976 of record NC_044549.1, read on the forward strand.
TGTAGAAAGAGTAGCAAAAAAAGACTGATTTAAGTGGAGAGATTTAGTTCATTAACATATTTATATCCCTTCTGCAATGTGACTATTCATTTTCCTGTGTTTCTAGATTAGAAACTTCTTGTCATAAATATATGTCAGTTTCTAAGGCCAACAAAAAATGAGCTACTATCAGCTCCATGCGTGAAAGGTGACTAGAAACTGGATGATCTGATACTAATTAATTTGATGATTTAATGAAACAAATTTTGTTTTACCCTTGAGTATCAATCCTAAATGAGTACATCCTTATATTTAAACTGAAATACCAATTTTTAAAGAATAAAAGCTATAACAACTGAACTCATATTTAAATATAAATTCATTTGATATATAGTAATATATTGATTTTAACATACATATTTCTGAGGATGTATTCATAAACATTTAATAAACACATATTTTTAGACTAGTTTCACCTATACTCAGAACACAGATTATCTTACTAATGCAAACTAGATCTTTCTTCATATCCCTCCTTCCTTCCTTCCTTCCTTCCTTCCTTCCTTCCTTCCTTCCTTCCTTCCTTCCTTCCTTCCTTCCTTCCTTCCTTCTTTCCTTCCTTCCTTCCTTTCACAAGTATTTATTGAACACCTACTATATCTCAGGTATTGTTCTAGGGATATAACAGTGAACAAGACAAGCAGAAGATTCAGCACTCATGAAGGTCGTATTCTTTACTCAATCTATTTCAAAAATACACTTTTTTAAGGGATTTTTAGGTTTTGTTTTTTTTTTAACCCTTAAAGGTTGCATGCCATTGTGTTTCCTTCTTCAAAATGAGGCCAATTTTCTCTACGTTGATCCTAGAATGGCAGATGTTAAGGTAATTTTCCAAGTATAATTAAGTCTAAATAATCGCTTAGGACAAAATGCTGGGCTATGGTATCAAAAACGGGAGTTTAAAATACAAGTAGTGTGGCATAGGTTTATGATTATTCTGTTAATTGAGTGTTGAAATGGCATATACTATCATTCATCAAATGCTTAGAAAGTTCCAGCTGTGGGACATACACATGCTAGGGGCTGGCAAGAGAAGGGAGAATAAGCCTTGTTCCCTTCACTTGAGCATCATAGGGTAGCTGTGGAGGTTATGAGTACTATGATAAAAGGTGTTAAGATAGAAGATACCTTGAAAAGCAGGTAGGAGGGAGACTCAGTCTACTCCTGCTGCTATAACAAAATTCCACAGGCTGAATAATTTTAAGTGACGGAGATCTATTTCTCACAGTTCTAGAGGCTGGGAAGTCCAGGATGAAGGTGCTGGCATTTGATGTCTGGTGACAGTTGCTCTCTGCTTCCAACATAGTGTCTTGATGCTGTGCCTCACATGGCAGAGTCGAAGGGGAAAAAGGTTTCCTAGTTCTCTTCAGCCCTTTTGTTAGGCACTAATCCCATCCATGGGGGCGGAGGCTCTTAAAGGCCCTACCTCCCAATCCTGTTGGGTTGGGTATTAGGTTTCAGCATGAATTTTGGAGGGAACGCAAACATTCAAATCATAACAGAAGGTCACAGTAGCAGATCAGAAAGGAATGAGGGCAGGTTTCCCAGAGAAAAGGATGTTTAAGCTGAATCTTGAAGAATCATTTATTATTATTACTATTTATATTAAAAAGCATTATTAATACAAATTAGTATTTATTAACAATTTTATTTATTAGAATAAATGAAAACAGAGATTTTTACTATTTTATCTGCTTCTGAATCTCAATTATCTAAAATTATGTGTTGCACATAATAGGCAACTAATACATTTTTGCTGAATGAATGTGCCAGATATGGTACTAATTAATTATTATGAATTTTTCAAGTCTGCAAAACAGCCGTATAAAGAAGTTATTATAATTATTTTTCCCATTTCACAGATGAGAAAAATGGGGATTTAAAAATTTGACAACTCATTTAAGGTTATGGTAAAGCCAGGAGAGTGATTAGGCAGAGGGATTCCAGAGCCTGTGCTGTGGAGGAGTAAAGGTTTTGGAGATGACAAATGAACATCATGTTTGTTGCATACAAAGGACAAAGGCTTAAAAATATAGCCAAATCTTTAAAGTTGTTGCATTTCTTCCAAGGAATTATAGGCTTTATTAGTAAAACAAAGGGCAGTTATATGAAAAATTAGAAGCAATGGGATGAAATGATTAGAATTTTACCTTAGAAAATTAAATTAAAATACAATATCAATATTCCTCCAGAGTAGACAAAAATTTCAGGCAGTAGAGTCAGTTAAGAGTTTCTTCCAGTAAACATACTGTGGATCATGAGAACCATTTTTTGTTCTATGCTTCTCTTTTGTAATTACTGGATCACCAACCTGCAACTTGTGCCTTTGTAGATCTCATTACTCGTGCGTTATAATTTTAACTTTTATTAATAAAATGGTTTGAATGTGTAAAGGAAAATACTTGTTGTAAAGGAACATTGTCCATATAATATAGTGTAATTTTAGTGATTGTAAATTTACCAAATCTTATTTGTATTTACTTTTCTGCCCCTACACCCAAATTTCATTCATTGCTCCACAACCAGTTTCGCAGGTAAACTGAGCTACTTGTAATTTTCAAAATGTGCCTTACATTTTGTCTTCAGCTCTAGATCTTTTTTTTCAAGAAAGTTAATGTTAATTGATAACTCTATTTTTTACCTTTCTGGCCACTGTTTTTATATATCTTTCCATCATCCATCCATTTTTCCATCCATCCATTTATGTATTCAGTAAGTATTTTATTATTTTTTGCTTATAGATATTATCAGTGATAAATAGTATTATATATTAAACACTTTTTTCTTAAACAATGCATTTGCCTTAAAAAAAACTTTTCAATCTTTAACTTTCCCATGCCCACTTTAATTTTTAATGGTACAATTTAAGAAAGAAAACAAAATGGCATATTAAATCTGTTTTCAAAAACTATACTTAAAAAAAACTATATGTGGAAAATATTATTGCCCTGAAGTCAGAAAATAATTTGAAAAATGGAAGGACTTTTGCCTACATCCTGCTCATATTTCATTCAGCGTTTGTACCTTATACATTGATTTGGGTATGCATGTCAGTGCATAATATGCATTGTAAGCTGGTAATGAAATATAAGCAGTAAAAGCTTATTGACTGTGGTATTAGCTGGTATTTCAAATGTAGAATCTCCTCAAGAGCTCCCTTCAGGGGATCTTCAAAGAATGTAGCAGAAAAGTTATCCACTATCACGCAATAACACATATTTTAAAGCAAAGAATTTCCACATAGCAAGAATGCAGACTATGTTAAGAAAATGATGGGGCTCTAGGCTGGTGTCGAGATGGAACTCTGAATTAGGCTCACTACTACATGTTTTGAAGGGAAGTAATTTGTTAGCTATGAACAGCTATGAACAGGATATTTGAAAACAATAGGAAGATATCATCTTGAACTGTGATTTCTTGTTGAGATGCATTTTCTCCAAATATATTACTGCATGTGCACTCTTCAGCCTATACGCTCCCTACTTATAAATCTTAAATTCATAGTGTTACTGATAAAGAAAAGTATCCATAAAATACTTTGCCTCTATCTTTTTAATAAAAGGCATACATTATCCCCATAAGACAAGGCTGTTTTCAGATTTGATGGTTTGTATGACACATATAAATACAAGCTGTGATACAGCTTCTTATGAAGTAACTCGGCAATTCATCTTTCCACTTCCCTTTGTTATATACATCTACATTAAAATTAAGTTTCATCAATTACATCTAAGCAATGAATTTTAGCCTCTCACACTTTATTTCACTTGAACATAGATTCCAGAGTTAGGAAACTTATTTCTGTGTTAACAGTTTGCATCTTACCTTGGGAAATGAGAGTTACATCTATTTGTAGCTTATTGTTTTCCGTATTCTACTCAGAAAGCAAACTGCCGTTATTCTTCACTAAAGCTCAAATGTCCCATGTGAGCTTAGCAAGTTCCTGCCAATTGCCATTGGTTTGGAGCTTAGAATAAAAATTATCTTCAAATAAGGACTATTTAATTTTAAAGATGATACTCATTATATTTGTTTAGACTATACCCTAATAACTTAATAATTATAACAAATAACCTCTGTTCAAAACACTAAAATATGCCCCACACCCTCCCCCACAAAAATAAATAGTTGGTTTAGGAACATTTGAATCAAATACAGAAACACTATCATCACAAAATCTCACTTTTTTTTTTTTTTTTTACAATACTGAGTACCTTTATTGGTTTAAACCTTACAAATAATCACAGATTACATTCAAAAGTTTAGTTAATATAATACTATATATATAAACTATTTTGTATGTATTTGCATGTATATTTTGAAACTGTCTTATTACAAATATGTATCTTATGATTTTAACTTGATGGAAAATGATAAGGCATACATTAAAGAGATTCTTTTAGATGATATTACTTAATATGAGATAATTATAACTGTAATTTTTACCAGTATGCTAGACAATGCGTCCAAGACAACATTCATTGAAGTTTCATTACTCTGAGCTGTGTTAGCCCATGTTAGTTAAGTAGTTGGACCTGTACACTTAAATTCATGATCCTAGCCTACTTTATTTTTCATCATGTTCTATTTGTCTTTCTACTCCTCTGTAGGTTTATCACTAAAGTGTGGAGGCAGTTCTGTCTTCCCTCCTTTCTAAATGATTGTCATTATTATTTTGAGATAATTTTGATCTTGCCTCTCTTTGTCTTTCAAACTATTCCATGTGCAACTTCTGTATTGTGGATTAGTCATATTTCATCAGAATTAAAACCTCTAAGGACAATATGTTCGGTATCACATTGAACATGTAGACCCTACAGTCTGCCAAATAGCACAGACAGTGAGGTGTACACAGTAAATAAAACAAGGTAATTTTGTTGTTATCTTGTTAATGTGGACCATATGGACAAAAACATAGGAATTATAGAATAGATTAATTAAATTCAGTTAGATAACCCATATAAAGTCTTTAGCACAGTGCCTAGTAAATAGCAAGCATTCAATTAATGTTATAATAAATATTATAAATGTTAGATATTATTATCATTAACAGTATTTTGCACCTTGACTCAAGTGTAGATTCTCATTGTATCTATTGATACAGCAAGTGTTTCTCAATGATCAAAGAGGGCAGCATACATCTGGTCATAGATTTCAATTCACAAAAGTTGTCAACCTTAGTTGATGAATAACAGCTGTTTATCGTATTTTGCTAAAAATGGTTTTGAGATTAAGACCAATTATGAGTGTGTCATGCAGTAGTTTAATAACATCTGCAATGGACAGAGCCAGTCTGCATGCCACATATATGGAATATGTGTAGAAATGTACTTATTTAAAATAGAACTAAAGCTCATACAATGTGTTTCTACTCTGAAACAAATTGTATGTTATCTCCGTTTTTCTTCCAAAACGTCATAACATCTTCCTCATGATGTTATCACCTTTTTTTTTTTTTTTTTTTTTGAGACGGAATCTCGCTCCATCGCCCAGGCTGGAGTGCAAGTGCAGTGGTGCAATCTCGGCTCACTGCAACCTCTGCCTCCTGGGTACGAGCGATTCTCCTGCCTCAGGCTCCCAAGTAGCTGGGACTACAGACGTGCGCCACCAACACGGCTAATTTTGTATTTTTAGTAGAGACAGGATTTCACCATGTTGGCCAGGCTTGTCTCGAACTCCTGACCTTGTGATCTGCCCATCTTCACCTCCCAAAGTGCTGGGATTACAAGCGTGAGACACCGCGCCAGGCTGATGTTGTTACTTTCTATTTTAAGAGAAGTGTTTGTGGTAAGAAGCATAATAATCAAAAATAGTGAAAATAAATGCCTCCTTGAAAATTATAATGATGAAAGTCTGTTGTTTCAAACAAGATCTATTAGGAAGACAGTGGACTCTAAGTTTACTTCATCATCATAAAATAGTCTTTAAGAAAAATTATGCATATATATGAGCATTCTTATTCAGGGATAATTTTATAACATGTTTTCTTCATAACATTATTATTTTCTACATGGCAGTGAACGTACTTAATAAGATTTTCTTTTTCTGTATATATTTATGCCTAATTATGAAGAATAGCCTTGGCATTAATAATGCAAATCTTAATTACAAGTTAGAAAACTGATGTACCCTTTTGGCTAAACTACTGCAATGACTTTCTATAAAGTAGGATTATTTGGATGACAATCTCTGGGGTATCTGAGTTTTGCTTTAACTGTTTCCAGTTTTTTTGCAGCCCTGCATGGCTTAGAACTTTGTGTTCACGCACAGTGAATGGTCAGCTTCAAGACCTCATGAATTGTACAGTTCAGATACCTGCACAACTTGTTTTGGTTTATAAAAGCTGTCATAGACATTAATAATGTCACATATAAAGTCCTGTTAAACTAAATTGATATGCATGTTGCTTTCTTAATTCTTTATTTTAAAAAATGGGAATCATGACTGAGTAGCTATTAGACTGATTTTAAGAAATCTAGTAAAATGCTTGCTTTCATTGTACATTTTCCCACAAAATGATTGCTTTCCACTTTAGGGATTAAGTAACTTTTAGAAAACTGTGAAATAAAGCAATGATTGACAACTTTTTCTCATCATGAAACAAGAATAATCGACATATTTTTTTGTTTCATAGACGATAGATATGTTTGAAATATCGAACATTTTATTATAACCTGGCACCATTTAAATCTAACAAGTTCTACATTTTATGTAGGCTGGGATAAAAATCACTTCAAAGAAACCGAATTTTGATCATCTTCACAACACTGTTTCTTGTTTGAAAAATGAAGTTTAGTGTGATCCCACCACTGCTACCCAAACTTTTGCTAAACTGTCTAGAATAATTACACTTTTGAGCTGAATTCAGTTTACTAGAGAAACAAGGATTGGCTTACATGCACATTTTAAAGAACATAAATTTGGACGTGAAGACGTATTATGAAACTCCCCCTTGCTGATACCTTAAATGAGGACCTGTCAAGTATCAAACAGGTGACAGCTATTGTTCTATACTAACAGTAAAATGCAATGTTTCCCAGATATAACATCGTTTTGTGTATTGCAATCATCATGGGAGCTTGTTAAAAATACAGATGTCCAGGCTGCAACCAAGACCTATTGAATAAGAATCTCTGGATACAGAAACCAAGGTGTTTTAAGTAACTCAGGTGTATTTGAAATTGTGTCAGAACTACTGAAAAAGTAAGTCCTTCACTGAACTATGGAAGTATCTCTACCTTAGAAGTCACACAAGTCATAGCTGAGAAAAATTTGAACACTTTTTAATTCATACCTTAATAAATGACATTTCATTGTAGAAAATTTTAAAATTATGGAGTATATGATACTAAAATAATAGAAAACAGTAGTTTGTGGGGAATTAAATATAATTATAAAGACATTTATAAGACTTCTAAAGTTTTTGTAGCATTTTTGTTGTTATAAACTTTGACCTACTTCTATATGAGTTCTTGCATTTATTAGAAGTAAAACTCTCTAAAGTAAAAGATGTTTGTCCTTGTTTTGAGAAACACTATAGATAATGAGGAAGGCAGGTACACAATAATTGACCTTGATAAAAGAAACATGAGGGAAAAATTACCCAGAAACCACACCGCCTGCAGAAAGTGAGGCTTGGCGTGAAGTGGAGCGAAGCTTTTTGAGTCATCTCTGGAGTGTATCTGAGTCTTTAAGACTCATATCAGTTCCTCAGCATGAATCATATTGCATTATTTTTTTTCATGTAGTAGCATGGTCCAGGTTTTATTTGTATATGTATTATGCAACACATAAGTGTGAAATTGTAAGTAGTGTAGATTTATTAATAGGGATATAGGTAGATGAGGGGTGTAGAGGGAAAGACAAATTCAAGCTATATATATTAGTTAAAGTCTTCCCATGGCAATTTTAGCACCTAAGCTTACCATTCAATACGTGCCCTCTTCCGTTTTCACACACAGTTGCACCTCTAGGCAATATAATTTTTTAGTATATTTTAAACTAAATATACTGTTAAGTTTAGTATATTCTATTAGTTTAGTATATTCTATTAGTTTAATATATTGCCTTAGAGGTACGACTGACTATGAAAATGGAAGAGGGTACATATTTGATGGTAAGACTGGGTGCTAAAGTTACCATGTACGGCAAGAATCTATTATTATCAAAACTGACTTTAAAGTTAACTAAATTACGCACAAATGAAACTTTACATGGTTTTGAACATACAAGTCTGTAGAGTGTTTTGTTTATATAAACATGTAGTATATACAATAATATTCAGTCTATATTAGGCACACAAGCATAATATACGTTTATAACATTGAAATCATATACAGAGAGATGAAAAAGAAATAGAAGAATTAAAGAAGCAAAATTTTGCATATTGTCAAATTTGTTTTTTTTAAAGACACAGAGCTGTAACTTGTCTTGGGTAGTAAATAAGATGAGTAGAGAAACAGAACTAACATGACAGGTGTCTGCTGTGTGCCAAATGTTTTGTTATTCTCTCTGAAAATGGATCATCTGTTCTTTATGGCAGCACCTAGAGGAAGGAACCATTTGAGGGAAACATCGCTATTTTACACATAGGACTTCAGAGTTTAAATGCCCTACCTAAATGTTGAATCTGGGGTTAAAACTAAGGTCTCCAGGAATCTGAAACTGTACTATGATGTGAGAAAACACGCCTTCTTTATACCCCGAAGAGCTTTCAACATGGATGAGATTTGTAACTGAAACTCCCCAGAGGTTTCTGAACAAATTAATGGCATAAAAAAACAACTTTTAAAATGAGATCAGTAAAATAGTTCAGAGTGGAAAAGAGCTGCAAAAAGCCATGTACAAAGTGATAAAATTCCATCTTATGGTAATAAGATTAAGCATCAGGAAGTATGAGGCTTTGCCAAAGAATAAGTGATAGAATACAGAGGCTGTCCAGGGAGTCTACCCACAATTCCTAACTCTGTAAAACTATTCAGGAATGTCTTCTTGTAGAATAATCACTTCAAGAGCACACATTGGCGAAATAACAGCAGAAGCATTTTAGAAAAACTAGGCTCATGGTATTATAATATTATAATACCATATAGTAGACATAGTTTGACTTTGACAGAAAAATATCCAGCAAACTTTCAGCAAGAATAAATTCATTTTAAAATTGGCTTTACTCCATAAATTCAGGGTATGAGAAACAGATGAATGGGTATTAGGACAAGTGTAGCAACTTTTCTATATAAAGAATATATTCATTTTCTGAAGCACGATACCAATCCTAAAATCCAAAGAACCTGAAAACAAACTTTCATTATGTGTATCTGTTTAGCTGATACCCGTGGTACCTTAATAGTTAACAAGAAGTTTGTCCTTGGAAAACATTCTGGAATACTTAAAATTGAATATAAAATTGCATTGAAGCAATATCTTAAGATATCTAGACACTTACTGAATTGGAAAAATCAGACTAAGCCTCAATAACGGTTTTCATTTCTGCCAGTGAGATAGTGAAATTAATATTTGTAGATTCTCTCCTTCCTCAGTCATGAGACACATGAAAGTGACTCACCCAAAAGGGGACAGCAACCTCTAGATGCCAAAGTTATCTTTGAGTGGCATAGAATATAAACGTTCTAAGTACCATTATCACCTGAGCTAGCTGAAGAATATTCAATTTAATGAATTTTGCAAAAATTATATTATTGGTTTGGACACTGAAATACAATTACTTCAATGAAAGATACAGAATACACTGCTTTAACAAATATTTATATTTTTGCTTTAAAATATATGGTAATTTGTAAGATTGAAAAAATAAACTGTAACTAGTGTAGCAAGATGTCAGAAGGCTACATCATCACACATCTGATACATATTTTTAACACAATATACATTTTAGTTTTTAATAAAAATATAACTTATTTATAAAACTTGCTCATTAAATATCCGCTCTTTGTGAAACCAAGTTTTCTAGATGTATTTGTACTTATCATCATTAGAATTGAAGTGTTATTAATATTTAAACTAATGTAGACCATTCAGTGTTCTCCCTATGACCTCCAAATACCAGTTATACAAAATAGATCCACAAGAAAGGTTCAACTCTTGTTTGCCAGATTGCTACTTATGTTCAGGATTATTTGTTATTGTGGAGGAATAAGTACACATGTGGGATATTAAGTATACACACAAATATCTCTGGCTCTATTGCTGCTGACCCATGAGAAATTATACTCACATTTTTTGAGTTTGAATATATCCATGAGATTTTGTGTTGGTCAAAATAATGAGAGAGGAAATGCTGATTTGCCTGTTTTCTTCTCCACTGTTGCAGGGTTGGAGCATATGCTCCTATAAGGTGAGATGAGTTGTGTAGCATTCGGGACTCAGTCAACATTGCAACATTACAACTTTATCTTGTAAATTTTTTAAAACACCGAGATTTGGAAAATGTTGGCTATTGTAGTTTAACTACATCAGATTGAATGACACACTACATGACTGTAGTGGCCATTCTAATTTGAAGATGCTAGACCCTGAGCACTTGGAAGGTAAAGGAAGCTTGTGTTTAAATCATTTTCCTTGCTTCAATATCTAGCACATGCCTGGAGTTTAAAAGGTTATTGGGCAATGAAAAAAATTAAATGAATAATCAATTGTAACATATAATATATATGGGAAGCCTCTTGAAATGGGCTTTTTAAAAAGGGCAATGAAGATGATAAAAGATTAAGTAAGGATGAGCAATTAACAACAATAACGAACCAACAAGAGTTGAAATTTATGATGGCGTTACAACTATTAGGCGCTGTTGTACATGGCTCCCATACATTACCATATTTAAGCTTCACAATAAATTTATGGTACAGATATTAATATTATTCTTGCTTTACAGGTAAAGGAATAAAATTAAACCTTTACTCTGACAAGAAAAAAAAAACCTATCACAAAACTGCAAAATCATTAAGATTATAAATAAATTGAAAAGCATAATTTGTCATGTCCTAAGGTATCAGAACAAGCTAATGAAATATTTTACATGTTCTAGTTTGCACAATGGTAGTAAAATAAGTGAATTCGTCATAGCCTAGAATACAAGGAAAAATTTTTAGAAATGTTTCTATAAATTCTCAGAAAGCAGTTCTATAATTTGATTAATATGAGAGGATGACTTCTGAATTTTTTCGGTTAACACGAAGAAGACATGAATGCTTGAACAAACATAACTCTTGGTGTCTCTGAAAGACAGAAAATGCTGAGCTGAATATACCTGAGCTCCGACTTAGAACAAGTCTTTGTATGTGCTGAGAGCAATTTTACTTCTTTTACTTGTGATTTTTTTATTATCCATGTTTGCCTAAAATTTTCAAGTGAATATTTATTTATATCTTAGCTTGGTCCTGGGTTCAATTACTTTTCCATTTAAAGGTGTTAAACCACAGTTATCAATCTTATGTCCCCAGTGGTAAACACTGGGTTGCCATATGTTGATCCACACACATAACTTGGCAATTGTGTAGGAGATGATGCTTGATGGCATTTCTGTAATTGTGCATTCAGGTGGGGCAGCTCTCTTTCTCATGAAAATTAAATATTCCCTTTTACTCATATGCTTACTAGGTTAGTGTATTAGTTTTTTATAACTAATGTTAACAGATTAGCAGGACTTGCCCACTTTCTAACTGGCTGCAAACTGAGAGCTGTTCACTGTTTCTAGAAGCTGCTACACTTCTAGTCTCTTGGTACCTCTGTTTCAACTAGAAAACCAGCAGCTGGGGATCAAATTCCTCTCAATTTGAATTTCTCTCATGCCCTTGTTTTCCATTTCATTTCCACTTTTGTTTGTTTGTTTGTTTTTTGAGACAATGTCTTGCTCTGTCACCCAGGCCCGAGTGAGCGGCGCCATCTTGGCTCCCTGCAAGCCCCGCCCCCCGGGTTCCCGCCATTCTCCTGCCTCAGCCTCCCGAGGAGCTGGGACCACAGGCGCCGCCACCACGCCCGGCTCATGTTTGTATTTTTAGTAGAGACGGGGTTTCACCGTGTTAGCCAGGATGGTCTCCATCTCCTGACCTCGTGATCCGCCCGTCTCGGCCTCCCAAAGTGCTGGGATTACAGGCGTGAGCCACACCGCGCCCGGCCTTCATTTTCACCTATAAGAACTCATCTGATTAGATTGGACTCACCAAGATAATTCAGGATAATCTTTTCATCTCAAGGCCCTAAAATTTAATTACATCTGCAAAGTCCCTCTTACTATGTATGACAACATACTTAGAAGTTTTGGAAATTCTGATAGTTTTAGAGATTCTGACAGTTTTGGAGAGTCTGACAGAAAGCCTGGGGCCAATGTTTACTTGATGATTTGGTGCATGATTCATTCTAGATACATACAATTTTGGAATGTACAAAGAACTGAAATATAGTTTAGTTAATTCCCTTGGCATAAACCTCTTTGGGGGGCCATTATCATGCCTATCACAGTCAATGAGATTTTGTTTCTTAAACGTGTTCAGACTTGACTACATCAGATAGAAGGCGTATCTCAAAAGGAGATCATTCAGCAAAGTTTTTTTCTGTACAGGAAAATTAGATGCCCACAATGAGTCTCTTTTTAATTTATAATTCAGCAAAATCAGTATTTTATAGATGTTTGTAGTACTTGGAACTTAAAAATATTTGTCTATGTTATCAAATAATCTATTTTTAAAAACGATTGACAAAGACGCATTTATATTTTCTCTCAGATTCTGAACCATAAAGAGAGGTTGTTAGAGCAATTTCTGGTTCTGGGGAGCTTTCAGTACAATGAGACTGACCCAGATTAAGTTCTCCAAAATGCTATATTGAAATGACATTCCCAGAGGGTTCTGCATTCCTCTTAACCACTAATTTTACTCCATTACATAGGTGCCTCAACTGCAGGCCACCACTTCTGTACAAGGTATGGTTTGACAACAACCATCATCATAAGCACTGGCAGAGTCTGTAAAACAAAACTGAACACAGCAGAGCCATTATTGCTTGTTGGTTACATTGAGGAGGAGATGCCAAGTATCAGGCGATTGTGATTATTTCTAATGTTTGACATGGTGACTTTTCCTTTCATCCAAAATGCTTCAAGTATTAAGTAATGTCAACATTTTGCTCTGAGAAAATGTATATGCCACGCCATATTATTTCCTTTGATATTTAGGACTATCCTTAAGAAACAGTTTAGTATTTGAATTACATGATTTATGAGAGATTATCTAAGATGACCAGCTATCTGGACTAGGAGTGAAGACATCTGAGTTTAAGTTCTGACTCTGCTACTGGTTATATTATAACCATAATGTGTATTTTACCTCTATGAATGAATGTTAAACAGCAAAGTTTGTATCTCTTACTGATACTTCCACATACACAATGCTTAATTTGTGCTACCTAAGAGGCATAGAATGCAGCACCTTCCATCCAGACCACATCAACTGGGTTGGGAGAATCGCATTCACATAGAACAACTGGCCATAAAAATAATGACAACAGAGAATACAATTTATTAGGTGGATATTATTTAGTTTATAAGTGTGATTGGATTTTGGAGAAGGAATACATCACTGAGAATTTAGTACATTATGTTATATGTATGAAAGTAAGTCTTAAGCTAGGCTTTGGAAGGTGTTCAGTTTGGATAATTGAGAGTAAAGCAGTTAATTTGGAAGAATTACAAGTAGAGAAAATAAAATGATTATGTACTCTTAGAATAGTAATGTCATTGGCCTAAACTGAGATTAGAGTTAGGATGTTTGAAAGCTTAAGTGAACCAGACATTTCAGGACCTTGAAAACTAAGAAGCGTAGTTGATCGTAGGTTAGTAAGGGCAAACATTTTTTTTTTTTTTTAATAGTTGCAAGCATGAACATAAAGCTACAGTCTTAGGCACATTTTACTTTATCATTGAGGGAATATAAAAAATGAGAGACTCAAAGTTGCTTAGAGGTAGATAAAGAAATGCAGGCATATGGGTTGGGAATAACTATCAAAAAACATAATGGTAGAATAGAAAGAATCGAAGATGGTGCTAAGCTTTCTGATATAGAAAACTGAGAAAATTGAAAAAGTTAAGATAATTCAGAATTTTAATGGCTTGATTGTGAACATGGCATATGTGAATATGAGAATGGGATATAAAATACAAATATTCTGTCTTGTTTGAAGAATAATGGAGTACTTACATATAATAAGGCATAATATTAGTTGACATAGAATTCAAAATGGAAATGCTTGAAACTCTTCCCAGAGCTTTCATTCTGACAGGATGAAATGGGGAAGGGAATCAACTTTGGACAATGGCATATGTTGAGGGAAATATGAGTGGTAAAAGGGATGAAAGAATAAAGGTGCTTTAGGTAGAGTTGAGGTCGATGTTCAATTGTTTGAGAAAGGCCTCTTTGAGGGAATGTCAAATGAACACAGACTGAAATAATAAGGTGTGAGCCTTGGGAAAAATCCAGCCAGAAGCTTCTTAAGGTTCTCATATAAGGTTAAAAGGCTCTTATCTGAACACAAGGTTGCTTGTTCCAGGAAGAACAGGTTAATGTGGCTGAAGGGTAGAGTAAAAGATTGGAGATTAAGTCAGAGAGAAAGATTGGAGCCAATAAATGTTTACTTGATGATTTAGTGCATGATTCGCTCTAGATACATATGATTTTGGAATGTACAAAGAACTGAAATGTAGTTTAATTAATTCCCTTGACATTGCAGAAGAAGAGTAGAAAAGTCATATATCTAAAGGAAATGCACAAATTTACGCAGTCAAGTAAATCTGGTCATCAGTCCATCATTCTTTCTATTACTTAGCAAAGTCCTTCAACATGTTCTATTTCTTTGCTTAAAAACAGCAGATCGTCCCGGTTACATATAGGTCTCCCAAACTATCATTAAGAACTATGGTTGTGAAGGTTTGGAGAGCGTAGGTTTCTAGGCAAGAGTCCACATGTTCATCTTCTATTTGTTTTTCCTCTACCCACACTCTTAATGTCAAAAGCAACCTTGAAAAGAAAAGCACTCTTATAAGTAGCCGATGGGCAAGGGGATTGGGGAGCTGAGGGAATCACTTTTCTTGCTTTGCCAGGTGATGCATATGGGCAAATTATATCTGGAAAATAATCCTGCATTTTGAAAATGATTTGCTTGTATGTTTCTATAATACGTCGCAGGTTTTTGGCACCCTTATGTTAAACCATAGTTTAACAATTGTGTCTTGTCTTTTCCATGTAGTTATTTGTGTTTTCCTAATATAAGCGTTTTAAAAATGAGTATAACAGATGTCTGTATGTGGTAATATGCATTTTTAACATAAAAATTACACAAACCAAGAATTATATTTTATTATACAATTTCATTTGAGTATTGATTATATTCATATTTATCTGAGTATCTTACATCAAAACACTTAGAATATTTCAGAACACAGCATTAATTTTCCCTTGTCAAGTTAGCACCATATGAATTTTACTCTCAGTAAAAATTTAATAAATCGATGGGGTTTTCCTTTTTGTTATTAAGCAAGTAAGTTTTGTGAAACATCCACAGTCAGGTATGTCTTTAAAATGTAAATGTCACAGGAATGCTCTCTATGCTAATAACTAATTTTTGGATTAAATACTTTGCCAACTCAATTTGTAGCAATAGTTGTAAACAGATGAGAATGGGAACGTGCCGTGATATTTGTAGTCCTTGTATGGACAGCAGTGATTGTTTCATATTTCATTTTTTCCCTTAAGAAAATGGCCCACAGGTAAGTGATTTGATAAGGAATAGGACAAGAGGAAAGGAGTGGTTACACCTCTTCAAGGTGATCCAGTTATCTCATTTTTCACAATTAGGGCACTAAGTCTTCAAGAAACATGATTCACTCATAGTCACACAAGTAAGCAAAAAATCCCAGTAATGGTATTCTGATTCCAAGCCCAAAGATATTTTCTTTATTCTACTACTTGTAATGGTAATTATTATTGGCACTAATTAAATTTATGATCCAAAAGTGATTTGTGTGAAAATAGAAGGCTGATTCATCTTCTCTTTGTAGGTCCAGTCTCTTTAGACATTTTTGCAAAGATTTTGACCTGTGGTTGTTTCATACATGTAGTCAAGAATGATTTTCTTTGAAACCATTTATCATGTATCCAACTGGCTTAAAATCATCCAGTGACTTTTCATTACATTTATAATAAATTTCACATTCTACTCTGGCCTACAAAACCCCACATAAACTGGCCAGACCATGGCCAGACCATCTTGAGTTTTTTGGTTTTTTTTTCTGTTTATTTTGAACTACTTTACCCCTTGTGTTCACTGTGTCCCAACCATGCAATGTTTCTTTTCTTAGACACACCAATTACATTGGTTGCAGTAGGATTTGCTCTAGCAATTCCTTCTTCCTGGACATTTTTCCTTCTCTGATGTTTATTAACATGGTCACCTGATTCTTGATATTCAGTTTTCAGTTTACATTTTACATAGAGAGACCTCCCTTTCTCACCTGATCTGAAGTAGTCTTCCATTTGCTCACTTACAACAGCTTGTCTTGTTTTCTGCACAGCGATTCCTGCTGTCTATTCTTGTCAATTTACATATTGTTTGGGTGTTTCTTTTTAAAATATACCTTTTATTTGCTCAATGAGATGGGAATGGGAACTGCCACTGTTACGTTTTTAATTAAATCCCCAGTGCCCAGACAGTTGTCTGACAGACACACAATAAAAGTCAATATAGTATGTTGAAGCAGAGTTAATGCTGGAAATGGCATAAAAATGGGAAAAAATGCCTATGTGAATGTAGCCAAAGGATGCATCTTACCATTACTGCACACACTTCTGATGAGAGACATGGAGAGCAATAGGAAAAGTGTCAGTGTCTGAGTGAGGGAATCAGATGGAATATTAATGTACCAAATATGAACAATGGGTAATAATCTTTGTTATCTGGAATTATGTTTTATTATTTTTTTCTTCATTATACATACCTACAAACATAGGTGCATTAACTTTTCAAAGTATTTTAAAGGAAGCACGTGTTATAATCAGCAGAACCCTTTTAGAAAAGAAACCATGATGCAGAACAAGCTAGTCCAACCCATGGTCCATGAGCCTCATGCAGCCCAGGATGGCTTTAAATTTAGCCCAGCAAAAATTTGTAAACTTTCTTAAAATATTATGAGTTATTTTGTGATTTTTTTTGTTAGTTTGTTTTTAAGCTTATCAGCTATTGCTAGTGTTATTACATCTTATGTGTGGCCCAAGACAATTTTTCTTCTTCCAGTGGGGCCCAGGGAAACCAAAAGATTGAACACCTCTGATGTTATAAAATGAATGAGATAATAAGACAGGCATTATCCCTACAGCGAAAAGTATAACAAAAATAGTATAATATGCCTACCATCAAAACTATCTTAGTCAATGTTTGCTTGAGAACAGATTCAATATTTCGCTTAATTTGGACATTGATGCCAATCTCCCTTGATAAGTTTCCTGTGGATAATATTTGGAAGGGATTGAGAAATGTGGGCTCAGTTGGCATGGGTAACAGCTCAGAGGCAGTTATGGTTTTTCTGCTATTAAATTCATGGACAAAATTATGTTTTGTCTGTCCTTGCCAATTGCCTGATTTTGCTCCAAATACAGATAATTTCCAAAAGATTCAGCTCTTTTGAAGCCTATGAAACACTTTGTAGATTTTGTTCAAGAATAGTGAATAAATTTGTAATCACTTTAATTTAGCTTACTATTAACCTTACAAAAAGTATCTCATTTAACAAAGCTTCAAAAAATATATTTAAGCAAATCTATTCATTTCAGTAAGAGAAAAAAAATTAGAATGTACCTGGAAAAACATGTTCTTGCATACATCAATGTGCAAATACATTTGACAAATATATAGAAGATGTAAGTTTATCACTGATTAACTGGAGAAAGAGCTATGATAAAATAGTATAGCAGGGAGGGTTAGTTAAGATATCACGGAAAATAAAAGATAGATAAAATTGCTATGAATACTCATCCTCTATATTTATGTAAATTTGGTGGTTACAGAATATTTTAAATGTTGTAGGTATCTGAATATATCAAAATGTTGATAATTTAGAGTAAAATTTTGCCAGTTTGCTAAGCCTGCCCCTCTTCCCCTTGCCCACTGAAGTCACTAGTTATTCATGCACTTTGTCAGTTTAGAGTAACATTTGGGAGATTGCACGGATTCAAAATGAATTATAATACACCAGAGTGTAGAAAATTTTAGACTGGACACTGGGGTATTAATGTGTGTTGAATGACAATAGAGTTCTATAGTCAAAAATGTTTAGAAGACTAAGTTTGACATATGAAAGCTTCAAATTTTGTTTTAGTTTTTATGGTAGAAATATTCAGAACCTATTGCTATACACAAAACTAAGCATACACTGAGAAATGTGGAAATCCCTAAAGACTCATGGAACTTTATATTCACTTGGAGAGTAAAATTATAGGTATCAAGATAAATAATGATCAGATCCAACTACAAGATTATGTCATGCTGGCAGTCGGTCATTTCAGAAGCAATTTTTTCCCTTAGTTTCCACATTTCTTAGCAGAATATCTTTAATTTTAAAAAGGCATCTTGAATAAAAGTTCCATAAAGATAATATTTTTCCTAAAAGTGGCCTACTCATTACTAGCCTTTTCGTAATTTTTTATTCCAAAATGGCTTACTCATAATCAGCGTTTTCCTTATCAGTTACCATATGATCCATTATGTTCCACAGTATTTTGAATAGAGATTTCTCAGACCATTCTCTAGCTGTCAAAACAAAACTCACATTTTAAGTTCTCACCAGATATAAAGCCTACATAAGAGCATGTAGTTTATTGACGAGGAACAGGTGCAGTAACTTGAAGCATAGTATTTGGGACATAACCCTGAATTTCAAAGAAAGCTGTATTCCTTAGTAAGTTACGACCTTGAGCATATTACAAAACTCTTTGAACTTCAGCCTTCACATTTTAAAAAGGGGGATAAACGTAGGACTGTATCAAAACCTAAGCAAAATAACAACAACAAAAAATTGGCACAGTGTTCAGATAAGAATATGCCTTAAATAAGTGAAACAACTGGTTATTATCTTTTAAATTATTGGATTTCAGTGAAGACATATGATAGAGTACAGATCTCTTTCTAGCAAAAGTGTTGCTCCCCCAAACATGTGTTCCCAGCAATCCATTTTACATCAATTTCTGAGAGGAGTCTGTTACTCTGTTTATTCAAAGTGAAGAAGACTGGACAAAAGGCAAAATTTTTGTTTTCACATACATGTTTTGTCATTGTTTAGACAAAATCATTATCTCAGCGTATTTTTCTTGGGCTGCTTTGTTTCTACTAGAAATTTGCAGGCAAAACCAAAAATTTCCAGCAAGTCTCTACTTTCTACTTTTGCCTAAAAGTCAGTGAGGCCCTAAGTGTTTAGCATCTCAAGCATACCAGTGTTCTTTGTGATTTTTTTTTAGATGCTGTATTCTGCCATTAATCAGATCTTTGCACTCATCTAAGTTATACATGGAACACAGCAAGACAGATGGTGTATATATTGTGTCTATTCTAAATGATCAAGACTAAACAATGAAGATTATGAGTACTAAAGGCATGCTTTTATCACCTCATAGATGAAATTGATAAACTTAAGTATTTAGAATGTTGAAATGGATTTCTTAGTGGTAGGAAAATGCCTGTGAATGTGTTTGTGTGTACTTGACAATTTCACAGACCTAATCTGCATTTTAAGTTCAGGTTCTAAGTTGTCTTCTAACCTGAGACCACTGATATTAGATTCCTATTTTTTAATCTTTCTATGCCTTATTTTTGCATCCAAATACTTTTTAGTTTATTATTTGCCTAATGTAAGTTTGAACACCCGATTACATAGAAGAAGAGAAATGTTTCTGCTTATTGGAGAGTGACACTTCAGATTTATGCCCCAAACGAATGTCAGCTCTAAGATATATGAGAAAATACATGTCTTTAATGGTATAAACATATTGCTGAAAGGCTATAACAATCTTCACTCTGTAACCACTTGTAATTATTGTTATTGGATGAGGTGTGTGAAATGTGATGTTTCAGGGAAATCATATCTAAAATTGAATTAATAAGAAGTAGGATTTTGGTCTTACGAAGAAAAAACTATTGTCATGGCTCAACAACTCAGAGTGAGTGTAATAAATCCTACTTTTAAAAGAAGACAAATTGCAAATTACCCTTCCATCCAGGGAACTGGATTTTTTTTTTTAATGATGATGAAGTTATCATGAATGAACAGTACTTAGGGACATGCCCTTCCATTGTGTTGAGTCATTCTTTTGGATGACAAAGTCCAATGGCCATGAACAAAACTTGGCAGAGTTGAAACCCAAGAAGAGCCAAAATTATAAATAGTTTATATGCTGAATTATGGAATTCCAAATGACAAGATAGAACCCTGAAGTTCAATTTAATTCAACAAACACATATCAAGGTTTCTATCATGGCCAGGCAGTGTACCAAGATGAGTAAGACATGGTTCTTGTTCTCTAGGAGCATACAATCTAGCTAAAGAGACACCTAGATAAGCAGAAAGTAAATGTAATACATGCAGTAATAGAAACATACAAAATAAACTGAAATAGCACAGATAATAAATCCTAATAACAAAATGCTTTTCTATTAGGTGGTTTAGAGCAAAGGAGATCTTGTGGTATTATCTTGCCTTGAGTAAATGTGTGATCGCATCTAAATTTATTTCAACTGAACCTTATTAAATTATTTTTATTTTTTTCTACCATAGTTCTTCAGACAAAATGCCTTGCTATTGGGAAGACGTTTTTTCCACCACACCAGTTCACAGATATCCAACTCTTCCTCCATCATTTAAATATGTCATATATTATTAGTTACAATGGATATTTCTGACCCATATTCAGGTAGCATAAATGCTGGCATGCAAGTAATTTTTGTGAACGTAGCATAAGCCTAAAGTGTTTAACTCTTATTTCTCTGCAGTGATAATACTGATGAATACTATTATGTAGAATGTATGTATGTCCTGTGAATGGGACAGAAGATTATAGGGTTATCAAGTCCATGCAACTTGTGCCTTTCACACTCAATGGAAATGGGCCATCCTCTGTCTTTTCCCTTCACCAAAGGTATATTTATCCTGTGGAAGTATGTGCCTGAAAATGCCTTGTATTAGTCCATTTTCATGCTTCTGATGAAGACATACCAGAGACTAGGAAAAAATAAAAATAAAAAATGGGTTTAATTGGACTTACAGTTCCACATGGTTGGGGAGGCCTCAGAATCATGGCAGAAAGTGAAAGACACTTCTTACATGGCAGTGGCAAGAGAAAAATGAGGAAGAAGCAAAAGCAGAAACCACTGATAAACCCATCAGATCTTGTGAGATTTATTCACTATCACCAGAATAGCACAAGAAACACCGACCCCATGATTCATTTACCTCCCCCTGGGTCACTCCTACAACATGTAGGAATTCTGGGAAATACAATTCAAGTGGAGATTTCAATGGAGACACAGCCAAACCATATCATTCTGCCCCTGGTCCCTCCAGATCTCATGTCCTCACATTTTAAAACCAATCATGCCTTCCCAACAGTCTCCCAAAGTCTTAACTCATTTCAGCATTAACCCAAAAGTCCACAGTCCAAATGTTCATCTGGGACAAGGCCATTCCCTTCCTCCTATGAGCCTGTAAAATCAAAAGCCAGCTAGTTACTTGCTAGGTGCAGTGGGAGCACAGGTATCGGGTAAATACAGCCATTCCAAATGGGAGAAACTAGCCCAAACAAAGGGACTACAAGGACCATGCAAGTCCCAAATCCAGCAGGGCAGTCAAATTTTAAAGCTCCAAAATGAACTCCTTTGACTCTAGGTCATGATGATGCATGCGGTGGATTCCCATGGTCTTGGGCAGCTCCACCCCTGTGGTTTTGCAGGATACAGCCTCCCTCCCAGCTACTTTTACTGGCTGGCATTGAGTGTCTGTGGATTTTCCAGACTCACAGTGCAAGCTGTCGGTGGATCTACCATTCTGAGTTCTGGAGGATGGTGGCCTTCTTCTCACAGCTCCAGTAGGCAGTGCCCCAGTAGGGACTCTGTGTGGGGGCTCTGACCCCGCATTTCCCTTCTGCACTGTCCTAGCAGAGGTTCTCCATGAGGGCCTCACCAGGTGTTTACATACATCTTCTGAAATCTAGGCAGAAGTTCCAAACCTCAATTCTTGCCTTCTGTGCACCTGCAGGCTCAACACCACGTGGAAGCTGCCAAGGCTTGGGGCTTCCACCCTCTGAAGCCACAGCCCGAGCTGTACACTGGCCCCTTTCAGCCATGGCTGGAGTGGCTGGAACACAGGGCACCAAGTCCCTAGGCTGCACACTGCACAGGAGCCCTGGGCCCAGCCCACCAATCCACTTTTCCCTCCTGGGCCTCCGGATCTGTGAAGTGAGGGTCTTCCGTGAAGTTCTCTGACATGGCCTGGAGATATTTTCACCATGGTCTTTGGGATTAACATATCGTGTCACCACATGCTACGGGCTCCTGCTACTTACGCAAATTCCTGAAGCCAGCTTGAATTTCTCCCCAGAAAATGGGTTTTTCTCTTCTATCACATAGGCTGCATGTTTTCCAAACATTTATGCTCCACTTTCCTTATAAAACTGAATGCCTTTAACAGCACCCAAGTCACCTCTTGAATATTCTGCTGCTTAGAAAGTTCTTCTGCCAGATCATCTGTCTCAAGTTCAAAGTTCCACAAATCTCTAAGGCAGGTGCAAAATGCCATCAGTCTCTTTGCTAAAACGTAACAACAGTCACCTTAATCCCAGGTCTCAACGGGTTTCTCATCTCCATCTGAGACCCCGTTATCCTGGACTTTATTGTCCATATCATTATCAGCATTTTAGGTAAAGCCATTCAACCCGTCTCAAGGAAGTTTGAAACTTTCACACATTTTCCTGTCTTCTGAGCCCTCCAAACTCTCCCAACCTCTGCCTGTTACCCAGTTCCAAAGTCGCTTCCACATTCTTGGGTATCTTTTCGCAATGCCCTACTCTACTGGTACCAATTTACTGTATTGGGCCATTTTCATGCTGCTGTTAAAGACATACCCAAGACTGGGAGAAAAATAAATTTAATTAGACTTACACTTCCACATGACTGAGGAGGCCTCAGAATCATGGCAGGAGGTGAAAGGCAGTTCTTACACGGTGGCAGCAAGAGAAAATGAGGAAGAAACAAAAGCAGAAACCCCTGATAAACCCATCAGATCTTGTGAGACTTATTTGCTATCTCAAGAATAGCACAGGAAAGAACAGCCCCCATGATTCCATTACCTCCCCCTGGTCCCTCTCACAACATGGGGAATTCTGGGAGAAACAATTCAAGTTGAGATTTCAGTGGGGACATGGCCAAACAATATCATGCCTATTTTGGTGCTTTTTGTTTGTATGCTTATAAATATTTTATTCCTAGCTTTCAAAGTATTATAAAATTAACACTCATCTCTCTATATTCAAATTGTATATAGCAGAGTTTTGTTTACTGCTAGAGTTCAGTTAGTTTGTGGCATATCATCTGGACTGAATCTTCCAGGACTTTCCAGTCATAAAAAAAAAAATCTAGAAAGTCATGGGAAAACAACAACAACAACAACAAAACTAACAAACAAAACGTATTCTAAGGGAAGTGATTGACACACAAGCTTGGCACAACTGCACTGTCTCTTTGTGAAAGCAGATGGGTGATAGTGGGTAGAGAATGCTTCTTATCAACTGAATTTCTTTCCTCACCAGGTCTTCATGACATCACAGTTGTTATGAGCTTAGAGAATGATGAGTGCTAAAGGATTACATAAAAATAAGACGAAAAGATCTCTTATTTTTCTCTCCCTGAGCTCGTAAATCATTAGGGAACAAGGCAGTATGTCTTTGATCTCTGTAAGTGAAACAGGAACCAGAATCTCCTGTTTCTCATGTATGGGATGTATCAAGGGGCCAGAAGTACCTCGAAGGCTCCAGTGCGCCTTTTTCACTTCAGGCGTCCCCATATTGATAGCTCTGAGACAATGGGACTTCAACAAAAACGGGACCTTCACAAGCATCCAAAGTCTTGAGACTAAATTAAGGGTAAGGGAAATTATGTGAGAGAAACGTATGCCTCTCAGAAACGTCTGAAAGACTCTGAAAAAGGATAGATGTCACAATGACTTTGCATATGTATGTGTTAATGGGACCCTACTTTTAACCTCAGATTGATATTGCATGCTGACATAGGAGCTCATTAGCAATCATCATTCTTCTAACTTTATATCATAAGTACTAAATATTGTAATAATGACTTCATAATCTCTACCAAGTTGTGGAGGCAAAATGTCAGCCTAATCAGTAATTTGTCAGCACTAAAGAAAAAGACTTGCACATAGTATTTATATCTGGTCTATATGTGTGCATCAGTGTAAACTTTTAAAATGGCAGGACAATATTGCTAATCGATGAAAAATGGACTAAATTTCTTAGAGCTGCTCCTTATAAATACACATAGGTATATGAATTTGTAGACTGAGATGGTCAACCTGTCATCTTGTATGCCACTTTCATTAATGTTTGACCCACTTATAAAAAAATGAAAATCGGACAATAAGGAGTTACACAATTTTAATAAGAACCAAACACTGCCTGAATTTATCTTCAAGCATCACAACTGAAATTGGAACTTTCCAGATCACTTTAAATTAAATTGATTAATAATACATCATGTTAAAATGAATTTTTCATGGTTTGGGAGCTAATGTTCTCAATTATTTAGCAATGCAAAGTGTCGGAAACCCACACACAACCAGCATGCAGGAGCTGATCCGTGAACTTTCCCTTAAAACAAGATGATAAATGGCCTATTTTTCTATCATACTAAAGCAATATGTTAATTTTTTCCATTCTGAAAACACGTGCTCTCCAGGAAAACAAATCAGGACATGTTCTGTGGTTTTAAAAATAATAACAAAATAAAATAAAAATTATTTAAAACACTTAAAAAATCTTGGCCCTGAATGTCAATAATAGAGGAACATGTAAATTAGCTAACAAATTCCTTTGGCATATTAGTTTTATGTCTTTTGATTCATATTTTCACAGTCTTTTCAATTCCATCTTCCGTTTTAAATGGAATATCAAGTTAAATAGGAAGTAGGTTTGGAAGGATTATGTGCTTCTATGCCTTTATTTAACATTAAAACTGTTTGTGTGGGGGGGAAATAGTTTACATTAGAAGACACTAAATATAAAATGGTACATAATTTACATTTTGATCATTATATTCTTTGTAATTAAAAATTACTTTAAAGGGCTTAAGTAGTTAATGTGATAAATCAGTGGAATTTTTTTCTTGACAATTTTGCCATGCTCACTTTTGCCAATGTTTTGAGAATCAGAGTAACACTAAGATGTTTATCTCTTTTAGCAAGTATTTTAATGTACCAATTTATAGGAGAGACGATGACCACAAGACACAAGGTCATATAGCTTTAGATGAAGTGATTTGACAGGCTCTCTAGACTAAGTCATCTGAAGACACTGCTAATCTCTCATCATCTGCACCATCCACTTTCTTTCTTGTCTCTCTTCGGTTTGCTTTGATGGGAATCTCTTCTTTGTGATAATGTAGAGTTCGATGTGTCAGTTTCCACAGAGTTATATGAGCCATAGTATTAAACTTTAAATTATGAGGTCTTTAAAAGATCACCATATTATTGAAAGAAAAGTTTCTCAAAGCCACTGAAGATAGCATTAACATTATTTATAAGCATGTTATTAAAAGACTAGTTGTTGAAGTAGACTCTCTCCTGCTGTGCTGGCTCTTCAGTTATCATGGCATCATCAGCACAAATACCGAACACCTTTTAAAGATGTTGTGTCCTTTTACATGGTTATTGTAGATGGTAAAATCAAACGACTGGAGGAAAAAAGCTCATGTTCTCCGGAATGCGTGTAGGCTGACCACACAGCATATTATAAGATATTAGACCCTGAAGGAAGCACTAAACGTGGAAAGGAACAACCAGTACCAGCCATTGCAAAAATATGCCAAAATGTAAAGACCATCGATGCTAGGAAGAAACTGCATCAACTAACGAGCAAAATAACCAGTTATTATCATAATGACAGGATCAAGTTCATACATAACAATATTAACCTTCAATGTAAATGGACTAAATGGTCCAATTAAAAGACACAGACTGGCAAACTGGATAAAGAGTCAAGACCCATCAGTCTGCTGTATTCAGGAGACCCATCTCACATGCAGAGACACACACAGGCTCAAAATTAAGGGATGGACGAAGATCTACCAAGCAAATGGAGAACAAAAAAAAGCAGGAGTTGCAATCCTAGTCTCTGATAAAACAGACTTTAAACCATCAAAGATCAAAAGAGACAAGGCCATTACATAATGGTAAAGGGATCAATTCAACAGGAAGAGCTAACTATCCTAAATATATATCCACCCAATACAGGAGCACCCAGATTCATAAAGCAAGTCCTTAGAGACTTACAAAGAGACTTAGACTCCCATACAATAATAATGGGAGACTTCAACACTCCACTGTCAACATTAGACAGATCAACGAGACAGAAAGTTAACAAGGATATCCAGGAATTGAATTCATCTCTGCACCAAGCGGACCTAATAGACATCTACAGAACTCTCCACCCCAAATCAACAGAGTATACATTCTTCTCAGCACCACATCTCACTTATTCCAAAATTGACCACATAGTTGGAAGTAAAGCACTCCTCAGCAAATGTACAAGAACAGAAATTATAACAAACTGTCTCTCAGACCACAGTGCAATCAAACTAGAACTCAGGACTAAGAAACCCAATAAAAACCGCTCAACTACGTGGAAACTGAACAACCTGCTCCTGAATGACTACTGGGTACATAACGAAATGAAGGCAGAAATAAAGATGTTCTTTGAAACCAATGAGAACAAAGATACAACATATCAGAATCTCTGGGACACATTTAAAGCAGTGTGTAGAGGGAAATTTATAGTGCTAAATGCCTACAAGAGACAGCAGGAAAGATCTAAAATTGACACTCTAACATCACAATTAAAAGAACTAGAGAGGCAAGAGCAAACACATTCAAAAGCTAGCAGAAGGCAAGAAATAACTAAGATCAGAGCAGAACTGAAGGAGATAGAGACACAAAAAACCCTCCAAAAAATCAATGAATCCAGGAGTTGGTTTTTTGAAAAGATCAACAAAATTGACAGACCGCTAGCAAGACTAATAAAGAAGAAAAGAGAGAAGAATCAAATAGACGCAATAAAAAATGATAAAGGGGATATCACCACCAACCCCACAGAAATACAAACTACCATCAGAGAATACTATAAACACCTCTATGCAAATAAACTACAAAATCTAGAAGAAATGGATAATTTCCTGGACACTTACACTCTCCCAAGACTAAACCAGGAAGAAGGTGAATCCCTGAATAGACCAATAGCAGCCTCTGAAATTGAGGCAATAATTAATAGCCTACCAACCAAAAAATGTCCAGGACCAGATGGATTCACAGCTGAATTCTACCAGAGGCATAAGGAGGAGCTTGTACCATTCCTTCTGAAACTATTCCAATCAATAGAAAAACAGGGAATCCTCCCTAACTCATTTTATGAGGCCAACATCATCCTGATACCAAAGCCTGGCAGAGACACAACAAAAAAAAGAGAATTTTAGACCAATATCCTTAATAAAATAAAATCCTCAATAAAATACTGGCAAACCGAATCCAGCAGCACATCAAAAAGCTTATCCACCATGATCAAGTGGACTTCATCCCCGGGATGCAAGGCTGGTTCAACATACGCAAATCAATAAATGTAATCCAGCATATAAACAGAACCAAAGACAAAAACCACATGATTATCTCAATAGATGCAGAAAAAGCCTCTGACAAAATTCAACAGCCCTTCATGCTAAAAACGCTCAATAAATTCGGTATTGATGGAACGTATCTCAAAATAGTAAGAGCTATTTATAAAAAACCCACAGCCAATATCATACTGAATGGGCAAAAACTGGAAAAATTCCCTTTGAAAACCAGCACAAGACAGGGATGCCCTCTCTCACCACTCCTATTCAACATAGTGTTGGAAGTTCTGGCTAGGGCAATCAGGCAAGAGAAAGAAATCAAGGGTATCCAGTTAGGAAAAGAAGAAGTCAAATTGTCCCTGTTTGCAGATGACATGATTGTATATTTAGAAAACCCCATTGTCTCAGCCCAAAATCTCCTTAAGCTGATAAGCAACTTCAGCAAAGTCTCAGGATACAAAATTAATGTGCAAAAATCACAAGCATTCTTATACACCAGTAACACAAACAGAGAGCCAAATCATGAATGAACTTCCATTCACAATTGCTTCAAAGAGAATAAAATACCTAGGAATCCAACTTACAAGGGATGTAAAAGACCTCTTCAAGGAGAACTACAAACCACTGCTCAGTGAAATAAAAGGGGACACAATCAAATGGAAGAACATACCATGGTCATGGATAGGAAGAATCAATATCATGAAAATGGCCATACTGCCCAAGGTAATTTATAGATTCAATGCCATCCCCATCAAGCTACCAATGAGTTTCTTCACAGAATTGGAAAAAACTGCTTTAAAGTTCATATGGAACCAAAAAAGAGCCCACATTGCCAAGACAATCCTAAGTCAAAAGAACAAAGCTGGAGGCATCACGCTACCTGACTTCAAACTATACTACACGGCTACAGTAACCAAAACAGCATGGTACTGGTACCAAAACAGAGATATAGACCAATGGAACAGAACAGAGTCCTCAGAAATAATACCACACATCTACAGCCATCTGATCTTTGACAAACCTGAGAGAAACAAGAAATGGGGAAAGGATTCCCTATTTAATAATTGGTGCTGGGAAAATTGGCTAGCCGTAAGTTGAAAACTGAAACTGGATCCTTTCCTTACTCCTTATACGAAAATTAATTCGAGATGGATTAGAGACTTAAATGTTAGACCTAATACCATAAAAACCCTAGAAGAAAACCTAGGTAATACCATTCAGGACATAGGCATGGGCAAGGACTTCATGTCTAAAACACCAAAAGCAATGGCAGCAAAAGCCAAAATTGACAAATAGGATCTAATTAAACTAAAGAGCTTCTGCACAGCAAAAGAAACTACCATCAGAGTGAACAGGCAACCTACAGAATGGGAGAAAATTTTTGCAATCTACTCATCTGACAAAGGGCTAATATCCAGAACCTACAAAGAACTCAAACAAATTTACAAGAAAAAAACAAACAACCCCATCAAAAAGTGGGCAAAGGATATGAACAGACATTTCTGAAAAGAAGACATGCATACAGCCAACAGACACATGAAAAAATGCTTGTCATCACTGACCAGCAGAGAAATGCAAATCAAAACCACAATGAGATACCATCTCACACCAGTTAGAATGACATTCATTAAAAAGTCAGGAAACAACAAGTGCTGGAGAGGATGTGGAGAAACAGGAACACTTTTACACTGTTGGTGGGATTGTAAACTAAATCAACCATTATGGAAAACAGTATGGCGATTCCTCAAGGATCTAGAACTAGAAGTACCATATGACGCAACCATCCCATTACTGGGTATATACCCAAAGGATTATAAATCATACTGGTATAAAGACACATGCACACGTATGTTCACTGTGGCACTATTCACAATAGCAAAGACTTGGAATCAACCCAAATGTCCATCAGTGACAGACTGGATTAAGAAAATGTGGCACATATACACCATGGAATACTATGCAACCATAAAAAAGGATGAGTTCGTGTCCTTTGTAGGGACATGGATGCAGCTGGAAACCATCATTCTCAGCAAACTATCACAAGAACAGAAAACCAAACACCGCATGTTCTCACTCATAGGTGGGAACTGAACAATGAGATCACTTGGACTCGGGAAGGGGAACATCACACACTGGGGCCTATCGTGGGGAGGGGGGAGGGGGGAGGGATTGCATTGGGAGTTATATCTGATGTAAATGACGAGTTGATGGGTGCTGACGAGTTGATGGGTGCAGCACACCAACATGGCACAGGTATACATATGTAACAAACCTGCACGTTATGCACATGTGCCCTAGAACTTAAAGCATAATAATAAAAAGGAAAAAAAAAAGAAAAACAAGACACTCTAAAAGACAAAAAAAAAAAAAAAATTATCGTTAATATATGCCATAGAAATAACCTAACCCAGTTTACTCATTTTGCGTATAAGACAACTTTGACTTAAAAGAGTTTAGATGTCTTGCCACAGACCATCTTGTGAGCTGGAAAGCCAGGCACAGAACAGGATTCAGTGACTGCTTTCACAGCGTTCATTCTAGGACATTGTGTTATTATTCTTTTACTGCCTAGTGCTATGCAGGTACTAAGAACAAAAAAGGGCAAGAAAACAAGATAAATGAACGAACAACAAATATGACCAGGGTTTACTCTGTTAGTTACAGAGTTAAAAGCGGGATGAACGTTTTTGATTCCAGTTCACTATGCTTTCTCCTTCATAAGGAGTTTAGCTATTTAAAATATTGAGGAAAAAATAAAGTTAGCCTAAATGGCATGAAAAAAAAGGAGGGGTTTATTCAAATAATTGGGGAAAGAATAGTGATATTCTGAACTTCCTAAATGGTAAGCTTGTAGTACAAATTGAAAAGACAGGGAATAGGCAATAGAATTTCCAAATAGAAGACAAAAATCAAAATTCATATTGAACTGTCTCTGCAAAACCAAACTATTACATTCAGAAAGATAACTAGGTGAAAAAAAATCTCAAGTTATTTTAAATTTTGTGGTTGATTCTTGTCTAATCACTTTCAAACAAAAAATAATTTTTTGCAAGGATGTGTTCTCTACCACATACCAAAATGATCTTCCAACTGTTAAAGTATTAGGTTGGTGCAAAAGTTATTACGGTTTTTGCCATTGAAAGTAATGGCAAAACCACAATTAACTTTTGCACCAACCTTTAATAAAATACGAACAAGTCCTGAACAGTCCCTTGAGGAGGTAAAGCTAGTTAAGCTTTGAAAATAACCTTAACTTTGCTTAAATTGCAAACAGGCAAAACTTAACTTGAGCTATTTCTTACAAATGCTTATAATAAAGGAAAAACAAACTTAAGCTCAATCAGAAGCAGCCTACAAATGTATAATTATATAACTAGGGACTTGCCAATGGGATAGACCAAATAAGGCCACTATATAACTGTCAGCAAACAAATAGAGAGAGAAAGAGAGAGAGCGAAAGAGAGAGAGAGAAAGATGGAGCCTCACTCTGTTGCCCAGGTTGCAGTGCAGTGGTGCAATCTCGGCTCACTGCAATCTCCACATCCTGGGTTCAAGTGATTCTCCTGCCTCAGCCTCTAGAGTAGCTGGGTCTACAGGTGCGTCCCACCATATCCAGTTAAGTTTGGTATTTTTAGTAGAGACAGGGTTTCACCATGTTGACCAGGATGGTCTCCATCTCTTGACCTCGTGATCCACCTGCCTCGGCCTCCCAAAGTGCTGGGATTACAGGCACGAGCCACTGCGCCCGGTCCAAACAAATATTTTCTTTGCTTTAGTTCTGTGTTGGCCCAGTAGAAGTCTCCTCATGGTGTTCCCTTGTTGGAACTCCCTACCTACTTCTGGTTCAGAGCTGTTTGCTCAAATAAACGCTTTAAAATTTTATTATGTTTCAACCTGCCTTTTTTTTTTTTTTTTTTTTTAAACAAAACCAAACTCAGTTCTCTAAAAATGATGAAAATTTTCAAAAAAAAAAAAAAAAAAAAAATCACATGTACTCTTTATAGCCACATTTGGTTGAAAATATACTCAAAGACCTTGTAATCAGTTTTGTCAATTGTTAATTAAGTTAGTTTGCAAGTCATCTTAGTTACCTAGTTTACTGGTGAAAAAAATTCAGTAAACTAGAATTAATTCAAGTACTTCTTGTGTGCAGTGTAACTGTTCATGCAGTACAGCCTTCTTTTTGTTTATGGGAATTAAGAATATCTTACTAAAATATCAATGCAACTACATTTTAATCATGGTTTTACAAACTCATGTATATAAAGGTTAGTGTACCATCCATTTCTTTTTTAAAATTCTCCAACCCCATGTATTTTGTTTTCTAGATTTCACTGACAGCAGGTCAACAGTGGGTTAAGGAATAAACACAGATAAATCACCATAAAATGGGAAAATACATGTAAAAAATTATGTCATCACATGCCATGGTACCAGTTATTTGTGTTACTTCTGGGTTTAATTCAAAGCCATGAACAATATTCCCATTAAACATGTGTTTTGGGGAAGAAAATGAGAGTCCAGAACACGTAAAAGGTGAATAGTAACCACAGAATGCTGTGTCTGGACTCACTTTTCAGTGTAGGCATAAGCTGTGTAATTGTACACATATAAATTAGATAACATTTTTATTCAAAGTGATACAAATACCAATGGAATTGGGTTACAAACTTTTTTTTTTTTTTAATTTAACCTGGGCTCCAATGAAAGCAGGTGAAGGTGATTTGTTTTATTACCTGAACTACTTTTTTATTCAGGGCAATCAAGATCTTCTAAATGAACTACCCGTATATCTTTTTTTTTTCCTCCACAGAGGAAGCTGTAAAAACTAGATCACACTGTGTTGCAGTGATAAGAACTTATTTTCTCTGTCTATTGAGGAAAAAGATGTACATTGTCGTGTTTTTTTCATGAAGGTAGGAAACATGATGTTCTTAAGGTCAAATGCATCCAGGCGATTTAGCCTCATATTTTATTAATAGTAATGGGAATCATGTAGCTAAATCCTGGCAAATTGTACTGAATAGCTATTTCCAATGTTATATGATTAGATTCATATTAAGTGTTCATTTGATATTCAACGTGGAGCAAATCATTCGAAGGGTTTTGTTTTAGTAATAGTGATATGTCAGTAGGTGGAAAGGCCATTCCATTTGGCATAAAAAATACACTGTAATCAGTGTTTTAATTAACTTTTCTCTAGGGTTTTACCTGTAATTCTCTGGACTATACACAGTCCCTGTTTTAGCATATTATTCATCATATCACAGGTAATATCATCATTGCTTAAGATACTGCTGAAGCTCTCATTATTTTATTTGGAGGCAATAAGTATAAATGATTCTATACCATATCACCTGCTTATTATGTGGCCTTTTGGCAAATCCTTGAATATTATCATTACACTATTTTTCATTTTTGTAGAGATGTGGTCTCCCTATGTTTCCCAGACTGATCTTGAACTCCTAGGCTCAAGAAATCCTTTCATCTCAACCTCCCGAAGTGCTGGGATTACAGGCGTGAGCCACTGTACCTGGTCCATGACATTGTTAAGAATACAGTCTTTATCAATTTTGCTTGTGTTGGTTATAAAAGGCCTAACTACAGAAATTAAGCTCTAACCTGACGTGTTTAAGTGATGATGTGTTAAAATTGCCAACATTGATCTACTTCTGTGTAAGATGTTAGTCTAAAACATTGAGAATAAAACCTAAGTTATAAGCAATGTTTTTGATTAAGCACACATTTAGGACAAGAATTAGTACCAAAGATCTCTATGTTCATTAATAAGTAAACTAATACAGATATATGCATACATGCACATAGAATTTTATATAGATCCCTTTTTGTTACTGACATTTTATATCAATATGAAAACATCAATATTTTATAGTAACCAGCCATAAACACCGTATAGTTCAATCAATTGCATTTTTCACTAAGAAATTCCAACTATTTTTAAATTAAACATTTATATCTAGTGGAATTTTACATTTTCTCTAACAATATTAACAATTCTAACTGATAGAAGCCATTTTATTTTTCAAAAATCTGAATTGGAAGTATTTTGTGTCTCCACAGAAAATTGTCATTCCAATCCATGTGTTTAAATATATAAAAGCTGTCACTGATGAGTAAAGGGCTTTTCACATGTCTAAGAAGTAGTGAACTGACAAGAAATAGTTCGTCCTCACCCCTCGAGGTGGTCAAGAAATTCATGCTGATATTTAATAACTCTTAGCAGGAGATCAATGAGATTTTAGGGAGCATAACTAGTTTCACAATAATACTAGGGGCAAAATATCTGTTAAACTGTTGAACCTCTTTCAACTGGGGGAATAAATATTCAATTTAATAAAATGCTGTAACAAACAAATTGAACATCTATTTTTTAACTCTACCCACATTTTGGGATGTATTTATAGCTGGTTGAAACAAGACATGAAAATTTCCTGCTATGGATTCAACAAACAGCAGTATTTGGGTAGAGAGCAGCCTCTATTCTGTGGTGAATTTTGTACTCATTCAACTGCAGTTTCTGAAAACACTAGCCAAAAAAAGGTTCAACATGCCTATTGAAATAGTTAATTATTTTTAAAATGAGATGCAAACTTTTTTTTCCCAACAATATTTTTTGATTATTCATTTCTTCTATTAAGAGTGTGTGTAGGCTGGGCACAGTGGCTCATGCCTGTAATCCCAGGACTTTGGGAGGCCGAGGTGGGAGGATTGCCTGAGGTCAGGAGTTTGAGACCAGCCTGACCAACATGGAGAAACCCCGTCTCTACTAAAAATACAAAATTAGACAGATGTGGTGGGGCATACCTGTAATCCCAGCTACTCAGGAGGCTGAGGCAGGAGAATCACTTGAACTAGGGAGGAGGAGGTTGCAGTGAGCTGAGGTCGTGCCACTGCACTCTAGTCTGGGTGACAAGAGCAAGATTCCATCTCAAAAAAAAAAAAAAAAAGAAAAAGAAAAAAGAAAAAAATAAAAGAGTGTGTGTAATGTAAAGCAGGAAGAGACTAAACTGTTAGAGACCATGGAAGCTGTTTAAAATGCTGATGAAATAGTTGTGTGTCATTTACTGGACCTGGAATCAAGATCTTCCTATCACAACTTGATATAAATACGATCTGAATGATTTTTATCTTAAAATAGCAACAGCTTTCAATGCTAGATGCATCTTAGAATTGCCTAAATAACTGCTTTTTAAAAATACAAACGCCCACGACCCACTGAGGACTTACCTATTCAGGTCTGGTTGGGTGGGGTGTGATGGTCTGACCATGTCTCTTATTTAAAACCTCCACCAGTCATTTTGATGGTCACACCGAGAACCTTACAGTGGATACAATATCCCAGAAGACTGTATGAGCTGTATGAGATGACAAGATCCGAAGGAGATTAGATCAGATATTGACAGAAAGTATGGTTCAGCATGTTCTTCAAAACAAGTATGTTTTAAGATTGGCAATATGGCTGGGCGTGGTGGCTCACACCTGTAATCCCAGCACGTTGGGAGGCCGTGGAGGGTGGATCACCTGAGGTCGGGAGTTCAAGACCAGCCTGACCAACATGGAGAAACACCATCTCTACTAAAAATACAAAATTAGCCAGATGTGGTGGTGCACCTGTATTCCCAGCTACTCAGAGGCTGAGGCAGGAGAATCGCTTGAACCCAGGCAGCAGAAGTTGCGGTGAGCCGAGATCATGCACTCCAGCCTGGGCAACAAGAGCAAAAATCCATCTCAAAAAAAAAAAAAAAAAAAAAACCTTGTCACTTTGTCCATACAACATTATTCTCAAAATAATAATAATAATAATAATAATAATAATAATAATAGATTGGGACAGATACTAATAGCCCTGAAATAAATTTTTTGCATCGTTTAGTCATGAAAATCACATTCTTTACATTTGGTTCTCTATATAATTACTTTGATCCTTTTATGCTTTCTTTTTGTCTTCTCTTTCTGCCAGTTATCTATATTCCTATACCTAATTCTTGCTTCCTGACAGCCACATATTGAGTACCCAATAATACTGAACTGTAAGTTGTCGGTTCTTAGTAACTGCTTCTGCCAAACTGGGCAAAGAAGCCGCCCCACTGGCCCTGTAGAGCCAGAGAGACTGGTCATTCCACTTTGGTGTGATGAAGGCATTTATGTAAATGCCTGTTGACATTATAACCTACTATGTATAATAATGGGATAGAAATGAAGGAAATACACATTGCAAAACGATTCTATAAGCTTACTTTTCATTTTCTTCACTGGTCCCCACTGCCCACTCTCGTCTCTCCCAAATGTGTAATTTTATGATAGCTTCTTATCAAGAGGTTGTATGTCTTGGCTCCAGCCCCTTGTTCAGTAAGGCTCAGATCTGAATCTGGACTTAGATTTGACTTGATAAGGTAACAGAAGGAAAATGTGGATAAATTTAACTATTTCTACATGAACAGGTGGGCCTGTGCCTAATGCAGGTTGCTAGAGTTCTATATTAGGCAGTGAATCAACTGCTCAACAAAGATTAAAAACTACTTGCATGTTTGATCTGTATTAACCTCTCAGGTCACTGGGGCGCCACTGAGTAAATTGCATTGTCTCTTTGGAAATGGGATCACGGCTATAAAAGAGTTGTTTCATCTAACTTAGGAAATAAATTTACTTTCATGCATTAGTCTGGGCATCAGAAACACGGTTGAAATTCTTAATAGCAAGGTGATGATGTACTTTATGTAAAAATGACTATTTTTTTCTCTTCAAGCACTTTGATACTGCAAAATTCTTTTAAAAATAAAATTGAAGTAAATAAGATGTAAATAAGTAGAAAACATAAGGTTCACAAAGTTAGTCCACTCATCCATAAAATCTTATTTTGAAGGAGAAATGGGTGGTAAATTAAGGGGTCATGGTAAAAACGTGAGATTTCTTTGTAATCCAAGGACACCAAGAGAAGTATCTATTTTACTAAAGATGCATGAGAAAAAGGGGAGAATAAACACAGTAGGATACCTAAAGATGTAGGCGGAGGTAAGAGTCTTGCTCACACAGGAAGGGAGTTTGTCTTCTGAAAGTGGCCCATCAGTCCCGTTGAAACAGGAGAGAGAGTGACAGGCATGATGGCAAGTGCAGGTGAATTTATAGGTTTGACTACAGAGGAAAGGAGTTGCCATCTAGTTTCTTCTTTTTTTCAGTAAAAGCATAAGGTGGTACTAGGCAAATTAAAAAAAACAGGAAGATGATTCCCCTGGAGAACAGAAGAGAGAGCAGATAAGGAAAACACAGAACTGCTGAGAAGCCCTCCATAACTAGCTCAGGTGGAAGGCCCTTAAGCTGCAGTGACACGACAAAACCAAACAAACAAAACATTTATGTTTTCCTCCAGGGGCACTCAGGAACCAGGATGTCCTTTGGCAAAGGCAGACAGTTGACATTACCTGAGTAATGGAATAGCAAGACAACATGGAAAGAGAAAACTGAGGCTACTTACATGAGAGTAGCTGACTAGTGGATAGAAAAGTAGAGGCAAAAGTGTGACAATAGTGAGAACAGATGTAAATGAACCTGATGGATCAGAAAATAGGAAAGCAGGGAGTAACCAAGAGAAATTGGAAGATGGGATTTGATCACCAGATGATTAAATGTTTGTATTCAGAATTTTATAACCTGAGAATTTCAGGGTGCTTGCAAGGTATAGTCTTAAGGGGTGGAAGGGAGGAGGTTAAAGCAAATGAAGATGAAGGTAAAGTCCACCCGATGCGAGGTCAAAGAGTTGAGAACTGGAGTTCATGGCTAGTCATCCATGGAGATTTTGAAATGTCTAAAATGATGGCAAGACTTGAGTTGAAAACGATGATTGTGAGCCAGGTATCAATATGTCCAGCTAGTAAAGGGTAAACGGATGTGGGTAAGTAACGAGCTCCATCTGAGTCTGTCGAGCAGTGGAGCCTCCTCAGTCCACTTTGGTATGATGAAGATAACTGGAAAAGGGCACTTTGACTTGAGGTCCATGGGCTTCCGAAGAGTCAATGAATCAAGTTCACATGGTTGTGATCTTGGATGAAAAAAGATTACATTTCTATTTTCACGATCTTTAATATTTAGCACTTCTTTTACTTATGAATATAGGCGATAAGTCGCAGTACTTAGCAATATATGTGTCTTTGTGACCAATACAAGTCATGAACACTTTCATATTACCTTAAGAATACGTAAAAATATTATTCAATACTTATCATACATTTAAATTATACAATGATTTGAACAATTGTCATTCATACTTATCAATATTTTTTAAATGTATGTTATTAGACTTGCTAATATTTAAAGGGTTATTAACAATGTTCATACATCATTTCATTATTAGTATGCCTACAATTGTATTTAGCATATTACAAATATTCTGTGAAATAAGCCAGATACAGAAAGACAAATGCTGCAAGATCTCACTTATATGTGGTTTCTAAAAAATGGATAAACACATAGAAGCAGAGATTAGAAGGGTTGCTGCCAGGAGCTGGGGGCAGGGAGAAATGGGAAGTGTTGGTCAAAGGGTACACAGTTTCAGTTATGCAAAATAAATAAGATCCGAAGAGACACTTTATAGGGTCTATTAGCAACACTGTGTTGTACAGTTAAAAACTTGCTTAGAGGTTAGATCTTATATTAAGTGCTTTTAGCCGAAAAGTTAAAAAAGTGGGGGAGCGACAGGAGGACAGTTGTGACATCATTAGTGATGATACTATGGTAGTTTCATGATGTGCATTTATCTCCAAACACATCAAGTTGTATCATTAAATATCCACAGCATTTTTATTGCCAATCATGCTACAATAAAGTGATCACAATGTTTACTAACCATTCTGTGAAGTGGTCCAAAGGCGTGCACGGCACACACAGCTCCACTGGAGCTTGCCAAACTCAACATTCCCAGCCCAGAACCCTTTTTGGAAATCTGATCTTCCACCACACCCAGCCACATCTCTAATGTTTCTATAGTTCTAAATCGATAATAACACAGCCTAGATCCTGCATAATCTGGCCTCTTCTACCCTTATAAATTTATTCTCATCCTTCTTACACTCCACAACCCAGCCACATGGAACTCCTTTTCAGTACTTGC
Source organism: Rhinopithecus roxellana (assembly GCF_007565055.1). Classification (NCBI taxonomy): domain Eukaryota; kingdom Metazoa; phylum Chordata; class Mammalia; order Primates; family Cercopithecidae; genus Rhinopithecus; species Rhinopithecus roxellana. Next base: position 774,076 of record NC_044549.1, read on the forward strand.
ATGAGCCATGCTTTTCTAACCCTGGGCCTTTCCACCTGCCATTCAATTTGCCTAAAACAGGATTCTGTCCTTTTTTTTTTTTTTCTTGATCACCACCCTTTCACATAGTTAATGTGTATTTTGCCTTCTGACTTTCCCAAATTAGATGTTCTACTTAAAATACAGGAGTGCATAGGACCTGGATATACTAAAATTATTCATTGTGTATCTGAAATTGAAATTTAACTGGGCACCTTTGTTATTTTTATTTGCTAAATCTAGCAACTCTACCCATGGACCTATACTGTCCTCTCATAACATTTTCACACCTGTAATTACTTCTTCAATGCCTGTCTTTTCTGGAACTTTGAAGATCCATGATGTAGCAAGTGTGTGTGTGTGTGTGTGCGCACGCGCGCGTGTGTGTGTGTGTTCTTCACCATGGTATACCCAATGCCTAAGATAAAACTGCTAAGCATGTAGTAGTCACTCATAAATTTAACATGACCAAATTAATGAACTCTATTCTATGCTTAACGTACCTGTTTACGTTTCTGACTTTCCTAATAGACTATGAGTTCCTCAAGAACAGATATACCTTTTGTGCCCCAAGCCAAAGCTCAGTGCCTATAACACCCAAGAAATGAGTTGGCCAGAGCAAAATCTCCCTCATGTTTTCTTTAAAAGCCACTGGGAGAGGACCCGGCATGTTTCCGTCATGTTTGTGAGGTGTTCAGCTTACCTGGTTTGAGAATAAAAGAGCTGTTATAAAGACAAAGAGCTTAGGCATGTATGAGTTTTTAGTCCCAGTTTCCCAGTTAGCATCAATTATTTGGGTAAAATTGATACTTACTGGTTTATTAATACCTCTGTTTCCTTTAATTCTTTTACGTAAGAAAGGATGAAACTGAAAAGCATGAAGATCCTCAAGTGTTTGTGTTTATGCACACAAATGAGTGTTTAGACCGTTACAACACAGGCAGAAAGTTTAAATGTGGATGAAGAGAGGAGAGGAGAAATCTGCTTTTTGAAAAGGTTTGGAAAACTGTGTTAAGTGAAAGAGGTTAGGGGTTTGTAGCTCTGGTAAATGTTATTTGAGTATTTAACTAGTACCACCTTGACAGCGTATCTCCTGGAGAAAATCACCTCTAAATTACCCTCTTGCTTTAAAATTCAATGTGCCTCAGATATAAAGTGTACTCACAATTAAGAATCACAAGAGTAGCCAGTAAAGGAAATAGCCAGGGAACAGCGAGGAGCCTGGGATGGTTACAGAGATTGGAACTCTGGGGAGATATGGAAAGAATGCAAAAATGATCAACAGACATCTGCATCCTATAGAGTTCATAGACGGTGAAGAAGACTGCTGGGTCTAAAAAAATAAAATGACCCTTTTCCTTATAGAGAATTTCATTCAAGTGCTTGGTCACAAAACTAGACCATAAGGGAAAGATACATGCAACTTGAAGAATTTTGAAATTTAAAAGGAAACAAATATGAGAGAGTGGGAAGCAGGCTTAGATGACAGGGGTGATTTTTATTGATTTTGTGTGCTTTTCTCTCTTTTAAAATATATAATTAAATGTGCTTGTAGGTAGGATAGATTAGTAGATTTCAAAGGAAGGGAAACTGAAGATTTTAGGAACCTAAGGTTTACAGAATCTCTAAAGGAAATGTAAGAGTGATGAACTTCAGAATACCGATTTTATATAGGTAGAGAGAAATATATTTCAGATATCACTGGATGGTTAAAGGGTGCATATCCAGTTGTATATGAATGAAGTTCTCACCATGATGGTGAGAGCATCACAGAAGAGGAATTAGACTCCAGAAAGAAGACACAGTGTACCTAATTGCTTATTTAGCAACACATAGAGACACATTAAATATGTTGTGTTGTGCTAATATATGTTTTCCTGTGAGCTAACTATTACTCTATACTCTCAGCCTGATTGTGCTAGTCGAAATTGATTAGTGAGCATTAGCATTCTATAATACAAATGCCCTTCACAATGCGGGATTTACGTGATTCTCTTATTAGGTGTGTTTTGCATCGGGGCTATTTCCACTGCTGTGTCCTGGCTTTCTGACATTTATTATGCATTCTGATGAACAGTTTTGACCTTTAATGCCTAAAAAAAAAAAAAAAAAAAAAAAAAAAAAAAAAAAACCCTCACTTGCAACTGATAGTCCTGGAGACCACAGGAAGAGGGTGAAGGGGGAAAATATCATGTTGGAAGTAAAATGATAGATATAACCTGGAGAGCTATCAATGAAATGGTGAAAATATGATAATGACGAGCAGACAGTGGAGGGTTCCTGGATGTACTTTAAAATTTTGAAGACTACAGCAAACGTAAGGACAGCAAAGGAGGTTGTCAGAAATAGACCTGTGGCTGCAAAATATATAACTTAATTCATGAATAATTTCATGGGGTTTGAAGAAAATGGAAGAACAATTCCCAGTTGTGATGTCAGGAAAGCAATTTCATACATTACCATTTCACTAAGAGAAGAAAGTGTGTTTTATCAAATATCACCCACAAAATTGATAATCATTATTAAATAATACATTTAATACATTTTGTAGCTCCCTATAAATTAGGATAAATGCTTATTGTAATTGTAGTCTTGTTGTTTAAAGATTACAGTTATATTTTTTGGCAAAGTAATCTGATATTAAAGCTATCTCTTTAAATGAGCAGGCTTCCTTTTCAGATTTCTTCCAAGAATCTGGTTTTTCAATGACTGTCTTAGCACAAACATCTTAATCAGTCACATTGATTAGTATGTACCTCTCCTCTTCAGTTGTAGACACTGCAAACCCACCCTTAAATGTAAATATGTTACTTGCGTTTTTAGAATTTACAGGTTTAAAAATAATAGATACTATCAGGAGAATGTGTGAGCAATATATATATATAGATAGATAGATAGATAGATTAAATTTCAGTTATATAACTAGTTTTAATGCTGTGAAATGGATGAGTTTTTTCTCAGTTTATGTTTATGGTATAAAATAAGGAACCAGGTGGTATTTCTGCTTCAGTAGTCTGTGTCTATTCAGCAGGAAATATTAAAATATAGAAGACCTCATAAGTTCCATCTGCCCACATACCTGGTTTCAAGTCCTCCAACAGGTTCCAGACATTCACATTGAACATCTTTGTAATGACTCCATCACGTAAGACCAACCCGTAAGGAGCATAGTTGTTTAACGCTGTGGATTCCTCCAAAAGAGAAAAGCAGACAAATGTATCATTATATTGTATATTTTTGTATTGTGGAGAAATATTTAGGAAAATATAATTTTAAGGGACATTTTAAAGAATTCTATATGAAAGATTTGAAATCATCTTCGAGAATTTTTAAAGATCATCGCACTATTCATCAATTTTGATTGTTAAAGATTTTGTAGATTTTCACTGATAAAAGGAGAGAAAAAATGCTTTTTAGAGTCGTGATACTATGAAAATACTTTACTACTTAAGGAGTTGGTTTTTGCTTTTCTAGCACATTCTAACACTATAGTCTAACAGAAAAAAAAAGTGAGTTTTTTTTCTGTAAAACAAATACATTTCATAAAACTTCAGATAAACTAAAAGTTTATATATTAGATTAAGTTTACATTTGACTACTATTATTAGTGGGCAGAAAATACTTGGATAGAACTTTGAGATTAATATTCTTTTGAGTTGAGCCAAGAGAAGTGATCATACGGGAAGCGTCACCTCCTGAAGCTGGTTCCGTGACCTTACTTCCCCCTTGTGAGCTGCTGATGGTGACCTTCATGGTAGTGGGACTGACCATCTGGCACCAGCTGCTTTAGCATTTCAGCCCCAGCTGCCTAGAGTCGTGTCTCTAGTCCACAGATACATTTCTTCTCTGACTTCTCACCTAGAGTGGTAAGACTGCAGGATTCAATTCCAAATTCCAACACGGTGTAGGAGGAAAGTAATAAATTAAGTCTCTCCTTAGGAAAACATTTGTTGACTTCCTAATATATACCTATCATATATTAATTAATTCTTCTGGATCCAAACATTAATAAGATAGCAAGCATTACCGTCCCAGAACTCACAGACCACTGGGCGCGCACACACACACACACACACACACACACACACACACAGTCACTCATACTCAGGGTCTTAGGAACAATACAGTGTTTGGTATGTGCTGTGTCCAAGCTCTGTACCTAGTGCTCACAGGGCTGGAAAGAAGGGAGTGCTTATTCTTACTTGGGTAAAAAGCGACAAAAGGAATAGCTGTGTTCTAACATTTGTGGAATACCCATTGTTAGGGTTTTTATGTGGATGGAGACAGTATTTTAAAGCACTTAGAACAATTCCTAGTGCTACATAATTATTGGTTCAATAGATAAAACTTTTATGGCTTTGAGAATACATTCTAAATTTTACTTCTTGATTATCTGGTTTGGTATGATAGCATAATATGGAATGGTTTGGCATACATCAGAAAAATGTATGTTATCCTTCTGGAGGAGAATTTGGGTCTTCCATAAAAGCAGTAAATGTTAAAAGCAAACTAAGTAGAACATTTCATAGCCTTTCTTGGTCCGATTTAAATTTAATGAGCTCTTAGTAGAACTGAGTGTATCATCCTCATAAACTTAGAGGCACAAGGTTTACAGAAACTGCAACTTCAACATTCTTCAACAGTAAATATGACTATAAATCGGGGGCACATTTATTTTCTTCCAGGGCTCTGGTCTTTTGCCATCTGCTAACATGGCATCTTGCCCATTTGGAACACTGTCAGGTTATGTAGGATAGAGGTGTTGCCTTCCTAATCTGCTCCTGACTCAGGACTGACCCAATTGCTTTGGGACATGGTGAGGGTAAGAACAGCAATCAAAGTAACAAACAGCACAGACGGTTCGGATTCCTGGACAACCTGCCCAGGACATGGGGACACTGGGAACACAGTGAGCCTTTGTTCACTGCACCAGTAGGACGTGATTAGGCACAGAGGTGAGGCAAAGGGGATCTGTCCTAGTTGATTACAGAAGACAATCGGGTCTCTGGTTTTTCCAGAATTGCCAGGTAGGCTTGGAGATACACAGTTACTCAAAACCCCAAATACCTTCTATGTTTCTTCCGTAGAATCGATCAAGGTTTCCACCCACTACCTTGGACAGGGTAGATCTCCTAAGGCCACCTCCCTGAAACTGTAATAGTCTCTTAACTTTGCCCTTACTTTACAATACTAATATGAAATAAAAGGTAATTTGGTCCTTTCAGTCAGTTAGTATGAAAACACATCGTCATTTAGTGATCACAACTACGTAAAAACTGAATATTCCCTTTTCAGAGTATCTCACAAATGCCAGCTGCTTTTACACTGACTTATCCCTTTTCCATAATCTTTGTGCTTTTTTAATCAGAAGCCTATTTTCATTTTCTTCTATTTCTTTTTAAGGCGCTGTTAGATAATATTGTGTTCGGCTCCATACCAATAGGTGCTAACTCAGCGGAACTGTTAAGGACATTGGGGAAAATGGGAATTCACCTCTTGGTCAGTCAGGCTCAGAGGAGAATGTTAGATGACTAATATCATTTGCTATCCTTATTCCCACATGTATATCTCAGTTATTTATTTTACTACTCTGGATACATTTTGTGTTCCCTTTTCAATATATTATTCATCTTCAATTAAATTAAAACTAGGAATTACTACAAAACAAACAATTACATCTTAACAAAAGACTACAATTTCAGTCATTCTTCATCAGTTTTATCAACAGTATTGTAATTTTCTATCTAATCATCACCATCTTCCTTATACTTGAGTAGGTTTTACTGATCACAAAAATGTTTACATTCACACCCAAAAAATAAACTTTGTGTTTATCTCTGAATTTTACTGAAGATTTATTATTATAGTTTAAATTATTATTATAGTTTATTATTGCATAATTTATAGTTTATTAATATTCTGTTATAGTAATATAGAATTATATAATTCTAATATATGATATATTATAATATTCTATGCTATAATATATTATTAACTATGAGACACAATTGATAATTTCAATAAGCAGCAGAATTCAGATATGCTATTCAAATTTCTTTTATGAACTACCTCTGGCTATTCAATCATTTTATTTTTTTCAACATTTATTGCAGACCTGCTATGAACTATTTGTAATACACACAGATAAGTAATCAAATGATATGTTGAGCATCATATTCAGGTTTTTATTTAACAAAATTTTGTATTGAAAACACAAAATGTTGTTTAATAAATGTTGATTAAACATAAAGAAATGTAGAAATAACATGGTTATTCAGGCATGAATACAAAGTCATGGATATCAGAACCTTCTGACAGTATCACCCATGCATGCTGGATCTAGATTATTTTAGAATTCAGGTGTAATTGTAACTAACTTCCTTCTAGGCTTAACTATGTGCCCACAACTTATTATTTACATAACAGATAAACCTAAAAGTTCACAACAGTAAGTAAAGTTTTATAGTTCAATATTTGCAGATTAATATTATAGGAAACTCCACTAGCCCTATCATTTTGGGTTTCTGATATTAAAATAATAAAGCAACTTTTAAATGGCACATTTTTCCCTGGATGGAGCCTGTGTTCTATTTTGATGATTTACATCAGTTTATTTATGAAAATCTCTGTAAAAACAGTAATCATAATTATTTTTCTTTTCAACCCCAGTGTTTAACTCATACTTAAAGTACAGATACTGCATGCTTAGTAGTTGTTCAGCCAATAAATAAACCAGCTGGAACATTTTGTGTATATGTTATTTGAAAAATAATGCTTAAAATGTCGTAAAGGCTTATTATACATCTTTAAAATATTGCAATTATTTATTTTGTAGAATCTTAGCTTTTCATTAGTGAAATTATGAAACTCTCTTACTGTTTTTGAACTAAGTTTTCTCAAACTAATTAAAGAATAGCCATTTATAGATATTTCATGAAGTCAACAGTATAACTATGCTATAAGGGGGTTTTGTTCATTCAATAAGTCAGCAGTAGAAGAAGGAGTTTACCTTATTTCTGAGAAACTGAAAATGTCAGAATCCTTTGAACAGTGTAAAAGTTGATAAAGAAACAAACCATTGTTTCAAGAAGTATACTGCCTAAATATACCTGCATCTTTGGTTTTATGAAAGCATAACACAATGGCCTTTTATTTTTCAGCAAAAAAATTTCAAAATTAATTTAAAAATATATCCAACCCTTAGTAATTAGATATTTTTGCAATCTTTTTAAAAATTAACATACGTAGTAGTTTCTAAGAATTCTATAATGACTAAAAAGGAGTCTTATAATATTAAGAAGTACATTTATGTGTTTAAAATCAGATGAATCACAAATGTGGCAATGTTTTAAATTTATAAGAAAGACACTATAACATGTAGTATGGTTGAATAAAACATGAATGTTATAGTAAATCTGAGGCCTTCATATTTATGACTATACTCTGTAAGCATTAATGCCAGTGGATTAAGCTTAGTAGGGCAAAACAATGTGATTAAGTGGTCCCAAGATAATCTTTTGTATAAACAAGTAGAAACATTAATCTGAGAAAATGAACCTTTGCATAAGAAAATATCACTAAATGGAAAGAAATGCTGTTGATGCCAAATTAGTATTTTGTGACACCAAAATGACAAATAAAAAAATAAGGAAGGAGGGTGTTATGCTAATCTGGTACCAAATAAGTTTTATTTGTTTTCTGCTTTTGTCTTAAATATCAAGATCATGTAAATGTGTTCATACATTTATTGCTATCTTAATGCTGGGAGGATTTAAATGTATTTCATTTTATATGAACTACATTGGTTTTTGACATTTTAGGACACTGAAAGGTCAAAAATGAGAAACATTATCTGTGTAAGAAACAGGAGAATGACCCCGAGGCACAGGGGTTAGAGGCTGTTACCTAAAATCGTTAGAATCCCACCTGTAAGAAAAGGGAGGAAGTTGTGGGACAAAATGGTAATCATGAAAGTTGAGTGTGTCATTTGTGCTGTATGGCATTCGGTCTGCTACAAATTTGTATGTTTACAACTTTATAACACAATTTTAAAAAGTCCAAAGTTGGACTTTTGCTTAGATGAGACTAGAGAAGTGGTCTAGATTTTGCATAGACAGTGTATATTCTGCTCTAGTGTTTTATGGTCTCTAGAAAAGTATTTAGAGAAAATGAAGACGTTAGCATCAATATTTTATTATTTTCTCCCAAAAGTCCATTTTTATAGCTTATTTTAAGTATATTAGTTATACTTTGCCACATAGAAAATTACTGCAAAACTCAGTGGCTTAAAACAGCAAATATTTATTATCTCACACAATCGGTGAGAGTTGGCCACTTCAGATTGCCTTGGGTGGCTGACTCTGGCTCAAGGTCTTTGATGAGGTTGTAGTCAAGATATCAGACAGGACTGCAATTATCTCTAGACTTTACTGTTTCGAAGATAGCTCATTCATATGGCTATGAGTCGAAGACTTCAGTTTCTCCCTGGCTACCAGGAGGAGACCTCAGCTCCCAACCATGTGAACCTCTCACGACAGCAGCTGGATTCCCTCAGAACTAGTGATCAAAGAGAATGAGGCAGAAGCCACAATGCCTTTCAAGACCTTGCCATGGACGAGATGTACCCTTACTGTTGCTGTATTCTACTGGTCAAATCAAACAATCCTAATACAACTTGAGAGAAACCTGTACAAACACATGCATAACTGGAAAAACAAGGCACTGGGGCTATCTTGGAGGCTATTACAGTGAGAGAAAAAAGAGGAAGGAAAGAACGAAGGAAAGGAGGAGGGAGGGAGGAATGAAGGAAAAAAGGGAGAAAAAGACGGGAGGAGGGAGGGAGGGAGGAGACTCACCCACTCCAGAATCTTAGTGATCATTTGTTCACATTGGACAAACTGGCATTTAGAAACTGTGACCACCATCTCAAAATACAACTTTATTATTTAAGGTTTGCCAAAGTGCCAATCTTTTTTCCGTAATTAGTAAAATAGCTGCAGTCTGCTAGTTTTCTCATCTTTCTGCAGTTAATCGGTCTGAACATTTTCTTGTTAATGGGACTACATTAAAAATCCTATACCTTGTAGGATAAGATTTTCTTTCAAAAGGGAATGTAAAGTTATATGGTACTTACATGCTATTTATAAGTTTAAAATATTACTACTAAGTAAAACCTTAGATTAGAATAGCCAGGTTTAGCAAACAAAAATGCAGTATGTCCAGTTGAATACAAATTTCAGGTAAACCATAAACAATATTTAATATAGGTAAATACACTAAATAAGCAATTGCAATAAACATGTAATAAACTTTTATTTATCTTAAATTTACATTTAACTGAGTGTCCAGTATTTTATCTGGTAACCTTACCTTAAATAGCTGTCAATCTACATTTTGATCAAACATAATGAAATTTAAAATAGTATAAATTCTTTCTACGTGTATTTTTTCTGCATAAACCTATTTTTAAAACAATAAGTACATCAAGTAAAGTAGGTCACATTTATAGTTATTACTCATTAAACTGTATTTGTATGTGGATGTGTGTATTCCAAAACTTGTGTAAGAAGATGACAGAACTGAACAAAGATGTACACGTTGCTGTGTTTACTTGTGAGATTGTTGATGTCCATGTCCAAGAACACGCATAATAGCCCAGCTTCCATTTCTACAATAGTTCCAATTCTAAAGTCAGTTCCATAGATTGATTTGAACCACTTTAAGGCTTTAGAAATCTTTAAACCTTAAAGACATAATTGCTACTTTAGAATTCACATGTCTATCTATTTTCTTTGAAGTTTGCAAGCTGTTTTTCTCATGACTATTTGTGACTTGAATTTATTTACCCATCTTGGGATTCTACTCCAATACAGTCTAGAAGAAATTAAGAGAAATCCCAGGAAGTTGAGCTCAAGCAAATAATAATACAATATAGGTTATCATTCATGAAGGTGTCCCGTACGTTGCTTTTTATACAGTGTTCATTTAACCAATCTGGAAGGTAACTTTAGCTTGACCATACTTTCCTGTTGAGGTCGTAAGTGGGGTGCGCTGGCTCAGATAAGCAATACGCAGAATCACTGATTTTAAACTGCAAGGCTAATTTGTTAGCTATGCTCATCAATCTAGCAATATATCCCCAAGCCGCAAATAAATATGTGAAATGCTATCACTGTAACATTTAAATATTTAACAGCTGTTTACTTAACTCTAGCTCAAAGCTCAGTTTGTCTAACAGAATGATTCAATCTTTGCACAAGACTACATGAGTCATTGTGATTTGAAGTTTGGATTCCAAAATCTTTATGTAAGAGACGGTAGTACACTGAAGCTTTTGAAACCCTAATTAACACCAAAAATTTCAAATATAAATAATTTGGTATAGAATGGAGCTAGAATTTGGCATTTTAAGAAAAAACATTTTACATAAAAGAATTACATATGAGTAATGATAAGGGTGCTAAGTGAAAAGATACTAAGCAGTATACTGCTCTCTAGTTAGAGTTGGTCATCTCCAGCTGGGTTTCCTATAGTTGAAAAAACCAATACTAGTTTTCAAGTAGTACTAAGCAGGGAAATTGATATTTAAAGGAAAGAAAACCAACAGATGGCATGGAAGAAAAATTTTCAAATCATTTTAAACACTGTCCCCAATCCTGCCAATAGTTTGGGAAGTATTTTTGGTTCCTTCAATTAAAATGTCACATGTGAATTTTAAACCATATTGAAAAATATTAGTGTTCTTCTGAATTCTGGACAGATGGTTTAATAAAACAAAAAAGGGATGTTTGAAAATTATTATACATACGTGTTATATTAAAAACTCAGAAATTCCCCTTTGTAAACAAAGAGGAAGACTTTACAGTGTTTTTCACTTTTGTCTATGCTGAGTCTTGTGCTGTACTTCAGTGAGTAACGGAAAAATAAAACAAAGAAAAAAGATGATATTGCCTCTAAAATATTGCCTGCTACTGCTGGGCGTCTACCCTTTTTCCATGTCATTAGCAGTTGTTTAATTATGCCAACAACATATCTGCCTCTTGGATAGATAATTATGCCAGTTAACTTCTTCTGAGCCTTCAGACATGCAATTCATTCTGACTACATGGGAAGGGCACTGCTGCCGTCTAAAATGTAAGCGTGCTCTTGAGTGAGCTGAGTTTTCTCAAGGATGTAAGACCCATTGCAAAAGGTTAAGCATATACAGTTCCAGGATTGGAATGACAAATTTTATGTCTCCTAAGAACTATAACTTTGTTGGATTTGCAAGATTTTATGCAAGCCACAGCATTTATAAGACAGGCAATATTCATTCTTGAGAAAAAATTTATATTCTCTGGCAAATGCTGAGCAGAGATTTGTTAGGGGAGCCTATCAATTGAAAAGTGTGTAAATATTGGCTACTTACATTTTATCTAAAATATGCCATCCTCAATTGGCATTTTTGCAACAAAGTTCTAGAAGGCACTAATTTGTGCTGTATTTGAAAAATTGTATGTGGAATTCTATGTATGATACATATCAATGTATATGTAACCTAACTTGGGGCCACTTTGACTTTTTAATTTTTAAGGTAATCAGTTCACACACACACACACACACACACACACAATGCACACATACATAATGGTAGCATGTATTTTACATAAAGTAATCCTATAAAAATTATACTGATATCTTTCACTGTTCTACCTAATATGGTAAAGTCATAGACTGAGCAAGTTAAACAAATCAAAATATGATTATTGGTGGAGAGCAACTCACGTGTAAACATTAGTTTGAAAGATTAAATTCCAGATTGTGTCACAGGGTAATTTATATAAGTGTAATTATACTTGTAATTACATTTTCAAGTATATATATATCCTACAGGAATAATTGGATGTAAATTTATTAATTTTATGGTTAATGCAGAAACATCTTGAGTCATTTCTATTGTAATTTTTAGTTATTAACTATGGTTTATTTAAATATATACATCCAATTAATAAAAAAATTTAGAATCTATCTAAAACATATGAGATTTTCAGATAAGTGGCAGTAAGCCCTGAATTCAAGGCATAAAGGTCACAAGATAAGAGGAAGCAAAGGGATTCTCAGAGAGTCTTTAAAAGTTGTGGTTTGAGAACAACAGGATTTGGGGATTTTTTACACTTCCTGGCTATTTATTTGTGATTGTGTGTTGCTGCATAAATGACAATGGAGAAAGGATAACTTTTTAAAGGTGTTTTTCTAGAGAATAACCAAGAAGAAACAGAACATGTAACTAGCGGGAACCACCATTCCTGTTTATTTCACTTACCACCTACTAATCTAGTAAATATGCATGGAATCCCAACTGCATGACAAGTACTATGCTAGGGTCTAGGCAATTGTGAATCAAAAGATACAAAGGTCACTGCTCTCAAGAAGTTTAGAAGTAGTGGGAAAACAGAAACAAATGTAAAATGGGATTCTGCTGAAGATTACAAAGAAGAGGTACGAGAGCTGAATCAGGAAGACCAGAGAAGGTGCCCCTGAAGGAACTGACACTGACATGGACTATGGAAGTAGAAGATGATGATCAATCAAAAAGCTCAATGATCTTCAGGCAGAGAAGGATGTACAAAGGTGTTCTTGCTGTAGGGATTATGCCAAGCAACAACAAAATAAAAGAAAACAACTGCGTTGCTTGTATTCATTGAGGGCGAGTGCCTAGCATAATGCAGATGTGAGATAGTCTACAATTTCTTGTAAAGAAATTGAAGAAAGAGCTAGAAAAATGTAGTTAATTATCTTAGGTCTATTTTTAATATCTGCCTGTCAATGCATGATGAAAGAGTGAGTTAAATCATTTGCTAAGTATTAGAATTTCCTCCTACCCTCTTTCTTATTCTGTTGACTTGAGGGGATGTATTCTTCACACTCCCACCACGGGGAGTTCATCGTATCGGTGGCCCCAGAGAACCTTGCCTTCCAGTATCCACACCCTTGTGTCATCCTCTCTCCTGAAGCCTGAGCAGATTCTACGGATTGTTTTAACTAACAGAATGTGGTAGGAGTGACACTCTTCCAGTTCCAGTCCTTCTTCTTAAGAAGAAGTGGCAGCTTCTACTTTTGCATTCTGGGGAACTCTGAACTACCATGGATGAATCCTGTCTCTCCTGCTAGAGAGACTACCTGAAGACAGAGAGGATGGGAAATGATGTGGAGGAAAAGCAAGAAATTCCACTAAACAGCAAGACCTGAGGTCCGGATATACAATCCCAATCAAGTCCCAAGCAAGGATTTTAGAAAAAGTACTTTATTTGAAAAGGGGAGTCTAGGAAGCATAGTCAGGGGAATAAGGAAGTAGAAAAAGGAAGGGAAGAAATCTGTAAAGGGTGCTTTACTGAACAGATTTCATTGAAGGCAAGTAAAATACAATTCCTCTCATAGGTCAGGGAAACAGCGTAGAACAATACCTCACTGTTACCCCGTCCAAGAGCAGAAAGGTGTTCTGCATCCACCAAATCACCACACATCATTGGTGAAGGGCTGCTCCTGGAGTCACTAACCCTCTGACACTTTCACCTTGCCCTAACAAGGGCCAAGTGTGCCTCCATACCAGAACTCCATGAGCAGGCAGTCACAGGTATTTAAGGAAAACAGTCTTTCCAGGATTAGTAGGTGAGTGCTGATTAAATATCACAGAGCTCTGAGCAGGCTGTCTTCACTGTGAAACACAAACTTCATGTGACATGTGGCATGTGACAATGTTTATTTGGCCTATTATCCCATCTGTAGCCTAGCTCCCAGCACATACAGCTGAAAACATGCTGAAAATGTGAATATTAACAGTTAAATTTGACTTTTCTAAAAAGGGTATGTGTTATATTCAATGGGCTTGGTAAATATTAGATACTAGAACTCATTGGGATAAAATTGAAAATGTTGATTCTGTTCCAAAAAAAAAAGCCAACCAAGATCCCCTTGTCCTACCAGAACTACAAATTTTGTGCTCGTTTTCACAAAGCTGGTGCTTGGCTGTTTTATATAATATTAAGGCACGATTTTAGTTACTTGGATAGAGAAAAGTTCTAGAAGAGTCTCTAAGACGGCTAGAATATCTGTTGTACTATTCTTCCTTTGCCAACATTCTGGTAAACCCATGAATAATATGTCTCAGTACTTGAACTACTTGAAATGGAAATGGCAGAAATTTAAGACCAACATTTCCTGGTCTTTAATTCAAAGCTTTTATAAAGAAACTGTTGGTCAAAAGAGTATCAGATATTTGGAAGAAGAGAAAAGCCCCTCATTCTTGAAAAGTTGTATATTCAAAACCAGAGGGAAGAACGGTAGTTTTCAGGAGAAGCAGATTGACAGCCCCAGAGTTAAACACCTGCAGAATGAAGCTCGGTTCAGTGTGGAGCTATTACGTTTCCTTGTTGTTACATTCAGTGTGTCCATGTTCATTCCATCAGCAGTTGAATAAAAACTGTGTGAGTGTGTATCCTCCTGGAAGAGAGCAAGGGAGTCCATTTGTATCGGGAGACAATTCTTCCCTTACCTCTTTTAACTAGATGAAGAAATGCAAATTCAATGTCAAGCCAATTTTCATGTTAATAATAAGGGGAATAACTTGAAACTTCTTGCTCTAGGCTGGATTGTCTAATATCCAGTCACAGCTGCTAGACTGGCTTTGTCCCACACAACCTGACTTTCACTCCTTAACAGAAAACTTTAATTGTGTTAGTATCTGGCTTTAGTTTAGTAAATGTGCTACATTTAAGGGGACAGAGGAAGGAAGAAAGAAGCGAGAGAGAGAAAGGATCTGAGATCAGGACATAGGGCAGATGGCAGTTGCCTTAGTGGTGTCCACCCCTTACTTGCCTTTCAGGAGAAATACAGTGAATAAAATGGCCAAAGACCATTTTCTCACAGGGCAGAAGGAAAATGAGTAAAGGCTCTGGATAATCCACAAACTGAGGACCTGAGTTACTAGTACTTTCAGGAGTTATAGAGAATACCTCAGAACTCAATTCATTTCTTATTGCGAAGTGGTATATTTTTAAGAATGATGGGACAAAAAATCCTAAGGATCTGTTGTATTCATCTGTGTCAAAAACTACCCCAGTAACTTCTCCCTCCATATCCTAAATTAATCAGGATGCTCTCAAGGATGTGTCCCATAAATCTCTCCAGAGACTTCTTCAGACATTTCTAGTTTTTTTGTTTCTCAAGCGGAAAGACAGCAGAGCATAAAACTACCATGCGTTATTCTTTTCTGTTATTTTAATGGAGATGGCTCTTTACTGGTGGCTCAGGGCGGTACCTTTCCCAGAGCAAACGCTGTAGAAGTACAAGCAGCTCACATTACAGTGGTTCTCCTTTATCCATGGTTTCCCTTTCTGGTGTTTTGGTTACCTGAAGTCTACTACTGTCAGAAAATATTAAGTGGAAAATTTCAGAAATAAAGAATTCCTCAGTTTCAAATTGGATGCTCTTCTGAGTAGCATGATGAGATCTCTCATCTTCCCACTCCATTCTGCCCAGTTTGTGAATCACCCCTTTGTCCAGCGTAGCCACACTGTATATACTACCCACTCATTCTTGTTATCGGAGCAACCGTTGCAGAATCTCAGTGTTTGTGTTCAAGTAACCTTTATTTTAATTAATAATACTTTACTAATAATAACTGAATTATTAGTTACTGTTACTCTCCACTATGCCTAATTTATAAATTCGGCTTTCTCATAGGTAAGGGTCTTAGTCTGTTTGTGTTGCTATAAAACATGAACCAAAGCTGGGTAATATATGAAGAAAAGAAGTTTATTTGGTTCACAGTTTTGCAGGCTTTACAAGAAGCATGCACCAACATCTACTTCTGGTGAGGGCCTCAGGAAGCTTCCACTCATAATGGAAAGAGAAGGGGAGCAAGCATCACATGGCGAGAGAGGAAAGAAGAAGGAGAGGGGAGGGAGGTGCCAGACTCTTTTTAACATTCAGTTCTCACAGGAACTAATCAAGCAAGAACTCACTCATTACCTGCAAGACAGCAATAAGTCATTCATGACAGAGCCACCCCCATGACCCAAATACCTCCCATCAGGCCCCACCTCCAACACTGGAGGTCATATTTCAACATGAAATTTGGAGGGGGTGAAAATCCAAAATGTATCAGTATGTGTAGGAAAAAACATAGTGTATACAGGATTTGGTTCCATCCATGGTCTCACGCATCCACTAAGAGTCTTAGGATGTATCCACTGAGTTTAAGTAGGGACTATTTTACTAGTGCTGCTGCTACTACTGCTCCTACTATGATGGCTACTACCACAACTACTGTAAAAAATTATCCGAGTGTGTTATAGAACTTGAGGCAAGAGTCACTTAGGTCAGCATGCTTTATATCCCTGCTAAAAATGCCCTTTCTCCAAATGCTGCAGGGTCTACCACGTACAAGATAATCACTAGAAAAGTGAAAGCACAGTTTAAATGTCAGCTTCAGTCCAGTTTTCTTTAGTGGCCACCTGCAACAGAATCATCTGAGGTACTTCTTAAAAAGGCAACTTACTGGGAACTATGTTAGACTGACTTCATCAGAATCCAGAATGGGGCTTATGAATCTTTCATTTAAACGAATTTTCCAGATATTTCTTGTTGAGTAGAAAATTTGAAAACTTCTGCTGGTCTTTTCTGGAAAAGTTACACATCAGGTTTTGACCTACTTTGATGGAACTTGTGGCAGAATGTTCATACACCAGAAACGGTCAAACATTTCTCCAAATGTTTTTAAATTTTAGAAAATATTATTAAAATTATTATGATTATTATTTTATATGGAGTCTTGCTCTGTTTCCCAAGCTGGAGTTCAGTGGCACGATCTCGGCTCACTGCAACTTCTGCCTCCTGAGTTCAAGCCATTCTCCTGCCTCAGCCTCCTGAGTAGCTGGGATTACAGGCATGGGCCACCACGCCCTGCTAATTTTTGTATTTTAATTTTTGTAGTTTTAGTAGAGACGGGGTTCACCATGTTGGTCAGGCTGGTCTCAAGCTCATGACCTAGTGATCCGCCCACCTCGGCCTCTGAAAGTGCTGGGATTATAGGCGTGAGCCACCGCGCCTGTCCTAAAAATTATTTTAAGATAATTATATGTGTATTTAGAAACTGTTAAATATCTTTAAAAATCTAGTAATCACAAGATGCAACGTAACTCATAATTGCAAATATTTACCAAAAGGTTTGTATTAGTCCATATTCATACTGCTATAAAAAACTGCCCAAGACTGAATAATTTTAAAGGAAAGAGGTTTAACTGACTTACAGTTCAGCATGGCTAGGGAGGCCTCAGGAAACCTGCAATCACGGCAGAAGGTGAAGGGAAAGCAAGGCGTCTTCTCACATCTTCTTCACAAGGTGGCAGTAACAGGTGCCCAGTGAAGAGGAAAGAGCCCCTTATAAAACCGTCAGCCTTCGCGAGAGCGCATCCACTACCACGGGAACACCTCGCGAGAGCGCAGCCACTACCACCGCGGGAACACCTCGCGAGAGCGCGGCCACTACCGTGGGAACACTTCGCGAGGGCGCGGCCACTACCACCGCGGGAACACCTCGCGAGAGCGCGGCCACTACCGCGAGAACAGCCCGGGAAACCACCTCCGTGATTCAGTGAGCTCCCACCAGGCCTCTGCCTTGACACATGGGGATTGTGGAGTGACGGACTCTATGATTCAAGATGAGATTTGAGTGGGAACACAAAGCCTAACCGTATCAAGGCTTATCTGCATTTTTTCACTGAACTGGGATTATAATAATCCTATAGTTGTTTTTACCCCTTTTTTACTCAAAATATATGGTAAATATTTACAGTGTTACTAAAAATTTTCCCACACACACAACATTTCTAAAGGTTTTATGCCATTTCCTCAAAATTATATGCAGGCATTTAATAAACACCATGGTTAGATAGGCTTTTTTGTTTTTTCCCTGAGGTTTTTTGGAAATATGAAACATGCAGAATCAACATTCTTTATTACATCCTTTTACTTTTGAAAACCATGAAAATATCATTATATACTCTTTACAATTCCATGTTACAATCACAGACTTCAGTTTACTAGCAAAAGAAGGGAAATATATTTTCTAAGTAGTTAATCCATAGAATAAACGTATTTATTACATAGTCCAAATAGATTATATAAGTCATATTTCAAAATTAACTTTCTGAAAAGTATAATTGTACAGGGAAGTGTGCATGAACCATCAAATAGAAGAAACTCCAAATTGTCGACATATAATGGAAAGTGTATTTTCTAATGTCAAATGGTATCGTCACTTGAGATGGAAAACAAGCACAGAGAAATGAAGCTATAGCAAAACTAGGGAAGGAAAAAAAGCTGAGGAACTTAGTAATATTTTAGTAGATATTCTTTTTTGTTTAAAGCCAAGGCAGCTTCAAAATATTCTCCTTTATGTGATAAAAATGATTTTCCAAGCTGAAGGGGTTTTGAAACAGTCTTTCAAGATGAGCCACTTTCCAGAAAATTATCTTGTGCACTAATATGGAGGGCAGCAAATTTAAACTCATATGAATAGTCAATGTAAATATGCACACTGAGTTTGTCTTGAGAGAGCCGCTCTCTGTACTTCGAATGCAGAGATCTGATATATCTTGCAATTGATAATGAGTTTTAATACAAGGAAATGACCAAAACATCCGCAGTGTGCTCCTGGTTTCCTGAGAGAAAAAGATATATCTGAGATAATGAGCAGCAAGGCCAGTTCACCAAGGGCAAAATCCCTACTTTTGTCCTTCCTGGTTAAGGGCTTCTGTGATACCCCAATGAGGAGAGACTGCTGATTGACAGCAGGTTGTTATCTACCCACAATTTTATAATTTGCTTAATCTATTTATGATCTCTGTAACTCTTACTAAACAGTTCCATGGATATTCCTTTCATAGCCATTATAAAATGTAGGCTCCAAGAATCCTTCCAAACATTTTTCAGAAGTACATAAAATTGTTGGACCCAACTAAGACTTGCTTCTAGCTAAGTTTTATTAAACGCTTACTCTGAACCAGACTTTACATTTGTTAATCCATATATTTCTCACAATAATGCTAAAAGGTAAACCTAATTATCCCCCATTTTGCAGATGAGAGCTCAACTCCAGGGTAAAGTACCCACGGCTGTGCTAGTAAGAAGTGGTGGGATCACTAGTGAAAGGCAAGTCTCAATCACTGTGTCCCTATTCCTTATGAACAAGCTGGACCCTAGAAGAAACATCAGCTTTGAGACACTACATTTCATACAAAGGATACATTCTTACCAAAGCAATTTATAAATTGTAAAGAACAATGGAAATACAAATTTCAGTTAAAGTCAATTTTTGAATGATTTTTTTCATTCACAAATAATAAAGAGGAATATTTTGACTTTTTCATTCATGTAATGAACAAGGTTCTCAAAAACATATGGAAATGTCCCCTTAGTAGAAAAAGTGTTTTGATTTTACCAAATATATGTATTTAAAACTATGTATAAATGATATACAGTACATGTTGTACTGTTATGTATTTTTTATAAATTATATCCAACAATGAAAATTAAAAAGGATGCAGTGTATGAGCCAAGTTGAACTTTTCTCTCTCTCTCTCCCTCATTTTACAGGGAGACTAGACCATTTTACATACTCCACTGTGTAGAACACTAGAATCGATTTTTAGCATTCACAATATACTTTCTAATGGGAAAAAGATGCTAATCATGGGTGAATGTAAAGAAAAAATTCATGCCTGAGATTTGCTACCCTACATGCTGGGGTGGGGGTAGGTCTCTAAATTTATATATTTCATAAGAGTTCTCTTAACCAGACTCGATTTAACTGGGGTTTGCAGGATTTCCTAGAGCTGCTGAATGTGCATGCTTGATTGGCAACTCTCTAGCTACAGTTCCTGCAGTTAGAATTGTATACATATCAAAAATCAGTCGTTTGTTCCCCTCAAAACAGTGTTTAAGTGTTTTGCATTATCTATGATATAGTCTTTAGATTTTACTTCTGCATCAGTGAAACTAAATTAGGGAGCACCAAATAGGGCATTTACATTGAAGAGAGTCTTTAAATACTGGTTCAGCATCATTAGGTTGCTCATAAAGGAATCACAAATAAACATTTTAGAGAGGCTGAGTTTATTGCATATATTGGATATTTACAACATAGTAAATATTCCACCTGCTTATATTTGCTGCAAATATAGAGATGGAAAAATGTTTTTGACCCTGGAATAAAGAAGCAATAAACAGCTTTACACTACATTAAGTACAAAAGTGAAGTTAAGGAGTCTGATAATTGGAAAAGTCATTTATTGAAATAATCTTCATCAAGAACATTGTTTCTATTGTAATACCAGATAATATAAATACCCAACACATCAGATGTTTGGAAAAGGGGTAGGTAGGTCTCTTTACAAGTGTTCTTAGCCCTGGGGTTTTAAGTTTTTCAATGCTGATAAAAGTAGAAGACTGGATAACCAAGCAAAAATGGGTTCTGGAAGAAAGAATTGCCTAAGAATATAGGTGTTTACAATAAACTCTAAGTGAACAATTAAAAGAGTGAGAAATTTCAGGAAATTGTGATGTTTAAGATAATTCTCACCTTTAATAAAGTTTTATAGCTAATTGAGATTTTAACTTTCATAACTAATTTTCAGTCATAAAATTTATCTCCTCTTTTAATCAAAACTTATTTTTTTCTTAACATGGTTTCTGAAATTTTTAAAGTAAAAGATTTTTAAATCTGGCAGAAAAAGATGATGAAAATTTTAATTTATTCTATTATGTGTGAAAAGGTGGGAGTCCTGCTATGTTTCCCAGGCTAGTCTCGAACTCCTGCACTCAATTGATGATCCACCCGTATCCTCTCCAGTAGCTGGGATTACAGGCACATGCCACTGCACCCTGCTCATGAAAATTCTAAACAGTTGGCTTTGTGATGAAGTTACATGACTTTAAATATTACTGACATTTGTTGAAAGTATTTCTTGCATTCAATGTTGAGTTATTCTGTTAATGAAGACATACAAAGAAGATGAAACACTAAAAAAATTTGCAAATTTCAAATGCTTGCATTTGAAATATTTTTTTTATTTTCAGTGCTTTAAAAAATATTTTGACATGTTCAAAAACTGTGTGAATGCATTTTTATTAGAGATAGGTTTAAAAAATTGTAATATATCTGTGATATGATTCATAATAAGCCAGGTTGTCCTGTGGTAGCATACAACCACAAGATTTGAGTAGCTTTGGATCACAAAGGTTAATTTACCTCTCATTTAATGTCTACAATGGCCACAGATACCTTTCTAGGGAAGTTGTTCTCCATGTTGCCATTCGGGGTTCCAGGCCTCTTTAGTAGGTCGTATAACAGGATGAAACACTAGGGAAGTAACACAAAGTTCTTCACTGCTTTCATCTGAAGGCGACACATGTTACTTGTCATACAGCTGATCAGATCTGTCACGTGGCTAGTCACGTGGACTCTTCCAGTTGCAAGACAGGATGAGAATGAGGTCTCTTTGTACTCATAAGTGATAAATAACTGATTATTGGTAAATACTAGCAATGTCTACTTACATGAACACAAACAGCATTATTTGTTCCTGTTTTTGTAGTGGTTAGACAGTAGCATAACCCTTCTTTGGATTCTTAATGCCACTTATCTAGACAAGTTGGAAAATGTATTTTGATTGCTCTTTTCCTAGGAAATCTTATCATAGCTGTTCAATCATTAATTTCTAATAATATTCCATATTTGCCATCTGTGAAATTAATTACTATAGAAGATTTCATCAAACCATGACCTAAGGTGTTGTTCTTTGAATTATTTAAAATTTTGCTGGGCAAAAGCAATGCTGTTTCTCTTCTATCAGCTGCCCCAGGTGAATGGGGGACAATGATGTGACCTCCTACTCTGCAAAGAATTTCTATTTCCATTAAGCACTTTGAGGCTAGGGAAAGACATTTTATAAATCATTAAATTATTGTAATGCCATAGGCATTTGGGTCTCTAAATTGTTAGATTCAATCCCTATTTCACTGAAGTCAAAATAATAATGTTGGAGAGAGGTGTAAGCATGTATGAGTGAGCAAATTCTTTCCTATGGATCATAGGGTGTGAAAATGAGTAGAGGGAAGATGAGCAAAGGATTTCTTAACAAACTGGAAAAAGCTCCTCTTAGCTGCAAGAAGGTTGTAATATGATCAAGAAAGAGGAGGACCTGTTTGCAATTTTTCCTTGAAAACTCATATCTACCAATTATTTATCTTTCTTTATGTTAGATTTATGTTGATAAGGTTAGTTAAAGACCAAAGTTGTTTCTGGTTTGTGTGTGTGTGTGTGTGTGTGTGTGTGTGTGACTGAATTCTAATGTATCTGAGAATATAAATCAAAACTTGCAAAGGTTGGTCTTTCTAAATATTCCCCTCAACCCCTAATTCTTTGTTGATAGAATATTTTATTGTTATACTATTAAACCTACGAAATATTTGTATTACTTTGATTTTCTCTTCCAGCTTATTTTTAAAATATCGTAAATTCAAATAAACCTTTTGAGTTGGTAATGTGACCTGCCAAACATGTCATGGGCATGCAATTAGTCACCTTTGAATTTTAAAAAACAGCTTACCCTAATTATCCCTAAAAAATGTATCTGTGTTTTGTAATATATCATTTAGTAGTTACTATTTGGTATTTGGTAGGAAATAGCTCCCCAATTAAACCTTGATTCCTGAACAGAATGAATGTATGAATTGACTCTACTACAGATAAAGAAAATAAGGCTTAGAGAAATAACGACATTTATGTGGAGTTGCAGAGCCCAAAAAGTGCATGAGTACCTGTCTGTTGTCGCCTGGGCCATGCTCATTTCTATGCAATTTATACATGGTTGTTTCTCCAAGACACTAAAATTGATGCAGAAGAGATTGTCTTTCAGCAAATTTGGTTAATATTATTCATCTATTAATTATCTCACCCGTTCATTCATTTACTTAAGAAACCTTTTGTGAGTACTTATTGGAAATCAAATTCTGGGAATCCAGAACTGTCCATTTTATTACTGCTATCAAAAGCATACACCATAACAGAGCTGTTTAAAAAAGTTTGAAGTGCTAACTGAAAAGTGGAAAGAAATAGGAATAATTTGTTAGTTTTGCAAAAGTTATTGGGTCAAAACTTACTTTAAGCAAGAGAAGAGTAATTTTACTTTGTAAAATTGGAAAGGAGTTGAAGTTGACGTTTGCCAAAGAAAGCATCATTAGCATAGATGGAAGTGTGCGTGATGAAAACATGTAGGAAATCCAGGCATCTGTTCAACCTCAACTGATTGTAACTCTGTGAGATTAAAATAAGGTTGGAGATCAGGAGAGCACAGTGGTTAGAACGTTGGGGTAAGATCAGATTGAACACTAATTTCATCCTTTACTGACTGCTGAATTTGCACAACTATTTAACTTCCCTAAGTTCCAATTTCTTCATTGTAAAATGGTGTTATCTTTCCCATCAAGTGTATTCAATGTGAGGAATTAATTAAATGTAATTATACAGAATTTAGCCCAGTGCCTGACTCACAGAAAGCACATATTAAGTAATTTTTTAAAAGATTGAAAAAGCCTTTTATCACTATGACAAGAGATCAACAATTTAGGAATATACATAGAATGTGTAAATACCATTGCTATATGTTATATGTATATAAATAAATACAGAAACAGTACATATTTATTTGTTTAAGGAATTTATTAAACAGGCAAAAATTATTCAACGTTCTAGAAAACAACCTTGATGTAACCTTATCTTCACACACCTACTTAAAAAATAAATAGAATGTACTCAAAAGAATATTCCTTTGGTAGGATATTGCTGATTGGTATGAAAAGGAAAAAAATTGTGGTCCAACTAGGTAAAATAAAGTTAAAATGTTTTCTTTACTAAATGACATATTGCAGTGTTTAAGAAAAACATAAAGTATACAGTGCTTCACAAGTTTATTTCACCATGGAATGTTTTCATTGTAGGATATTTCATGTCATTTTGTTGCCTAATACTTTGGAAAATTATGTCTTAGACATTTAGTGCTATCCAGCTTCGTTACTTTCAAAAAATTGAACTAGAATTAGTTTGGCACTGACCTAGACTTCATAAATGTTTCATTTTATCCAATGAATGTATAGCATTTGACAGCACCAAAATTAAACCACCATAGAAAAGAGAAATACTTCATTCTCATTATTTGTTTTATAATTGTTTCTTTTTCATATGGTGTCAGTGTTATCCATTCAATTAAATTTATAATTTTCATGCTCTTCTTTATTTTGAATCTTCACTTAGAAAAAATAAAAAGAATAAAATAATAAAATGCATTTTTATTGGTTCTCATTCCAATTTCTGAAACAATATATAGTTAGCAATTTAAAAATTAATTATCCTCCATATATTTGCCTATTGATTTACTCATTCCAAAATTTAGAAATTAGACAAAGTTTTTCTTTCCTCTACAGTAATCCTAGTAAATGTTATGCATTACTGTAATCCTATAAGGAGATTTAAAATTCCCATACTTTTTTTGACCAGTTCTACTTTTCATGCACATTCCTTTCAGCGGAAGGGAAAAATAAAGAAAGAAAACACATGGTAAGCACATAGACAGGAATGATCTCATTCTAATATGCCAGTGTCCACATTGACTCATAAGTTCATTAAATAAATGAATATTAGTGTTTATTTGTCTGCACGTCATGTCTGGCTGTGGTGTACATTATACCAATTCTATTTTGGATTGATTGCTGACAGAGAAATCATTCATTATGCATGTGAGGAATGAAGTCCCAGAGACGTAATTTTTTCAGCTTGACTCTGTGAATATACAAAAAGGCTGGAGTCTCTTTGTGCTGGAAATAAGACAATGCATGTCTCATTGGCATGCTTAAACTACATACAAGTTATAAGCATATGTAGTATATTGATAGTTATCAATGCCTCCTTTGAGGGTTAGTTATGAGAAAATGTGATATTCAGTAAATGGACTAGTACTTAACAGTAGGTGTTCCAGTCTTGCCAACTGCAGTGCCATAATTTGTTCACTATTAATCTGTTGCTGGATAAATGTTGCAACTGCAAAGATACAACTCCCATTACACTAGGAGAAGTTATATAGTTACACTGATTTTGATAAATTCAGGTAGAAATGTAATGATATTCTATGGTTTTGGTCATTTTTTATTGTTCTAATTATATCATCAATCATAGTTCATTCCAGTTGTGTATGTTATTGAATTATAACCACTGTTCTAAAACTCAGATTTCTCAAACTGACTAATGCAATTAATTAATAAATTGAGGGAACAAGGCAGCCAAGATGAGATCAAAGTACCAGAAGGTGCTTTACTTCGGTGACTCAGACCTGGGAGCAGGTTTCCGGAGCCTGTGTCTTTAAGATAGTGGTCGGATTCCACAGTTGCCCGTTGGCATATGAATCACATGATGGAGTGATACTAAATCCATCAAGTAAGGTGCCTTTACATACTGCTTTTAAAAGTTTGTCAGCAGAAATTACAACCCCATCAATACATGCAAACTCACATCTAATAAATTCTGCATGTTTAAAAGTTAAAAAAAAAAAGGTTTGTCATTTGGCTGAGCTTTCACATAATCTTGACCAATCTGAATATCCTTCATTTCAGTCCATTTTCATGCTGCTCGTAAAGACATACCCAAGACTGGGAAGAAAAAGAGATTTAATTGGACTTACAGTTCCACATGGCTGGGGAGGCCTCAAAATCATAGAGGGAGGCAAAAAGAGCTTCATACTTGGTGGCAGCAAGAGAAAATGAGAGAAGCAAAGGCGGAAACCTGTGATAAACCCATCAGCTCTCATGAGACTTATTCACTACCACAAGAATAGCAGGGGGAAGACTGGCCCCCGTGCTCAAATTACCTCCTTGTGGGTTCCTCCCATAACATGTGGGAATTCTGGGAGATACAATTCAAGATGAGATTTGGTGGAGACACAGCGAAACCATATCATTCCGCCCCTGGCCCATCCAAATCTCATGTCTTCATATTTCAAAACCAACCATGCCTTCCCAGTAGTCCCCCAAAGTCTTAACTAATTTCACCATTAACTCAAAAGTCCACAGTCCAAAGTCTCATCTGAGACAAGTCAAGTCCCTTCTGCTTATGAGCCTGTAAAATCAGAAGCAAGCAAGTTACTTACTAGATACGATGGAGGTACGGATATGGGGTAAATACAGCCATTCCAAATGGGATAAATTGGCCAAAACAAAGGTGCTACAAGGCCCATGCAATTCCGAAATCCAGCGGGGCAGTCAAACTTTAAAGCTCCAAAATGATCTCTTTTGACTCCAGGTCTCACATCGAGGTTATGCTAATGCAAGAGGTGGGTGCCAATGGTCTTAGGCAGCTCTGCCCCTGTGGCTTTGCAGGGTGCAGCTTTCCTGGACTGACATCAAGTGTCTGCAGCTTTTCCAGGTGCACGGTGCAAGCTGTCAGTGGATCTGCCATTCTGGGGTCTGGAGGATGATGGCCCTCTTCTCACAGCTCCACTAGGCAGTGCCTCACTAGAGACTGTGTGGGGGCTCAACCCCACACTGCCCTTCCACACTGCCCTAGCAGAGGTTCTCCATGAGGTCCCTGACCCTGCAGGGAACTTTTGCCTGAGCATCCAGGCATTTCCATACATCTTCTGAAATCTAGGCAGAGGAAGTTACCAAATCTCAATTGTTGACTTCTGTGCACCTGCAGGCTCAACATCACATGGAAGCTGCCAAGGCTTGGGACTTCCACACTCTGCAGCCACAGCCCAAGCTATATATTGGCCCCTTTCAGCCATGGCTGGGGTGACTGAGACACAGGGTACCAAGTCCCTCAGCTGCATACAGCTCGGGAACCCTGGACCTGGCCCAGGAAATCACTTTTTCTTCCTGAGCCTCCAGGCCTGTGATGGGAGGGGCTTCTGTCAACATCTCTGACATGACCTGGAGATATTTTCACCATGGTCTTGGGGATTCACATTAGGCTCCTTGCTACTTATGCAAATTTCTGCAGCCAGCTTGAATTTCTTGGCAGAAGATGAGTTTTTCTTTTCTATCGAATAGTCAGGTCGCATGTTTTCCAAACTTTTGTGCTTACTTTCCTTATAAAACTGAATGCCTTTAACAGCACCCAAGTTGCCTTTTGAATGCTTTGCTGCTTAGAAATTTCTCCGCCAGATACCCTAAATAATCTGTCTCAAGTTCAAAGTTCCACAAATCTCTAGGGCAGGGGCAAAATGCCACCAGTCTCTTTGCTAAAACATAACAAGAGTTACCTTTACTCCAGCTCCCAACAAGTTCCTCGCCTCCATCTGAGACAGCCTCAGACTGGACCTTATTGTCCGTGTCACTATCAGCATTTTGGGCAAAGCCATTCATCATGTCTCTAGGAAGTTCAAAACGTTCCCACATTTTCCTGTCTTCTTCTAAGCCCTGCAAACTGTTCCAACCTCTGCCTGTTACCCAGTTCCAAAGTTGCTTCCACATTTTTTGGGTATCTTCTCAGCAAGACCCCACTCTACTGGTACCAATTTACTGTATTATTCTGTTTTCACACTGCTGATAAAGACAAACCCAAGACTGAGAAGAAAAAGAGGTTTAATTGGACTTACAGTTCCACATGGCTGGGTGGCCTCAGAATCATGGTAGGAGGCAAAAGGCACTTCTTACATGGCAGTGGCAAGAGAAAATGAGGAAGAAGCAAAAGTGGAAACCCTTGATAAACCCATCAGATCTCATGAGACTTGTTCACTATCATGAGAAAAGCACAGGAAAGACCAGCCCCCATGATTCAATTACCTCCCCTGGGTCCCTCTCACAACATGTGGGAATTCTGGGAGACACAGTTCAAGTTTAGATTTGGTGGAGACACAGCCAAACCGTATCAGGCTTCTTCAAATAGCGCTGGTGCTGTATACACCATCTGTGAGATGAATACAATGTACCCTGTGTTGGAGCTCAAAATGTATAAATATTCCTGAATTTATATCTGGCTTTGTTATTTTATACATGCATTAAAACACTTTCCTTTTGGCTTACTCCTCTTCGTTTGCTTGTGAGTTTGGTTTGGGACACTTTTTTTCAGATATACTTGGTTATGATATAATATGGAGACTAGAGATAAAAAAAATACACCTCTCAATGCAATGTGGGTAAAATTTGACTTATTTTCCATATCCTAGTGATTTATACATATATATATATACACACACACACAAATATATATAGAGAGAGAGAGAGAAATGTAGATGCAGATGCAGACTTATAAAATTTCAGCAGTGTAATATTCATTAGAAAGATGATAGCAAAAAGAAATTATTAAAGTACATCTACCAGCTGGGCGCAGTGGCTCACGCCTGTAATCCCAGCACTTTGGGAGGCCGAGGCGGGCGGATCACGAGGTCAGGAGATCGAGACTGTCCTGGCTAACATGGTGAAACCCCGTCTAGACTGAAAATACAAAAAAATGAGCCGGGCGTGGTGGCGGCGCCTGTGGTCCCAGCTCCTCGGGAGGCTGAGGCAGGAGAATGGCGGGAACCCGGGGGGCGGAGCTTGCAGTGAACCAAGATGGCGCCGCTCACTCCAGCCTGGGCCACAGAGTGAGAGTCTGTCTCAAAAAAAAAAAAAAAAAGTACATCTACCTGTAAAATCTATATTTCTTTCTATTCACGTATCAAAGAATTATTTCAAAGTACCTAATTTATATGAAACCCTTTGGAGGCTGTAGTATAGTTGCTTACATCTTTTTCCTTTAGGTGTTATGGTAACTACTATAGACTTTATTCAGCCCCAATGTTCATATCGCATTGCATGGTATAACAAATAGCTACTAGTACTACATGGCATTGTTACTAAATGCCATTGGTATGAAGTCATGAATTGGTCCTAAATTTTCTGTAAAAGTTCTTTAATGTAATAAGACATATATTCTATTGATCTTTAAGAGCAGCTACAAATTGTCACATTATTGGAATTCATCTTGTGGTTAATAAATAAAAGATAATGAATAAAAGGTAATAAAAACATCATCATATTCCCACCACATAGTTTTATTTTGAAGGCCTTTTTATCACTCATTGCTGTAAAAGTATCATTTAAGTTCAGTTTCCTCATCTATACTATGGCAAAAATAATAACTTCTCCAAATATGTGGTTTAACAAATGAACAAATAAAAAAGAAGAAAGCATGTCAAGCCATTTTGTCACCCAAAGAGAAGTATATGCATGTAAGAATATTACTATAAAAAGAAGAAAGCTTAGAAAAGATATCTTTATTTTTTTCTTAACACAAAGAAAAATGTTCTCTAATTATCCTCCATTTCTGGGGCCTTATGTTTATGCTTATTTTTTCTTATGACGGTGTTTTATAAAGAGTATTTACATTTATTTAAGAAAAACTGAGCACAAAGTTGCACTTTGTGGCAATAATATATGGATAATTTACCCCAATATTTAACTTACCAAAACTTAGCAGTAAAAAAAAAAAAAACAGGAAACCTGAAAAAACCCATAAATAGCGAAATATTAGAAAACCTATCAAGGCAAGTCGTTATATTAACATATTCAAAAGAAAAAGAAACATGATCATTTCAAAATAACAGGAAACCTATACGTGTGCAGAAAATATTCTTTGTAAATGGAGGCTGGACATAGTGACTCACTTTGAACGGATAGAATATAGACAAGTGGTGCTTTGTGACTGCTAAGGGTAAGTCATAAAATGAAGGACTTTCTTCTGGCTCTCTTGCTCTCTTGGTTGCATACAGTGGGACCAACCAGCTGACATGTTGTAAGGACATTCAAGCAACCATGAGAAAATTACCTACTGGATAGGAATTGAGGCTCTTCACCAAAAGTGAACAACTTGCCTGCCATGTGAGTGAGCCAGGTTGAAAGCAAATCCTCTGGTCCAATTAAGCCTGCAGATGACAACAGCTCCAGCCAGTTTCTTGACTTCGTAAGAGACTCTGAGCTAAAACTGCACAGCTAATCCACTGCAGAGTTTCTGACCTGCCCAATATGTGAGAGAGAATACATGCTTACTGTTGTTTTAAATCATTAAATCCTGGAGTAATCTGTGATGCAACTGTAGATATCTAAGAAAAATACCAAGACATGTTAAGTCCTAGTGATTAAGACTATGATAGCTGTCGATTAATAAATAAATAGAACTATGGAAAAGAATAGACAATACAGACATAAAGCCATGCATCAATAAAATCTTAAAGTATGTCAGAGTACCACTGTATTAGGCCATTCTTGCATTGCTATAAAGAAATACCTGAGACTGGGTAATTTATCAAGAAAAGAGGTTTCATTGGCTCACAGTTATGCCGGCTTTAGAAGAAGCATGATGTTGGCATCTTCGCGGCTTTAGGGAGGTCTCAGGAAACTTACAATCATGGCAGAAGGTAGGGGAGCAGGTATGTCACATGGCCTGAGTGGAGCAAGGTTGGGGGTGTCGGGGAGGTGTCACATACTTTTAAACAGTCAGATCTCACAAGATCTCACTATCATGAAGACAGCACCAAAACATGAGGGATCCTCCCCTATGATCCGAACATCTCCCAGCAGGCTCTACCTCCAGCACTGGGGTTAGAACTCAATGCGAGATTTAGGCAGGGACAAATATCTAGTCTATATCAACCACTATTATAGTACAATAATAAGAGTATTAGGAAAATTATGATGAAAATATGGAGAAAATTACTGTAATACAATGCTAAAAAATAATATCTATGTGGCTTAAAGATTTAAAGGTAAAAAATGAAGCTTTAAAACTTTAGAAAGGCCGGGCGCGGTGGCTCAAGCCTGTAATCCCAGCACTTTGGGAGGCCGAGACGGGTGGATCACGAGGTCAGGAGATCGAGACCATCCTGGCTAACATGGTGAAACCCCGTCTCTACTAAAAATACAAAAAACTAGCCGGGCGAGGTGGCGGCGCCTGTGGTCTCAGCTCCTCGGGAGGCTGAGGCAGGAGAATGGCGGGAACCCGGGGGGCGGAGCTTGCAGGGAGCTGAGATCCGGCCACTGCACTCCAGCCCGGGCGACAGAGCGAGACTCCGTCTCAAAAAAAAAAAAAACTTTAGAAAAAGGCAACAAAATGTCTTTATGACTTTGGGATAAAGAGAAATTCTTAAGAAAGATGATATTTCTAAAAGTGTTATTTAATTGAGCTTCATCTGCAAATATTTCAGAACAATTTCTTTACAATTTCTTCAAAGCTCTTGGTAAGCAATGAAATTTATCACCTATACTTTGAAAAACAATGTAGACCTAAGTAAATGAAAATTTTTAAAGTAAATAAATTAATATTGTTGCCCCAAATCCTAAGTCCATCCATTTTAAATATTTTTTCTTTTTGTGCCCTGTGGCACATTTGTGCCATCCTTAGTTGTTTAGAAGCCTTTTTTATTTAAAAGTAACAAGAGCAAGAATAAGAACAAAAACTTTAAAGTAAGCATAAAAGGACCAGATTAAGTCCCTTCAGGTTTTTCATTTCTTTATCTAATCCTCTTTCCTCTTCCATCCCCACCAACAACCTCAATCACATCTAAACTCCTGAGTACACACATCATATCTGCCATTTTTTGTGTCTATATGTGACTCAAATAGCTCTTTTTTGCTTTTCTCAGCTTGGCTGAATCCACTTGGAATTTTCAAAAGTGATTTTATCAAAGAATATTGGAGAAATAAGTAGATAAGTACAATGCAAAAGCATAATAATAAATATTTGCAAAATGTCGATTTTTCATTCTAACATGATAAAATTTTACATTCAAGTGTAAGCCTTCAGGCTTACTCACCGAGTTCTTTCCCCTCAATTTCTAATTTGAATTTTCACAGTTTAGAGCAGAAACATTCAACCTATTTTTTGATATTTTATATTATAAGAAAACAGTACATATACACATACACATACATGCATGTATATGGACGTGTGTATGACTAAAACAAATTATTCACAAAGTAATGTGCATTACCATCAGGGATGCATTGAGTTTTTTTAATGTTAGTTATTACTTGCTAAATTTATTTGATAATACAGTTATAGATTACAAAGATCAGCAATTTTATTTTAAATAAAAAGAATAAGATATACTATAAAGGGAAACACCAGAGTGCGTCACAGGGAGTAAGAGGAAATATAGTTTGTTTATTTCAGCTGTACTTTATGCATAAATGTATGTAAGTATGTGTGAAAGTATTATGTATTCACACTACGGCGTGATGTAAATTATCTGCGTTACTGTCAGTCATTGTCAGAAAAGTTTGTAAGTCACTGGTTGAATTTTCTTCGAAGAAAGCCCTTTTTCTTCTTTCAATCAGTTTTTGGCAATTCTTTATAGTGCTACCCTTTGTCCCTCTTTGGACAAGTTTTACACTGCCTAGCTTAAGTAAATTGGCTAGTTCATGGTTGTTTACAGCCCTAGCATCCACAGGCCCGGTCTGAACTGTGCACAGGTCCACTGACTTTGCCCATCACCACATCACATGGCTGTACTCCACTTATGACAGCAGGGAAGTGGAGGCTGTGACCAGGAATTTACTTCCATGGGAATAGCATGGCCTATATCCAAGACTACTCCAGCTGGGGAAACAATGAAAGCACCTGAGGCTCAATGGTATAGGCAGGATCAAGTGGTATGGGGTGACCTGTGATTGGGTAGGATACTGCGCACCCCTGGCCACTCAGATATGCCTTCATCCTTTTATGGTATTTGAATTTTCAAGGTACCCTAACTTCTTCCCTAGAAAGAGAAGACAATTTCAACCCTTAAAG
Organism: Rhinopithecus roxellana; assembly: GCF_007565055.1. NCBI lineage: Eukaryota > Metazoa > Chordata > Mammalia > Primates > Cercopithecidae > Rhinopithecus > Rhinopithecus roxellana. The sequence continues at coordinate 806,951 of NC_044549.1, forward strand.
ACAGCGGTCACTTGCATTCTCCTAACAAATCTTAAAAAGTGTTCCCCCCCCCAAAAAAAATAACAATAAATAACAATTAAAATAACAATAATATAAATTTTACCCTTTCTCTAGCGGAAACGAAATAACCAAAGTATAAAAAAACTAACTTTTCTGTGGAAATGAGGGAAAGCTTAGTTTTCAAGAAAATTTAGTTTTCAATAATTTTAGTTTCAAGTTTTCAAGATTAAATGGATATTGTAGTTTAATTAAGGAATGCTGTACACATCACCATATACACAAATCCTTAGGCTTATCAAATCCTTTAGGCCTTTTGAAATATTATTCCTCAGTATCCTATGACTCTCTTAGATAAACCGTTTCTTCCATTCATCTCTATACAATCCCAAGTACTATCTTCTTTACAATCCTTATGAGTGTCTGTAACTTTATTCATTCATTTATTAATTTATTTGTTTCTAGTCTTTTTCAAAAAGAAAATAAACTCATCAAGAGAAGGTATTCTATTGGTTTGATAAACAAGCACATGAATTCCTAATGCCTAGATTAATGTTTGGCACACAGAAAAACTCAAGAAATATTTAGTACATGCATCACAATTTTTATATTTTTGTTGAGGCACAAGAACAAAGTTTATTGAAGATAGAAGACATCTACAGGAACTGGTTTCCCTTTGTATTAGGTTTTATCCAGCTATCTTAAGATATGTTTCTACTGGGAGAGTTAGTTCATGTTAGTCAAAAGTATATGTGAATGTATATACATGTACATGAGTTATGTTAAGTGCATTTCACATTTTATTATTTGACCAATTATAGAAGAAATATTGTAAATATTACAAAATAGTGGGTAATAAAAATAATTTATACTAAAGTTTGAAATCAATTGGGATCTGGGATAAGGCATTTTATACCCGGCCATCCCATAAGCCATTGTATTTTGCTTTAGTGAGATTTTTGATTTATTACTGAAGCACTGGATGATTAATTCAGAAAAATGATGGGTGATAAGAAGAAATTATTTGAAATTTTAAAATTGCAGCAGATCATCCACAGTGGATAATCTACATGTAGATAACTGAGAGTTGGCTGGAGATAGATGTTTCTAATTTTGATGGTGTCTTTGAGAAAATAACACTCCTGATACTCATCGGATTGAAGAACCACTATTTTAATATAATTTCTGCATGCTATCATATTTTTCCAGTCTATTTCACAGGAAAAGTGTCCATTGTTGTAAGATATATTGTTTGAATGGCTTGATGTATTACTGTCACACTGTTAACCTTCAAATATTGTGAAGACCACTGCCTAAGGGAGACTGAGGTCAAGACATTTTAATTACTCTTATTTTGGTACTCAGGCTAAGTGAGGAGCTTTTAGTTTGATAAGCAAAGACAAAACAACACTGGCCCTTTTTTCCTACCATACATTTTCTCCTTTTGCTCTCTGTGCTCCTCACTCTGATACCAGTTAAAATATCCTGGATAAAATATAGATGTGTGTGTGTGTGTGTGTAATATATATATATATATATAATTTAATTGTCTAAAACATATATATCATATATATTTTATGTATAAAATGTACATAATTTTTTAAATTCTTGCAAAGAGTACCTAAATTGCATGCACAATAATGATTCTGAACCATTGAATAGCTCTTAGAACACCAAACTGTATACCTACATGTGATGTCACTCATTTTTAGCTTAGCATGGTAGAAAATTATATTCTGAATAAGCATTTATAATATTAATTCATTTGTTGCCAGGAGGAATTATTAATACCTGGGCTTCATAATTTCTATCATTTTCTTTTATAAGCTAAATTAATCATTAATTCAAGCCTTGGGGTCACCTACATCAATCTTATTGTAAGTGTTTCATGACACTTTCAAAATAAAGTGTTTTGACATTCAGAAAGTACAAGTTTTTAGCAAGATCAAACATACTATTCACTTTTTTATTCAGTAGAAAAATTATATGCAATGTTCTATTTTTTGTTACATGGAAATGTTTTAAAGAGGAAAAATAATATGAATGTATGATGGTGTACAATGAAACACTTGTTGCTCATAAATATTATCATCCGATAATCAATATTTTTATTCATATTCCTTATGATCTTTTCATATAAGCTTCTAGAGACTATTTTCTGGTGACCCATCATTTCCTATTAGAAAGCTCTGGCTAGCTTCCAGCATGTTTCGTTTTGAGAATGTGCGTCTCAGATATATAGGTTATATTATCGCCAACACTGCATTTTGTACATTCAGAACATCAGGGACTGTCTGTGACAACTAATCCTTAGATGTGTAGGACCTTTCTCACTGCTCCATCATCCCCTGAATACATGTGTGAGACCTTTCTCACTGCTCCATCATCCCCTGAATACATGTGTGGGACCTTTCTCACCGCTCCATCATCCCCTGAATAGATGTGTGGGACCTTTCTCACTGCTGCATCATCCCCTGAATAGATGTGTGGGACCTTTCTCACTGCTCCATCATCCCCTGAATAGACGTGTGGGACCTTTCTCACTGCTCCATCATCCCCTGAATACATGTGTGGGACCTTTCTCACTGCTCCATCATCCCCTGAATACATGTGTGGGACCTTTCTCACCGCTCCATCAGCCCTGAATACATGTGTAGGACCTTTCTCACCGCTCCATCATCCCTGAATCGATGTGTGGGACCTTTCTCACTGCTCCATCATCCCCAGAATACATGTGTGGGACCTTTCTCACCGCTCCATCAGCCCTGAATACATGTGTGGGACCTTTCTCACCGCTCCATCATCCCCTGAATACATGTGTGGGACCATTCTCACCGCTCCATCATCCCCTGAATACATGTGTGGGACCTTTCTCACTGCTCCATCATCCCCTGAATACATGTGTGGGACCTTTCTCACCGCTCCATCAGCCCTGAATACATGTGTAGGACCTTTCTCACCGCTCCATCATCCCTGAATCGATGTGTGGGACCTTTCTCACCGCTCCATCATCCCCAGAATACATGTGTGGGACCTTTCTCACCGCTCCATCAGCCCTGAATACATGTGTGGGACCTTTCTCACCGCTCCATCAGCCCTGAATACATGTGTGGGACCTTTCTCACTGCTCCATCAGCCCTGAATACATGTGTGGGACCTTTCTCACCGCTCCATCATCCCCAGAATACATGTGTGGGACCTTTCTCACCGCTCCATCAGCCCTGAATACATGTGTGGGACCTTTCTCACTGCTCCATCAGCCCTGAATACATGTGTGGGACCTTTCTCACCGCTCCATCATCCCCTGAATACATGTGTGGGACCTTTCTCACTGCTCCATCAGCCCTGAATACATGTGTAGGACCTTTCTCACCGCTCCATCAGCCCTGAATCGATGTGTGGGACCTTTCTCACTGCTCCATCAGCCCTGAATACATGTGTGGGACCTTTCTCACCGCTCCATCATCCCCAGAATACATGTGTGGGACCTTTCTCACCGCTCCATCAGCCCCTGAATTCATAGTACTGCACTCCTGTCACCATTTACTATTATGAAATAACATCTGCTTTAACCCTAAGCTTTATGTATGTGCAGATATGAATTTTTTTCTGTTTAGAAAACAAGCATCATGCTGACATGTCATGATAACATTTTAATAGATAAAACAGTAGGACAGTTATAAACTATTAATAGTTTCAGGAGAGCTGAAAAACAATATACTACCTCATGTAATTGTGTTCAGTAAAAAGGACCAAAATGAGGACATATATTTTATATGTTCATGTTTAATAATATACAAATATCAAGAAAAAACTTGTGTTAGATGTCTAAATTCTACCAACTCTTTTTAACCAAACCATTGGATGGCAGATAAAAAAGAAGAGGCACTAGACTTGTCCTTTAGTTTTGAAAATAATAATGCAGCCATTTTTATTTCTAATTATAAGACAACCAAGGGTGATTATTATTTTTAAAAAACTCATGATTACAGTATAAAGTGTGTTTCTTATAGAAAAGCTAGGAAAACAAGATTTAACTATCCAAAAATTACACCAGTATTTCCATGTTTCTATCATTTAAATAACATGTGAAGTAATAAAATACACATGTTCAGAAATATGGCAGAAAGGGGTGATGGTCACCAAATATTTTATGTGTTTCCTATATTCCCAATTTTCCCTTGATGTCAAGTCAGAACTGTGTGACTAGTTTTGGTGGAAAGACCATTAGAAGTCACGTGTGCCATTTCTGAGCCAGACAATTTAACAGCCGGCTGGTTTTCTCCGTTCCTCTCTTCGACTCCAACAGTGACCCTGGTTGCCATAAGTTCTGTCTAGCTGGTGTCATTACAGGATGGAGGAAGGAAGCCTGGAGTATACCAGCCTTTATGTGAACTAGTAAGAAACACAGAACAACTTTTTTAGGTGTATTAGAATACCAAAATTATAGTATTCCAACTAGTAGTGGATAGAGAATTTGTGGTATGAGTTAATGTTAATAATGTTTGATAGGGATTTGTCTTAAGAGATACCGTGTTGCATTTAAGAGTTTCTTAGACTCTATGTTTACAATATTTTGAGCGTTCAGTAGCAATATCTTTGAGATGTCATAAGTAGTATTTAAAAAAATAAATTTTCTTCTAACTATGAGCTTAGCTCAAAGAGGAATAAATAGCAAGTTATATCTCTGACAGTTTTTAGCAAGAAGAAATAATGATAGAAATTGTCATTTACAAAAGCCCCTCATATGCCAAGTTCTGTGTTAAAGTCATCATTTAAATTGTGAATTACTCGTTTATTTCTCATATATTCCTATCATACGGAAACTGTTATTGCCCCTGTTTTGGATGTGAGGAATTACAGCATGAAAGGGGTTGAGTAAATTGTCCAAGGCTACATTGGAATAGCAACTGGCAAAGTGAGGATTCAAATATGGGAATTGAATCCATTGTCAGCACTTTAAACAAATAACTGCATTTGACATTGGAAACAATAAAGCTATACTTTATATGGACACTGGCAATTAATTATCCTGTCTCCTGTTTATTCATTGCCTCTTTTCACTTAGAACCTTTCTATCAACCTTAAAGCACACTCTCCAATATTGGAAATGTGCAAAAGCAATGAAAGGATACAACAACAAGATTTTTCTTACTCAACTTCTTGCCCCTCCCCTTTATAGCCGCACACCTGGAAAGAGCCTCAGTCTTTCTCTCTCCACTTTTTAATATCCGACTCAATTCTTACCTTTATCTAATGTGGCCTTTGTCCTTATTATTTAACCAATATTTTCCTGCTATGTTCAACAATAATCATATCTCTCCTTATTGCTCAGCAACACTTGCTGTGTAGATAGCACCCTCCTCCCGGAAAACCTCTTCTCTTTACAGACAGCCCATATACCTAGTTTTTCTCTCCCATGTCCTCTCTCTTTCAAGGTTAAGCCTGTTCTATTTGTCATTCAGTTCTAGATTTCCTGCAAATAACTCAAGCTTAAACCTTTTTCCTCACCATTCACCATCCACTTAGACAAACATATCTAGAGCTCCAGCTGCCACCACACATTTCTCTCTTTAGCCACATTCTACTCTTTCTGATATTCAAGTTCCTACTTGACATCTCCCTTTTATTTCTAAAGGGAGACTCTGACTCATCATATTCCAAACAGAACTCATCATGATCTGCCCTTACAAATGGTTATCACCTTTGATCCTGTTGAATGTACCTGAAGCCAAGCAGTCATTTTTTTTACTTCTTTATAAATGAATTAAGTCAATTAATAGTGAATCCTGCTTCTTATACCCCGACCCCACAGTCAAATGACCATCATTTTTCATATTATCTCAGAATGTGTTTTGAATCTGTCTGCTCTCCGTGAATCTAGTTGAAGATGACAATGACGACAACAATGATGATGATGACAATGATGAGGACGATGCTGATTGCTAACATTTATTGACGTATTGACTGCTTAGCATATGTCAGGTGCTGTAACGCTCTTACTCTAATGACCACTCGCCAGAATCCTCGCATAAACTCTTGTCATTCCACAATTTGTCCTCTACACTAAAGCCAGAATGATACAGTGGTGAGCAAAGTTGGTGTTAAGCTTCTTCTCAAACCCATTTGATGAGTTCCACATCCTATTAGAATAAATACAAAGTCTATTAAAAGGCTGGCAAGGCTTGGAAGATTTCACCCCTGCCTACTCACTTGAGCTTTAACTCATACTCTCCCCCCACACCTCTCTCTTTGCAATACTTATTGTCCCTTTTCTTCTTTTAATTCCCTGAATGGGTTTCACCCTGTGTTTATTGTATTTTTCTTTCTAGAATGTAGAATGACTGTTCCCACTGGTTCAGTTAACTGCTCATCATTTGTGAAATCCCTCTAGTTAGTCACAGAGTCCTCTGTCTACTTTCTACCCCACCCCCCACCCCTATGGCTTGATCTGCTTCTATTGGTTTCTTTTTCTCTACACTAGTAACCTCAGTGATTTTAGGAGATGATGTAATTAAATTTTGTCTTCTCTCACTACAGTGTAAGAACCACGAGATCCAGTAAACTTTCTTCTTTTCGCTTACCTTTCTCACAGATATCAGGATTCAATACACATCTGATAAATGAATAAATAAAGGAAAAGGAAGAAGTAAAATATACTGTTCTGCAAGCCAGCTTGGACTCTTACTTTTGCTTACCATTCCCTCTACACAAAGATCCTGTGAGATATCAAGGCATCAGGTCCTGTGGATTATATGTCTTATTATCTCTTAGATCTGCTCCATTCCATTGTCTTACATTCAAACCCTCATCATATTTATCCAAGTTTCTGCAATAACTAGTATGGCTGCCTTTGATGTCTTCTTTGTTTTATCATTGTTATCACAACTGGAGTGGTTTTCCTAAGTGCAGTCCAGATTTAAAATTGATAAGTGATTCTATTTCAGTTACCTGTTGCTATGAAGCAGATCTCTCTAAAGCTGAGTGACTTAGGACAAAGATTTATTATTTCTCATTGTTCCCAAGGACTGACAAAGCTCTTCTGATCAGTTCTTGCTTGGGATCCTTTATAGGGTTGCAGTTAGATGTTGACCAGGATTATAGTCATCTGATGGCTTCAGGAAGCTGTACAACCCAAAGTGGCTCGCACATGACTCACTGCTGTGGCTGGGCTCTTAGCTTAAGCTGTTGACTGAATCCCCTTTTGTGGCCTCTCCACATGACTCGGGCTTCTCATACCAGAGCTTCTGGGTTCTAAGAAGAAGCATACCAACAACTACCTCAAGGGACTGAGGTAGAAGCCACAAAATTTATTGACAACGCAGCCTTAAAAGGAACATGTTATGGCTTTCACTATATTTTCTTTGGTTACAAGTGAACCACAGGATTAGCTTATATTTAATAGAAAGAAACTCTAGAAGAATATTAATACTGAGAGTCATGGTTCTTTTGGGGGCCATCTGTGGAGACTAACTGCTACAATCCACGTTACTTCACGTAATATACTTCAATGGCATTTCCTAATCCTGCCTTTGCCTATACCTGTAGTCTTACCTTTGACCCCTATTCCAACCCCATTTATTTATACATACACTTTGCTGCATGCATTTAGTTTCCTGAGTATAGTAATAATGTAGTTTTAGGCCACCATAAAACTTTCTTATATGCTCTTCTACAAGATGTTTTGTATTTGTTTTTTATTTGCTAGGTTTTTCTAACTTTATTAATTCTCTAAAATATAAACGTAGAAGCTGTCATCCTTTATGGGAAGCCGCTCTAACAGTCTTCCAGCTGTTTTCTATTCCTGTTGCAACCTGTGAATACTTGTATCATTGGACACTGTAATCATTTTAAATTACTTGAGGGCAGCAACCAGCTATTAGCCAATTTTATATGAAGAAGTCATGGCAGGTAACAGGGCAAGAAATAACTTCTTGCTGAATAACTGGATACGAAGCACTTATTTTGTTCCTAGACTAGACACACTTTTAGAGCTGCTTCTGGTAGATTTAATTTCTAGTCTTTTGCAGTATATGTACCCCTTCATTTTACGAGCCTATATCCTTTCTGAATGATTCAACAATAAGCTGTGAATTACACATAAAGTACAAGGGAAGCCTGATAACTATCTATAACACACTGCCTTGATTGTCTGACATGAAGGCTGTTCTGTATAATTTCAATAAAGATATTTAAATCTGAAGATTGTGATTCTTCACACGGTTTTGTGAAACTGCATGTCATTACATGCAAAATGGAAGTTTTGCATAATTTTCAAAAATTATTAAAGCAAATCTATTTTCAATTTATGTAATATAATAGTTCTCATCAAATTAATATTGAGTGTCTAAAAGTATAACGTTTGTATTAGTCTGTTCTCGTGCTGTTATTAAGAATTGCCTGAGACTGAGTAATTCATAAAGGAAAGAGGTTTAATTGACTCACAGTTCCGAAGGGCTGGGAAGGCCTCAGGAAACTTACAATCATGACAGAAGGGGAAGCAAACACATCCTTTGTCACACGATGGTAGGAAGGACAAGCGCCAAGCAAAGGGGGAAAAGGCCATCAGATCTCATGAGAACTCATTCACTACCATGAGAAAAGCATGGAGGTAACCTCCCCCATGATTCAGTTACCTCCCATCAGGTCCCTCCCACGACATGTGGAGATTATGGGAACTACAATTCAAGATGAGATTTGGAAGGGGACACAGTCAAACCATTTCGGCATTTCTCTGTGGTTTGATACTGTGTGTGTGTGTGTGCGTGTGTGTGTGTGCACGTGTGTGTGCGTGTGTGTGTGCGTGTGTGTGCGTGTGTGTGTGCGTGTGTGTGCGCATGTGCGCATGTGTATCACTTCTTCCATAAATCTATAGCCGCATTTCCTACCATTAAAGTCACAGAAAAAAATATGCAATATGTATTCAGTAAAAATGAAAATGATTATTTCCTATGTGATTTTTTATTGTAATACAGCAATATTTAAAATAATATGTGCTTATATATAAAGTCTCAAATATTTTTGTTTTTAAAATTCAATAGCTTATGAGTTTTTAGTGTAATTTCATTTATACTAAAGGAAGTAGAATTAAATAGTGAATTTGAAAATAAATAATATTATTCTGAGAAACAGAAGTGCAGATTTGTAAAAGACATTGGTTACACAAAGGAATGCTGACTACAATTCTCATCCTACTACCTATACTTGATACATTAACAAATAAAAATTGGACTTAGTGCATTTCTCCAGCCATGACATTGATTTTAAAAATGGCTCTTAGGTAGCATAAGTCAACTGCTTTAATAACTCTATTGTTGAAGTGATCTATGCTTATTTCTTTTGAATAAAATTGATCTTTTATTTTTTACCCATTTGAGAGAAAAATTAACTTTAAATGTTTAAATATCACATATTTTGTTATATAATTTCTTAAAAATGTTTCAATTTAATTGGTCTTATATGGAAAAACAAAGATGCTTGAAAGGCATCAGATTAAGGTCACAGGTCAGTGTTCAAGCAAAGTAGAGCTGGGCTACCCAGTGATTTCCTGTTATTAAGCTGATAAATCAGAGAGCTGTTGATAGATGTGATCGCTGGGACAACATGTCAGTCTCATGAAAAAAGTGCTGAACAGACACAGGTCATCAATGCTGTCAGTGTCTTGAAAATAAAAATTGTAAAAAGGTCAAAGAATTGAGAAGACTATCAGTGGTGTTTACGCATCCAAAAATGCAATTTTTATATGATTTAACTTAGAAGAGGGCTCCATAAGGCTTCATAATGCACAAAACTGAGGAACTGTCAAAATAAATGCAATTTGTTCTAAAGGAGTACACATCAACACTCCACATCTATCCAGACGGACTCCCACGGGCATTTAAAGTTCATTCCAGCCTTTCAGTCTTTTGGGTTGATGTTGTCTTCTGCGTGTAATTCAGCTTGTTGTCAGCTCCTCATATTCTATTTCTGCCTGTATCTTCAGGCCTTGTTCAAGTTCTGCCTCTTTTGAGTTTTTACCTGAGTGCCCCAACTCAACAATCACCTCTTCCTTGAGCCAATAAAACAATGTCTATTTAGTACAATTCATTTTGATGTGTAATGGATTCACACCTACATGATTATTTAATGAATTCTTTTTGCTTTTGACAAGTATGTTCTGAATACCTTCCTCTCAGACTCTTGTAATAAACAAACAGAATAGAATTTCTGTCAGTAAAAGATTTACATTCCAGTGAATGATTTATAAGTTTTGGAGGTCAACATTTCCTCTGAGAGTCTGGCTAGAACAACAGCCACTTTCACCCGAAATAAATATATTCACATAAAACTTACCATAGAGGCCGGGCGCGGTGGCTCAAGCCTGTAATCCCAGCACTTTGGGAGGCCGAGGCGGGCGGATCACGAGGTCAGGAAATCGAGACCATCCTGGCTAACACGGTGAAACCCCGTCTCTACTAAAAAATATAAAAAAACTAGCCGGGCGAGGTGGCGGCGCCTGTGGTCCCAGCTGCTCGGGAGGCTGAGGCAGGAGAATGGCGGGAACCCGGGGGGCGGAGCTTGCAGTGAGCTGAGATCCGGCCACTGCACTCCAGCCTGGGCCACAGAGCGAGACTCCGTCTCAAAGAAAAAAAAAAAAAAAACTTACCATAGAAAATCAGGTGAGGTAATCATATAAGGGGATAGAGGTGATGCCTTTCAGGTAACATTTGTAATAATTTTGTAAAAATAGTAACCTCTTTTTCAATTAAAGAATGTTGAATGATATCTAGGAAGATACAACAAACAACACAGGTAAAAGGAAGAAATGTGAAAAAGAATGAGACACTGAAGGAATGTTAAATTTTTTCATGTGGCAAGAGAGAGCTGTGAATGTAGGTTGCAGATACAAGTTAGAACAAAGTGCAGATAGTTATATTTACTTGCTAAAACGTCTAGCCTATTTTTGGAGTAGATGTCTTCCTAAGAAGATTATTATTTTTCCAGACCCTATGGATTTAACCTTGTTTTTCTGTATCTTTAACTAACTTGAAGCATCTCATGTGTAGTGCTTTGCAAATACTAGATATTTAACTGATAATTGACTAAGAAAGAATGGAAAAAAAGAAAGGAAGAAGGTTATAGAGTAAGTTCATCTTCAGAGCTCTGAAATGGATAAACAAAGACATAACTGAATTTTAAATACCATACCAGGTCGATTACATGTAAGTATATGTTATTTTAATAGGGTGATTGATTTCATGACATTTTATAGGAAGTGCTTTAAGTGAAAATATTTTTCTTGTAACAGCTGTTTAGTTTTGTTAATGCCACTAAAGAGGAAATTATAAATATTGTAACTATACAGTTCTAGATTAATCTTAGATAATGATACATTATTTTATACCAGTATTTAGATTATAATTTCCATGAGGACATAGACTATGTCTGTTTTATCCACTTAGCTCCTAGCTAACTTTCTACACATTTTAAATAATAGAATAAGACAGAATAGATCATTTATTTCACACATATTTATTAAGAGATTACTAAGCGCAAGGCCCCATTCTAAGTGGCAGAAAAGCAGCAATAAACAACAACAAAAGTGCCTCTTCTCAAGGAGCATATATTCTAGAAGAGGAACATGACAGTAAGTAAACATACAAATATATAGTATGTGAGATAGTGACTATGCCATAAAAAATCAGTGTGTGTCCATTGGACGTTGTCACAAAGATACTGTATAACAATCACCAAGATTTCAGCTCTGTCCTACAGCAGTAAACCTGGATTGAACTCAAGTGTCTGGAATCAGCTGGAGATCAGCTGAAGGTTGAATTAGGTGTCTCCACAGGTTTCAGCTGGGCTCGCTCTTGCATCTGCAGATTAGAAACTGACTAAACTGAGCTGGACTCAACTGAGATGGTCAGGCTTGGCTTCCTCTGCCCCATGTTTCTCTCATCTTCCTCTTAGAATCAACAGGCTATGGGCATGTCCTTCTCATGGCAATGTCTGAAATGCAAGATAACAAGCCCAACCAATTGGTGCTTGGAAAGCTCTACTTGCATCATCAGCCTAAACAAGGAAAAGGCTAAGGAATGGGGAGTACAGTTTGCCCACCAAGATGGGAAGACGGGGAGTAAATATTTTTAAACATTAGCTAGTTGACCATATAATATAGCACAGGGAAAAAAAGGTAATGTGAGATGATAGTTTAAATAGCATAGGCAGGACCAGGTTCACTAATAAGGTGATATTTGACCACAGAAAAAAATAAAATAGAGAGTAAGGCATGGAAATATCCGTGGTAAAAAGGTTTAAAGCAGAGAGAGCAGTAACGTCAAAGGCTGAGGAGCATGCTTGGACTGTGCAGGAACTGCTAGAGAAAAAGCAGAGCCAGATTTGAATGGGTTTGAAGTGGAAGGAGAAACAATGAGGCCAGGGAGAGACATTGACCAGATTATGTGCAGCCATGGTGAGGATGTTGGATTTTATTCTGAGTGAGATAGGAAGCCAGAAAATATTTTGACAGAAAAATTTACATTATCTGACTTTCACCTTCAAAGGATCACTGTCAATGAGCTTTGGAATCTTTTGTATTAAATACTTTTCCTCATTAAAAAAAAAAAAAACTCAACTAGGTAGTAAATGGTTATGGGTGGGGGAGGGGGAAATGAACTGTATGTTATTTATACCTGGACCCCCTAGTATTTTTTAAACACCTCTTTAATAACATGCAACTAGTTCAAAAATTTTTGCTGATTTTATTCTAAGAAGATGTGAAGTAACCTAAATGAGAAAATTCAAGAGATTATAACATATAATGTTAGATGTGAGAGTCCCTAAAAGCATCACCATGAAGTCCAGTACTAGAATTCTATTAATCCCCTCAGAGGGGTAAAGAAAGAGTCTTCTCACAGGATGCTTTTTCTTAGCTTTGCCTCGTCCAGGGGCAGTGGCTCCCACCTGTAATCCCTGTACTTCGGGAGGCTGAGGTGGGCAGATCACTTTAGGTCAGGATTTCAAGACCAGCCTGGCCAACTTGGTGAAACCTTGTCTCTACTAAAAATACAAAAATTGGCCAGGCATGCTGGTGGGTGCCTGTAATCCAACCTACTTGGGAGGCTGAGGCAGGAGAATCACTTGAACCCAGGAGGTGGAGGTGTCGGTGAGCCAAGATCACACCACCACAGCACTCCAGCCTGAGCGACAGAGCGAGACTGCATCTCAAACAAACAAACAACAACAACAACAACAAAAAAAAAAAGAAACAAAACTTTGCCTTATCCCAGACCCTTCCTTTTTTATTAGTCTTCAAGTCTTTAAAAGCTATTCCTCAATGTTACTCTTGCCCTTCTTTCCTAAGTCTAGACTGGAGATTTTACTGTTGAAGTAATTGCTTGTAATATTGTGGTGAATGATCCAGCTGTACTCAAGCTGTTTCTCTCTTCCCTTTTTGGATTTTGGTGAATTTGTCCCTGGCAGCTGAGGGGTACAATACTTACTATATAGATCCATCTACCTTCCTCTCTGATGATGTCAGAAACAACACCTGTCTATTGAAACAGTTCTCTTTTTATTGACAGAATCATGACATCCTCACTTACTTGCTGGACAGATTATTGCTTTGGGCTGCTGCTTATTTGAAGAAATAGTTCATGGATAAAATTTAGTCACTCCTCTGTTCCTGTACTGTACCACTGTTCAATCCAGGATGATCGAGAGATGTGGCGGCCTTTTCTGCCACTATTGGCATAAATCTGCAAGCCCAGGATTTAAGGGTCTGTTTTCAGTTGGACAGAGGGCTAACAGTCCGGTTGAGCTACTTTAAAATAAACTTTGGGAATGACCAGATGTAACAAAGAGCCACACTCCCATGGTATCTTTACCAAAGGAGATTTGGCCACACCTAATTTACGTTCTTGGGAAAAAAATGGAAAAAAATGATTTTATAAAACATTTCTGGAGGCAGCAAACTCCAAGTGATATCTGTCAGACCGTGCAGATGAATGGTGCCCAGTGGCATTGTGTGGTGACCCAAATGATACCATCAAAAAAACCTGGACTTTATTGTCGGGCAGTACCAGGTTCATATTCCGACACGGCTTCCTGGACATATGACCTATAACCTTAGTCAAACTGTCCAGCCTCAGCTGTGAAATGCAAATGATCATATCTACTCCATGGAGATGTTGATGAAAATAAACTACAGTGATCATACACAGCTTCTTTTTCCAGAGTTGTAAAATTAGTTCTCAATAAAGGTAAATTCTTCTGCCGCTGATCTTATATAGTAACTATTAACCAGCACCTCTATGTTTGTAAAAAGATGACGGGTAGGATTCTTTCATATTCAGTTAGACCAGGAGTTGAAAGATTAAAAAACGTATTTTTCTTGCCAATCTGCCACTTGGGAATGATAATAAGCATCATTCATTCCAAATTATAAATCAGATGATTATAAATATTTTTATGATTAAACAGCACCCTACTCCATGTGTAACTTCTACTCAAAGCATGAGAATATGACAGTTACAATGCTATAAAAATAACAAACTGAAGTTTTACAACAAAATACAGTACTTAAATGTTGTATATGAAACCATAGGGAATGACCAAATTAATATTTCTCTCATTCAAAAATAGGAAAGCCATTATACCTCTAGTTTCTCTGACAAGTTAAGTTAAAACTATCTTAATAACATGTCCATTTTTAAAAAATTTTTAAAAGGTAAGATCTAACTGCTCTTAATTTTTACTTTAAAATTGACACCTTTTGCTGTTGCTCAAATTTATCCACAGTCTTCAAACTTCTAGACTCTAATTCTGTTCCTTCCTTGTCATTGCTTACATTCAGTTTAATCATTTACCCCTCTTCCTGCTGTTCCTTATGTCCTACTACTAAAAAAAAAAAATCTCTGCAGGCTTTAAAAATCTTTTTTCTCTAAATTCTTCCATTTCTTTCTACATTTTTTGGCAGAAACCACTGAGGGAATGTATAAATACATAGTGCAATACATTTAGCAATTTTCCTCTCACGATGAATGTCATTTCTCCATTCAAGAAACTTCTCAGCCTTTCCCCAAGTTAATTCCTCCAATCAGATAAGTAGCTGCTACTTCTAAATGGACTAGCAATTTATAGTAAATGATCCCTTAACAATAATTGTATAGATCCAGATATTAGTTGATTAAAAGTGCATTAAACAGTTACATACAAACAAATATTTAACATCACACACTTTTTTTTTTTTTTTTTTTTTTTTTTTTTTTTTTTTGAGAGACGTGCTCACTCTTTCAGCTAGGCTGGAGTGCAGTGGCACAATTACAGCATCTTTGAATTTCTAGGCTCAAGCAATCCTCCCACCTTAACCTCCCAAGTA
The DNA here is from genome assembly GCF_007565055.1 of Rhinopithecus roxellana. Taxonomy (NCBI): domain Eukaryota; kingdom Metazoa; phylum Chordata; class Mammalia; order Primates; family Cercopithecidae; genus Rhinopithecus; species Rhinopithecus roxellana. The sequence continues at coordinate 822,306 of NC_044549.1, forward strand.
GCTGGGACTACAGGCATGTCACCTCATCTGGTTAATTTATTTTTTACAGAGTTGGCATCTTACCATGTTGCCCAAGTTGGCTTCTTGGCCACAAGGGATCCTTCTGCCTTGGCCTCCCAAAACCCTGGGTTTACAGGTGTGAACCACCACATCCAGCCTAACTTCACACACTTGTAACTAGAAAGTTCCTTTAAAACATAGATTAAGTAACTTCAATATCATGGTCTTCATAGCATGGAAAAATGGCCTCTGCTGCATTAAGATGGCCTGGTTCTCACCCGCCTTTGTAGATATCAGGCAATCCTTTCACATATCTTAACAAACTCTTTTTAAGGTTCACAATATAGCATTTCCCTTAGAAATACCATATGCAAAAGCAAAATAGGTTTTTTAATGGTATTCGTGAAGCTCAATTTTAGTAGATGCTGGGAATTCTATAATGTTACAAAATGGTTCGTAAAATATTGCCATCTGCTATACCAAGTAACAGTTCATTTTCACTAGTTTTAAATGGCTGTGCTTTTATGTGTTTGGGTTTTTGCCTAAACTTCAAGATCCCTCTGAAAATTCCTTCTGACCTCTGCCTGAGGAAATGAGAAAATCTGCCTTTCCTATCTTGTTTTATAAGCTTCAGTGAGAGAATGTGAATGGACCAAATGCACTCTGCAAAATTTTACATAAACATCTTTCACATGCTGCCTGCATGGCTGGCTCTGTTTATAATATTTCCAGCTTATACTGAAGTAACCACTTGTAAAAGAAATTGCCCCAAGTACTAGTGCTGAAAGCAAACATTTATAGAGTAGTGTGCAGTCAGCAGACCATAAAGGCTTTTATTACAACTGAGGAAAAATTGTGCAAAATAAGTGATCCTGACAGAAAATACAGGATGGAATATAAGCTTCAGATTTGAAAATTATCTAATCCAGCTACTTGCTAAGTGATGAAACTGAGACCCAGAGGAGTTTAGTGACTTGCCCAGGGTCTCACCTTTAGGAACAGAGTGTCCAACTTTGGATAAAACGTCTTTGTTGGAATTCAGGTCTTAAAAGAGTTTGCATTAAGTAATCATATGCACTCTGTTGTTTTCAATTGTTTAGACATTGGCTGAAACCAGCAAATGAGTGAATGAAGTTGGTAATTAGTGATTTGATGATATTTACTGGACAGAGCCAAAATAAAGAACAACAAAATGCAAAGTAAGTTTTTTAAATAGAAAAAGGTGAGAAGAAGGAGGATGAAGAGGAGCTGAGAAAGGAAAAGAGGGGCAAGTGAAGGAGGAAGGAAGGACGCATCAGCATCACAAGTTATTAATTCCGACAGATTGTGTCCACCGTCATTCGATATAATTGCCAATTCTTTTTGTTTCTATTCCTGAATATCTAATTAAATGATTACACACTACTTTTCTTCTCCACTCTCCTAGGATAGTGATATCCTCCTCATATAAATTCTGAGAATACTCCTCTTTAAGAAAATGTGCTTTGCGCCCATAATGAATTTTGAAAACTGGCCCTGCTCATGGCCTCTGTTTGAACGAGCCCTGGGTGTCCTCAGGTTCACTGCTTTTCTGTTTCTTCATTTTCTCATATAGACTTCTAAGGAGAACACTGTCCTACATTTACCTAAAATGCAGACTTCCTTTGTCATGTAAGAGGTTGTCTTAGTCCATTTGGGTTGCTCTAACAAGAATACCAGTAAACTGAGATGTTTATAAACAGCAGAAACTTTTTTCTTACAGATCTAGAGGCTGAGAAGCCCAAGATCAAGGCACTGGTAGATTGAGTGTCTGGTGAGGGCCCGTGTACGTATTCATAAACAGTGCCTTCCAGCTGGGTCTTCCCGTGGTAGAGGAGGTGATTCCGATCTCCGGGGTCTCTTTATAAAGGCACTCATCCCTATAACCTTCCAAAGGTACCACCTCCTCATACCAAGACCTTGAAGTTTAGAATTTGGGCATACATATTTTGGGTGGACTCAAACATTCAGATTATAGCAAAGATAATATTTTCACCTTATAAAAATATCAATATCCTACTGAAACATTCTCAATAAGAACGGATGCTTAGGCAGATGTACTGGTTATCACAAGGGTCTTATAACTTTTCAATTTCTGATTGAGGGGATATGGCAACATATTATTGAAAACATAAATTTTTTGGAGAATGTATGGAGTTATTAAATATGTCAAATAGCCCCAGCCAATTCATTTTGTTCAGTGCTGCGTGCCTAGGTGAACCATCTTCAGTGTTGACTAGCAATGCCCAGTGATAGGAGATATGAGCAAGGAAATGCGTCTCAGTGACCTCAAAGTTTTCACTTCGTGATGTCGCAGTTTTTGAAATTGATGTTGGCTCAGAGGCATGGTTTTCAAATGTGAACACTCAAACCAGATCTCAAGCATTAGTATGCATTAGTTTAAGTAGACTGCTTTCTTCATTGCACATAAATGATATCACCTGTATTGAGTAAATGGAAATTGTGATTGCAGGAGGGAAAAAGAAAGTAATGAAAAACTGGGGAAAGAAACCATTTTGAAATTGAATTTCCTGCAGGGATATAGAAGCCAGAGAAGGCATCATGATGTTGGCAGGTTAGGGCAGCAAGAAGACGTTGATCAGCTGGAACGGGAGAAGATAATGTGCATAGTTCTAGTACATTCATTGTATATACATCTGTCTGTTGATATGATTTACTGCATGATCAATGTGTATCTCAATAAATGAATGAGGACAATATGAATGAATCCAAGCATATGCCAGGGTAGCTATGCGGAAGCAATATCTCTTAAAGTTTGCATCAGCATCATCTGGGAGCTGCTTAGAAATGCAAATTCTTGGACCCCACCCCAGTTCCTTTAAACCAGAAACTCTGTGAGTGAGTCCCAGAAATCCATGCTTTAATACACCTTTTAGATGATTCTGATGTGGGTTTAGGTTTGAGAACCACTGAGGAAGAGTAACAAGAGCATCACTCCACGCAGACATGTGGCTCCCTGGAGCGCTCAGGGAAATGAGGTGATTAGATGGCATCATTCACAGAGCCTGAAGATCCCCCCAAAAGTGGATTTTTCTTCATCCAGGCAGAATACAAACAGTTACTTGTTCTCAGCAAACATATTTTCACTTGCCGTGTCTATGTGACTGTCAGGATGCCTCAGGATGTCCAAGCAAAACAGCATCAGGTCCTCACATTCAGTAAGTTGGAATCCCCAACCAGAGTTGGCCTCATACATGAAGAGGAACCACCTGATGTGCCAAATCTTAAATAGGAGCTGCCAGAAAACCCCTGCCAAACCACCCACTTTGTTTCCCAGCGTGTGACCCTAACTAATAGCCAACATAGAATCACTCTCTGCAGGTATACCTTGATTTCATGTCATCTTTTCAAAGAAAAATAAGTGTTTTGCCTCATGGAACAATTAAATATTTCCATTTCAGAAAAACTGACAAAATATGATTGGTATCAACAATTATTAGAATCTTACAATGCTCCTCTGAGGACTTGTTTTTCCATGAATATTCAAGTTTATTACAGCTACCCAGAACAGCCACCATGACGATGTGTGTGAGGTACATTAATTTATGCAACAACCATTAGTGTCTTTTTCTAAGTCCTTACTTTTGCAACGAGGCAGAGTTTCCATTTACTATAGAAGGAAAATGTGTCCCCTACAAAGATACTATAATTGCCCATTTTTAGTGCAATTTTCTTTTACTGATCACAGTCGCAGATTTTCCAAAAGGTTAGGTAACTGACTAATTTAATGCCAAGTATCTTATCTCTAGAGACGTAGGTTAAGAAATGTCACTCTGATTGTCTCCATGGCAAACCATGTCATGTATGGACAACTCCATCTCACTTCTAATTTGACCCAATTTTCCATATTGCTTAATAAACACATTACAGTGAATCACTGATCTATTATCCAAGGAATTTTGAAGCTTATGGGTTATCTTCCATTGCACCTGCTTTAATCAGTGTATTGCCTTGGGTATTATGGTCACTTTATCCTTTAATAAAAGAATTGTTAATATCTTCATCTGCAATTTCAAGCAATTTGCAAAATTGGGTTAGCTGGCTTTTCTATGGGACTTATTACAAACTCAGTTACTTAATGTGATGTTTTCAGAAATAATTTCTGTGTTTCCAACATCCTCAAATTCATATTTTATTTAAACAAATTGTCAGTATTTAAAGTCGTAAAATTCATTTAGGGAGATAAATGGAAATGTGGGATTTTGTTTTAAAGTTATTTTCATGCTATATCTGATATTGTTTTATTGGCTGTTTTTTCTTTAATTTACAAAACTAAACTAATAGGAACTATAGTGCTTATAACCCTGTATAGTTAAGGATATTTAAAATTGTTTTTGGAGACTTTTTTTCTAAGAAATATGATACCATTATTTTATTGTTGTATAGAATGATTCTATTACATTTGAATATGTTGTTTTCCGTACGTAACAAGTTAACCGCCTTTTTTTTTTTTTTTTTTTTTTTACAATTTCAACTTTTATTTTAGATTCATGGGTTCCTGTGCAGGTTTGTTACCTTGGTATATTGTGTGATGCTGAGGTTTGGGGTATGATTCATCCATCACCCAGGTACTGAGCACAGTACCTAATTAGCTATCATCATTAATAAGGATCCATTATGCCATCTCCTTACAAGTCACATATGTAACCAATATATAAATACTATGAAACCACCATATGCAGAATCCATATGGTCTCTACCAGAATGTTAAAGTCTACACCACACATTTGAAGTTATTCTACTTCATTCAGGAGGAAAACTCTTGTGTCACAGAGGTTTGTTGTACGGAATATTTCACCACCCAGGCACTAAGCTTAGTTCTTATTAGTCATTTTTCCTGATCCTCCCCACCCATCCTCCAGCCTCCAATAGGCCCCAGTGTGCATTGTTTCCCTGTGTGTCTAACAGTTCTCATCCTTTAGCTCCCAGTTATAAGTGAGAACGTGTGGTATTTGGTTTTCTGTTCCTGTGTTAGTTTACCAAGAATAATGGCCTCCAGACTCATCCATGTCCCTGCAAAGGACATGATGTCATTCTTTTTTATAGCTACATAGTATTCAATGGTGTCTATGTACAACATTTTCTTTATCCAGTCTATCACTGATGGTCATTTAGGTTGATTACATGTCTTTGCTATTGTGAAAAGTGCGGCAAAGAACGTACACACGCATGTGTCTTTATAACAGAACGATTTCTATCCTTTTAGGTATCTACCCAGTAACAAGATTGCTGTGTCGAATCATATTTCTGTCTTTAGGTCTTTGAGAAATCACCATTCTGCTTACCTATGTAACAAACCTGCACTTGTACCTCTGACATTAAAATAAAAGTTTGCAAAAAGAGGTACTACTTTTAAAATAATGATCCACTGGCATTTAAGTCTTAGTGCAATGTTCTAAATGTGTGCTCTGAATATTTGAGAGGAAAAAAATGGTTGATAGGGCTACATCTTCTTTTTAATGCAAAATATATGTGCTTTTAAAATAAGCTTAAATTTTAATTTAAAAAATAAGAAAAAACACTTAAGTCTCTGTGTGTGTCAGCAACTGTGCTCAGGGGCAGGAATGCTCATCCCTTAAACTCAGTGAGTCCACAGTTAAGTGGGGAGTCGACTCTGCAGCATGGAAAACTCATCAGAATGCAGTAATTAACACCTTAAAGCCAAGTACTCCTGTCTCCCCAAGAGAAGTTGAAATTAGTGAATTTTTATTTTCTGATCATTATAGATTACATTTCCTAAAACCTTGAACGTAATTACCTCCTTTATAATACCTGCAGTGCCAAGGAACTGGAGAATTTGTGTAAGGTAATTCAATCGAGATTTCTGCTGCTTTATTGTACCCAAAATTTTAGTGTTTCTTGCTTATTATTTCAAGTGGTAGCTAGTTCTTTGTTTGGCATATATCTACAGGCCAGCAAGAAAACATTTTATCTAATTTAGTGAACAATTTTTGAAAACAATAAAAGGAAAATTTTCTACATAAAAAAAGTTACTAATATTGATTATAAAACCCTAAAAGTCCTATTAACTAGGGACATTTTTTCTCAATCCCGTCACTACGCAGGGCCCTATTTGGTCACCTATCTATGCTTTTCAGGCTTTATGTCCTATTCCCTTATTATTTACTTAAGCTAACTTAATACTGTGCGATTGCAGTCGCCAAGCTTTTTGGCACTAAAGACCAGTTTCAAGGAAGGCAATTTTTCCTCAAACGGTGGTGGTGGGTATGGTTTCAGGATGTATCAAGTGCTTTGTATTTATTGTGCACTTTATTTCTGTAATTATATTGTAATATATCATGAAAAAGTATACAATTCTCATAATTAGAATCGGGGGAGCCTGAGCTTGTTTTCCTGCAACTAGATGGCTCCATCTCGGGGTGACGGGAGGCAGTGACAGATCATCGGGCATTAGATTCTCATAAGGAGCAGGCAGCCTAGGTCCCTCGAGAGCGCAGTGCACAACAGGGCTCATGTTCCTGTGAGAGTCTAATGCCGCCACTGATCTGACAGGAGGCAGAGCACAGGTGGTAATGTGAGCAATGGGGAGAGGCTGTAAATTCAGATGAAGCTTTGTTCACTTGTCTGCTACTCACCTGCTGTGTGGCCTGGTTCCTAACAGACCGCAAACTGCTATCAGTCCATGATCCAGGGATTGGGGAACCCTGTTCTATGGAAAACTATATACTCATAGCTCCCTCCATAAAATGTGAAAAAAACCTTTGCCTTGTGTGAGCCTGCTTTGAAAAATAATTGTCATCTGTTTTTTTCTGAGCAAAGGCTATACAGCTCTGCCTGTTTCTAAAATAGTTCTCATAGGTAAGGGTTGCTGTTTGTACTGAAGTGAAACTGTCTAGAACCAGATTACATACAAAATTTTGCTTTTTATAATTAAAAAATAAAGTAGGCTACTATTGCTTTGGTGTGCCCTATATAAATGAAGACTATAGTCGTGGATCTTAAAATAACAACAGTTTGTTAGATCAAAGAAACAAACACATTTTCACATTTTTCCTTGCTCACCATTCTAAATTCCATAAACTCTCACTAGACCAAAATATGGAAACATGGAAGAAAGAAAATGAAAGAATTATATGAGATGTCACTCATAAGATTTGGTTTGCATCTCAGCTCAATCACTCTCTAGCTACCACATCTTGAGCAAGCCGTCTTCGCCTCCATCTCCTGTCCAGAGATTGTGAAATAGGCCCTGCCTTTGTTATCATCAGGGGCTGCAAAAAGAATCAGGTGGCATAATCTGTGTGAACCTGCTTTGTGAACTTCAAAGTGTTGTATAAATAGTTGTAGTTTTTACTGGGAAGGACTTGGCAGCCACAGGGGCGTTATCAAGATGATGTTGGAATTGCTTAGGCCTTCTTTCTGGAGAAGGAAGTACTCAGACTTGAGCTCTTACACGGATAGCCCTTAACGTGATTCTATATGATTAACTACCTTGGGTTGATGTTATGTCACTTTTTAGGCTAATGATTTGTGATTATGCAGAGAGATTTTCATCTATCATATGTCAAACTGAGGCACATGGACTTATGACAGTGTTGAACAGCATTGGTGGTTTAAATGGAACACCTATCCTTTACGTAAGGCGAGTTGGGTTTTTGAGGTTTTTGCAGAATTTCTAACAAATATTTTTTCCGAAAAATGTTTACTCAGAAAATCTCTGGTTATGTGATAATGAAAACTCATATCTTTGAAATGTCTTATGATGACATTTGGCAAGGATCAGTGAGAGTCTTCTCAAATATTAAAAAAACCAAAATAAATGTATGAGAGCAAATTCTAAAGGATGCTTTATGTTCCTGTTATTTAGCAGTTTTCTAAATCTCAAAATGATAGCTAATACTTTTTCTCAGAAACAAAATGTATGATATTATTATTCTTTCTCTCCGTTGTCATGTAATGAATGGAAGTGCAGACAGAGTGCAATTAAGGCCTATGAGGTTTTCTTTTTCAAAATTTTTCCTATGTGTCCTTGATATCTTTTCTAAATAATTGTTATCCCCTAAACCCTCTAAATGTTATAAGGGAGCAAAACTTCTGGAATACTCAAGCCACAGACTCTCATTTTTGCTCTGTTTGTCTTTAGAGACAGGGTCTCACTTTGTCCCCCAGGGTGGAGTCCTGTGGCATAGTCATAGCTCACAACAGCCTCAAACTCCTGGGCTCAAGCAATCCATCTGCCTCAGCCTCTCGAGTGGCTAGCACTGCAGGTGTGTGCCACTATACCTGGTTAATTTTTTAATTTTATTTTTTTTGTAGAGACAGTGTCTCTCTTTGTTTCCAGGCTGATCTCTAACTCCTGACCCCAAGCAATTCTCCTGCTTCAGCCTCCCAAAGTGCAGGGATTACAGGAGTGAGCCACTGCACCCAGCAAGACTCACATATTTTTCTGCTTTCTATTCTATCACATCCTTTTTATGATAATAGACCTCAGTGACAAAATCTATGGGCTTAAAAGGGGAAAAAGAATGTAAAAATGTAAAAAAATAGAGGAACCAATGTAATAGCTTACTATCTTTAAAAATGATATTCTGATAAAAATATGTAGATTTTCTATGTCAACAATAAATGAAACTTCTAATACTTTAGTAAAACTTCTCACATGGAGCTTCTGTTTAAGTTTTTAAAATAAGCTCAGTGGTCCAGGAAATAACACTCCAAACACCAGTAGTCATAATACTTTCTCTCTGACTCATATTGTCAGGGCAGAAGTTCGAGCCTAGTTTACTTAGGTTCTCTGTTTAGAGTCCTAGAAGGCTGCACTCTGGGGGAAATCCAGCTGTAGCTACAGACTCATCAGAGACTCATCAGATCTCCACGGGTGAAAGGTCTTCCTAGTTCCTTCAGGTTGTTGAAAGAATTCATCTCTTTGCAGTTGTAGGACTGAATTCCCCATTTTCTTGCTGGCTGGCTGCTCCTAGAAACTGCCCACAATTCCACATGACTATCTCCGTGGACCCTTTCACAATCTGGTAGCTCACATCCTCAACACCAGCAAGAGAGACTCTCTCTGAGTTTAGCCTGCTAAGATAGAGAGTTATACAATGTACGGCAGTCACAGAAGTGACATCATTACCTTTGCCATATTCTACCATTAGAAGCAAGTCTCAGACCACACTCACACTTAAGGAGAGAGGATTACACAACCATATAAACACTGAGAGTCAGGGATCATCAGGGTCAACTTAGGTCCTTTCTGCCTCAAAGTGGAAGGGTTTGCATTAGTTTTCTATTGCTGCATAACAAATGACCCGAATTAGCAGCTGAAAATGCGAACGTATGACCTCACAGATTCCGTGGGTCAGAATTTTTTCACAGCATCACTGAATTCTTTGCCCTGGAGTTTAGCTGGAAGACCTCAAGGGGTTCTTTGGGGCTACTATCTTATGACCTCATGGTTGTCTTCCACGCCCATTCAGAGCATTGACAGAATTTAGTTCCCTGTGGTTGTAGGACTGATGTTCTTGTTTTCTTGCTGGCTGTTGAGCTGGACAGTTCTCTGCTGTTAGAGAAGACCTGCCATTGCCTGCCATGTGGTCCTCTCCACAGCATATCAGTTGCTCCTTCAAGACCAGGAGGGGTACATCTCCACTACTTTGAATCTCTGCTCCTCTGCCACTGACTTCTAGACCCAGATTTAAAGGGCTCATGTGATAAGGTCCATCCTATCTAAATACTCTCCCTTTAATTATATCTCCTCAAATCCCTTTTTTCCATGTGAAAGAAGATAATCCCTGGAGTGATATCCCACCATACCCATAGGGGGCAGATGTCTTGGAGGCCACTTGAGAATTTCACGGGGTCTAGGATAAAGGACACACACACAGAAAGGGTGTGTCAGAAATTTGCCTTTAAAATCCTAGAACTGCTTTTATTGAAATCACCCACATACAAAGTTAGAAAATCATGTTTACTATGGAAATTGTAGCCTTTGTCCTACTGCCTAGAAGGATAATTTTGTGGTATTTATTTTTGTGCAGTTCTTTCTTTTCTTCTTCTTCCTCTATTTGGCGAGAGGGCAAAATCTGGTGATTATGGGAGGCTGAAGCAGCAGCATCGCTTGAACCCGGGAGGTGGAGGTTGCAGCGAGCCAAGATTATACCACTGCACTCCAGCCTCTAGCTTGAGTGACAGAGTGAGACTCTGTCTCCAAAGAAAAAAAAAAAAAAAAAAAAAAAAAAAAAATTCTAATGATTAGAACACTGGTACTGACTTCTTTTTTTTTTTTTTTTTGGCCTCTTTTAGGTTTTGTCACAACCTAAAACATTTCTCAGTGACTCTAAAGAAAAATATTTGTAATGAATGGGTTTTATAAGAGATAAGAACTTATGCTCTGTTCATTGCTGAAATGGGAAATTACCTGCCCTTACCTTAAAAATATCAGGATAAATGGAAGCCACAGTGATATAGTAGGAAGGGCACTCAACTAGAAGAGGAGAGCCTAGAGTTCTGATCCCGACAGCCTGAACAAGCCGAACATTTTTGGCAGAATCTTAAAGTGTCTGGGCTTCAGTTTTCTCATGTACAAAATTACAAAGTTAAACCACACAGTGAATTCTCATCCAGCTTTAAAATTTTATGATTTTGTGGTTCCAAAGTGAAGTAAGTACGTAGTAAGACGTTTTCACCAAACATCATCATTAGCAACTGCATACTCTCATGAATAATTAAAAGTTTGTTTTATTTATAGCTTCTTCTCACATGGCCATTTGAGTTCAAAATTTTATTTCAGTTATTGTTACTTTGAGCAAAATAATTGTATTAAATGATAATTTTTAACTTTTATATATGTAAATCTAGGTGAATTAAATTATAAAAGCTGCCAAAAGTACATAAAGATATATGGTTTTAAATAAAAAAGATATTCTAAATATTCTTTTATAAACATTTAATGTTTTAGTTAATGAGGTATTTTTATACTTATTGAATTAGAAAGAAAATATACCTGAAACAAAAAGCCTTTCAATAAATATTTTTTTCTTCAAGGTTTTCAAAATGAACACATTAGGACATGCCTCAAATTGAAATGAGTATTTCCAAAATAAAACAATAGTATATTATTTGCCCTGCTTATCTGTGATTATCCCGGGCTGCTGTTTAAAGATTTTCTTTAAAGAAAGAATGCTCTCCTAAATGCCAAGTGCTTTTGCTTGCGTTATGGCCACCCTTTTTAGTATGGAAGGCTTTTGTTCCTTAAAATGTCACAATCTTTTCTACCTTCCACTTCCTCCTTTTTGTGAAGAAAGAAATTATTTATCTATTTTCTCAGAGCGAAAGGATGGATCCCCATCACCAAAGTTAAAGAAAATCAGGATTGATGCCCGTCCTCGCTGTCACAACCTAAAACATTTCTCAGTGGGATTGTCTGACGGTAACGATCCAATTGCAGATCAATGCTGAACACTTTTGGCAGAGTTGGCTGCAGAATGAATAGTCTTCCCTCCTTTTGGGTCAATGGAACCCCAATAGTTCTGATTTTTACAAATCTGTTTGGTTTCCTAGTGTTAGTAGTGTCTATTGTTAGTAAGTTTTAATAGCAAAGCAAAATGCTTATTATTTGACACGAAGGAAAAAAGTTTACATTTTGCCAGAAGGAATCTCTATACTGAGGTTAAGAATTATTCTACAGTGCTTACAGTTCAGGACTGTGAGAAATGGTGAAAATAACTCTTGCCACTCTAATATGTGGTCATGATAAAATTGTTCGTGGAAAAAGGACACACATTTTTATATTTTTTTAATCTAAAAAAATGCAACCCCAAACTTGAGAAAATCGCAGAATGAGGACCACAGACAGAAACTGTCAGATTTAAGACAAGAAAGTGTGGAATGTCAATCGCATTAGTTATGTGTCTCTGAGCTTTCTTATGGCTTATATCCTGTAGTCTACATTTTTATTCAGGGTTATTTAAAGCTTTAAAAATCAATAGATTAAAAATAACAGACAAAAGAAGATTGAATAGGACAACTCCCCTAATTAAAATGCAAATAGTATAGAATTAATTAATTTGATCCTCAATGAAGATTAATTTTGTGTGTGTGGGCGGGGGGGAGACGGAGTCTCGCCCTGGGTCCCTTAGGCTGGAGTGAGCGGCGCCATCTTGGCTCCCTGCAAGCTCCGCCCCCCGGTTCCCGCCATTCTCCTGCCTCCGCCTCCGAGGAGCTGGGACCACAGGGGCCGCCACCACGCCCGGCTAATTTTTGTATTTTTAGTAGAGACGGGGTTTCACCGTGTTGGCCAGGCTGGTTTTGAACTCCTGACCTCATGATCGGAGCTGCCAAAGTGCTGGGATTGCAGGCCTGAGCCAAGGCGCCAGGACTAAGATTAATTTTTTAAAAAAGTAATAAGCACCATTGCATCAGCTGCAGCAGCATATGATCTCCCTCACCCCATTCAACGCTCAGTCTTCCCCTAATCTTGTAAATTTATACTTGCATGCACATACAATCACTCGTTCTACTTACAAATCCAAAGTAGTTAACAATTAGGTTGAATGAGAGAGACTGAGTTAGCAAAGGAACTTGGAAGCTACTGAAGAACTAGCTACATTGTATATAAATTACAGAATGGATTAGATAAAAGGAATCAGAAATGTGCTGCCTGGCGTTGACTCTTTTAAGCAACTCCTGGTATGTATGACATTAACAGAGTGCTATTCTACCTTTGTTTTGCCCTTGTTTAGGCATTACTACATTGAAAAACTATACCTGTATTGAAAATTTTCTTAAGAAAATGCATTCATTACAGTCAAACATTGCTTCCTTCTGGAAAGAGAATTTGAGCTTTCAGATTATATTTTTATTCTTATATTCTCCCCTTTATTCCTTCTCATCAGTACTTTGTAAGTTGTGGGACTGGCCAATATGGTGAAACCCAGTCTCTACTAAAAATACAAACAAACAAACAAACAAATTAGCTGCATGGTGGTGGGCGCCTGTAGTCCCAGCTACTCGGGAGGCTGAGGCAGGAGGATCACTTGAACCTGGGGAGGCGGAGATTACAGTGAGCTGAGATAGCGCCACTGCACTCCAGCCTGGGCGACAGAGTGAGACGCTACCTCAAAAACAAACAAACACCCCCAAAACTTAGTCTAGCGCTGTTAACTATTATTAGCACATTTAAAATACAAGCTCAATAATAAAAGCAGTTTCAATTTTGGGTTATATTAGGCTTTTAAAATTACCTGTTTAATTTTATCAATCTGGTTTCAATATTTATTATTGAGAATAGATGAGAATTAGCTTTGTTGATCAAAACAATCTGCCTGGTATATTAAAGATATTACATATGACCTGTTTATGTGTTTGCTCCTTTTGACCATGTATGTTCTTTCATAGACTCTGCCCATGGTCCGTTTGCTTTCTAGGGCAGCACAAAAAATTATTTTGAAGGTCATCCTTCACTTCAGGTTTCCAGGAAACTTACTGCACATGTTCTGTCTTAGATGGCAAAATTGTCACAAATAAGAACTTTGACATTTAGTTTTCAAAAGGGCATAAAGAAAAAAAAAAACAGGGAGGAAAAATAATCAACTCAGTTCCTTTGTTTCCGAGTTTTGCTGTCATATGGTCAAACTTCTCCATGCCTTACTCTTTTTACCTGATTTTTCCATCGTCCTATATGAATTAGCCATAACCACGTACTACACACGGCTTTCTTTTTAGAGTAAATAGAGGATCCTCATTCAACTAACTTGGGCTTTCTGACAGTTATCCATGTTTTTCCACTAAAATGACAAACACAACAGAAAGGACATGACTGAATGACTTCTTCATATTTTATAGTAACATTCTAGCAATTTTTATAATGACTTAAATAGTTTTATAATTGGATATAATAATGTAATTATGATTTTATAATTTAATTTCTACATTGTACATTAGTTATAGTTACATTATGTTTTTAAAATAATAAAATATAATGCCTCACAGTTGAAGTATTTGCACTCACTGGAAGAGACATCCATATTTAAAATAGAAAAAGGCAATGAAACAGAATGACATGTTTGGGGCATGTTTTTGCACATATGCGTAGGACTGTGGCTGTCTCAATATTTAAAAGTAGGTAGAAATGTATTTGACTGTTGCTGTTAACCATCGCAGTTTCTTAGCCTCTTTTGGTTCTTTAGTTATTTTCAAGTTGCTAAGCTCACCCAACAACACAAGCCTTCCTGATACCTGGCACTCTTTTATCTTTCTCTGAAACAAACCTGTGATATTAGCATATCTTAGCATTTGAACTCAAAACATGTAGACAAAAAATTATATATATATGTATAATTGTATATGCATGTACAAAAAAAATTTCATGTACATAACAGTAAAAAAAGTCCATCCAGTGACTTTCTTGATGAGTCTCAAATATCAAAATATTAAAAGGTTGCTCTAGGATGTTATTTTATTTTTGTTTCTCCATATCCAATTATTTTCAAAAAGTTCATTCTCTTCCACTAAAATATTAAAGCATGTTATTTTTTCCTACATGTTTCCTTGCATGTTCAAATTTTATATTCTTTATGTTGACATCTTATGTTATGTGAAGGCTTCAGTTTTTCTTGATGACACTCACTGATGCTATCTCTTCCCATTCACTATCGACTTCCATTCCCAAACTAGTAAAGCTGTTCGAGCACAGCCTTCTACTGCTGGCCCCTGAGCCCTTTGCTAAAGCAAGTTTTGTCTTGTACCTCTGCAAGGCACTGAATGCATCTCCCCTTTCTTCTCAAAGTTATCATGAAATATCTCAATAACAAAAAATAACTTTTTATTCCTTTTATTTATTTTTAACTAAAAGCTTGATTTCCTGTATTTGTTCCACAAATGAATGAATCTAAAGAGATACTTAACACAAAATTGAGGGGAAATCTGCTTTTAAAGTACGTCCATAAGACCCAGCAATTTCACTCCCAGGCGTGTACCCCAAACAACTGAAAACAGCTAAAAGGAGATGTACATGAATGTTCACAGTAGCAGCAATCACGATGGCTAAATGAAACCCAAGTCTTCATCAGTGGAACAGTAGAAAACTAAGTGTGGTATATACATACAATGCAATATTATTCACACATAAAATGAAGGAAGTACTGATACATCTGTAGGGGAGGCAAAATTTTACCTCTACCTTCTTAGGGTGCTTTAGCTGAGCCTGCGAATTAAACTGACATAAGATAAATTAAGAGGAGAAAGGTATACACATTTATTAAATACACATTTTACGTGACACAGGAGTCTTCAAAAGGAGTGAAGATGGAAAAGAGTGGCAAAACCTACATCCTTTTATACTCCATTGAATAAAGACATGCAATTGTAGAAAAGTAACTAAACTATGTGAGGAGGCTCACGGAAGATAGAATTATTTTAACAAGGTCTGTTTGGACAAAATTTTGGGGGTCTTGACTTCCCATACTTGATGACAATGTTATATTCATTGTGGTACAGGGAGGAGATCTTCCATATGGGGGTTTTATCTCCTTTTCTCAGGAAGAAAAAGGGGAATGTTTGAGTGCATTTGTACCTGCTGTTTCTTTAAGTGACTTTAGCTCAAAATAATCTTTATGCCAAACTGGCAGAAGCTGGGGTGGTGTATTCTGTTACTCTTGTGCTGTAATGTGGAGACACCTCAAAAGCATTATGCTAAGTGAAATAAGCCAGACAAAAAAGGACAAATGCTGTATGATTTCATTTATAAGAAATATTCAGAATAGTTGAATCCATAAAGACAGAAGAGATATTAGAGATTCCAAGGGCTGGAGGAAGTAGACAATTAGGAGCGACTGCTTAATGGGTATAGGGTTTTCTTTTGGGGTGATGAAAATAGTTTGGAACTAGATATAGGTGGTGACTTCTCAACATTGTAAATGTACTGAATACCACTGAATTGTATCCTTTAAAATGCTTAATTCCATTTTATTTAAATTTCACCTCATTTTTTTAAAAAACAGGGAAAATACCCCACATGTGTGTTCGAAGTTAACATTTGCAAATAGATGAAGACAAATATAGCCTGTGGAATCTAACTCTTTAGTATACCGTTACTTTTTACTAATTTAATAGTGCTTTGTATTTATCTTCATTTCCCCTTCTTTCTTTCTTTTTTTTTTTTTTTTTTTTTTTTTAATCTGATTCTGGAGTTTAAGACACATACAAAAAATGTAATAGCCCTCCAACTGCCCTAGGTTATGTTTTATTGGTTAATTCATATCTCATTTGGTGGTTGAAGATATTTGAGTGTGCCTGAGTTGTGTATTAATGGAGTGCTAAAACACGCCCTGTCGTGTCTTAATGCCACCAGACAGCCTCATATTCAATAAGTGAAAAGCGATTAAAACTTAAATGTCTTACCACTGAAGTGCTTACTAACTTAGTCAGATGAGATTAAATGATTAATCTTTTGTTCACTAGCAATCATAAATCTTTCTCCATTCTAGTATTAGGTATTTTTTTTTTCTGGATCATTTAGGCCATAGACCATTTTCTAGGTTTTTTAGACTGTATGTGCTCTATTCTTTCTTTTAAAGCATTCTCAAGCATATGGAAGAAACATATGGACAACCAGTTATGCTATGAAAGTCCTTGAAAATTGGGTGAAAATGTTCACATAATGGGGTTTTACAGCAGGTCTCATATGTAATAATCAAGAACACCTATATTATCAGAATACAAAATATGAAATCCATGTGTGAGATAAATCCAGTGTCAGTCTGGGTATTTCTTTTGCATTAATAATTTAGAAAAGTGATGGACATTTCTTACTACAATGATGCATGGTTTTATGTTTCTATGGAAGTGGAGTGTTTTAAGAAATATATGCCTATTCATATTTTGTAATGAATTTAATTAACAGCCATATTGTACTTCTTGAGGTCAGAAAAGTAATATCGTATAGTGGAAGCATTTCCAGAATTGTCTTTGGAGTCTGCCTACAGGCAAAATGTTGCATGACTTTGAGCAAACTGCTTTACTTCAATAAGCCCTCAATTTTCTTTATCTATAAAGTGGAATAATTTTCATTTCAAGATTGTTGTAACAGTTAAATGGATTCATCTATAAAACGTGTCTGGCATACTACCCAGCTCCTCACCCACTTCATCTTCACGTGACAAATATCGCTCTTCATTCTTTAAGTTTCAATTAAAATTCTTAAATTCAATTATTTCATTTTCATCTTCAGAGAAAAATGAATAGATGGATTAAGAAAAGAGAGTGGCCATAATTAATCTATAAAGTTAACGAAGTTTCCATAAAAACCCATCTGGGGGGTACCTTCACAGTGTTCCTAAATCTCATCTAGAAAAATAAGTGATTTGTGAATGCCTCAGATTCTGTTCTAGGACCTATTACCTTTATAAGTCCCTGGATAATTTCATATGTTACTAAAGGCTTATTTACTTCTATATTTTGAAAACTGATAAATGTACTTCTCCTGTTCCCAAGACTCTCATATCCAGCAGCCTACTTGATTTCCCAGTGTGGATCTCTAATAGGCATCTCAGAGTTAAACTTAACATGCTCCGAGCTGAAATCTTGACACCCTAGAGTCCTTCCCAGTTTCCATCATCTTGGTAAATGGCAACACCACTCATCCAACTGCTAAAGTCCAAAACCTTACAGTTTTTAAATTTCTCTTTTGCTTTTACAACCCCTACCCAAAATATCAGCAAACCATTTTACCTATTTTCCAGATATGTCCGGAATCTGACCACTTCTCATCAACCATACTGTTATATGCCATCCCAATCCACCATCTAATACTGCAATAGGCTTGTGGCTTGTGCTTCAGCTTTCACTCTTGCCCCTCTATGGTCTGTTTGTTATTTAATAGTCACAATCAACCTTTAAATAGCCAAATCAATTTATGCAATTTATGGCTCCAAACTCTACAAAGCTTCCCATTGCTTTTAAAAGAAACAAGCCCTTCAAAGGCCAAATCACCTTTTGCTGCTTCTGTCTCCTTGGCCCATGGCTCTCCAGCCACAGTGAACATTATGTGGTTGTTTTTCAAACACTGCCTGATACTCCTGCCTCAGGGCCTTTGCATGTATACTTTTCTTTGATTGGAATGATTGATCTCCGGCTATTTTTCACCGTCTTGCTTTTTTTCATGCCTCCGTTTAAAAGTCTCTCTCTCCCTTGCTGAAAGGCTCACCACAGCCTCAACCTCTCATGCTCAAGCAATCTTCCCACATCAGCCTCCCAAGTATCTGGGAGTACAGGTGTGTGCCAGCACACCAGGCTAATTTTGTTTAATTTTTTAAAGATGAGGCCTCACTGTGTTGCCCAGGCTGGTCTCAAACTCCTAGGCTCAAGCCTTCCTCCCACTATGGCCTCCCAAAGTGCTGGGATTACAGGCATGAGCCACCACACTGGGCAATGTCCCATTTTTAAAGGGGAATTCTCCAACTACTGTATCTAAAATAATATCTCTTGTCTTGTGTGATGATTAATTTTATGTGTCACCTTGGCTAGGCTGTAGTGCTCAGTTGTTTTGTTAAATATAAGTCTAGATGTTGCCATGAAGGTGGTAGTTACAGGCAATTCACATTCAAATCAGTAGATTTTGAGTGAAGCCGAATACTCTCTATAATATGGGTGGGCATCCTCTGTTCAGTTGAAGGTGTTAACAGAAAGACTCAGGTTTCCCAAAAAGCAAATAATTCTTCCCACAGTTTGTCTTGACTCTGGCTGCAACATTAACTTCTGCCAGAATTTCCAGCCTGCTGGCCTGCCTTATAAAGTTTGCACTTTCCAGCCTCCACAATCACATAAGCCAATGCTTTATTCCTTAACCTGCTTTATTTGTCTTCATAACTCATCACTCCCTCACATTATATTTTAAATCTCTTTGTTTACTCATTCATTGTCTGCCTTCCCAATTTGAAGATAGGTTTCAAGAAGAAAAAATTTTCAGTGTTGTGTTCAGTGTTGTAATTCTAGCACCTAGAAAATTCCTTGGCACATATTTTTTCAAGAAGTGTATATGTACTCCAAACATTATTTGTCAGTGAATGAATTACTAGGCACAAGAGTTTGGAAATATTATAACTTGTAATCATTTCAAGCATAATTGTATGATGTTCTAACAGGCATTACAATGTATTTGAATGGTAGTTGCTGGGAGCACAGTAGGGTGTGGGGTTGGAGAGGTGTTTGTTAAAGGGTACAAAACTTTAGTTAGATAGGAATAAATTCAAAAGATGTATTGTACAATGTAGTCACTATAGTCAATAACAATATATTGTATTCTAGAAAATCACTAATGGAATAGATTTTCAGCATTATCACCACAAATAAAATAAAAGTGTGAGGTAATGTATATGTTAATTAGCTGTATTTAGAAATTATATAATAAATACATATTTCTAAATATTCTGTTCTGTGCAAGAAATATGTAATTTTTATTTGTCAATTTAAAAATTTATTAATTAAAAAGAATATTGGCATATAAAGTTTTGAACAAGCAATGTGTCTGTAACCAAACATACATCCGCTCCTTCTTAGTTTGTCTGCTTTTTTTTTTTTTTTTTTGAGATGGAGTCTTGTTCTGTCACCCAGGCTGGAGTGCAGTGGCACAATCTCGACTCACTGCAATCTCCGCCTCCAGGATTCAAGCAATTCTCTGCCTCAGCCTCCTGAATAGCTGGGATTACAGGAACCTACCACATGCCCTGCTGATTTTTGTATTTGTAGTAGAGATGGGGTTTCACCATGCTGACCAGGCTGGTCTTGAACTCCTGACCTCGTGATCCACCCTCCTCAGTCTCCCAAAGTGCTGGGATTACAGGCCTGAATCACCACACCCGGCAGTTTGTCTGCTTTTAATGAATGAGTTTGTATACACCCCATCCACTTAAATGTACCTGGTTCTCCTTTCTACCCCTCATAGGTCAACCTAGTCTTACCTTACTTCTGCTCATTACCCAGAACTCCAAAACTCAATCCATTCTTAGTAAGATGCTACTGCTGACCTCATGACCTTATTGGAGGGATGACATTTGGAAGATTCCACCTGCCACTGTCCTTTCCCGCAATTTCTTCACAACATTAAGGCTTTGTGTAGGTAATACCCTTTACCGAAAAATAGGGGAAAATATAATATAGGAATAAAAAAACTTAAATATGGATGCTACATATGATTGTCCCTAGATTCCAAAGAAAATGTGAGTGAAAAAAATGATATCTTGTATAGGAGTCCCTTTGTTGACACTCCTCAGCCCGAAGCTTTGCTTCTCTATCCCAATGTCCGACCTCTATTCTTCATGATCTGGAGAATACACTCCTCTCAAAGACCATATGGCTTGACTTTCAGGAGTATGTTTCTCAAGTCCTAAACTGTTCCTTCTGGACAAACATTATGGAAAAGAAATCAACTGTAGGCTTTGATCACCCAATCAGTCTCTTTTGAGATCTTTTCACTGGTTTGAAACGAATAGGCTCCTGTTCATTCTTCCTGCAGCCATTCTATTACAGGTAACTCTTAGACCAAACACTGAAAGTAAAGAGTCAGAGTTAGCAAATGGGAAGGCACACATGTATGTACAGCAGCCATTTCAAAGAGTATACATTAAACTATATCAATGGAGAGAAACAACTTCTAAAATCTATGTCATCTCCAAACATCCCACTAAAGATCTACAATGGAGACAATTTTACATTGCTTTATGGACTATGAATTCTCCTTTTTTAATGAAGGCTGCCAAGCTAGCCCAGGTGTGTGCTGATATACAAGTAAGTAGGGCAAATGACTAGACCTTATCAAAGAACAGAGACACAGTGATTTGGCCAACCTTATTTACATAAAGACCTGGCCAGAGGTTTAAAACTCAGAATTTGTTTTTTCATTTAATCCAGGAATGAGAGTCAAACACCCAAACACTGGAGGAGGGGGATTTTAAAACTTGGGGTGGTGGGGGGACAGTAAAAATAGTTTATTTTATTTAGTTAATTTTTATTAGAGATAATCTCGATCTGTCACCCAGGTTGGAGTGCAGTGACACCATCACAGCTCGCTGCATCCTTGACTTCCTGGGATCAAGCAATCCTACTGCCTCAGCCTCCTAAGTAGCTCAGACTACAGGCGCAGGCCCCCACACCCAACTAATTTCTGTACGTTTTGTAGAAACAGGGTTTCATCATGTTGCCCAGGCTGGTCTCCAACTCCGGGGTGAAGCAGTCTACCCACCTGGGCCTCCCAATGTGATGGGATTACAGGTGTGAGCCACCGCACCTGGCAAAATAGTTAATTTTAGAGGAGAATATGGAATATAATATATAACCATACAAGGGCAGCTGTGAGGTGATTCCTGAAGTGCCTAACTCCCCTAGGACCAGAGGAAGTGACCCTGTAAAACAAAGTCAATACAGAAGCTCCTACTTTCCCTAAAGAACAAATTCCTCCGCAGACGAAGGAGAGGGGATACCACATTTGTTACCTTCTTCACAAAAGCAGTCACATCAGTTTTTCACGACAGAGTGACAGCTCTGGAAAGCTCTCCACATTACTCAAAAATCTATGAGATAAAAAGTAATTTTTATTTTATTAAAGTCAATTCTAGAAGATAAAGTTGGAAGTTGGATATCTTTGCATGGTGATTGGATGGTTCAAAGTTTTCTGAGATCCTTCTCCTCAATTTTGAACAAGGAAAGAATAAAAACAGTATAATTTTTTAATAAAATGATAGGTATCCAGTATAGCATTCCTCAAAAGAAATGCTATTTTTCAGGGGCTGTGAATTATCACTTGACATGTCCTGTGTACAGCAGCTTCCAGGCTGTGTCATAATTCTAGAAGGCCTGGCTTGACACTGTAGGGAGGGCTGGGAAGCATATTTGTCATAAATCTCATAACTTATCCTGCCAAATATCAGAAAAGCTGGAAATGAATGCCAAAAGGCTATTATTGCATCTATTTATACACTGTTCACTGTATTATTATGTATCAGAATTGGATTTTATTTTAAGCTAGATTTTATCAATTTGAAGGTTAATTTTATTTTGGAAAGGGACATAAATTATTTCTCTTAAAGTTCTTTCACAGTTTGAAATAAATTGTTTAGTTTGCATTATACTTCAGAGAAATGTCTACTGCTGGTTTGTCTTCTCAAGGGAGGGATCAAAGTCTCTGCTATGTATAATAATTGGACCCAAACATTCCAGTAATGATCAATTTCAGCCCATTATATTGTCCCTATCTGCTACTGTGGAAAGTGAAGGAGATGTGAAGAATCAGAGTCAGAAATGATGGTAATACAAATACGTTTTCAAATACCATGCTAAATGTATTTCAAGGGCTAACTGTTAACTCATTCTTCCACTCAACAGGTATTATTAAGTGTTCAGTTGTGCCAGGTATGTGGAGGAGTAGTGGACAAAATGGCCTAAATCTAATACTGCAAAAATCTTTTCATGTTAAGTAGAATCTCCCAGCTAATAGGTAGCAGAGCCAGAATTTGAACTCAGTTCTGACCAGAATTCAGAGCCTGTATTTTACTTTGCTTCTTTATCCTAAACTATATTTTCTCTTACTTAATGAAACAGACTTAATTAGAAAGGCTCAAATCTATGAATTAAATATAGGGATATCATTTGTATAATATTTTATATTAACAGGGTACAGAAAATAAGTATACTCAGTAGGGTGAGAGTGGTTCATGTCTAACAGTAAGCCTTACCTCCAGCCTTTTTACATGTATGCTGTCTGACTTATTGTGTCTTTAAAGGACACTGTTATTTTTATAGTTTCTGGAAGAGATTGATTGAAACTTCAACTATTGTGGAATTAATTTGAACGTTTCAAAACTACTCGTTTTGCCACAGAGGATACTTTTAAAATAGACTCCCATAATCTTTAATGTTCAAATATTTATAATAATACATATAGTTTTCAGAAGCATACAGGATACAGTGATCATTTTTAAGTGTTTATGACATCAATTATGTTTTGTGAAAGATATAATACATCAGACTTTGCTAGGACAATGCAGAGACAGCCCAGAATCATGAAGGTGGAAGTAAAGACGATTTTCTTCTGCCTTAACAGTTTTAATTGCAGGATACAGTAGAATACAGCTGCTCCTCCCTTCAAAGTTTCATTTCATTGCCTGTCTAGAAGCTGTCACACCATGCCTGCCACTTGACTGTTCTGTCACCCAATGCTGTTCCACCTGAACAAATTTGTGGCAATATGTGCTGAATGCTCTGTTTCTTTGCTCTAAAGTATAAACACACTGTGCACTACTGAAATAGGAGTAGTTTCAGCTGGTTGTTTACCAAGAATAATATAGCAAGGGCTCCACCGGCATCAATAAAATTTAAAGTTTAGGATTGACATTTTATCCAGAAATTAAACTAGCAATTTGCTTCATACATCCTTTTTACATTTCTGAATTTTAATTTTTACTGTTTGTGGATACATAGCAAGTATACATATCTATGGGGTTCATGAGATGTGTGGATACAGGCCTGCAATGTGAAATAAGCACATCATGGAGAGTGGGGTGTCCATCCCCTCAAGCATTTATCCTTTGAGTTAAATGTGAAATCTTGTGATGATTTGAACAAGGTGGCATAGTTAAGTATAAAGAATATCAAATCCTTTATTTAATATGTCTACAGGTCTTTTAAACAAGAAAAAAAAAGGAATTAAATCAACCCCTGACAAACAGCAAACTTGCCAAGAAAAAGGTAGATGATTTTTTGAAATATATTATCTAAAATCCCATTAAAAAGTTTAGCTTTCATGGAACAACCATGTATTAGTCAGGGTTCTCTTAGAGGGACAGAACTAATAGCATATATATATATATATACACACACACATATATATATATATGTGTGTGTGTGTGTGTGTGTAAAGGGGAGTTATTAAGTATTAACTTACATGATCACAAAGTCCCACAACAGGCTGTCTGCAGGCTGAGGAGCAAGGAGACCCAGTCCAAGTCCCAAAACTGAAGAACTTGGAGTTTGATGTTTGAGAGCAGGAAGCATCTGGCATGGGAGAAAGATGTAGGCTGGGAGGCTAGGCCCACCTTTCCTTTTCATGTTTTGCTACCTGCTTTATATTTGCTGGAAGCTGATTAGTTAGTGCCCACCAGATTAAGGGTGAATCTGCCTTCCCCAGCCCACTGACTTGAATATTAATCTCTTTTGGCAACACCCTCACAGACACACTCAGGATTAATACTTTGGATCCCTCAATACAATCAAGTTGGCACTCAGTATTAACTATCACAAGTCCATATCATCTCACTACTGGGTATATATTCAAAGGAAAAGGTCTCAGTATATTGAAAAGACGTTTGAACTCTCATGTTCATTGCAGCATTATTAACCTAAGATATGAAATTAATCTAAGTGTCCATCAACAGATGAATGGGTATAGAAAATGTGGTATATATTCCCAATGGAGTACTAGTCAACCTTATTACAAAAATAAAATTTCGTGACAACACAGATGAACCTGGAACATATTAAGTGAAATAAGCCAGGCACAGAAAGAAAAATACCGCTCAATCTCACTTACATGTAGAATATTAAAAAGTTGAAGGTCATGAAAACAGAGAGTAAAATGGTGATTAGTGGATAGTGGGAGGTGAGGTTGTAGGGGAGATGTTGGTAAAAGTACACAAAATTTCAGTTAGGCAGGAGAAGCACAGCCAAGAGATCTGTTTTTAAAAGTTTGGCTTTCAAATAATTCACGGAACATGTCTGGTTTTTGCTACTCTTTTCTTTCCGCATTCAAATGCGTCATGAAAATCATTATGTAGATAACTCGAGTTAAGCTCAAATTTGCTCTTGTGTAAAATAAATGATTATGATTTGCCATGATTTGTAAACAGAATAGTCCTTTTTTTATATCATTTTCTCTCTTCATCCACTAACCTAGCAAATGACAATGATTTAAATTATGGATAGCACAGTATGTAATGAAAAACACGCATAACAAAAACTTTGTTTTACAATGTTTGGCCACTGAGAACACTTTAAAAAATATATGTAAAACAGCGGTTTTGTGCGACGTTGGTAACGTTCACTATGCAGTTGCACACGTTCACGAGTGCACTAGCTCTTCAGGACAAACACTCGCTGTGACTTGATAAAAGCCATACATTCGTTTAGAAAGCGAGAGGCAGAAAATGATGTGGAAAGCAATGGCCAGCACCTAATGGCTGTGAAGAACTATGCGGCCCATCAGACTAATTCTTTCTTAAGAGGGACAGTTCTAGTAACTTGAAATTTGGTAGACGTAATTTATCAAAATTTCTGGTTATTCCTTCACTAAATGTTCATCAGAAAGCTTAGAAAATATTCTTTTTTCTCCCTGTCACCCAGGCTGGAGTGAGCGGCGCCATCTTGGCTCCCTGCAAGCTCCGCCCCCCGGGTTCCCGCCATTCTCCTGCCTCAGCCTCCCGAGGAGCTGGGACCACAGGCGCCGCCACCACGCCCGGCTAGTTTTTGTACTTTTAGTAGAGATGGGGTTTCACCGTGTTAGCCAGGATGGTCTCGATCTCCTGACCTCGTGATCCGCCCGCCTCGGCCTCCCAAAGTGCTGGGATTACAGGCGTGAGCCACCGCGCCTGGCCGAAAATATTCTTTAAACTGTGAAAACAGTTTGCAGGCCTAGCCTCTAGCATTAGGTTATTGATGATAGTCTTTATTTTGGGGTGCCAAGAGTTGATATTGTTTCATCATTGGCTTAGAAGATGGAAAACCACACACATTCGTTATGTTTGCCATTGACACTAAGCTTCATCTTTGTATGTGGTAAATGAGCAGTGTGGGGAAATGGGATAAATAATTATTGGAAAGGAGAGAAAGAAGAAACTGAAGACAAATTAGATTTGAAAAAAACAGTATCAATATAAAAGTTGAGAATTATTTTTGAAAAATGTAATTAAGGAGAAAACCAAACACCGCATGTTCTCACTCATAGGTGGGAACTGAACAATGAGATCACTTGGACTCGGGAAGGGGAACATCACACACTGGGGCCTATCATGGGGAGGGGGGAGGAGGGAGGGATTGCACTGGGGAGTTATACATGATATAAATGATGAATTGATGGGTGCTGACGAGTTGATGGGTGCAGCACACCAACATGGCATAAGTATACATATGTAACAAACCTGCACGTTATGCACATGTACCCTAGAACTTAAAGTATAATAATTAAAAAAAAAAAGAAAAAAGTCTCAAAATTTCAAAAAAAAGTTTAATTTGGTTATGAAATAAATGACTGCTAATGTTCAAGAAAAAAAAAAGAAAGAAAAATGTAATTAAGGGTCCTTTCCTAGATTATGACTACCTACCTAAACAAAATCACGTTTAGATCAATTAATAAAAGGAGTACGACTGATGATTTGATCTTTTGGTAAAATGCATCACAGATTGGTTAGATTTTCTCGAATAACCAGGCAAAAATCATCGGTTATTTCCTCAATGAGGAGCTCTGGCTTCCTTGGTCACACTAACAACTAACAGCTAGAGATAGTTCAGCATTAAAAAAAAAAAAAAAAAAAATGCTATTAGTACGTGTTGTGGGCTCCACTGTGACCTCCAAGAGGATATATTCAAGTGCCAGTTTCTGGCACCTGTGAATGTGATCTTATTTGGAAACAGAGTTTCTGCATATGTACTCAAGTTAAGATGAGGTCATACTGCGGCAGGGTGGGCCCTAAATCCAATATGGCTGGTATCCTTGTAAGAAGAGAAGTAGAAACACAGACACAGAAATGGGTGTTCTACCCACCGACAGAGGCAATGACAGAGACAGAAATTGGTGTGAGGCATCTACAAGGCAAGAGATATCAAGGATTGCAGACAACCACAAGAAACTAGAAAGAGCCAAGAAAAATTTTTCCCCGAGAGCCTTGACCCTATCAACACCTTGATTTCAGAATCCAAGAACAAGAGAGAATATATTTCTGTTGCCTTAGGCTATCCATTTTATGGCATTTTGTTACTGTCCCCTAGGAAACTAATACAGTATGTCATCCGTAAAAGAAAGAATTACAAAAGTTTTTTTTTAAGTCCAATTAATGTAAATGAATATTTATATTTTATACACTTATACATTTGTAGGTAATACCTTGGAGCTATGATAGTAAGTCACATAAACAGAAACTACATTTTGAAAAGCACTGATGAAGAAACTGCAAAGAATAGAGATACTGACTCACCTGAATATGGGCAACATGCATTCTTCGCTGACATCACCATTGTCTCTCTAAAATAGCTCTGCCAGCATCTCTGTCTAGTTCAGCAGCCTTTGGTGACTTCCTTTTACTTACAAAGAGGGACTCCGTATTCTTCAGCTGGGCACACATATCTTTTTCACTATAATATCTTGCTTTTTAAAAAAATATATACACAAGAGAAATGTATTACTCATGATTCTGGAGTCTGGGAAGTCCAAGATCAAGTTGCCAGCAGTATTAGTGTCCTGTGAGGGCTGCTGTCTGCTTCCAAGATTGCATTTTGACCTCTACCTAATATTCTAGTCTGTATTGTACTGTGCCCAAGTGGCACCAGTGTTCCAGCTGCACTAGATTACATGTCATCCTTCAGTGTATGCTTCATTTTCTTGCCCCTGGATATTAATTTGTGCTGTTTTCTTTTGTTCTCAAGTAACCAAAACCCCATTCCAGTTATTCAAGGACTAATTCAAATGCCGCTTGCCTCATGAAGCCTTCCCCAGTCCTCCTCATTGCATTATTTTTTCTATCCTTATTTCCATTATTCTTTGTACCTTCATTAGAGATTTAATAAGCTATTGTGATTTATAATTTATGTATGTCTCTTGTTCTCATTTTATCAGACAAGATGGTGCTTATGATATTCTTTTACAGGTCACTGTTAACATACCCTGGCAACCTGAAAACAGTTAAACATAAAATGTAATCTGTTCCTTAGAACATGGAGACCTGTTCAAGGAGGAATGATCAGTGATTCATGAATGAGTGAGTGAAGGTATGACAGAATGAGGAATCAATATAAAACTGAATGTGTTTCTTCTTTAAAATATATCTAAAAATGAAGAGTCAGCTGGTTTATTTTAATTTTTGATAATCTTAATTGAAATCTAATAAAAGTTATGATGTTAAGGTTTATGAACTTTCATAAAAATATATGAATTTAAAATTTGAGTCTTCTCTCAGAAATATTAATATCAATTTTAACAATTTAATGTTGATTCTTTGCTGTGAACTAAATCTTGAATTACATGTTTACATGGCTTTTACTGATTCATAAATTAGAAAAATAGTTGCAATCAACATAAATTAGAAATTTGTACAGGGCGTAAATTAAAGGTACTTAAATATTTAATGAAAATAGAATCCTGTTTGAAAATGCATGAATATAATAAGTTTTAAATTTTTGAAAAAATCTAAATACAAATAACACTATGAATGAGTTTATTTATGAAATTTGATGAGATTTTATAATTGTAAAGATTATTCTAGCTTTATAACCCTTGCTTCTTTATGTAATTGCTAAATATGAGCTTATGAGTTCTTTATAAGAAAAACATTTATTAATAAAGTAAACATAGTACTTATCTTTCAAAGAAGAGTCTGGTGTTTGGAAACAGAGAATGTTAAATCTAATACTTGCAGAAATTGGAATACTGAAGTTCCCTTTACAGAGAATGCCTCTTCATTCTATTAGAATGGAATCTTTAGAACCAGCTATGAAAGAGTTTACCAGTACCAATAGCACAATACATACCAATGATATTTTAAGTGTTTTGCATACATTAACTGATATAATCCTCACAACAACCCTAAGAGATAAGAACTGTCATTACCCCTATTTCACAAAAGGAGAAACTGTTTTTTACTTAGCGTAGATTAACTCACGAAGGTCACGTACCATACACCAAGCGCGTGACAAAAACACGATCCTAGTCTGGGTCTAGAATCCATTCCCTTTACCGCTCTTCTCTAGAGTCCTCTAGTTTTAGGAGTACAGCTCTCTGATCTGTCTCTCTCTTTCATAGGAAATCAAAGCCATGAGGACATATGTTTCACACATTCAGTAGCACACAGCACTCCGGAAGGAATAATTTACAAAGGGTTGTATAATGAACACTCCTCGGGATGTCTTCCTCTTTATGTATGTATATGTATGTCACTTCTCTAAAGTAAAAGAGAGCATATGAAATAACATACATGTTTGATGTAGCATCATAGATATCCATGATACCTACACAATTTCAAGTACTATGTGACTTTCCATTCATCGAAATAAAGCATACATACATACATGTACAGAAACTTGTCATTGTTAATTTTAGTTATTCTGATTTTCTTAAAATCTTTACCATGCTGTCCCTAAAATGGTCACTTTTAGTATTCCCCTAAATGTGGCAACAAATTATGTGAAACTAATTAGAACTACGTTCAAATTTAAATTCACCATTAATTATTCTTGTGACCATTGGCAACATGAACTGCATTCCTTAAATGAATTTTCCTCATTTGTAAAATAAAGACAGTGTATCTATTTGGAGGCTGTTGTGACATAATACATTCCTTGCAACAATTTGGACCTACTCAATCTATTTTCTCCTTTCTTCATTCTTGTGACAGTGAGTATTTGTCTGCTTCACTAATGAAAAATTATTTAAAAAGTTATTTTAAGAAATATTAAGCAGGTGGAGGAAACATGCATATCTATGTTCATGTCCTTTGAAGGGACGTGGATGCAGCTGGAAACCATCATTCTCAGCAAACTATCGCAAGGACAAAAACCAAACACCGCATGTTCTCACTCATAGGTGGGAATCGAACAATGAGAACACTTGGACACAGGAAGGGGAACATCACACACTGGGGCCTGTTGTGGGGTGGGGGGAGGAGGGACGATGGCATTAGGAGATATACCTAATGTAAATGATGAGTTAATGGGTGCAGCACACCAACATGGTCCATGTATACATATGTGAGAAAACTGCACGTTTTGCCATGTACCCTAGAACTTACAGTATAATAAAAGTAAATAAATAATGTAAAAATAAAAAAATCATTGATCTATTTATTTTAGTACAAATGTAGTAATCCTGTGGTATCCTTGGATTGACATACATTTTTCTTATACAATAAGTTGCTGAAGCAAATACATCTTGCTCCCACTCAAAAAACTTGATGCTTACCATATCATTCCTCCAAATATTTAAAAAAAATACAAAACATTCTGGCAGTTCATTAAAAGAGAAAGCATCTCAGTAATTCTTTTCAAAATGTACTGTTGATATGAACTCTCAATGAATTACTTTTTATTACACTGCTTTGATTTCATTAATATAGTAAGTGGAGGATTTCTAACCCAGGTCATATTGATTCTGTCTGGATTCTTTATCCATTGAACCAAATGATCCTTTTTTATATTATACGATGCATATGTAGATACGTGAATCTGAAGAAACTCTACTGTTTCTATTAAAGCCCTTATCAAAGTTATATACATGCCTATATAGTGATTTGGGTTTGGGAGTTTAGCTTCTGTGTTTGTTTTTCCTGTCTCTAATAAGATTACTATCAGGAAACTACCTTTGTTATTCTTAGAAAGTTACCTTTGTAGAAACAAAAGTAGTTTTTCTAATAAAAGAAGGGGTAGGGCCAAGGTGGTGCCATTTTAGGGCTCCTTCTGTTAAAACAACTGACTCTCAGTGGCAGACAGCCCTACTCTCTGAGAAAGAAGATATTCAGTCACACCCATTCTGTGTGAATGTTTGGCTGACAAATTTTACTCAACCCTGGTGGAGTAGAGCCAGAGAGAGAAAGAGGCAGAGATTCAGTGAATGCCAGGCTTGGTCTTGGCAGCTCTTCTGGGTGGCAGCTTAGCCTTGGATGATAACTGCCCACAGGGTCACAGATAAACACTAACGTGCAGTCCTGGAACTCCAAGCAAAAGTCACCCTTGGTGGAATTTTCACTGAGAAAGGAAGCTTATCCTTATTCAACAGCAGATGGTAGTGTGTTTACATAGTACCTGGAGAGAGAATTAAGAGCAGTGGGTGGAAAGTGGAACAAGAGACATTCAGCCCTGTGCTGAGGCAACACTTTCCAACAGTTGCTGCTGTCCAGCAATGGAAGTCACGCTTCTTGAAGCTGTGAGTGCCTAGTCACAAGAATTATCCTAGCAAAGCCCACGTAAGCATCTGCCACGAATACTTTTCTTCAAATTCCACAATTCATTTCGGCAAATATTTATCTAATGCCTCATTCAGTTTGAGCACCCTTAGCCTGAAAATTCAAAATCTGAAATGCTCCAAAATCTGAAAGTTATTGAGTGCCAAAATTATACCACAAGTAGAAAATTCTACACCTGACCTCATGCGACGGGTCACAGTCAAATACAGGCTCACACACCCAGTTTATTCAATGTCCCCAAGGCAAATATAGACTCTCCCAGACCCATTCAGGTGCAACTCGTCCATTCAGGTGCAACTCATCCATTCAGGTGCAACACGTCCATTCAGGTGCAACTCGTCCATTCAGGTGCAACACGTCCATTCAGGTGCAATACATCTTTTCTGCACATGCCCAGATCCGCAAACAAGCACGCCCACAAAGGGCAATAAAATGTCACATGTGTAGGCTGGACATGCCAAGGGAAGATTCCCTATGATGGTCTACATGGGACCAAGACCTGCATGCATTACTCACTGAGATTTCTTGCTTATTCTCTACTTTGTGTTGAAAGAATGTCAAAAAATGTCAAAAAAAGGCCTGAAGATACCCCTATGAGTGACAGTGATAAGAAAATGGGTAAGCATTTATGTTCATTGATAACACACAAAATCAAGCTGCTGGAGAAACTGGACAGTGATGTAAGTGTGAAATGTCTTATAGAAGAGTATGGCGTTAGAGTGAGCACCATATACAACCTGAGGAAACGGAAGGATAAGCTGTTGAAGTTCTATGCTGAAAGTGATGAATGGAAGTTAATGAAAAATATGGCTGGGGTCAGTGACTCACGTCTGTAATCCCAGCACTTTGCAAAGCCGAAGTAGGTGGATCACCTGAGATCAGGAGTTCGAGATCAGCCTGGCCAACATGGCAAAACCCCGTCTTTACCAAAAATACACAAATTAGCCAGATGTGGTGGCGGGCACCTGTAGTCCCAGCTACTTGGTAGGCTGAGGCAGGAGAATTAATTGAACCTGGCAGGCGGAGATTGCAGTGGGCGAGATCCCTCCGCTACACTCCAGCCTGGGCAACAGAGGAAGACTCTGTCTCAGAAAAAGAAAAATAAAATAAATGAAATAGAAGAAGAAGTTAATGAAAAATAGAAAAACACTGCATAAAACTATGAATGAAGATCTCGATTGTGTACTGAAAGAATGGATTCTTCAGTTTCTTAGTGAACACATGCCACTTAATGGTATGCTGATTATGAAGCAAGCAAAGATCTATCACAAGAAACTGAAAATTGAAGGGAATAAACGGACTGGTTGCAGAAATTTAAGAAAAGACACAGTATTAAAGTTTTAAAGATTTGTGGTGATAAAACATCCGCTGATCATGAATCAGCAAAGAAATGTATTGACAAGTTTGCCAAGGTCATCACTAATGAAAATCTGGCACCAGAACAAGTGTCTAATGCTGATGAACTGTCACTGTTTTGGTGTTACTGCCCCCGAAAGACACTGAATGCAGCTGATGAGACACCCTGTACAGGAATTTAAGAATGCGCGGGACAAATAACTGCGCTGGCCTGTCTACAGCGTCAGGCATGCATAAGTATAAACTTGCTGTGATATGCAAAATTTTGCATCCTCACTATTTTCAAATTGTGAATTTCTTTCCAGTTCATTGTGATGCTAATAAAAGGCGTAGGTCATAGGAGACATTTTTTCTTATTGGGTTCATAAACAAATTGTACCAGTGACTTGTGCTCAGCGCAGAGACTGGATGATGACTGCAACATTTTGTCATTCCTTTACAACTGTTCTGCTCATCCTTCAGCTGAAATTCTCATCAAAATAATATTTATGCCATATATTTTGCCCCAAATGTGGCTTTATTAATACAACCATGTATGTAACCAGGGTATCTTTAGATCAAAGCAAGTAAACATAAGACACTTTTTTGAGCAGCGTACTAGCCTCAGTGAACAGAGGCATGAGTGTGGGAGGTTTTCAAAAGGAGTTTAGCATGAAGGACGCCATATATGCTGTTGCCAATGCTGGGAACACAGCTACTAAAAATAGTTGTGCATCCCTGATACAACCTCTGGCCTGCCTTTATGTTCATGGAAGATAATGAACAAAGTAGTAACTTTAAAGGATTTTGTATGTCAAATGAGAGAAAAATTATGTCTGACTTCCTTTCATATGCAAAACAGGTATCTTCAGAGCCCCTCAGTAAGTGGGAAGAAGTGGATATCAAAGAAGTTTTTTACATTGGTAATGAGGATCCAGTTGTTCATTTATTGCCTGATGGTTAAATAGACAAAATGGGTGTGAATCAAGTTGAGTATGACAGTGATGACCGTGTTAACACAGCCTGAAAAATGCCTACAGATGACATGGTGGAAATGTGTGATGGGCTTATTGAAGGACAAGAGTAGTAGGCATCCATAGCAGAACAAAACATGCCAGTTATAAAATCAAAGAGAGACTTCTAAAACAAAAACATTGTTCATGAGGCAGATGACTGTGGAGGAAACATTTTTAAAAGCCTGCCTGAAGAATCCTCGTTATCTCTAGAGAATCTCCTTCCCAGTCCCTCAATTGCTTTTGATGTTTCTTCATATATATATATATATATATATATATAGTGTACTTTAACTCTTTAATCAAAACTCAGCATCACAGATAGAGACTGAAGGCCTGCCACTCCCAACTGTTGCTGTGTTTAACAGCTGATACAGGTATTCTGGAGATGCTACTGTGCTGTTAGTTACTCTGAACACATAATTTTTTCACGCTATTAATGGTATTTTTTACTGTTCCGCACTTAGCTGTGAATAAGTATAAGGAAATGGTTGCTTACTGCTTGTCAGTAGCCTATAAATTCAGTCAGGAAAAAGAGTGATGTCAAACAACCACAGATTGCCCACCCGGGTGGCAGAGGTGGTGGTGCCTTTCCTTTCTGATTGTTCAATGTACACACACTTTCTTTCAGGCACAAAACTGTTTAAAATATTTTATAAAATTACCTTCTGGCTATGTGTATAAATACATATGAAATATAAATAAATTTCATGTTTAGACTTGGGTCCCATCCTCAAATATTTCATGATGTATATAGAAATATCTTAAAATCTGAAAAAAATGTAGAAATCCCAAACCTGTTTGGTCCCAAGTATTCTGGATAAGGAATCCTCAACCTGTATGTGCTAACCTTATTCTGAGGGGTGGGATAACAGCCATGAGCAAAACAAAACACTGTCATCATAAATATTACATTCTACAGGGAGAAAAAAGTTCAATAAACACAGCAATACATAAGACAGTTTAATTTAGAAATAAGTACTATAAGAAAAAATGAATTCTGATAAAGGAAGTGAGAGTAATGGTACTACTACCTTAGAAAGTATGATCAAGGAAGGTCTCTTGACAATTTGAGCAGTAGCACGGGGTAAATCATAATTCCTTGTAAGCCATTGTAAAAGCTATAAATTTTATTCAAATGAAACTTGAAGGTACATGGTGATGAGGCAGGCCACATTGTTTTAACTTCTCTTTGAATTCTGTACAACTCTCTTGTTTTTAATCCTCAACTTTGCCTTCCCCAAAATGCCAGGACAAGTGTTCAGGTTATTGTGGATATTTATTTATTTATTTTTATTTTTCTGAGGCAGAGTCTCCCTCTGTTACCCAGGCTGTAGTGCAGTGGTGTGATGTCAGCTCACTGTAACCTCCACCTCCTTCCTGGGTTCAAGCGATTCTCATGCCTCAGCCTCCTGAGCAGCTGGTCTACAGGCTTGCACCACCACACCTGGCCTGGCCTCCCAAAGTGCTGGGATTGCAGGTGTGAGCCACAACTCCTGGCTATTATGAGTATTTAAGATGGGCCAACTAGCAAAATTAAGTATAAATCTTGAATATAATATTGAATATAATTTTAAAGTTATGAATTGTTTATTTAATTTTGTCTTACATAGTTCACATTGACTTACTTTGAAAATTTTCAAATGTGTAAACAAAAGATAGAGAGAAGAGTGTAATAAACTCTATATATCCACTACCCAGCTTAAACAACTATCAAACTATGCCAAACTTATTTCATTTGTAATCCTACCCACATCTGGCAACCTCAGGTAAAAGTGAAGCAATGAGCAAATGTCTTACCATTTCTCCCTTAAAATTTTTAGTATGTAAGAACTTTTTGAAAAATAACCATAATATCATTAACACTATCAAAAATGTTGACAATCATTTCTTAATGTTATCAAATATGAGGTGTTCAAATTTCCCCAGATGTCTCATAAATATATGATTAGAACTGATGTACTTTAATTAGTGTCTTCATTGCATATTGTCGGTATGTCACTAAGTCTCTTTTAATCTACCTGTCACTCTTTTATTTTAAACATCAATTTACTTGTTGAAAAAAGTGTGTCATTTGTTCCATTATCCCCCTACATTCTACATTTTGATAATTGGATCCCCATGATATCATTTCACACGTTCTTCTATTTCCTGTGTTTTTTATAAACTGAGAGTGATTTCCAGATGTTTGAGCAGATTTGGTTCAAGATTCTCCCCTCCGTGTTACATGTAGTCAGTCACTCTCCCCTAGGGCCCACCCAGGCACTCACCTGAACCTCTCTGTACCTCCTCGACTTTAAGAATTGCTTAAGATACAATCCCAAATATGACAATAAACTAGTAAAATTCACAAAGCAACTGAGTCTTCAGAAAAGCCCGGTAACTGTGGTTCATTAGTGTTTCAAGATATTCTTCATTATCCAAATCAATATTCAACTGGCAATATTTATAAAAATAATAATAATGAAGATATCAGATAAATATATTGTTGGACAAATGTTGCCATTATCCTTTTAATCTCTGTTATTGAAAAATTCTAGATTATTGTTGAGGTCTTTGGAGTTCTATTTAATCTTTTTCAACTTTTATTTCTTTTTTTGGAAACCCACTTCTAAATGTCAGTTTTCCATGAAATCTCACCTTCAACTCACTTTCTCCAGCTATCATATGGACTTACAGAGCCTATTCTCCTTCATGAAGGGAACATTTTAAAATTTATTTTTGATTATTACTTTGGAAACTCAGAGGTTAGATACACGACTGCCTGAATGAAGTGTTCACCTGCATTTTTTCTTCTTTCCACAATGTTGTTCAATAACAACCTGCTAACTAATGACAGCACACATTAGCCGTTGGTCGGAGACACACACAAGTTAGAGGTGGTGTTTCCACGGTGTTTTTACAGAAAATAATAGGAATACAAGCACCTAAATTCAGCCTTTTCCCTCATTTCCCATGGCTTGTTCATTTATAACTTGTTTCAGAATTGCCCTGTGCTGTGTCTCTCTCTCTGACCTTCTGTTCTACAATAATAAACACTTTGATTAACTAATCTGTGTTCTATAACGGCAGCTATTTCTAGTTTGATATGTTTAAAACAGTGGTTTCCTTAATTTGCAGCTATTGTTCTTTTTTAACCCAATTTTAAAGTTAGTTTCTTTATACCTTCTTGCCTTCTCCCTCCCTGACTTTCTATTGCTCAGCAATCTTTAAAATTAAACGAAGGATTCAGGTGAAAGGGAAAAAATGAAGTTTGTGTTACTTGTTTCTATATTTTGAGGTCTACTTTAACTTTATATTTGTTATTTTATTCTCAAATAACATATTTCTACATATTCTATAAGTGACAGTTGGAACACATTTTGTTCACTGAGAATGGGAAGGGAATGAACATTTGACAGTGGGTTACCCATTCAATGGTTTTCTTTCTAGAGTTCAACAGTATTAAAGACAATAACTGTTTCTCTCCCACTATATTATTTCCTTTTTTCTCCAACGATCACAAAAAGAAACTGGAATATAGTACATCTCCTTTCAAAACAAAACTGGATATTGGAACTTGATCATTATGTCTTACATGCCTGCGAGGCATTTTTTGTACTAATAAAATGACTCAGATATGTTAAATTCATCCATTCAAATGTGTACACATCGCTTTTGCTCTCCATTGTGTACATTTGCACATAAAGCCTAAGCATATCTTCGCTCCTTTATTAACAGCAGATAAAAATACATATTCAGCATTTATTCTGTGTCCGGCACTGTGTACAGTGGGAGAGGAACAGTTATTGTCTTTAATACTGTTGAACTCTAGAAAGAAAAGCATTGAATGGGTAACCCACTCTCTGTCAGACATTCATTCCCTTCTCATTCTCAGCGAACAAAATTTGTTCCAACTGTCACTTGTAGAAAACCTGAACTGTTTTCAAAGGAACATGTATGGTTTTGTGATTCTTCATTTATGTCTCATTTTCTCCCAGCTTCACTTACAAGTTTTATATATTGGCCAATGACATGTGGTACTGAGACCTGCAAGGCATTAAAGAAAGTGAAAAGTCAAAAATATAAACCTGCTATGAAAAGGTCAGAGGCGAAAAGCTAGATTTAGACATCTAGTGGACCTTGGTTTATTTATTTATTTATTTATTTTTCAAAATATGGAACGCTTCACAAATTTGCGTGTCATCCTTGCGCAGGGGCCATGCTAATCTTCTCTGTATCGTTCCAATTTTAGTATATGTGCTGCCGAAGCGAGCACGACCTTGGTTTATTTAGAGCTTTCCCTGTAATATGTTTAAAACTTTAACAGAATAACATCCCTAAAAGTCAAAATTCCATTTGTGCAATTTACAAAAAGTGAGAAATGGATTTATTACAGTCTGATTTTGGCTGATAAATGTTTCATGGTAGGAAAATATAACTGGGACTCTGAGCAACAGAAATCTGTGAGAAGACCCTCTACAGCAGAAGCCCCCACATTGTTCTTTTCTCCCATCCTACCTCCATGCCCACACCTGCTGCTGTTCATACCAAGAATGAATCTACAAAGTGCAGACAGTATCCTTTTTATGACTTCCCCACAGCTTTCAGAGCTTCCGCAAAGGTTTCATTAGTCTCTTTGAAGTTCAAAATGTGACCCCTAACACATTCTCATATTGAGTTGTAGCTTCCCGATTATTACTAAAGAGGCAGTAGCAATAAAGGGACACAATGTATTACAAGATTTTTCTCAATGTGTCATTGGACTGTGAACTTGGCTCTTGCTTCATTTTAAAGTTTACCAGTGTTGTCTTGTGTACTCTCTGTTCTTGCATCCTCTCTCCCAACCATTTCTAGGAAAACGAATCTCTAAGGAATCATAAAATCATAGAATATTGTAACTAATAGAGACCTGAGAGATTCTGCTTTCTGATCTTTTAATTTTCGAGAAGGAACTAAGACCAAATTTTCTGTAATTTGACAAGCATTCTGACGTAAAAACAGCGTTCATAAGAAGAATAAATGTTACTAGAAGGAGAGTTTCTCGGGCAGAATGACATTCTAGAATGATCTGCAAGTCCCTGAAGGTAATTAGGCAGCTGTTTTATTGCTTAATCCCCATGTCATGTTCAGATTTTCTCTTATTTTAAAAAAGAATGTTGCTCTAAAGAGACAGAGATTATTGTGCACAGTTAAAGAATGGAGATGAGGAATATGGGATCCCTTTTCAGTAATATTATGTGTTTAACTTTTATCTAGGTAGTTTTGAAAGAAAAACAGGTTTAAGTGCATGAAATTATGTATCTATGTCATATGACTTTCTTTTAATATAACTGGTATAAAATTTTCACACAGTGTGATTGCAAGCACTGTGTTTCCTGGGGACATGCATGCATGTGACTATATATTTCAGTGCTTTTACCCATGTATGTACATACATGTGAGCGTTGAATGAGTGCATCTGCCCCTTGGAGGAATTTCACTTCATTCTGACAATAAAATTGCCCGTTTAAAGGGAGGAAAAAGACTAATAGTAACTAAAAGGAAAAATAAAAAGTTAGAGTGACAATTTGTTAGGTGTTTACTATGAGCCAGGCACTGACCTAGTGGCTTTATATGCATCTTGATTAACTTCACCGTGGCACTAATAGGTCAATAGTTTTCTCTTCATCTTCCAGACCAGAAAAGGTTGAGACCTCAGAGAAGTGAAGTGACTTTTCCTGTGTCACATAGATGGCAGTAGTAGAGTATGGATTTCTACCCAAATCCAGTTGGTGGCAAAAAACAAAAAATAGCTAAATGTAAAACAATGTTTATACTGACTAAGTATGTTATATCAATTAACCCATTTTATGATCCCAGAACTCACTAAGGTTGATACTGCTATTCCTGTTTTATATATGCGAAATTGAAAACCATTGAAAGTTTAAGTAACTTGCTGCAGTTAAAATGACACATCTGGGATATAAACCAGTAGCGTGGTTGGACTACATACTTCAAGTCACTTATATACAGTGCTGTCCAAAGTAGGTATCTACCTTTTCCTCTCCTTGTGGAGAGGAAAGAACAGAGAACAGAACATATTCACATTTTGCATGTCATTTTAGATTTAAATTATCTTTAAAATTATATTTTACACAAGGTTAATAATTGTCACTTTGGAAAGTTCTGATGTTTATCATTCCAGAGGCATTCATTTTTTATATTAAGAAAAAAACTACTTTATCATGCATCAGGGGTTCCTCTACACTCAGTAAAGAGATATTGGCATAAGATTTAGAATACATTGTAATTATTCATGTGAATTGGAACATACAGCACTATATCAGCGAGATATTGTCCGATAGACTTCCATAGTGGAAAACAGAAACAATTATGACACATAAAAGAATTTTTTAAGAAGGCAGTCTACAAGAGGCATGGAAGTGCACCAATATGACCTGAAGGACCCAGGCACTGTCTGTATTTTGGCTTCAAGGTGTCCACTGGGAGTTGACCCTTGATTTTTTTAGAAATTTTTTTATTAATTTTAATTGTTGTGGGTACATAGTAGGTATAATATTGTGGGGGTACCTGAGGTGTTTTGATACAGGCGTGTCATGTAAAATACTCACATCATGATTTCCACATTCCAGATGAAAGAGGAAGGTAGGAAAGGCAAGAGTGTGCTCCTCCCAGTTGGGTTAAGTCTCTTTAAGAAGCATCTCTGAAAGTTCCATACACCATTTTTCACTCACTTCTTATTGGCCAGGAAGGAATCATAGTGTAGGACCTAGCTGCAAGGTGAGTTGGGTAATGTAGTATTTTATCTCAGCTCACATGGTGGTTTTACCTCTTTCAATTTCCTATGTATTACAAAAAACAAATATGTAGATAGCTACGGCAGTAGTTCACATCTTTATTTGTGTTATTTTAAAAATAAATAAAGAAGCACATTTTATTTATGTCATCATGTTCTCTTTGAATTTAAAAAGATCCGATTCTCTTATAAAGCAGAAAAACAATGAACTTAAATTTCCTGATGCATAGTGTCGAACAATCACTTCTTACATATTTAATTACAAGCTACAGTCAGTCTTTGGCCATAGGGATCAAAGATGAGTAACAGTTTATCCTTCTCTCAAAAACCTACAAGTTTTTTTGAAGGAGAAAGACGTACAAACTCATTATAATACACAATAGAAAATCTATTTAAGAAGTAATACGCCCGAGGGAATGAAACTAACTCTGACCTCCCGGCTCCACAGGCGGCACGGGCGGCGGCAAAATGGCGGCTCCAGGACCTCGCCTGGCGGCCACGGGGCCCTCCTCAGCGCCGTCTGCACCTCCATCCTATGAAGAGACGGTGCTGTTACCAGTTATTACCCCACGCCTCAGCTCCCACGCCTGGGTGTGAAGAGACGGTGGCTGTTAACGGTTATTACCCCTCGCCTCAGCTCCCACGCCTGGGTGTGAAGAGACGGTGGCTGTTAACAGTTATTACCCCACGCCTCAGCTCCCACGCCTGGGTGTGAAGAGACGGTGCTGTTACCGGTTATTACCTCACGCCTCAGCTCCCACGCCTGGGTGTGAAGAGACGGTGGCTGTTAACGGTTATTACCCCACGCCTCCAGCTCCCACGCCTGGATGTGAAGAGACGGTGCTGTTAACGGTTATTACCCCACGCCTCAGCTCCCACGCCTGAGTGTGAAGAGACGGTGGCTGTTAGTGGTTATTGCCCCTCGCCTCAGCTCCCACGCCCGGGTGTGAAGAGACGGTGGCTGTTACCAGTTATTACCCCACGCCTCAGCTCCCACGCCTGGGTGTGAAGAGACGGTGGCTGTTACCAGTTATTACCCCACGCCTCAGCTCCCACGCCCGGGTGTGAAGAGACGGTGGCTGTTACCAGTTATTACCCCACGCCTCAGCTCCCACGCCTGGGTGTGAAGAGACGGTGGCTGTTAGTGGTTATTACCCCACGCCTAGGCTCCCACGCCCAGGTATGAAGAGACGGTGGCTGTTACCAGTTATTACCCCACGCCTCAGCTCCCACGCCCGGGTGTGAAGAGACGGTGGCTGTTACCAGTTATTACCCCACGCCTCAGCTCCCACGCCTGGGTGTGAAGAGACGGTGGCTGTTACCGGTTATTACCTCACGCCTCAGCTCCCACGCCCGGGTGTGAAGGGACGGTGGCTCTTACTGGTTATTACCCCACGCCTCAGCTCCCACGCCTGGGTGTGAAGAGACGGTGGCTGTTACCAGTTATTACCCC
Source organism: Rhinopithecus roxellana (assembly GCF_007565055.1). Taxonomy (NCBI): domain Eukaryota; kingdom Metazoa; phylum Chordata; class Mammalia; order Primates; family Cercopithecidae; genus Rhinopithecus; species Rhinopithecus roxellana. The sequence goes on from NC_044549.1 coordinate 864,093, forward strand.
ACGCCTCCAGCTCCCACGCCTGGGTGTGAAGAGACGGTGGCTGTTACCGGTTATTACCCCACGCCTCCAGCTCCCACGCCTGGATGTGAAGAGACGGTGCTGTTAACGGTTATTACCCCACGCCTCCAGCTCCCACGCCTGGGTGTGAAGAGACGGTGGCTGTTACCGGTTATTACCCCACGCCTCAGCTCCCATGCCCGGGTGTGAAGAGACGGTGGCTGTTACCGGTTATTACCCCACGCCTCCAGCTCCCACGCCTGGATGTGAAGAGACGGTGCTGTTAACGGTTATTACCCCACGCCTCCAGCTCCCACGCCTGGGTGTGAAGAGACGGTGGCTGTTACCGGTTATTACCCCACGCCTCCAGCTCCCACGCCTGGATGTGAAGAGACGGTGCTGTTAACGGTTATTACCCCACGCCTCCAGCTCCCACGCCTGGGTGTGAAGAGACGGTGGCTGTTACCGGTTATTACCCCACGCCTCAGCTCCCATGCCCGGGTGTGAAGAGACGGTGGCTGTTACCGGTTATTACCCCACGCCTCAGCTCCCACGCCCGGGTGTGAAGAGACGGTGGCTGTTACCAGTTATTACCCCACGCCTCAGCTCCCACGCCCGGGTGTGAAGAGACGGTGGCTGTTAGTGGTTATTGCCCCTCGCCTCAGCTCCCACGCCCGGGTGTGAAGAGACGGTGGCTGTTACCAGTTATTACCCCACGCCTCAGCTCCCACGCCCGGGTGTGAAGAGACGGTGGCTGTTACCAGTTATTACCCCACGCCTCAGCTCCCACGCCTGGGTGTGAAGAGACGGTGGCTGTTACCGGTTATTACCTCACGCCTCAGCTCCCACGCCCGGGTGTGAAGAGACGGTGGCTGTTAACGGTTATTACCCCATGCCTCAGCTCCCATGCCTGAGTGTGAAGAGACGGTGGCTCTTACTGGTTATTACCCCACGCCTAGGCTCCCACGCCTGGGTGTGAAGAGACGGTGGCTGTTAACGGTTATTACCCCACGCCTCCAGCTCCCACGCCTGGATGTGAAGAGACGGTGCTGTTAACGGTTATTACCCCACGCCTCAGCTCCCACGCCTGAGTGTGAAGAGACGGTGGCTGTTAGTGGTTATTGCCCCACGCCTAGGCTCCCACGCCCAGGTATGAAGAGACGGTGGCTGTTACCGGTTATTACCCCACGCCTCCAGCTCCCACGCCTGGGTGTGAAGAGACGGTGGCTGTTACCGGTTATTACCCCATGCCTCAGCTCCCATGCCTGAGTGTGAAGAGACGGTGGCTCTTACTGGTTATTACCCCACGCCTAGGCTCCCACGCCTGGGTGTGAAGAGACGGTGGCTGTTAACGGTTATTACCCCACGCCTCCAGCTCCCACGCCTGGATGTGAAGAGACGGTGCTGTTAACGGTTATTACCCCACGCCTCAGCTCCCACGCCTGAGTGTGAAGAGACGGTGGCTGTTAGTGGTTATTGCCCCACGCCTAGGCTCCCACGCCCAGGTATGAAGAGACGGTGGCTGTTACCGGTTATTACCTCACGCCTCAGCTCCCACGCCCGGGTGTGAAGGGACGGTGGCTCTTACTGGTTATTACCCCAGGCCTCCAGCTCCGATGCCCGGGTATGAAGAGACGGTGGCTCTTACCAGTTATTACCCCCACGCCTCCAGCTCCCATGCCTGGGCCAACTATGGGGCTGGTGACAGGGCCTGGAGGGAAGGGCATGAATCCTGCTTCGTATTTTGCCCAGCCAGCGCCCATCCCCAGTAACAATCCAATCACCGTGCAGATGGTCTATGTGCAGCACCCCATCCCCTTTTTGGACCGCCCTGTCCAAATGCATTGTCCTTCCTGCAACAAGATGATCATGAGTCAGCTGTCCTGTAACGCCGGTGCTCTGACCTGGCTGTCCCGCGGGAGCCTGTGCCTGCTGGGGTGCGTGGCGGGCCTGCTGCTTCATCCCCTTTGCGTGGACGCCCTGCAGGACGTGGACCGTTACTGTCTCAACTGCAGAGCTCTCCTGGGCACCTACAAGCGTTTGTAGGACTCAGCCAGACGTGGGGGGAGCTGGGTGCCGCAGGAAGCCCTTTCCACCTCTCATCAAGCTTCACACCTGGTGGAGGTTCTGCCCTGGTGATCTCACCTCTCCAGGGGGCCCACCTTCATGTCTTCTTTTGGGGGGAAATGTCGCAAAACTAACAAACCTCCAAACCCCAGAAACTGCTGCTTGGAGTCGTGCATAGGACTTGCAAAGACATTCCCCTTGAGTATCAGTTCAACGGTTTCCTGCCTCCCTGTGACCCTGAGTCCTCCCATCTAACTGTGATCATTGCCCTCTCCGAGTATCTTCCAGTGATCTGCCATCAGTGGCTTTTTTTTCCTGCCTCCGTGGGCCTTTCTGGTGGCAGCCTCAAACTGAGAAGCCACAGTTGCCTTATTTTTGAGGCTGTTCTGCCCGGAGCTCAGCTGAACCAGCCTTTAGTGCCTACCGTTATCTTATCCATCTCTTCCCATCCCTGATGATAAAGATCTTGCCTTACAGACTTTACAGGCTTGGCTTTTAGATTCTGTAACTTCAGACTTCATTAGCACACAGATTCACTTTAATTTCCTAATTTTTTTTTTTTTTAAGTACAAAGAGGGGCTATTAACACCCAGTACAGACATATCCATGAGGTCATAAATGCATGCTGGAAAACTAGGGCTGGATTTTATCACTGCCCTGTCTCCCTTTGTTTCTCTGTGCCAGATCTTCAGTGCCTCTTTCCATACAGAGATTTTTTTCTCATAGAGTAATTATATGAACAGTTTTTATGACCTCCTTTTGGTCTGAAATACTTTTGAACAGAATTTCTTTCTTTAAAAAAAAAAAAAAAAAAAAAAAAAAAAAAAAAACAGAGACGGGGTCTTACTGTGTTGCCCAGGCTGGTCTTGAACTCCTAGGCTCAAGTGATCCTTCTGCCTTGGCCTCCCGAAGTGCTGGGATTGCAGGCATGAGCTACCGTGTGGGGCCTGAACATAATTTCAAGAGGAGGATTTATAAAACCATTTAATCATATGATTGGTGTCATTTTCCCATTTGCCAAGGTAGCCTCACTTAAAAAAAAAAAAGGAAAAGAAATGGATAATTTCATCCACTGCCTTTACTTGGGGTTAATATGGTTCTTAAACACCTTCATCATGGAACTCTCAAAGTGGGGTCCCTTTTGGGTTCCTGGTGGTGGGTTTTGAAAGATAAGGGAAGGCACATTTTGAGCATGTCTGGGTACCATAGTGCAGAACACTTGGGAACCAGAGCTGTTTCAGAGGAATCTGAAGTCTGCTTTTAGTTTTCAGAGACAAGGCTTGTTGTAAAACATCAGAAGACATGATTTCCAGGACTCAAGCAGCAAGCCAGGATTCTAGGTTGGCTGCTGTGTCATCTTTGACGTCAAGACAAAGCTGGGCTCGACCTTCAAGAGTCCTCGTTTTGACAATAATTCAGCCTAGGGAACTCATGTGAATACTACTATGTAGAAATAAAACCTAGACCTTGAGCGAACATCTGTGTATTGGTTGAAAATGATAGTGGTAACCGTTGATCCCCCTTACTTCATTTGATGTTTGGAAAATTCCAGTAATTATCATTTTTGCAATGAATATGGATACCACATAGTACTTTGGTGTTACCTGCTTTTGAAAAATAAAGTCTTTGGTTCACCCAGTTAAAAGAAAGAAAAAAAAAATTAACTCATTGGTGAACCAGGGGTGACCACAAGAAGAAGAGGTTGGAAGAACTTCCCAGAGGATGTGATATTTGATCTGGACTCAGAAAGTTGAGTAAGATTTCACTGCAAGGCAAGGAATGAGGAACTCAGACAGAAGGAATAGGTTTCCAAAAGCTTATTGCATGTCCAGTGATATTTAACGTATAATGATAGTTTAATACTGTGGCATAAATGTATGGTCAGAAGTTCAACATTTCTGTGAACAAAGTTTTATTGGAGCACACCCATCCATTTGTTTATGTGTGTTCCTACTACATGAGCAGAGTCGAGTAGTTATAACAGGGGCAGTATGAATTGCAAGCTGAAAATATTTACAAAAGTGTTTGCCAACTCTTGATATCAATTAAGACATTTGCACAGGTATAAAAACTGTACTGATGATTTCAGGAATTAAAATGTATATGGTTAAACCTTCCCAAACCCTCTGTCTGCAATTACCTAGCAAAGCAAGGTAGAGGGTTAAAGGTGGGTAAATACACGACAGTCAGGGGACAACTTTAATAAACTAGCTTGACATCTCTAAGGAAATAGCTAGCATTGTGGCCTGTACTACAATGTCCCAGATTTTACCCTTCTCACTTGTGTGTATCAGGGAATTTGCATACTAAGACATTGGAAACTGCCAAAATGATAGACATGAAGCTCATCCTTTTGCTAGAAGAGATATAAGACAAAAATAGAAATAGAGAGGGGAAAGGAAGTGAATTGCAAAGTATGTATTTCCATTTAAGGCTCCTTTTTTTTTTCCTTGAAGTTTCTCGCTTAAGGTTTAAGTACCTTTGATCTGAGTCAGTCTTTCCCTTTTCCCAGTGCTCAGATGCATTGATACCCTTGACAAGATCAATGCAACTGGAATCGGGGGGGAAATCAAGAAACGAATATTTTGCGAATTAAGTAGGTCAGCCCAAAAGCCTAAGAGCAGACTCAGAGCATCCAAGGACTCATTCAAATAGGGACCCCTTATTGTCTTATAATCCCAATATAAATACCTCTTTAGTCCCTCTCCGTGTCAGGGGATTCCACCAAACCTGGGAGTGGCTGCTTCCCTTCTTCCCTTTCTCTGTTACACGTTCCGATTAACCCTCAAAGAGCTGCATCATTGGGTCTCAGCACATGAGAAGGATTTCTAGGCCAGGCGCAGTGGCTGGCGCCTGTAATCCCAGCGTTTTTGGAGGCTGAGGCGGGTGGATCACCTGAGGTCAGGAGTTTGAGACCAGCCTGGCCAACATGGTGAAACCCTCGCCTCTACTAAAAGTACAAAAATTAGCCGGGTGTGGTGGTGGGCACCTGTAATCCCAGCTACTTGAGAGGCTGAGGCAGGAGAGTCACTTAAACTCGGGAGGTGGAGGTTGCAGTGAGCCAAGATTATGCTACTGCACTCCAGCCTGGGTGACAAACCTAGACTCCATCTCAAAAAAAAAAAAAAAAGATTTCTAGAACTGTGATGATAAGTCGTATAGCATCCTATAAAGAGTACACAGATTAGTGGATTGAGAATCAGAGTGCTTACGGTCACTGGATTTTACAGTTGGAAGGGATCTTACCAGTTATCTAGTCCAACTTCTCATTTTCCTCTGTAAGAAACTCAGGTCCAAATCAATAATGTGACCAATATTTTAGTCCTGGTCTATTCCACTGTGGGACCTTGGAGCCTCTAATTCTCATCAGTCTCTGTGTTTTAAATGCAAAATTCACATAAATCAAATAATCTCAAGAAACCTACATTATAGGATGGTAGTAGTCCACATCTTGACAAAACAAAACAAACCAAACTTTAAAACATTTAAAAAGCACTATTAAATTTTAAGAAGGGTCTTTCTGATTTTTAGCATCAGGCTTCAGAATGTAACCTTTCATATCTGGACTGGACTGTCTCTTAGAGTGAGTTCCCAGCATACTATAGAAAACATTGCATTCTCTTCTTCATTTATTATTATTTTTTTCTTAAAGGTGCCTCTCGTATTATTTGTCCAGAAGTTTGATGTGAAAAAACAGTTGCAGCGACAATTGCTTCTTTCTTTTTTTTTTAAACAGGGGATCCCTCTGTCATTCAGGCTGCAGTGCAGCTGTGTGCCCTCAACTCACTGCAACCTCTGCCTTTCAGGTTCAATCGATTCACCCACCTCAGCCTATCAAGTAGCTGGGACTACAGGCATGGGTCACCACGCCTGGCTAATTTTTGTATTTTTAGTATAGACGGTGATTTGCCATGTTGGCCAAGCTGCTCTCAAACTCCTGGCCTCAAGTGAGCCACCCGCGTCAGCCTCCCAAAGTGCTGGGATTACAGGCGTGAGCCACCTCGCCCCACCCAACAATTGCTTTCTGCACGGCATGATTCCAGTGGAGGTCCCAGTCGTCAGGTCATTCCAGTTAGTCATTGTCACCAACCATTGACAGGGCCCAGGAGAACAACAGAGGTGGGGGAGGTGGGGCAGGAATAGGGGAAAGGGCAGGAATGGGAGAAAGGACAGGAATAGGAGAAAGGGCAGGACTAGGGGTAAGGACAGGAAGAGGGGTAAGGACAGGAATAGGGGAGAGGGCAGGAATGGGGGAAAGGGCGGGAATGGGGGAAAGGGCAGGAATAGGGGAAAGGGCAGGAATAGGGAGAAAGGACAGGAATAGGAGAAAGGGCAGGACTGGGGTAAGGACAGGAAGAGGGGTAAGGACAGGAATAGGGGAAAGGGCAGGAATGGGGGAAAGGGCAGGAATAGCGGAAGCAAGTTTTGAAAACAGATTTATCTGGGTCCAAATTTGAAATATTTTACTTACTAAATCTCTATCATGTTTACGATAAGCTCATCAAACTCTGCAAGCCTCAACTTTCTCAATGGAAAAATAGCAATGCCTATATCTTTCTGTTAAATATGCATTAAATAATGGTGAAGTGTCTCTAGATAACCACCATATTCATTGCAAAGTAAAGGGTGGAAAAACTCTAGCCTAATATATGTATTTTCTTTTGTTCCTTGCCTTCTTTGTCTGCAGTTCTTTTTACAATTGACCTTCAGAAGTATATCTTCTTTCTAAGTTTATATTATTCTTATAGAGTTATTATAAATATGGTATTTGTATATTAAATATAACTCAATTTCAATTTTTTATATATAAACTAGGAAAGATGGTCAATGTTTATAAGCCACATGACCATATATTTCACTCTGAGTATATGTGTGTCTATATGTGGCTTGAAGTTAGCTGTTTGGGTGATGAAATCGGAATAAATAAATCAACTTGATTTATGTTTTTGTTTTTCAAGAACTTTGTGCAATCCTTCATCTAAATTAAAGAAATCAACTAGTGTTGTAATAATACAGACAACGCTCTAAGAATAGCATTTTGCATTGTGTGTGGTATGCAAAAAAATGTTTTTCCCTCTGTATCCAGTATGTTTATGGGCCCCTCCTCACCCCAACAGTTGGTATATGCCCAGGGAATGTGAAATCATTTCAGCATTGGCCCAAGTACAACATAGAGTAATTAGAGAAGTAAATCTATTCTCTACAACTCATTGTGTGTATTTAAGAGCCAAATGAAATTTTCCTTGCAATTACCCTGTGTTTGGGGATTATTCACCCCACTGCTTATTTCCTGACTCCAACTGTTTGCCCATGTGTCTGTCTCTCACTCTCCATCTTTCTTCATCAGTCCAATAAAATATAGCTGACCAAAAATGAGAACCAAGGCAGTATGCGTAAAAATTAATTTGAAAAGTAAAATGTCAAGTTTGAAAATACAAACAGACAAGTTCTTTTCTTCTTTATAAATAAGTTCTAAATTCATGGAGAACTACATGGTGTTTTTAAGTACAGAAATAACAAGTTAAAAATCACCCTGAATCCAACAATCCAAAGGAAACTATGAGTTTAGACAAACAATTTACCTTCCTGGGATATTGAACTAAGATTCCACTGAATGATTTATCTCCATTTTCCTGCAGCGAGTCATCTATCTATGCTACATTCACTGTACTACTTATTAGCATAAGTAAAACTAGTGAGCTGCAAGAATTGATTATCAATTGTTTTTCTCTTGCCCTAAATCTCTGCCTCCAATTTTGTCCTGAAATGAACTAAACTGAGTACCATCAAATGGAGGCTAGAGGTCATATCCCCCTCATTTCCATATTCGCTTATGTTATATGTAATGATTTATATAAAGAGAGATAGATATAGATACCTGTATATATTATATACTTTATTATTATAACAATATAATAACTATATAATTATTTAAAGTTTCATATATATAACTTTATACATACATAGACTATATATATATATACAACATATTTTATATATGTATATAATATTCTAGACCTAACCTCCAGCTAGTACTGCAAGTGGAGAATTTTGATCTCTTTTTCCTTTAAAGAGGGCCAGCTCCAAATGCCTTAAGTTTGTTTAGTCTTTACAGAAGCTTGGGAGAGAATAATGTACTTATTCTACCAAAATTGTCCCGTTTTTTGTGTGTGAGTGTGTGATATGCCTGTCTAAAGGAGAAGACTAAATGATTAATACTTTTATTTGTAGGATAGATTTTTGATGATGCCTAGTCACTTACAGAATAAAGTCCAGGCTTGTAATCGACTTTTCCCATTCTATCTTTAATTTTGCCTCGTTTTTGCCTTTCTTCTGTTACTTGGACATGTCTTGAATTTTCTGCCCTTTTCCTTTGAACCTTCTTCTGGAAATACCTTTCGAAGGTACTAAACTCTTTGTTTTAGACATGAAACAAGAAGCTTAGTACTAGATAAACTTAGTGGCTAGCCCAAGGTCACACAGAGAGTTAGTGTCAGCCGCCTGCCATCTCCACAGCGGCATCTCAAGCTTCTCTGATGCCACGTTCCACTTCTGTATGGAGTTCATTCCTATGTTTTTCACTCTCCAACACACCAGATGTACTGCTTCCACTTTCTGCCATTATCTCCGCACATTTCTTTCAGTCTTCATACTTTCTCTAAGTTGTTTATTTTTATATCTCTTTTCCGGTGATGGGAACAAGGCTCCTACTGAATAACAACCTAAGAGAGGGATAATCAAGCTCCGTGAGAAATGCTGGCAATGCTCAATAGTAAATGCTGTAGTTATTAGGGAAGAGGCTGAAAATATAAGATGAATGATTCCAATGTTGTAATTTCATATGGGAAAAAAATCAGGCAAATGGCAAAAATAATTGTTTATTAATGGGAAGAAACAATCTGGAAAACAATGATTTCAAGTGAATGAAGATGGGGAGGAAGTGGTAAGTGAATATGCTGTGTGTGTGTGTGTGTGTGTGTGTGTGTGTGTGTGTGTAGTGTCTTCACATATCAGAGAAAAATCTCAGAAAAATCTGAAGAAAATAAAGTTATGTCCAAGGTTGAAGTCTTACTAATACTGTTTATATCTCTTTTCTGGTGATGGGAACAAGGCTCCTACTGAAGGACAGCCTAATAGAGGGATAAACAAGTTCCGTGAGAAATGCTGGCAATGCTCAATAGTAAATGCTGTAGTCAGTACGGAAGAGGCTGAAAATATAAGATGAATGATTCCAATGATGTAATCATTACATAAGCAACACAAATTTTAGAAAATGGCCATAACAGATGTTAATGAGCTTGTGAATTTACGTACAAATCCTGTTTATGTTTCATTTGACTGGGCAGCAGGTGAGGCTGAGGATCTCCATATATTATAAGAGTGCACAAAATATCCTCTATTTGGAAACATTTGCTAAAGAGTAATGATATGATTATTGCTCAAAGGGAGCACAGATTAAATGTCATTGAAGCTACTCTAATGCTGTAAAAGTGGCACTGCTAAAATGAGAAATAACCTTCCAAGGCAGGTGTTTGATATATGCCCTATAGGCCACTTAAATCTAGATATACTGACAAATTAGAAGGTCCCTTATAGATAATAAATGCTTTAAGGTGAGGGAGACAATTTTTAAGCACCCAGATACTTACTCTAATGGTTTGGGTTACTCTCCTAACACCTATAATTTAGAGATTATGGGACATTTTTCAGTGGAATTCAATGATTTCCATCAGTTATCATTTTTATTCATTAAAAATGTGTTGATTTCTCTTACCCTTATACTACTGTGTTTGGTTTTTGATCCATTAAAATAATGTATGTATTGGAAGTTGTAGACTGCCAGACAATTGTTTTCATTATTTATGAAATGTTGTTCCCTCACTTTTCAAATGGTAGCACTTTGAAATGAGCCAGGCTTTCCAGCGGGGGTTTTCTTAAAAACCTATGACCCTTTTATTTCTAAAAAAGAAATAATAATAAAATCAGATAAATCAAATAATTGATTTCTTCTCCTCACTTTGGATTCATAAAGATCCCATGAGTTAGAGATCTATGCAAAGCAATTTATAATAAGGAAAGCAAGGGAATTCAAAGGGAAAAAATTACACTGGAAGACAAAGAAAGAAACATGGATATCTAATAACAGATATTGAGGTGTAAATAAAACCGTTGTTTTGCTTTTACAGGTTTGTTTTTCTCTGTTAGACTCTAAACCCCTTAAGGGCAGCAAAATTGTTTTACCCATTTTAAAAAATATCTAGCTCTAGTACATAGAGCTTCCAGTACATAGAAGGCATTCAATAAATGGTAGAAAGAAAAAGAGGAAAGAGAGGAAGTGACAGACATTTTGGAAAGAATCAAAAATAATTGAAATAAATATTGAAAAATTGGTTTTCAATTTTTCCATAGATGATAAGATGAAGGATGATCTTCGTGGTTTTGTTTTTTAAATATATTTCTTCTAAATAGTTTATAAAACATTTTAAAATAAGGAAAACTGCTATGATATTGTTTTGTTTCTGACAGATTAATGAATGAGCTCTTTAAAAGTGGGTTACCTTAGGCTTTAAGGCAAGAATGTAAGCATTGTTTCAGGTAAAGATGCATTTTCTGTATAAGTAATTCATCTTTCTTCCTTTCTTATTTAAACGGAAAAAAATCCTTTTATTTCAGAATCCTACTTTCTGAGTCACTTGAAATGTTTTCTCAACCAATGTGGCCAAATTGTGCTGTTATATTAGGAATGCACTCAAAAAAGAGGTGCTTAATTTCTCTTATCTCCTCTAGACAGACTGTAATTAGAATTAACCAGGGTTTTACTTAATTTTGCAGGAGTTCTTGTGTACAGCAGCCTTCATAGTCATAGTATAATTAACATTGTATCACTCCCATTAGTGTTTTTAAGCACTTAAATTGTGCCATAATGGTCACAGCTAAAGTTGCCATTAAAGGGCGATTGCTATTTATTATGCTCATAAAGTAGACACTTTACCGCAGGAAAAAAATATATATAGTAGGATTCCATTTAGAAAGCAGAAACAGACAGCGCCGTTAGTTATGGCACCCTTGGGCTGAAAGGGCTGTCTGAAACTGATCCTGTTCTTACTTTATTCAGCAGGCAGCGGAGAAATTTAAAAACAGATGACAAGTCATTCAAATCACTGCTTTAAAGAACAAAACAAGTCTTGATTAGCTGAGTTCCCACATAGACTTATAAGGTGTTGACATTAGGACAAACCTACAAGATGAGGGAGTCTAACTCGTTCATTTTACAGATGAGAAAACTGAGACAAGAGAAGGTTGGGTGTCAGTCTTAAGGTTACAGAGCGTAGCGGGGCCGGGTTAACAGTCAGATCATAAGACTTAGAGTTCTCATGCACATTTCACAAGGCCATACTGAATAAATTTAACGGTAGGTTTTGTTTTCTGTTGTTCCCAGCAAATGATTGACACCCCTTTAATTAAGTTTAGCTTCATTGACTAGCAAGGTGCATTATGTTTCCTTTACAAGACATTTTACCTGATTTCAGGGTCAACAATGTCATATAGATATTAGACAGGCTTTGTTTTTACGTATTTGTTGATTCTACATGATGTTGTTATTTTGTTTCATTTTGTTTTTCTTTTTTTTTTTTTTTAGAGTTTTTCATATTTTTTAATTTTATTTTTTTATTATACTTTACGTTCTAGGGCACACGTGCATAACGTGCAGGTTTGTTACATATGTATGCTTGTGCCATGTTGGTGTGCTGCACCCATCAACTCATCAGCACCCATCAATTCATCATTTATATCAGGTATAACTCCCAATGCAATCCCTCCCTCCTCCCACCTCCCCATGATAGGCCCCAGTGTGTGATGTTCCCCTTCCCGAGTCCAAGTGATCTCATTGTTCAGTTCCCACCTATGAGTGAGAACATGCGGTGTTTGGTTTTCTGTTCTTGTGATAGTTTGCTGAGAATGATGGTTTCCAGCTGCATCCATGTCCCTACAAAGGACGCAAACTCATCCTTTTTTATGGCTGCATAGTATTCCATGGTGTATATGTGCCACATTTTCTTAATCCAGTCTGTCACAGATGGACATTTGGGTTGATTCCAAGTCTTTGCTATTGTGAATAGTGCCACAATAAACATACGTGTGCATGTGTCTTTATAGCAGCTTGATTTATAATCCTTTGGGTATATACCCAGTAGTGGGATGGCTGGGTCATATGGTACATCTAGTTCTAGATCCTTGAGGAATTGCCATACTGTTTTCCATAATGGTTGAACTAGTTTACAATCCCACCAACAGTGTAAAAGTGTTCCTATTTCTCCACATCCTCTCCAACACCTGTTGTTTCCTGACTTTTTAATGATTGCCATTCTAACTGGTGTGAGATGGTGTCTCATTGTGGTTTTGATTTGCATTTCTCTGATGGTGAGTGACGATGAGCATTTTTTCATATGTCTGTTGGCTGTATGCATGTCTTCTTTTGAGAAATGTCTGTTCATATCCTTTGCCCACTTTTTGATTGGGGTTGTTTGTTTTTTTCTTGTATATTTGTTTGAGTTCTTTGTAGATTCTGGATACTAGCCCTTTGTCAGATGAGTAGATTGCAAAAATTTTCTCCCATTCTGTAGGTTGCCTGTTCACTCTGATGGTAGTTTCTTTTGCTGTGCAGAAGCTCTTTAGTTTAATTAGATCCCATTTGTCAATTTTTGATGCCGTTGCTTTCGGTGTTTTAGACATGAAGTCCTTGCCCATGCCTATGTCCTGAATGGTATTACCTAGGCTTTCTTCTAGGGTTTTATTGTATTAGGTCTAACATTTAAGTCTCTAATCCATCTTGAATTAATCTTCATATAAGGAGTAAGGAAAGGATCCAGTTTCAGCTTTCTACTTATGGCTAGCCAATTTTCCCAGCACCACTTATTAAATAGGGAATCCTTTCCCCATTTCTTGTTTCTCTCAGGTTTGTCAAAGATCAGATGGCTGTAGATGTGTGATATTATTTCTGAGGACTCTGTTCTGTTCCATTGGTCTATATCTCTGTTTTGGTACCAGTACCATGCTGTTTTGGTTACTGTAGCCTTGTAGTATAGTTTGAAGTCAGGTAGCGTGACGCCTCCAGCTTTGTCCTTTTGGCTTAGGATTGCTGAGGAGTGCTTTACTTCCAATTATGTGGTCAATTTTGGAATAAGTGTGATGTGGGGCTGAGAAGAATGTATATTCTGTTGATTTGGGGTGGAGAGTTCTATAGATGTCTATTAGGTCCGCTTGGTGCAGAGATGAGTTCAATTCCTGGATATCCTTGTTAACTTTCTGTCTCATTGATCTGTCTAATGTTGACAGTGGAGTGTTGAAGTCTCCCATTATTATTGTATGGGAGTCTAAGTCTCTTTGTAAGTCTCTAAGGACCTGCTTTACGAATCTGGGTGCTCCTGTATTGGGTGCATATATATTTAGGAGAGTTAGCTCTTCCTGTTGAATTGATCCCTTTACCATTATGTAATGGCCTTCTTTGTCTCTTTTGATCTTTGATGGTTTAAAGTCTGTTTTATCAGAGACTAGGATTGCAACCCCTGCTTTTTTTTGTTCTCCATTTGCTTGGTAGATCTTCCTCCATCCCTTTATTTTGAGCCTATGTATGTCTCTGCATGTGAGATGGGTCTCCTGAATACAGCAGACTGATGGGTCTTGACTCTTTATCCAGTTTGCCAGTCTGTGTCTTTTAATTGGAGCATTTAGTCCATTTACATTTAAGGTTAATATTGTTATGTGTGAACTTGATCCTGCCATTATGATATTAACTGGTTATTTTGCTCGTTAGTTGATGCAGTTTCTTCCTAGCCTCAATGGTCTTTACATTTTGGCATGTTTTTGCAATGGCTGGTACCAGTTGTTCCTTTCCATGTTTAGGGCTTCCTTCAGGGTCTCTTGTAAGGCAGGCCTGGTAGTGACAAAATCTCTAAGCATTTGCTTATCTGTAAAGGATTTTATTTCTCCTTCACTTATGAAACTTAGTTTGGCTGGATATGAAATTCTGGGTTTAAAATTCTTTTCTTTAAGAATGTTGAATGTTGGCCCCCACTCTCTTCTGGCTTGTAGAGTTTCTGCCGAGACATCTGCTGTTAGTCTGATGGGCTTCCCTTTGTGGGTAACCCGACCTTTCTCTCTGGCTGCTCTTAAGATTCTTTCCTTCATTTCAACTTTGGTGAATCTGGCAATTATGTGTCTTGGAGTTGCTCTTCTGAAGGAGTATCTTTGTGGCGTTCTCTGTATTTCCTGAATTTGAATGTTGGCCTGCCCTACTAGGTTGGGGAAGTTCTCCTGGATGATATCCTGAAGAGTGTTTTCCAACTTGGTTCCATTTTCCCCCTCACTTTCAGGCACCCCAATCAGACGTAGATTTGGCCTTTTTACATAATCCCATACTTCTTGCAGGCTTTGTTCATTTCTTTTTCTTCTTTTTTCTTTAGGTTTCTCTTCTCACTTCATTTCATTCATTTGATCCTCAATCGCTGATACTCTTTCTTCCAGTTGATTGAGTCGGTTAGTGAAGCTTGTGCATTTGTCACGTATTTCTCATGTCATGGTTTTCATTTCTGTCATTTCATTTATGACCTTCTCTGCATTAGTCTAGCTGTCAATTCTTCCACTCTTTTTTCAAGATTTTTAGTTTCTTTGCGCTGGGTGCAGAATTCCTCCTTTAGCTCTGAGAAGTTTGATGGACTGAAGCCTTCTTCTCTCATCTTGTCAAAGTCATTCTCTGACCAGCTTTGATCCGTTGCTGGCGATGGGCTGCACTCCTTCGCAGGGGGAGATGCGCTCTTATTTTTTGAATTTCCAGCTTTTCTGCCCTGCTTTTTCCCCATTTTTGTGGTTTTATCTGCCTCTGGTCTTTGATGATGGTGACGTACTGATGGGGTTTTGGTATAGGTGTCCTTCCTGTTTGATAGTTTTCCTTCTAACAGTCAGGACCCTCAGCTGTAGGTCTGTTAGAGATTGCTTGAGGTCCACTCCAGACCCTGTTTGCCTGGGTATCAGCAACAGAGGTTGCGGAAGATAGAATATTGCTGAACAGCAAGTGTACCTGTCTGATTCTTCCTTTGGAAGCTTCCTCTCAGGGGTGTACTCCACCCTGTGAGGTGTGGGGTGTCAGACTGCCCCTAGGGGATGTCTCCCAGTTAGGGTACTCAGGGGTCAGGGACCCACTTGAGCAGGCAGTCTGTCCCTTCTCAGATCTCAACCTCCTTGTTGGGAGATCCACTGCTCTCTTCAAAGCTGTCAGACAGAGTCATTCGCATCTGCAGAGGTTCCTGCTGCTTTTGTTGTTGTTTTTGTTAACTGTGCCCTGTCCCCAGAGGTGGAGTCTACAGAGACAGGCAGGTTTCCTTGAGCTGCTGTGAGCTCTACCCAGTTCGAGCTTCCCAGCAGCTTTGTTTACCTACTTAAGCCTCAGCAATGGCAGGCGCCCCTCCCGCAGCCTCACTGCTGCCTTGCGGTTAGATCGCAGACTGCTTTGTTAGCAATGAGGGAGGCTCCATGGGCATGGGACCCTCCCGGCCAGGTGTGGGATATATTCTCCTGGTGTGCCCGTTTGCTTAAAGTGCAGTATTGGGGTGGGAGTCACCTGATTTTCCAGGTATTGTGTGTCTCAGGTCCCCTGGCTAGGAAAAGGGATTCCCTTTCCCCTTGCGCTTCCCAGGTGAGGCGATGCCTCGCCCTGCTTCAGCTCTCACTGGTCAGGCTGCAGCAGCTAACCAGCACCGATTGTCCGGCACTCCCCAGTGAGATGACCCCAGTACCTCAGTTGAAAATGCAGAAATCACCGGTCTTCTGTGTCGCTCGCGCTGGGAGTTGGCGACTGGAGCTTTTCCTATTCGGCCATCTTGCTCCACCCTCAGGATCATTTTGTTTTTCAAGATTCATTTTATTGAAGGTGACAGCATTATCCTAATGTCATTGGCTCTTGTCATTGAAAAGAGAAGAGCTCTATACAATTTTGGTTTTTTGTAATAATCGTATTATATATTCAGTTTGGTTCCACTATCTATACGTTAATTTTGTTTCCCAATGCAGGCTGGTAAAGATATATTTTATTTAGCTGAATTGTTGCAACTCAACACAAACCATTTATAAGAGTAAACAATTATCACTGAAATGAGAACAATTTAGTAGTCTTGCATGATTAATGTCCTACATAAATTCTTTATGACACCGAATTGAAAGATGATGTTATGAATGTATAATGGGAAGTTAACAGAATATGTCACCTTTTGATTCGTTTCTGAGGAGACAGGCCTTGCAATCAGTGATTTTCCAATGGCCAGAAGCCTATAAAACTACCATATTTGTTCCTTGTAAATTAAAATTTAGAAGCCACAATGACGTATGTTGTTAGACCAGCTGGGAGAAAAATGCCTGGAAAAGGAAATTGCTTTATATATTTTTTCTGATAAATTTCAGCTCTATGTGTGTGTGTGTAGTTTCAGTTTTCTATTTCATGTCACATTACTTTGCAAAGTTTAACAGCAAAATTTATAAACTTTCTCTTTTGTTATTGTTTACATTTTTGGAGAAAAAAAGCCTTGAAAAAATGGTATATTGCATGTAATCCTCACAAAAGCCAGACTGATAAAAATACGTAAGAGTTAAATAATTATACAAACATCTGTTTTCTTAAATGGGACCAAAGAATAGACTATAAAATCTATCATTAATATTTTTAAAAAATCAGATATGCAAGAGATCTTATGGATTATCTTAATTTTTATCTGAAGATGAGGCCATTGAAATTTTTCAGGTACAAGAAATGCTTTAAGATGATACAGTCCATTAGCAGCAATGTCAGGAGTAATATCTGAGCATATTTAATTCCATTTCATATTGCTAACTTTCTAATTTATTTGTTTCCGTATGCTGCTCCTCAGTGCCCCAAACCAGGCCTTCTTCACATTATTTGGCTTGATTAACTCATTAAATCAACACAAGCTTTGTGAATGCCTACTATATGCCAGATACTACCTTTCTAGGCATTAAGAGAAAATAAATAAACAAACGAGATTAAAAAAAAAAATACGCACCAAGATTTATATTCAAGAATTTGGGGAGGAGATTTTATTTAAAAATAAGGAAAACATATAGCACATTACATAAAGATAAATGTTATGTTATGTTATGTTATGTTACGTTACGTTACGTTACGTTACGTTACGTTACGTTACGTTACGTTGAAAATAAAGCAGAAAAGAGAATACCAGGTGAGTGTTAGTTTTAGATAAGATGGTCAGGAAAGGATTCATAAAAGCTTTTACCAAAGACAGACAGCACAAGAGCCATAGAGCTATCTTGTGGAAAGTCATGTCAGACAAAAGGAATGGCAAGTCTTCTAGTGCTAAGGCCAGAGTGTGCCTGTTAGACTTGGGGAATACCCTGTCTAGCCGTAAGGGAGAAGCAGGAAAGAGGGTAGAGATGAAATGCGGGTGTAGGGTGCAGAATGTGAAAGCCTCATAGCTCACCGTAAGGACCTTAGCTCTTACTTTGAATAATAATATGAAATTTTATTTCTTCATTCTTAACTCATACAACACGTATTTAGTGACTGTCTACCGAGTGCAGGCCCTGATTGTTCAAGTCATTGGAAATAGGTTAGCAAACTCAAGGCCTCATTTTTACTGCAAAATTAAAGAGAGAGTTTTGAGCAGAGGAGTGATGTAACATTCCTACCTTTAGTGGGGGCCCTGTGCCTGAGGTTCAGTGTGAGATGTATGGAGAGGCAAGAGCTGGTGGAGGAGGCCACAATTATGAACAAGTACAATAACCCAGGAAAGATGCAGTGGCTTGGACAAGGTGGGTAGAATTGAAGGTAGTAGGAAGCGGTTAGATAATGAATATTTTGAATATATATAATAGACCCTCCTGATGATTAAATGTGGTGTCGGAAAGAAACAGGGATCAAGGATGTCTCCAAGTGGTTTGCCTGAACGACTGGGAGGAATTAGTTGACAACTGAGTTGAGCAAGCTGCAGGAAGAGATTAGATAGGAAAGAGAGAGTTCAGAACTGGACTTGTTACATGTAAGACACCTATTGGACATCCAACTGGAAAAATCAAGCAGATAGTTGGACTTATAATTCTGGAGTTCAAGAGACAGATTAGGCTGCCTATGTAGATTTCTCATTAGCATATAGATGGTATTTAAATCTATGAGACCAGATGTGATCACCAAGGGAAGGAGGAGAGAAAACATAAGAGTTCCTAGGACTGAAGCCTAGGGTACTTCTACTTGTACAGATTACGGAAATGAGAAGAAACAACTGGAGATACTGAGATGCAGCAGTTAGAGGCAGAGGCACAACAAAAAGTGCAGTATCCTGAAAGCTAAATGGAAAAAGTATTTCAAAGAAAGGTCCACAGTCTCTTATTCCCAATAGGCCAAGTAGGAAGAGGTGGGAGAATTAACAGTGAATTTACAGCATGAAGGTCATTGGTGACCTTGATAAGAGCAGTTTCTGTAGTGTGGTGGTGGGAAAAACCCTGTCTGAAATGGGTTCAAGAGAGAATGAGAAAGGTAAAATTGTAGACAGCTCTTTTGAAAGAAAGTATATCATTGCCCTGAATGTATTCCAGGTAGGATTGGAGTATTTGGGTCCCCTGCCTGCTGCTGTGGTTAAGTGAGAGGCAATGATGGTATTCCTCTTCTCAGCTTCTCTTTCTAAAAAAAAGATAATGATAATAATGATGCCAATAATAATAATAATAATGTACACAGATCTAAACTCCACTGAGAAAGGTCTGCACTGTGACATATAGTGAAATAAAAACAAGATGCCTTTTGTTTCTAAAATGTGTGAATTATTGTGGAAATGTGTATTCAATGAGATGATGTTTGTTATTCTTATTTATAATTAAAATTATTTTCTTTTCTATACAATTAGTCAACTTCCCATTCATACTACTAATGGAAAGAAAAAACTTGATCTTGATAATTTAAGATATCAATGAGTTTCTAGACTAAAGCATGTTGTCTGTCTTTCAGTTACATCCATCAGTTCAAATCTTATTCCCCTTCTCCCTCTTCTATTTTCCCCTGCAGCATCTTAACATAGGGAAGACTTACTTAATACCATGGTGCTAAGATAAGTGGAGGTGGCTTATTTCCATAATTTTCAGATTATTGCTAGTATCCACTATTGGTGTAACTGGTCCATGATCCCTGCTTTGGCCTCTCTGTGTCAGATCTGCTCACTTCCTCTCTCCTCTCCTGGTCCGAGGACCTTCTGTTCTGTGTCCTTTTAGCACTTTGGCAGACACTCTATCATCTAGGTTTCCCAATGCCACCTTCTGCCACAGATAAACTGGAAACACCATTCCAGGGCCCTCTTTATGCCTCAAGAGGCCTGCACCTGTATATCTACCTTACTTTGGTCATCATGGCTACCACTTACCCAGTGTGCACACAGGGCTACATGTCAGTGCTGATGGCAATTCTATAAAGATGTAGGATTTCTTACAAAGTAATTTTCCCCTGGACTCCCAGCTGGAAAAAAGAACAGAAGCTACACATGATTTTGGATTCTCCTGATTTGTCTCATTTTAAGTTCTCACTCAGACTTCCCTGCCTTGATGAAGGCCTTGGAGTTGGAAGACACTGACTCTCTTACCAGGGAGACAGGCAGCAGCTCAATCCCAGCAGTGTTCCTCCGAACTGCTGCTGCATCTCCAGCTCAGAGTAGAACACTATTTTCCCTCTCTTGTGTGATGACAACATCCTACATCATGCCATACCTTCTTCCCTAGTTGTCTATCATAATTTTTTCTTTGGTTGACCTCCATAGAAGTTGAACATCCAGAACCCCCTCTTGTCTCAGTACGTCTTGCAAGTGAAAATGATCCTCAGATTGGAAACATGCAAAGCCCTGTTTTAATCAATTAAGCTCACTTTGACTTCTTTTCTTCTATTCTCCTTCCACCCTGCCTCCAATTAAATGTATGCACAAACTTTAGAAGGTTGAGAGTTTGGGAAAATTATAATTTGGGGGAATAAAATGCACAGCAGATACTATTTCAAAAAAGATTATCCTGCAACATCAGTAAAGACAGTAACAAGGCTGGTTTCTGGTGTTATTGTAAAATACCCTCAACTTCCCTCTTTGCCTTCATTTCCCTTTGTGAGTGCTGCCAGCCTCCTCTGTCAGAAAAGTCTCTACTTCCCACGCTTGTATCCCCCACATATATGCTCTACTCCTTCATTGCAAAAGCCCATAACTTCAGTTATGCTAAGATATAAAAATTACTGATGCATAACGTTTGGCCTCTCAATAGATTTTGAGGTTTTTGAAACAAAGTCATAAAAATTCTACTGAAAATAAAGTGGGACATTTATTTATTTTTTTGTCCGACCTCAGAGAAAAAGAATGAAGGTATATATCAAGAACTTCCTAAGTTGAGACATTATAAAAGTAATGAAAGAATCTACTGTGGATGAATTAAGTTCACTTTAATGAAAACTATTATTTTCACCATTAAGTCATTGAACCAAATGCATATACACCATGGTACAGATATTTTAGCATGAGCTTCTAATAACAGCATACTTCACTTTCTTTAACTAAGAAGCTGGTGATGAGCCTTTACTCCGGTTTGAACTTCTCTTCTTTTAGGTTCAATGATATCTTTTGATATCCCCCGCCTTCTAATCTCATTCAAAACCAAATTCTTTAGAGGATATAAACATTTAAATTATTATGTCTTCTCCAATATATTTTTAATTGACTAACTTATAATATGATTTTATTTTTAAATATGACATAAAACTTACATCATGAAAAAGGTAAAACAACTGCCTTATAGCCTTTCTGATCTTCTCCCTCTCTTTTGATTTTTGTTTTATTTGTACGGTTTCCTTGTTTTGGTTCCCTAAGGACATGTTTATTCTTTCCTCTTGGTGATTCAACAGTAATCCAGTGAAGTTGTTGTATAGTATATCAAGGCTTCTGGTGCTATTTGTTGAAAAAGCAACACTATTTTCTTAATTTTTGAATATGACTTAAGTTTAGTTTTAAGAATAAACGTTAAACCTACCATTTACTGAATGTATTTTACACACCAGGACTATGCAGAACGTTTTACCTTCATATTTAATTTTTCCCCAACTCCCAAAACAGGTTTGTCATAATACCCATTTTGTAGATGAGAAAATGAAGATCAGATAAGTACTCTGCCCAAAGTGATATGTCTGATAAGAGTTTGGGCAGAAGTTAAACCCGTTTCTTTTCAACACTAGAACCTGAGCTCTTAGTAAATAGAAGGTACGCCGTTTCCTCTTACGCCCTGCCTCTCCTGGCCTCACTTAATCAGGACACGACTTTGTCTACAAGAGTGTCCTATTCCACAACCTTCCTCCTCCCAACTAGACCTTTCATTCTGTTCTCCTTTTCTTCTCTGCAGTAAGCTTCTCCATGTGACAGCTGACTGCTGAATTCATAATCTCCACTTCTGGTGAACAGAGTGACAATTTGATTTCTGAATTAGTGAAAAACTCAAAGCATGAAACTCTGGCCTTCCCGGTTTAGTTATGACTGGTTTCCCTGGCAGCCTTAGAGACATCCAGCCTCTTACTTCGCATGCATGCCTTTGGAGGTTGCTCTAGTAATCTGACCATTGTCATCAGAGAGTGGGAAACAAGTCCTTTGTTTCAAATGTTATGATTGTACATGTTTTAAACTGTCCTTTCATGTGATCAAAATAATAAGAATTTGTCATTAAATTTTCAGTAATATGTTAACTTTTCAAGAATGATATAGGCAGTTTGCCTTATAAGTATAATGTACAGTTTTGACCTTGCCACTTTATATTCTCTGTCAGTGGTGACAGGTGATTTTCCTCACCTCAAATTAGGCAATTGTTCTAGCAACTCGCAGTAATTTTTGTGACATGACTGACATGTGAAGAATGATATATCCCTTTCATTAAAAGATGCATGTTCTAAGCAAGGAAGCCTCTGTGCTCCCATAAAACCATAGCAGAAAAGAAAACATTTCTACGTTGATAATTCTGAGAAAGAAAGCCTAGAAAGCCCATTCTCATGTTATCCCCATAAACATCATTATAAACTTTGAGAAGAGTAGGGTCATGTCTTATATTAGTTCCTCAAAATAATGATTAAGTTGAAGCACTTTTTAAAATACAACATACATTTGATAAACTAAGAAGCTATTGAAAATTTTGATACTAACAAGAAAGAAAGAAAATAATCCATCCTATTTATCTGGATGATATCTAGTTACTTTCATCTTGTTTTATATTAACTAATGTTTTGAAGAAATATTCAAAATCTCCTAAAAGAGGATTTCATCAGAGGGGAGGCTATTAAATAATGAATTTCCAGGCTTTTAGAATTTATGCATGCCTTTAAATAAAATAACTTTTTCGAGTCATAAATCTCTTTAACCCATGTGTATGCCACAGAATTTAGGCATGGGTCTAGAGAAATGCCAGCATGTTGGGATGTGAGGATTAAACACAATGCCTGTCAGACACTGTGAGTTCAAAAGGGTGTTTTGTTTTTCTTCTTTTTTATTTCTGTGAGGACGACTTCCCTGCTCAGCATATCTGCGCCATTTGGAATAATAGGAGTGTTTTAAAATAGGCCTCAAATTAATTATTTGTTGTTCTTAAAAAGTACTTTTCTTTTGGGGAACTGCACAGTTATTTAAACCCGGGAGGAAAACGTGCTCGTGTGAAAGCACATATCATATGAGTGTTTTATTTTAAACCTGAAAGATTATAAAAATAGAATATATCCTCCAGACATAAGCATAATGGAAACAAAGCATTGAAAAGGGGAAGTCAAGCTTGTCACACGAGTCCGTATAGAAGACACCTACACAGGCTTTGTGTGAGCGACAGGCTGTTTGTTCACTTGGGTGCAAGTCCGAACAGAGCGTCAGCAAAGGCAGATAGGAGGGGGCAGCTGTATAGAGAAGGGTAGGCTGTGGAAAGTTACAGTTAAAGGTGGTTATCTGTTGTCCGCAGGTGGGGGTCACATGGTGGAGAGATCATGAGACTCATCATCCCGGAGAAGGATGTCACAGGGTCCATTGATCAGTTAGGATAGGCAGGAACAAGTCCTAGTGGTGGAATGTCATAAAGTATAGATTGAGTGGGGTCTGATGAGAAAGAACATTTTCTTCAGACGCTGACTGATTTGAGAAAAGTCTAATAGAGACAAAGGTACACGAACCCTTACTATGTCCTCTTTTGTCGGTTAAGTCATCACTTAAAAGTTTTGGACAAGTTTGGGTTAATCAGTTAAGGCAGGAACTGGGGTTTCACTTCTTTTGTTTTTTTGTTTGTTTGTTTTTGTTTGTTTTGTTTTTTTGTTTTGGATACTGCAGATTTCTTGGCTCCTGCAGGCCATCTGGACGTCTATGTGCAGGTCACAGGGGTTATAATGGATGAACTCTGGCTCAGAGGACTGACAAAACTCACACACACACACCCCCCATATTCATACACATGTGGGCAAGTATATGTATATGCAGAAAATGAAAAAATAAAGATTCTGTTTTAACTACATACAAACTCAAAGAAGAACAAGTTCCCTCTATTTATTTTTCCCTCTCCCTTCTGTTTTCTATGGAGGCAATTCCCAGTGTCCAGCAGGATTATAACTTCTACAAAGAAGTTGTCTTTAAAATTTTTGACCCAGACTTATCTTTTTCTTTTCTGAATTAACATTAACCACCTGTGTCACTGAGTTAGGATATTAATCATATACATCTTGAGAGCAGGCATGTGTTTACAACACGTACCATCGTTTACCTGCTGTTGCTATCTTCTAAAGTAGTACGTGCATAAAACCTCTCACCCCTGGGACTATCAGCTCCTTGGTGTGAAAACCAATATATATTTTTTCTTTTTCAAATTTATTTTAGAATTGGGTACATGTGCAGGATTGCTACAGAGGTAAATTGTGTGAAGCTGAGATGTGATGTATAAATAAACCCATCACCGTGTTATTGAGTATAGTACCCAATAGGTAGTTTTTCAGACCTTGCCTCCATCCCTCTCTTCCCTCTCTAGTGATCCAGAGTGTCTTTTTCCCCATCTTTCTTTATGTCCATGTGTACCCAGTATATAATTCCCAGTTATAAGTCATGCAGTATTTGGAAAACCAATCATTTTACATTTTAATATTGGTAATATATCTAGTGGAATGCTAGCGTGCTGTCCTATTTACAATAGCAAAGACTTGGAACCAACCCAAATGCTCAACAATGATAGACTGGATAAAAAAATGGGGCACATATACACCATGGAATACTACACAGCCATAAAAAAGGATGAGTTCATGTCCTTTGCAAGGACATGGATGAAGCTGGAAACCATCATTCTTGGCAAAATATCACAAGGACAGAAAACCAAACACTGCATGTTCTCACTCATAAGTGGGAGCTGAACAATGAGAACATGTGGACAAAGGGAGGGGAACATCACACACTGGGGCCTGTCGGGGGTGGGAGGAAAGGGGAGAGAGCATTAGAACAAATACCTAATGCATGCCAGGCTTAAAACCTAGATGACGGGTTGATGGGTGCAGCAAACCACCACGGCACATGTATACATATGTAACAAACCAGCACGTTCAGCACATGTATCCCAAAACTTTAAGTAAAATTAAAAAAAAAAAAAAAAAAACAAAGAATGCTAACGTGCTGCCAATATAGATTCTGCATTGTGTTTCATTCATGGATAGTAGGCCACAAAATTCAAGAATGAACAAATCAAATGGCATCTTCACATATTTTTTCCTTGAGATAAAAATGTTTGAGTTGTATTATCCATCCTGTTTAAGTAGCAAAGTATAAAGCTTAAATATTTAAACCACTGGAAAAACCTAAAATTACCCTGTTTTGTTCCATCTTCAAAAATGTGAAATAAAGGCATTCTACTAGAAATAGTCTGTGAAAAAAAAAAAAAAGTCTAAATATAAAGACAGACTAGTAGGTCAGACAGAAACAGTATTTGCCTATTCCCATTCTTCTTTACTGAGGCTTTTCTCCTTTCTAATGTCAGAAAGCTGAAAGCATTAAAATTTAACCAACAAAAATGTCCTGACAGAGTTTCCGTAGTCAGGCCAATGATCCAGAAGATGATAAGAGAATACTGCTTTTCCAGGTGAGAAAAGAGGACACTTGGCCTAATACATTCATGCAAATGTCCAACTCTAATGAAATGCATTATGAAAACTTGAGTATACCTGAGGAGATCTGCACCCAGTTTTTGGATCCTACTGGAGAGCAGCTAACCTTGCATTTTAGCCAAGATTGTTAACACAGATATTTCCATTTTAAAGGACACTCTAAGAATGCAACATAACCTTTAACGGTACTTACTTGCCTAAAAAGGCATTCCTGTAACACAGAGTTGAGTATGCATGAGGAACCAAAAAAAAAAAAAAAAAAAAAAAGTTTGTTGGAAGAGACAAAACTCCAGTGAAATGTCAGGGACCTGAAAGGAGGAGAAGAATATGAATTGGAAAAGGCCAAGGGAAATGGCTTGCAGACGTAGTGACTACAAGGGATAAATAATGAGAGCTTTGTTTGGTAACTGGAGTGAAATTGTGCTTTGTAAATGTGTGAGAAATGGAATTAGATGGATTGGACAGTGCTGGATTAAATAGAGAAGTTTGAACTTAATGCAATAGGTAGAAGAGAATCATGTTATTTTTGTGAACCTAGTAGTGTGGTCTGACTGACAGACACTATTACATCCCTTTGCTCACTGAAAAATATTCAACTATTTTTTGCTGCTGTATTTTGCTTCCATTGCAGAAATACTAGGAAATACAAATAAGCAAAACTGACAAAACTAAAAACCCCATGTACTTACTATCCAGAGACTGAACAAGTGTTAACTTTCAGAATACATGCTTCATACATAAAACTTCTGGTCAAGTAAACATGAAGTTGGAAGCTCAAAGGCAGTCCATGCAGTGAACACTATTCTTCCCTTGTCATTTGCCTTATTCTCTTTGAATTTGAAATTCACAAACAAAGGACCATTGGCTCTGACATAAGAAATAGAAAAAAAGAACAGTTTATTATTCTTAATATTTTTAATTTGACTTTTGATTTATTTAATTATTTTTATTTTTATTTATTTATTTTTTTTGACAAAGAGTCTTGCTCTGTCACCCAGGCTGGAGTGCAGTGGTGAGGTCTTAGCTCACCACAACCTCTGTCTCCCAGGTTCAAGTGATTTTCCTACCTCAGCCTCCTGAGTATCTGGGATTACAGGCACCACCACGCCTGACTAAATTTTGTATTTTAGTAGAAATGGGATTTCGCCACATTGGCCCAGCTGGTCTCGACCTCCTGACCTCAAGTGATCTGCCTGCCTCGGCCTCCCAAAATGCTGGGATTACAGGCATGAGCCACTACACGAAGCCAATTCGACTTTTGGTTTCGTTTAAATAATTATCAATTAAATGTTAGTCCTCCTCCTGGCACTTGTAATAATTGATCGCTTGGTATTCCTTTAACATATAATTATGGAATAACTACTTCTTATTAGGCTTAATAAACAAAACAGCCTATCTTCAAAGAGGTTAACATCTAATACTCTTTACATTGGTTTCTCTTTGGTATCTTTGTCAAACGTGTGTGGAAATTTATGACACAGCTATGCTTTATCCGGCTCAGATTAAAATGACAAACATTTTCAAATCTTGATTACCATACCAGTTTTATTCCCAGTATCAAATTTCTCACATACCTAAGATGCATTAATTTTTTTTAATCACTGAAGAGGTGTTTATTTCTTCATTGTTATTTCATCTGTGTGTCCCATCTGCTAGTCTATACCAGTCAGGTCCTGTTATAGGGGCCAGGAATGTAAAGACAAGTGAGAATTGGCATAGGAGAGCCCACAGCCTTCAGATGCAAAGAAAGAAGAGTAAATTGAGTGTCTTGTTAGATCCCACTGATGGCATGGCACATGAAGAGAGGAGTTGCTTCCCTGGAGGAGGTGATTTCAGACCTGGTGTAAGCAGTTGGGAAGGTATTAAGAGGCTGACATAGTTTGGACTGCAAATTAGGGGTTCTACCTCTTTTTTTATGTTACCTAGGTTTTGCTTTTCATTTTGTCTGTCACACTGTTCCTACCTTGTTCATTTCACAACTTTGTTCAAAACAGCCTCCAGGCTTCTTGAGCCATTTAATATAATATATATATTTAATATAACATTATTAAACAATAATTTAATATAGTATATATTAACACCATCTCAGGGGATTACTTTGCCACCTCCTTCTTGAGAAAATAAAGACTACCAGACATGAAGTTTCTTGATTTCTTTCATCTCAGCATTTACCTTCACCAAATGCTTCTTTCCTTCTTCCCTCCTCTCTACCACTAAATTGTCCACTTAAGTGCCATATTTCATCTCCATTCGTCTTCTCAAAGGCTTCAGTGATCACTTTTTTTCTCTCTTGTAGTTTAGACTCTTTTCCTCTACCCTCATTTTCTTTTTGATCTACAATCATGTCAAGTCTACAAACATGTTTAGGTGCCTTCTATATTTTTTTAAAAAGTGAAGTAAATTTGTCATTGACTGCTGGGCCAAAGCTCTGGAATGTCTTATAGGGTCCAGTGATGCAGGAATGTATAACAGTGATCAGCAGTTATTTCTAGTGATATATAGGAATATGGTGAACCTTTCTGTGCTGGTTTTCCTTTCTCTGACCCCACCCCATTCTACAGTATTCCTCTAAGCTTTAACCTGTAAAGATAGTAAGTCCAGGCCTTGGCTTCCCTTGCCTGGCAGATTGGTCACTTTACATCAGGTATTGAGGTTGGTCATAGGAAAGCTGTATCTACTCATTGTATCTTTCTATCTTAGTTATGGATATTTTTGCACTGCTGTTTACTGACTGAGTAGAAATTCTAAGGAAAAGTAACCTAAGGCTAAGTTCATGTCTTCATTTTCTCTTATTGTAAGCCTGGTCCAACTTTCATGGACTAGATCTGTTCACCTTCTTTCTATGTCTCTTCAAGATGCTTCCTCTCTCTCTCCTTTCCTTTCACTTCACAAGATCTTGAAAGGAATGGTCCACACTTACTGCACCCACTTACTCAACTTCTCTTTACTCCTCTGTCCGATAATATCTGCCTCTTCCCCAACCGCTCTACTGATAATGTACTTGTCAAGATGTTTAAAGACTTTCATATTGCCAAATTAAATGCCATTTTCAGTTCTAACTATACTTGACTTCCTTACAGCATTTAGTGCCGTTGACACTTCAACAAGTCATTAAATCCATTCCTTTCCTAGGATCAGTTTATCTCAATTTTCCTATGACATTCTCATTCTCCTGTGCTGTCTTCTCTTTTTGTCCTTCCCTCTGAAACCATGGTGTTTCTCAGGACTTCATGTTTGTTCTGATTAACTTCTTACTTCATGTTCTAATTGAATGGTATTATCCATATTTTCCACAGCTGATAAATCACAAATCAAAATCTGAGTTCTGAATTTTCTTAGTAGTATTGTATTTTTAACTCTGTACTAGATACACTCATCTAATTGTTCACAGTGACTGTTATGGACTGAACTGTATTCTCCCCAAATTTATATGTAGAAGTGTTAACCCACAATGTGACTGTATTTGAAGATATTCCCGTTAAAGGAGTAATTAAGGTTAAGTGAGGTCATAGGATGGGACTCTAATCCAATAAGCCTGGTGTCCTTATAAGAAAGGAAGAGACACCCAGGAACAACATAGACAGAGGAAAGTCCATGTAAGGACACAGCAGGAAGCTATTGAGCCTCACCATTCATCCCAAACAAACAAAAATCAGAAACCTTAGAATCATCGCTTTTCCTTGTTCCTGCATGTAACAGAAAGGAAGATGTAGCAGTTTGGTAAAGAGTACGGGCTCAGCGACAAACAGCCTGTATTTCAATTTTAGGATTGCCATTTGCTACCTCTATAACTGTGGCAAATTATTTCACCTTCATATCTCATCTGTGACCACGGTTTTGATGAAAAGGTCTGTTTCATAGGGTTGTTAGGAAGAATAGAATGCTTCTATTCTCAAAGAGTATGTGTTTACTAATGTTAACTTTTATAATCACCAGCATCATTATTAAATATTGCCACATCTTCTCAGTTACAGCTGCAATGTCTTTAAATCCAGACCATCTTTTTTTTTAAATCCCTGTTGTCACTCCCAAGCACCCCTCACAACTCACCTCGGGTATCCCCTCAGATCTCTTCTTTCTAGCCGCTTCTTCCTATAAAATATTTTATGCTCCTCAGTCGATCTTCAGGGGGAAAATATGCTAGAATAATCCTTGGTGAAAAATCTGAATACACACTCTTCATTTTCTTCTAACACTCCTCTCACTGCTTATGAGGGAAAAATCCACATTTCTTAACATATTAGTCAGTATTTTAAAAAATCTCATTCCCACAATAGCCTTTCACCCATCTATAGACACAATTCCACTTTGCCAAGACTGAGCTCATCTTGTTGAGAATATGCTCAGTTTCTTCATGTCCTAAAGAGTCAGTGGCTGTTTACCAACATCCTTCCTACTTTTCTTCCCCTGGAATATTATAATTCATCCTTCAAAATTCTCTTAAATAAGTTCTTACTAACAGACGTTCGTAAGACCCTCATGTCTGTGATATTTAAAGATTACTTTCACCCCATGTTGATCCACCTATATTTAATCTTTCAAGAATGAAAATATAGATGTATTTTGAAAGTCAAAAATAATTAACATGGTCATTTATTTATATTAAAATAAACATTTTGACTAGAGTTTTATAGTATCATCTAAGTTTAATGTGTTGTTTAAAAATTCCCTCCAGCCATTTCTCTTTTTGGCTTTTAAAATTCAAGTGTATTCCATTTTTCTGCATATATCCCTACATTTATACAGACCAAATTATGCTTTTATGTCGTTTTAAAATACCCATATTTGTAGACTAATTTTGTCCACATAGTTGTTGACTTTAGTAAGCTGTGAAGAAGGACACAGACTGTGGAGTCAGACTTCCTAGATTCAAATTTCAGGTTGACCAGTTAACAGTGGGGTCACTACAGACAAATAATTCAATTTCCTCTGCTTCTGTTTCCTCAGTAGTAACCGCACAATGTCATGATGCCCATTAAATTAGTCAAAGGATGTAAAACTCAGAGTGACTGATAAATAGTAGTAACTCAATAACCATGGGGTACTTAGTTTAAAAGCCTTTACTGCTACCCTTTTGTTGACTCAAGCAGTTTCTTTCTTTTCTAGTTCAGACTCCTATCCACAATTGCACAAGTCCATGGACAAGCGATTCCCTCCATCTTATCCCACACATTGAGTACATGTTGATATCCAGGGGCTAAACTTACACGGAAGATACAATCAAACAAACTGGATTTTTTTTTACTCCACATTATGGCAAATAATAACATTGATTGAACTTATCCATCTGCTATTTCTATTCAATATTGCCATCAGAAGAGTACATGGCAGAGAGACCCAAGTTAAGTGGATACTTCGATTTTTCTCTAGGACTAGGCCTCGTAAAATCATTAAGCAATACATGCACAGTTTATATTCCGAAATGCATGTGATTCATTGAGAAGTAAAGTGAAATTAAGGGTCTATTTTTATCTGTGTAGGACAATCAAGTCCTGAATTAGATGTAATTATAGAAATTCTTAACACTGTGTACCTACTGTCGGTTAAGTCATCACCTAAAATTTTGGACAAAAGAGTTTTTCATGTTTCTGTCAAAGTGATATATATTTCCCTTTGAATATGTGGAAGTTTTCTTAAGATAAGGCTTTTAAGCAATTACTGGTGAAACTGAGATGATTCTCCTTGAGCCTTAAGAATTATGGATTCTGTCTTCAATAGCCCTCCTGTTAATGATTCTAACATTCTTAATTTTTTATGTTCTAATCATGTTCAGTTACAGTCTTAACTTTGATTCTCATGAAATATGTTCCTACAAAATATCTTTCTATCATCCTAAGCTGAAATTCATAATAGAAAATTATTTCAATTATCCAAGGTTATGCTGATCTTTTTCTTGAGCATATTTTGTATTTTCTTAATTTATCTTATACTTTGTCAAAAAGTATGGTTTTATTCTAAATTTTTTTCTTTCAAATTAATGCTGAATTCTATCTACTAACATATTAATAGTAATATCTGTGCATATACTTAATTAGTTGTTTTCCAGCCTAAATATTTTAGATAAAGGCAATATTCAATTTATTATGAAAGCAGTATCTTTCCAGGTTCTGAAAGGGATTTAACGTGACTTAAAATGATTCTACTAGAGGGGAGTATGTTTGTTGTTACTTTTTATTCCTGACTTTTCACAAGAATTAAGTGACAATGGCTAAGTTCCCATCCACAGTTTTATTATAAAGATAATAATATTGTGGCCTAATTGGGTATATATAGAAGTTCCATGGTAAAATCATTCCAAATTCTCAAGTAGGCATATTTTTCAAGAGTGGTCCATCTGAAAAGCTATAAACAGTATATATCCAAAGTATTTCTCTCTTCCATCAGAAATCTAAATAGTTATTGGATATTAATTAGCATTAGGCAAATTTAACTACCTATAATTCTACAAATGGCATTTAAAGAAAAATACTTATATTGTTTCCTGTCACAAAGCAAATCAAATTCTTCACTGTTCACTAATTATTTTTAGCAATTTCACCTGTGTAGAAGGTAAAAGGGCTGCCCAAAGATGCCTATGTCTTAATCCTTAGAACCTGTGAATATATTAGATTGCATGCCAAAGAGAAATTAAGATTAAAAATGGAACTAAGGTTGCTGATCAGCTGACCTTAAATTAGGGAGAGTAGCTTGAGTTGTCCGCGTGATCCTGATGTAATCACAGTGATCCTTAGGGAAGAAGAGGAAGAAGGGAGCCAGAGAAATGGCAATGTGACAAAGATTACATCTGTTGTTGCTAGCTTTGAAAATAGATTCCAGAATTGTAAGATAACACGTTTGTGTTGTTTTAAGCTCCTCAATTTATGGTAATTTATTACAGTAGCCATAGGAAATTAATATGCTACCCACCTCTACATGACCACTATCTTTAGTGTTTCACAGTAAATTATTTTTTGTTTCTACTACAACGAAGTCTAACACTTGAGGTTTTTTTTTTTTTTTTGAAGTTTAACACTTGATTTTTACTCTACACAAAATTTCACATTGCTGTCTTGATGTCTTTGCTATATTGACCTAATCCAAATGCAAACTACTGAAAAGGTAGGCTTCTACCTCAAGAGCTTGTCCCTTGGGCCAAGCAATGCTTAGATTCACAATTTTGAAAATTAGCCTCCCCATATTTAAGCCATCCAGTTTAGGAGCAAAACTTAATTACTTAATTACTCTAGAGAGTCTTCAAAGTTCAAAGCACAAAAGCAGTTAGGCTAATTTCCAGAAATCAAAAATTTTCCCTTTTAATTTATTTGATACAGTACAACTAGTATAACTTGATTTCTTATTTCATATTTTATTAAAGTACACCTAAACTGTATTAAAAATAAAGATTATTTTAATAGCAAATTCCATAATTTACTTTTACTAAAATTAAATGGTCTTCCTCTTTCACATTTTGCAAAGTCTGACAGTGTATTTATTTTTTCCTTATGTATATGCTTTCAAATAAACCTTGTTCACTTTAAAGCACTGTCTTAATTCACTGGTCCCATGATAAAAACATGTGACTTTTCCCTAAAGCCTGTGTATTTTCATTTCTGTAACACCACATGTTTTACAAAACACAGCTTTTTTAAACTAATGGATTTATGTCTAGGTGGGTAAAGTTGATTTTTATGTTCTGCTGATGATAGAAAATATCTGTGGAAAAAAGAAAGCATTAAACTCATACTGAAATTTCAAGTTATAGAAGTAAAATTATTATTATACTGTGTGTTTGAAGATTATTCAACACATTCCTCTACTTGAACTATGCTGGGTTATAGAAGGGCGATAATCAATAAAGTAGCTCCTTATCTGTGATACTTCTAATTACCTCTATGCTAGCACTGAGGCTGTGGTTTCACCAATGCATATTTTAAAAATTTGCTAACAGGATCTTGTTATCACCCTAATTTTTGGTGTGGAGTTTTATTAGAAAATCACGTTACTCATCTGACTGCCACAACAACAGCATTATCTCTAGGGTACTGTTTTTTATATCAAGGTTAATTTAAAGTGATTAGCATAAGCCCTCCAGATGTTGCTATGGGGATAAGAACTGCACATCTTCTATGATGGACATCATATGATTGCTGTTACAGTCCTGGTGAGATTGGATTATTTGTTTTAATGTCATGTGAAACAAGTCACATGATAAAGATCAGTATCTTTTTAATAGCATGCCATATTCCTAAATCAATCACCTTTTCACTGCTACAGAATGGTGCATATATAAAACTCACGACTTTATTATTGGCTAAGGTAAATTCATCACGATGTTTGGATGTTCAGAATATTTCTTTTAATTGGTATTGATTCTTCTGTCTCTCAGGAGGAAAGACAGAGTGGTTAAAAGGAGAGTGCCTATTCGCATTCAATTCACTCAACAAACAGTCACTGAGAGCTTACTATGGGTCTGGCATTTTCCGTATGCTGACAACAAAATGAAATTCTGTATAAATATTTGCTTTGCTTTGTTTTTCCCAGCTGAATCTGGACACACATAGATTCCAGCCCCGGAAATAGTATAAAATGTGAGGATTGCAAGGCAGAGCTCAGGGGTTGGAATACAGAAGCCACTGGCACCCTGTCTTCGAGAATGGGTAAGAGAGGGACACCACTGACGAACAGACATGACAAATGAGAATCCCACATGGTCACAAACAGGAGTGGTGAAGAGTGGGCATTCTGAAAGAAGAGACTGAGAAATAAATATTGAAGTCTTGAGAAATAAATATGGAAAGAAATTCCATCACTTACCACTTTTATTTCTGGAAACTGGAGGGAGGAATTTTTTTTTTTTTAATTGAGGGGAGAAGTCAAGGAAGTTGAAGAGTAAATGGGAGAAGTAACAGTTATTTCTCCAGCATAGCCAAGATTTTTGTGTCTACTAACAGCAAGAAATTGAAGTCAGGTGAAAGAGGGACACTAATGACAATGGAAAGATGAATAAAGTCTTTAAACCGGAGAGCATTCAATTACCAGAAAAATGTATGACTGTGGAAAAAGTTCATAAGCACTGCCCCAACTCCACCTCCACCATGGATTATAGTGAAGATTGAGTAGTGAAATCCACAGTTTGTGCAATTCAATTTCCTAATGCCCGGAGACACTGGTAACAATTTAAGGTTGTATCTAATTATTATTGTAGAAATAGAGTATCACACTAATAAGTTTTCAAAATTCCCAGAAAAAGTGTTAAGATGTTTATGATACTGATCACAAATATATCTCACGATATTTGGGGTTGGGGTGCGAGAAGAATATTTTTTATGGGAATTTGATAATTAGAACATTCATAATGCTAAATTATCTATAAACACCATTTTTAATTTTTAAGTTTTAAAAATTGTCATGAAAGGCAAATTTTCTCCAACTCAAATTTCATATAAATATACTGAGTTCTTGCAGTATGAATATGAACTCTTTTCCCCAAAGTCTTTTATCAGAATCCCCATGATTTCCTGTAATTTGGCCCCAAAGAGCAGATCACAGTGGCTGTGGTGTAAAATGTTACCTCCTCTTTAGATAAAATTATTAGGAAAGTGTTGCAATTGCCTCTACTGAGATTTTTCCTGAGTCAATGCCCAGTGTAACAGCAGGAAGGAAACCATTAACTTTCCTCTGAGAAGATTCTGTTTGATGATAGAATTTTTAAATTAAAGTACTTAGTGATTGTAATCAAGTTGATATTTCAATGTAACAAGTAGAGCAGAAAATATGCCTGTACCTGAGAATATTCCATCAATATACACTTTCCAATAGTTCATCCTATTTCCTGGTCATCAACCTTGGCAAGTGACCATCAATAATGTAGGGAAGCATCTTAGGGATAGTGGATTCACTTTCTCCAGAAGCAGCCGATTTCATTTTTTAAAAGATTCATCTATTAGAAAATTCTTCCTTAGGTTTAATTGGGATTTGTCACCTTAAAACTTTCACTGGTTAGTCCAGGTTGTGGTCATCTGTTTATATGGAAGTTTTCACATATCTGAGAACTTGGCCAAATCCTGCCATCGTCTCAAGCTTCCTATGTGTAAAAGTAAACTCCTTCCTCTTATTGTAATGATGATTTGCCCTTTCTTCTTTCTCTCTTTTTATAGTGTTAGAGTGTTCTCTCTTGTCAGGCAGCTGACAATCTAACTGAATTTTTTCAATGTTAAATGTAAGTAATAAGCATCTGACTGTCATTACAAGGTTCTTGATGTAGCCTCAGTGGATTGTTTTGTTGTTGCTTTTTGTTGTTTTACATTTTTTATATTTCACCATGTATCTTCACCACAGTAATTGACAGATGCTTATCATCTGTCTCCTTTATAAAATGACCACTTCTAGCTAACTTGTAAAATGACCACTTCTAGCTAACTTGTAACATCACCACTTCTAGCTAACTTGTAAAATCACCACTTCTTGCTAACTCGTATTCCTGTGTCACATGTTTAATGTACCTAATATTTTAAGAATTCATCCACTCTGTAGGGAAAAAGAAAAGCAAAAATATGTGATAATGCCTTCTAAATATTTCCAGTTATCATGTGATCAATAAAAGTACAGTCAGCCCTCTGTATCCATAAGTTCCACATCCATGAATTCAACCAATATTTCATAGAAAATATATTTTTTGATTGTGATGGAAGCAGCTGCTTGTCTGAAGTGGCCCCTGCAAAGACACCAGCTGTAGCTGGGAAGGCGTGGCTGGGATTGTGTGCTCTGCAGGACCAGCAGGGTCCAGGAAGGGGCAGGAGCCCTGACCCCTTCCAAGTTGGTGGGGTGGGAGCCCCTCACTCCCAGGCACAGCGGTAGCCGCCCAGCCACAGCTCCAGACCCAGGCATCCCTGAGCTCTCAGGGGCCTGGGAAGTTCCTGCCCCACAGGCTCAGAAGTACCTGCTCCCACTCTCTGGCCTCTCCCCGCACCCAGTGCTAGCTGGTGTGGAGTGAAGTTGTGGCCAAGCTCGGGCACTGGCACGACCTGGCTGGGTATGTGCACACTCGGGATGGCACTGACATGCCAGCCCTCTGCTGCCTCAGCCTTCTTCAGATTTTGGTCACTGATGAGCATGGGAGGGAGCCTAGGGGGAGCTGAGGGCAGCTTAGTGCAGGCCTACAGGCAACCCTCAGCATGAACAGCCTGGCTGCTGTGGATGGCATGTTGATGGCAGGAGGCAGACAGGTTCCTGGGTGGAAAGGGGTGGGTTCCTAGTGAAACTCCACTTTCCAGCCAGGGACAGCTCGAAGCCTCGGGGTTGAGCTGCCAGATAGATCCAGGTGGAGTTGGTAGCCCAGAGTGAGAACTTATGGTGCTTTTTCCAGTCCCACCCATGGCCAACCATGGATGCACCAATCAGCATGTACTTTCTCCCTTCTGAGCCCATAAAAACCCCAGACTCAGCCAGACTCACACAGAAGTTGGGACTACCAGCTGCAGGAAGGAGCTGCCCATTTTGAGTCTCTTCAACTCGTCAGGACAACCTGCCTGATGGAACAGAAGGGAGCTACCCACTACAGGTCTACTCTCCTCTGAGAGCTGAACACCCGTGAGGACAACCTGCCTGTGGAAAGGACCTACCCACTTCAGGTCTCCTGAGAGTTGTTCTGTTGCTCAATGAAGTTCCTTTCCATCTTGCTCACCCTCCAGTTGTCCACGTACCTCATTCATCCTGGACACAGGACAAGAACTCAGGACCCACCTAATGGCAGGACTGAAAAAGCTGTAACACAAACGGGGCTGAAACACACCCCCCACCCTGCTCACCACATTGTGGGCAACCAGAAGGACAGAATGAGGAGCTGCGGCCCTTCAGGGAGTCCAGACCTAGAGGATCCCTGAACCAGGGCTGTGACACTCTCTTTGGGGCTTTGCAGTTCCTGGCTTCTCTGAACTCCCAGGCACCACTGTGTTCCCCTTGTCCCGATGTGGGTGCGCAGAGGGGAAGCTGCCTTGGTGCATCTGATCCAACTGCATTCTTGCATGAAGCCAGTACCTGTGCCGGCACCTGGAGCTGCCCGCTGTGCCACAGCAGCCAGTATGCCTGGCTGTGCGCAGTGTCAGACCCCGTGCTTGCTCGCCCACACATCCCTCACTGCTCCACGAATGGCTGGTAGTTGGCAAGTGTTGGATCTGGGCTGGTAGTGTGAGCCAAGTGCAGCCTGCAGGGCTGAGTGGGTGGAATGAGCCCAGCAGGTGCAAGCAATACTCAAGCAGAAGGTGCTGCCAGCCACAGAAGTTTCCGGCTGGCATGGCAAAACCCCACGGATCCTGTGACAATTGCATCTATCTTTTTCTTGCCATTATTTCTTAAACAGACAGTATAACAACTATTTACATAGCATTTACATTGTATTAGATATTATAAGTAATCTGGAGATGATTTAAAGTATACAGGAGGATACACATAATTTATATGCAAATACTAGACCATTTTATATCAACAACTTAAGCACCCCAGAATTTTAGTATCTGCCAGGGGCCCTGGAACCAATCCCCCACAGACACTGAGGGACAACCATAACTGATGAAGAGAAATCCAGATTCAAAGACACTTAGCTAGAATTCACTAGGTAAAACATTTATTCTGGCCCTTAAACTAGCACTATGATACACATGGAGTAATTAACATAGCAGTATTCATCTTAGAAGAAGTAACCAGCCTCTCTCCCTTACATATTATTAATCCACAACTTTTTTTCACATAATTAATATGCCAGCCTTCTTTTCATATAATTAATCCACAACTAGTTATGAAACGACTCCTTTCTGCTTCATGTCATGATATTCAAAAAACAATAAACCTTTCACAGACTGAGGAGGGAAAGCATTTGAACAAACAATTATAATGCAGTGTGGAAACTGTGGCAAACTCTATTGTGAACCTATGTAGAATGTATAATCTATATTTGAGTGGACCCCAGAGAAGATGATATCTCAATTTAACCTGAAGGATGAGACAGAGCATGGACCTTTCCAAGCACTGAAAGTAGTTCCACTGGATTCCATTTAGTTGGTTACATAACTAAGAGTTTTAGTAACGGGAGCGTGAGGGATTAGTTTGGAAACACATCATGACAGGTCTTGTAAAATACATTAAATAACTTTGAACTTTATTTTAAGAGCAATAGGAGGCCATCAAAGGATATTAGTAAGAGAAAACTTGATGTGAGAAAGATCATTCCAGATGCCCTGAATAGCAAGTTTGGTGAATGGATGAGTAGGCGAGTGGTGGGGTCGATGGCTGATGAATTCAACAGGAGAGAGAGGATGTGAAAATGAGCAAGAAGGACATAGTGTCAACTCCAGATCTTGAGAGAAAGCTGAGACTAAAATATAGAGTTGGGTCATCAACATGTAAACATATATGAAGGACTGGGATTGGAAACAATCTTTCAGGCATTGTAATTAGAGTGAGAAAAGGGTCAAAACTGCATTGAGAAGGAGCAACATTTTATGGATGGGCAGAGGAAGACAAGGAAGGAGCAGACAGTGTGGCAGAAGAGATATCTAATAGTGTGGAATCAGGGAAGCTAAGAGAAGATGACTGTCAAGGAGACGATAAATCAGTGTCACATGCTATCCTGATTTTAATAACAATTTTAAACAAATCAGTAGTTTTAATGACCAGAAGGTCATTGTGAACTTAGAGTTTCAGTGGAGTGTTATGATCTGAGCAAGATATTTCTGACTAAAGAAATACTAGATATTAGGCTCTACTTTTCACTAATCAGTGGCCTGATATTAGCCAGGATTCTTGAAACCTTAAATTTTGTTACACTTACGTGAAATGAAAATGTTAAAATCACTCATCAGTATGGATCCTGAAACATTTTAAATTATCAAAACAAATCTGTGATCTTCAGATTTATTTGTACAGAATTAGTCTGTACATTTCTTTCTTTAAGAGCTTTCTGTTTCAATGTAAATGTGAGGGTATTTATCATGTTCATAATGATAGATTAGGTGGGGGTGTTATAGTAAATCTCTCTGAACTTTTTGAACACAGTAAAAGTTCTATTTTCTGCTCATAAGCAATGAAATTCTGTATCAGCCCACCATATATGAAAATGCTTGCTAATTCTCATTATTATCACGGGTGTGGAAAACAGGCAGTGGAGCAGCAGAGGCAATTAAGCCTTCATTCTTCGTGCAAGAACTTGGGTATATTTAGCAAAACTTGAAATATGCATACCAGGAGACCCAGAAAATTTACTGTAAAGAATTAGAAAAACATGAACACTCACATTTTATTTTAGCATGGTTTATAATCACACACACGAAAATGAAATTACCCTAGATATCCACACAGAGAGGCTAGCTAAACAATTTTTGGTAGATTCATATGACAACATATTTTATAACTTGTTTAAAAGACTGAGTTACATCTATGGACATAATGTGGAGAGATATTCGAAGAAACAGGGAACTTGCCAAAGACCATGAACAGTCTTTTCTTTTTTTTTTTTACTACCTTCATACAACCACTTTATTTTTTTTGTTTTGTTTTTTTTTTTTTTTTTTTTTTTTTATTATACTTTAAGTTCTAGGGTACATGTGCATAACGTGCAGGTTTGTTACATATGTATACTTATGCCATGTTGGTGTGCTGCACCCATCAACTCGTCAGCACCCATCAATTCATCATTTATATCTTGTATAACTCCCCAATGCAAGCCCTCCCTCCTCCCCCCTCCCCCCTCCCCATGATAGGCCCCAGTGCGTGATGTTCCCCTTCCCGAGTCCAAGTGATCTCATTGTTCAGTTCCCATCTATGAGTGAGAACATGCGGTGTTTGGTTTTCTGTTCTTGTGATAGTTTGCTAAGAATGATGGTTTCCAGCTGCATCCATGTCCCTACAAAGGACGCAAACTCATCCTTTTTTATGGCTGCATAGTATTCCATGGTGTATATGTGCCACATTTTCTTAATCCAGTCTGTCACAGATGGACATTTGGGTTGATTCCAAGTCTCTGCTATTGTGAATAGTGCCGCAATAAACATACGTGTACATGTGTCTTTGTAGTAGAATAATTTATACCCAAAGGATTATAAATTATTCTACTACAAAGTCTTTTCTTAAGAAAAATAAATTCTATACCCATATCACAGCACATGTCAGGGGAGCACATAACAGTAACTGTCCAGGGGTAGATATGAGGACATGAAGTGCAGTAGGAACTTTTTTTTTTGGTTGTTTACCCTTTTTTGTTTAACATGAATGTATGTTATTTTGCGATCACAGAAATAAAGACAGAAACAAAAGATACGTATTTTCTAACATATGCTATTAAACACTTTAATAACGTCTTCCCACTCCCTGCTCCATGTCCCACTTTGTTGCCCTACATTGCAATTGTGTGTCTAAAGGCAAACAGCCCTGTGTAAACTGCTTAGATTCTGTTTTCTCATCTCCCTTTACTGTACTGTGTGCCCCACTTTTCTTAAGCTCCATCATCCAGTGTTCATCTGAAACAGGATCGACAACCATGTAGGGAAACTTCTTTTATATAATGATAGACTTTGAGTATTTAATTGATTGAATTTTATTTTAAAAGGAGCAGGGCCTGATGTTACGGACATCTTCTTATGAAAAGGCACGTTTCTCAGCGGCTGCTCTGAATGGTTTAGCTGCTTTCACAAGTTACAATCCTATAGTGGGAGAATCAGGGGAAAATCACATTACTGAAAAAGGCGTGTGTCTGGCACATTCCCAAGGCATGAGTATTTATGGCATGATGAACTGTGAATTTGATGTTGATGCTTGCACAACACAAGCATGTGGTTAAAATCTAATTTTGTCACCAGCAAAAAAAAGAACTATATTTAAAAGTGTAAAATGTTTGTTTTACAGAAAATCTTTACCCCAAATGAAAAATAAATAAATGAAGGTCAGTACTATTAATTCTCTGTGAAATGGAGTAAACTCAGTCGAAGTGATATAGAAATCCCCAGTCTATCCTATGCAAACAATTTTCAGGAGAGGAAAACAGGATAGGATAATAATTGCCTGGAACTTTCCCAGAGCATTTTTTAATAATGACATGTCCAGGGATCATAAATTATCCAAAGTAAGAACATGGAAAAGATATACGAAGAGGTTCCCAGGAGCATGTCAAAAAGAAAAGAAGAGGAAGAAGAAGAAGAAGAAGAAGAAGAAGAAGAAGAAGAAGAAGAAGAAGAAGAAGAAGAAGAAGAAGAAGAAGAAGAAGAAGAAAGAAGAAGAAGGAAGAAGAAGCAGCAGAAGGAGTAGGAGGAGGAGGAAGAGGAGGAGAAGGAGGAGGAGGGGAGAAGGAGGAGGAGGAGGAAAAGGAGAAGGAGGAGGAGAAGGAGGAGAAGGAGGAGGAGGAGGAAGAGGAGGAGGAGGAGGGGAGAAGGAGGAGGAGGAAAAGGAGAAGGAGGAGGAGGAGGAGGAGAAGGAGGAGGAGGAGGAGGAGGAGAAGGAGGAGGAGGAGGAGAGGAGAGAAAACAGATCCCTCTCATCTTGAGTTGAAAATGGTCAGAAACAAGAACACAATATATGAAGTATGCTTAATGCCAATTGGGATAAAACCTCAAGTACTTTGTAGAGGGGTAACATGAGAAGATTAAAATGTATTAAGATGGCTCTTTCAGTTTCCCATGACTTAAGTTGAGATATGGAGTTCTCTAAGGTTTACATTGCCTTTTTTAAACCTAAGATACTAACAATTTTCTAAATGTAAATACTATATCAATTTGATAAAAATAATGAGTAATTAGTTAAGATGTTCTCAAACAAAGGGTAATTTAATGCCCAAAAGAAAAACTCTGTCCAGACATTGTGTCTCACACCTATAATCCCAGCACTTTGGGAGGCTGAGGCAGGAGGATCACCTGAGGTCAGGAGTGTGAGACCAGCCTGGCCAACATGGTGAAACCTCCTCTCTACTGAAAACAAAAAATACAAAAAAATGTAGCCAGCTATGGTGGTGGGCATCTGTAATCTCAGCTACTTGACAGGCTGAGGCAGGAGAATGACTTGATCACTTGAACTCAGAGGCGGAGGTTGCAGTGAGCCAAGACCATGCCATTGCACTCCAGCCTGTGCACCAAAGCCAGATTCCATCTCCAAAAAATAAAACATAAAAAGAAAGGAAGAAAGTGAGAAAGAAAGAAAGAAAAAAGAAAAACTCCATAGATTGTAGTCCTCAGGAGATATCAGTATATTCTATTAAGAATTTGCACTAGATTTCTAAGCTATATATATGTATTAATGAAGAAATCCAATCTTCCATATGTGTTCTACCACAGGCATGAAGACAGTGGAGGGAAGAAAAATGTTTCCTAGTAGCTCTGAAGCCTCAGAAGGGAAAGGGGGTGATGTATTTTACACAGACAGTAATACCCAATCAAAGTAAAAATAATACTAAATATGTTGCTCTGCATAAATGGGTGGAGGCTGTACTTTTAATGGATGAAAGGCAAAATATATATGATTTGGTTTTACAGATTCAGTGAATATATCAGTATTGTGACAATTGATACATATGAATATTATAAGTGTCAGTAAAAAGAATGGGTGGTATTTGATTTGAAGTTTAGTTATGTAAGTAAACATTTCTAATTGGATTTTCTGTGAATTTCTTCATTTCTATGCTTGATATTATTATCTCATGTGACAAAAATATGTGTTCGTGTTTTCAAAAGCCTTAGTTCTTAAAAGAAATTAATTCAGGCAGTGACGTTGGCACTTGTAGAATATGTGTGTGTATTATAGATCTGTATTATAATGGAATGTGTACCAATTCAAGTTATTATGCATTTT
This sequence comes from Rhinopithecus roxellana, assembly GCF_007565055.1. Lineage (NCBI taxonomy): Eukaryota > Metazoa > Chordata > Mammalia > Primates > Cercopithecidae > Rhinopithecus > Rhinopithecus roxellana. Next base: position 907,156 of record NC_044549.1, read on the forward strand.
TAAGATTTTTATCAAAGCAAATAATAACATGTAAAAAATAAGTTGTACAACAGCCAGACCTGACCAACCCACCATACCTCCCAGGAAAATCCGTTTTTTCACCTTTTCGATGTTTATTCTCTCATAGTCATCTCCATCCTTCTAAAGAATAAGTTACACGTTTATTACTTAGTTTATCATATTTAGACTACTTTTTGGACTAAAGCTGAACATTTAGCTTGTTTACAAGTACGCATATTATTTGCCACCCAGTTTTAGATAGTTACCTTAATACCTTTAGCTTTTTCACTGACTATTGTGTAGCTTTAAATAATACACCAGTGACACTACATTTGCTCCCTCTTACATTTTAGCTGTGTGTCTGAAACTGCTCACTCTGTAAGATGTTGCTATTAGCATTCTATCATTCCATATATCTCACAGTTTCTCCCCCCTTTCCTACTTTTGTATTATATTCTTACTTTTATATTGTCAAGGTTGATAATATTTTATGGTTTACAGTGGACATAATTAAGCTCTCAGTGTTTGACCTAAAGATTGCATCGAAAACTTGAAATCTACCAAAAATCCTCCAGGGAGTTATAAGCAATTAAATATTACATTTGCAGAGAAAATTAATATGGTAGGGTTTTGTTTCATTCTGGATGAGCTCAATACCATACTCTCCATACCACTGAAAGGAACCTAACATAAAGATCAAATGAATTATCTTTCCTATATACCATTAGTTAGTTAAATTGTGCCTCAGTTGGTTTAGCTGTTATCTGGAAACTGATATCTTGGGAGAGACTTTATTTGTTAATGTTTAAAGGGCACCTTTTTTTTTCTACTTTAAGAGTTTATCACTACTTTTGCTTCTAAACAGGTTATGTTCCAATTAAATGAAATTCATGGAATTCCTTTGCTTCGTTTCTTGGAGTACACTGACTTCTTGTTCTAATTTGAATTGATAGTGTTCTAGACTTAGAACTCAGTCACCCTTCTGTCACTTGAAAATTCTTTTTTTACCCAGTTCCTGGCTTCGTTCTACAATTTATTAGATCCTGTGCCTTCCTCATTCTTACGTTTCAGCTTCATTTGCTAGAATTACTCTTTAAAAAAACTACTTGTTTACTTGTGTTAAATATGACAATGGAGCCTCTATGTTTCAAAATAGTTATGCGGATAATGGGGAGTCATTCAACTATTTTGAGCTAATTTCTGTTAGAGTTGATCACAATTACTCCAGAAACACCAAAAGGTGAAGCAGCATGTCCTGTATTGTTGTTTAAGATAATGTATTCAAGACAAACCCAGCTAGGAACATGAACTCCGCTGTGATAGTTGCCTTTCAGGCTACAATTGATCAATGATAAACTCTTTGGCAAGTGGAATTCATATTCTCATGTGAACTGAAATGATAAATACTTAATAGCTTTCCCAGGGTCTTCTCTTCTGACACTTTCCAATGATTTCATCATAGTTTCAGAGTAAAAGAATATAATTTATTCCAAAAGGCATGAAAATATTCAAGTACTATTCAGGTAATTTTCTTAAGTTAGAAAAAATATATTTGGCCTGTGCTGTGAGAGAGAAAATGTCCTAATGAAGTTATAAGCTATTCAAGCTATGGCAATCCCAATTTTAAAACATTTTGTAATGGTATAATCGCATGCTGAACTATTAAGATAATGAAGCCTCTACCTTTAAAACTGTTTCTCACAAGTACGTGAGTCTTTTTTCCGTCTTCTGAAAAATTTACATTTACACAAAATAACCAAAGTTACATTTATAATTTTGAATTTATACTTTGATTTTCCTCAGGGTTTTTTAGATGTTGTACTGAATGGGTTGCATGTTTCCCAACTGTACTAAGGCTGATGCAAACAAGTGTTTCACTAGTGTAGACAAACAATAACTCTAAGATGACTGAAGACATATTAAAACACTTAAAACATCGAACAATCATTAGTGTTACATAGATATAGGCACACTGGTTAATAGAATAAATCAGTTTGTTTGAAAGAAACAACCTCTGGAGACATTTCTGCCAATAATGTTAAGAGTCTGCTTAAACATTTAACAGAGATGGGCTCACTTCAAGAAACATTTATTTTGGTATTTGGCATCTCTGATATCCCAGACTCTAGACTGTTAGCAAAACATATAAAATGTACAAACCTAGGTCTCTATTTTTAAAGACCACATATCCAGGGTAACATCCAGAATCCTCATTTCTATACACAGCACACAAAACAGATGGTATTTACATACAGGGCAATTCTATAGACATACGCAGTTCTAAACTCTTCCTCTCCTCCCACCCATTAATACAAGGCACAGGCACATAAAGATACCAGACATTTGAGTTCTTTGTAGATTCTGGATATTAGCCCTTTGTCAGATGAGTACATTGCAAAAATTTTCTCCCATTCTGTAGGTTGCCTGTTCACTCTGATGGTAGTTTCTTTTGCTGTGCAGAAGCTCTTTAGTTTAATTAGATCCCATTTGTCAATTTTGGCTTTTGCTGCCATTGCTTTTGGTGTTTTAGACATGAAGTCCTTGCCCATGCCTATGTCCTGAATGGTATTACCTAGGTTTTCTTCTAGGGTTTTTATGGTATTAGGTCTAACATTTAAGTCTCTAATCCATCTTGAATTAATCTTCATATAAGGAGTAAGGAAAGGATCCAGTTTCAGCTTTCTACTTATGGCTAGCCAATTTTCCCAGCACCATTTATTAAATAGGGACTCCTTTCCCCATTTCTTGTTTCTCTCAGGTTTGTCAAAGATCAGATGGCTGTAGATGTGTGATATTATTTCTGAGGACTCTGTTCTGTTCCATTGGTCTATATCTCTGTTTTGGTACCAGTACCATGCTGTTTTGGTTACTGTAGCCTTGTAGTATAGTTTGAAGTCAGGTAGCGTGACACCTCCAGCTTTGTCCTTTTGACTTAGGATTGTCTTGGCAATGTGGGCTCTTTTTTGGTTCCATATGAACTTTAAAGCAGTTTTTTCCAATTCTGTGAAGAAACTCATTGGTAGCTTGATGGGGATGGCATTGAATCTATAAATAACCTTGGGCAGTATGGCCATTTTCACGATATTGATTCTTCCTATCCATGAGCATGGTATGTTCTTCCATTTGTTTGTGTCCTCTTTTATTTCACTGAGCAGTGGTTTGTACAAAGAACTCAAACAAATATACAAGAAAAAAACAAGCAACCCCATCAAAAAGTGGGCAAAGGATATGAACAGACATTTCTCAAAAGAAGACATTCACACAGCCAACAGACACATGAAAAAATGCTCATCATCACTGACCATCAGAGAAATGCAAATCAAAACCACAATGAGATACCATCTCACACCAGTTAGAATGGCAATCATTAAAAAGTCTGGAAACAACAGGTGTTGGAGAGGATGTGGAGAAATAGGAACACTTTTACACTGTTGGTGGGATTGTAAACTAGTTCAACCATTATGGAAAACAGTATGGCAATTCCTCAAGGATCTAGAACTAGATGTACCATATGACCCAGCCATCCCACTACTGGGTATATACCCAAAGGATTATAAATCATGCTGCTATAAAGACACATGCACACGTATGTTTATTGCGGCACTATTCACAATAGCAAAGACTTGGAATCAACCCAAATGTCCATCTGTGACAGACTGGATTAAGAAAATGTGGCACATATACACCATGGAATACTATGCAGCCATAAAAAAGGATGAGTTTGCGTCCTTTGTAGGGACATGGATGCAGCTGAAAACCATCATTCTTAGCAAACTATCACAAGAACAGAAAACCAAACACCGCATGTTCTCACTCATAGGTGGGAACTGAGCAATGACATCACTTGGACTCGGGAAGGGGAACATCACACACCGGGGCCTATCATGGGGAGGGGGGAGGGGGGACGGATTGCATTGGGAGTTATACATGATATAAATGATGAATTGATGGGTGCTGACGAGTTGATGGGTGCAGCACACCAACATGGCACAAGTATACATATGTAACAAACCTGCACATTATGCACATGTACCCTAGAACTTAATGTATAATAAAAAAATTAAAAAAAAAAGATACCAGACATTTTTGCTCCGTTTTGCTCCCTGGCGTGTGAATTTTTGTACATCAATAAACAATGGTCACATTGTGATAGGGATAACAATAAATCTATGAATCTCTTGCAATGATGCAATATATTAGGGGAAGATAGATTTGGGTTAAATATAAGGAATATTCTTATGACTGAGACTTTATAAAAGTGAATTATCTTTTGTTCAGACATGATTTAGATCATGCATTGCCACACAGTGGTGCATTGTGATCAATTGGCATGGATGTATTGGGTGGAAAATTTCAACCAATGTTTGAAAATTTGTTGTAACCAATCAACCAGTTGGTTTCAAAAACTAATATGGTTGGTTTTTCACAAATAATTTATAAACTTTTTGAAGATGAGTCACCATTTTGCTGTAAGAGCGCTTACTTCTTACTATACTCTTCCCAAGTCTTTGGCCAAAAGCAGTGGGATGCTGGTAAGGGAAGGATGAGCAATGGAAGTAGATACTATAGTATTTCCTCCTATTCGAGGCCCAATGACATGGGGCACCAGTGCATCTTTGGCTCCTGAGATTTGCTTCTAAGAAGAAACATAAACTAGTGGAACAGGTGATAAAATATGGATAAGCAACTGCGGCTTTACTATTTACACTGACCTGACATTTTAGTGCAGTACTTTATATATATAATTTTAAACTTCATTGTCTCTTTATTTTCATGGCACAAATTCTTCCCCAAGTCATCTCCAGACTTGTAATGCTATTACCATGAGGAATGCTCTCATTGCAAGAGCGCCTGGGAATGGACTCTGCAGTTTTCCAAAACTCTAATTCTGCACTTTAAAATCCTTAGAGCAACGCAATGAAGTCCATAGTTTGGCTTGGTTTCTTTTTACTTCTTTATAAGAACTACATAACCCTTTCTGTATATATTAATTTGCTTCTCTTTTACTTTTCTCCGAGTTAAAATAGATGTCTTTCCTACATGTTTCTCTGAATTTCCCATCTGCTTGATATTGTCCCCCCAGTACACCCATGCCAACTGATCACGATGCACCACTGTGCGGCAATGCATGATCTAAATTACTACGTCTGGACACAAGACAATTTGTTTCTATAAAGTAGCAGTCATAAGAATATTCCGTATATGCAACACAAATCTGTCTTCCACTAATATGTTGCATCAGACCCAGTTTTAAAGTCTCAGGGGATACATATTTACATGATTAGGCTTCAACTACAATGTGAAAAGGAGCTATCATAGATGATCTTAATTCTGTTTCTAAATTCCACAAAACCATGTTTTGAGGCATTAAATGGGATGTAAGCAGCTCAGCACAGTGTCTGACACAACAGAAGTCCCCAGTAATAGCAGCTAATTATTATCATGGTCATTATTATTTATCATCATCATCATCACCATTATCACTGCTGATATGACTACTAGTACTAGGACTCTGATTACATCTGATTTCACAAAAAGAAAAGAAAAGAAAAAAGAAAAAAGGAAAGGAAAGGAAAAGAAAAGAGAAGAAAAGAAAAGAAAAGAAAAGAAAAGAAAACTCACATTATTGACTCCCAGTAAGTTTATAGTCAGGAGGAACCCTTTTTCCCCCACATATGTAACTGCATTATTCTAAGGCTTTTCTTCAAATAAAAATGCCTTCCATCGCAGTCAGCTTATTAACATTTTATTTTAAAAATCTATCAAACAATTTTTGTCCCATGTACCAAACCAACTGATTTACTGACCCTAAATGGAATTATTTGTTTGACATAAAGGGGGTATCATGAGGGTATCATGAGCTTGACTATCTCATTTTATCCCTCCTTTATATATAAGAAGTAAGATATATATATAGATATATATAGATATGAATATATCTGTGTGTGTATATTTATACAAACTCAACATTCAAGCTATAATGGTGATAGTCAAGCTCTCTCTATATAGACACACACACAGATATATTCACCATTATAGCTCACTGTTTCCATGGAATATCCTGAAAAAAATTATGTACATATGATGTCCACATAGGCAGCATGTTCTAACCTTAACTAGATAATGTATATTCTTAAAGAGATTATTTTTAGCATGTCTGCACATCACTAACAAAAATAATTGGTTCAATCCTAAAGTAAGTTAATTTATTCAATGAGAAATTAAATTTACTTAAAGAAAGGACAAGGGGAGGAAGCTGTCAAACGTATTCAGCTTGCCTTAGAAACATAAAATTAGAGAATACTAACAATGAAGATAGTATTTTTCCTTAAGATGTTATCATCTCAAGTTTATATAACTTTTAGGAAATACGTCATATCAACAAACACTAAGCAAACCGCTTTCTTTTCTGCCTTAATAGGATCAACCAGAACTGAAAATGCTGCAACTTTCTTGCCATAAATAACTGATTATTGTTAAGTGCCTATTATATGCAAAACAAGTAATATTTAAAGAAATATATCTGATGAGTTGGCATCAAAAGGCAAAGATAGACTAAGGAAGCATTTGTGTGCTGAGCAAGTGGTAGACACAGGAAGTACTCAGGCGCAGAGGATAAAAGCATTCTGATGTGACTGAGATAAGACAAACATTCAGTGAGTAAGCAAAACATGATTTACATTCAAAATTTCCTGCCTACTCTTTAACTGTTATTTTTATTACTCTTTGATGCAGTCCTTTTTATCCAAGAAAGACGCTTGTTCTTACACTCCCTCTCATAATGACATAAGTCTTTTCTCCATGCTATTCATCCACTTGAATATCTGCATAAGCCAATCCTCACTTGCCTTCATTCTGCCAGACCTTCTTCATAATTCAGGACAACATGCCTCCTTTTCAGGAAACTTCATCTGGAAGTCTGCTGGCACTTTCCCCTTGTATCTCAGGGAGAAGGCAACATCTGCCCCTGTCATTTACATCTCAATTTAATGGTGGGCCTTATTCATCTCTGGAGCCTGTGGTATGCCTTATTCATCTCTTGAGCCTAGCATCTGACTCTCTGGGAAATCTAGTCCCAGAGCAAAGCCTCTGATGAGTCCTGTTTTGGTAAAGGCAGCCAGACCACATTTCCAATTCTGGATTCACCACTTCTTGGCTTCTGCTTGGATGAGATATTTAACGTCTCTGAGGCTTAGTTTCTCCATCTATACAAAGAGCATAATTTAATCATTATTGTAGGATTCCCAGAAAAATTAAAATAACAGGCACAAAATACTTCCTATAATACCTGGATTGTATCTTAGAAGATCTCTCTCTCTCCCTCTCTCTGTCTCTCTGTCTCTCTGTCTCTCTCTCTCTCTCTCTCTCTCTCTCAGCCTTTTACATTCTCTTCATTGTGTCTGTTATCAAGATAAACATAGTGTAGACTCTCTTTGGTCAGTTCCTTCTTCATTCCCAGCGGTCCCTTTTCATTCAAACGCTCTTCTACTCTTACAAAACCACCACGGGAGAATAAAAGTTGCCATTCTCCAATGATTCTAATTAAACGGATTTCTTTTGTCTTACAGACTATAGTTTCTGCCATTCATTTTATCCAGTATATTACAAGCGAAATAACATTTTGTCATGTCTGTCTTTATACTATTCATAAGAATGAGGTCTGTGACTAAAATATATTCTTCTAATTCTACCTTTATTCTTTTTCTGTGATGACATACAATACAAACTTTCAATTCAATGAGTATATATTGTTAATGGAAAACCTAATTTGCTCTGTGAGCAGCTTTCTTGTGTGCTCTCTCCCTTCCTTCCTTCCTTCCTCCTTCCTTCCTTCCTCCTTCCTTCCTTCTTCCTTCCTTCCTTCCTCCCTTCCTTCCTTCTTCCTTCCTTCCTTCCTCCCTTCCTTCCTTCTGCCTTCTTCATTCCTCCCTTCCTTCCTCTTCTATCTTCATTACCTCCCTTCCTTCCTCTTCCTTCCTTTAACATTCTCCCTCCTTCCTCCTTTCCCTCCTACTCCTTCCTTCCTGCCCTTCCTTCCTTCTGCCCTCCTTACCTTCATATCCTCCCTTCCTTCATCCTTCCTCCTTCACATTTCCTCCCTTCCTTCTCCCTTCCTTCACATCCCTCCCTTCCGTCCTTCCTCCTTCACCTTACTTCCTCCTCCCTTTCCTTCCTTCCGTCTTCCTTCCTCCCTTCCTCCTCCCACCTTCCGTCCTTCCTCTCCCTATCCGTCCTCCCTCCCTTCCTTCCTTCCTCCCTCCCTTCCTTCCTCCTTCTCCCTTCCTTCCTTCCTCCCTTCCTTCCTTCGTTCTTCCTCCCTTCCTTCCTCCCCCTTCCGTCCTCCTCCTTCCTTCCTCCCTTCTTCCTTCCTCCCTTCCTTCCTCCCTTCCTTCCTCCCTCCCTCCCTCCTCTCCCTTCCTCCCTTCCTCCTTCCTCCTCCCTCCCTTCCTTCCTCCTTCCTTCCTTCCTCCTTCCTTCCTTCCTTCCTCCCTTCCTTCCTCCCTTCCTTCCTCCCTTCCTCCTTCCTTCCTTCCTTCCTCCCTTCCTTCCTCCCTTCCTCCTTCCTTCCTTCTTTCCTCCTTTCCTCCTTCCTCCTTCCTTCCTCCCTCCTTCCTTCCTTCCTCCCTTCCTTCCTTCCTCCTTCCTTCCTTCCTCCCTTCCTTCCTTCCTCCTTCCTTCCTTCCTCCCTCCTTCCTTCCTCCTTCCTTCCTTCCTCCCTTCCTTCCTTCCTCCTTCCTTCCTTCCTCCCTTCCTTCCTTCCTCCCTTCCTTCCTTCCTCCCTTCCTTCCTCCTTCCTCCCTTCCTTCCTCCCTCCTTCCTTCCTTCCTCCCTTCCTCCTCCTTCCTTCCTTCCTCCCTTCCTCCTCTCCCTTCCTTCCTCCCTCTTCCTGCCTTCCTTCCTTCCCTCCTCCTTCCTTCCTTCCTTCCTCCCTCCTCCTTCCTCCTTCCCTTCCTCCTCCTTCCTTCCCTTCCCTCCTCCTTCCTCCCTTCCTTCCTCCCTCCTTCCTTCCTTCCTCCCTTCCTCCTTCCTTCCTCCTTCCTCCCTTCCTCCTTCCTCTCCTTCCTTCCTCCTCCTTCCTTCCTTCCTCCTTCCTTCCTCCCTTCCTTCCTTCCTTCCTCCCTTCTTCCTCCCTCCTTCCTTCCTCCTTCCTCCTTCTTCCTTCCTTCCCTCCTCCTTCCTTCCTCTTCCTTCCTCCTTCCTTCCTCCCCCCTTCCTTCCCTCCCCTTCCTCCCTCTTCCGCCCTCCTCCTCCTCCTCCTTCCCTCCCTTCTCCTTTCCTCTCCTCCCACTCCCCTTCCTTCCTTCCTTCTTCCTTCCTCCCCTTCCTTCCTCCTCCTTCCTTCCTTCCTTCCTTTCCTCCTTCCTTCCTCCTTTCCTTCCTTCCTCTTCCTTCCTCCCTTCCTTCCTCTTCCCCTCCTTCCTTCCTTCTTTCCTCCCTTCCTCCTTCCTTCCCTCCCTCCCTCCCCTTCCTTCCTTCCTTCCTCCCTCCCTCTCTCCCTCTCTCTCTCTCTCCCTCTCCTTCTTTCTTTCTTCTCCCTTCCTCATCTATCTGTTTACTTTTCTGTTCAGATTTGAGCCAACGGTTTCTTGGGTAGATGATGTTGAGGGAAGGAGTAATTAAAAGTTGGCATATCTCTGAAAGTTTGCCTATCCTTTCTCAAACTGAAGGATTTTTTGATGATGCTGTTCTGAATACCTTGAATAATTGGGGAGGGTGCAATGAGTTAGTCAATTAACAAATTGTCTTAATTTCTCTACTAAATCTACAAAATGGACATTTAGGCTTTGTCATCAGATGCTCTGCACATCATTTCTTATTTAAGTGTGGTTTTCCTAAGTAATCTATTTTAATAGAGCCGATTAATACATTAATGGATTGTATGAAGGCAGTAACTATGATAATTTTGAGAGGACTAACTTACCACACCTTTTCCGTGTTAAGCAACTCAAAACACCTGTTTGATTGCTGCTTGTTGAGAATCTTTTAAATGTTTCTCTTAATTTGTTCATAAGGACTAGCTTTTTAAAATCATTATTATTCTTGTCCCTTTATGAAAAGTGCTTATTGAATGCTAAATTATATTATGATGGGTTAACTTTTATATGGGAAAATAATTAGTTTGAATTCCCAGATCTTTGTTATTTGCTTCTTACTCATCAATTGTTTATCTGATATTATGGATGTTGATGGTAAAAGAAGTTTGTAATGTGCCTGCATCAATTACCATAGGACTCAAATATGTTGACTGTAGATTGACTTAAACATTTGAACACAGCTAATGTCCCTAAGAGACAGTATTATCCATTTTTCCACATGACATAATATATGTTATCATAAGAAAGTAAATGTTCAGTGTCTACACAATTACTTTACCTTAAGCAATTTTGTAAAACTTGTTTAAAAAGTAATAATAAACAATATTAGTGTAGTTACAGATTTTGAAGTCCAGGTCATAAACAAGCAGTTCTTTGTTTTTAAAATTCAAATAAGCTCTAAAAGTATGCTCTTGCCTGAAATCCCAGCACTTTGAGAGGCCGAGGTAGGTGAATCACTTGAGGTCGGGAGTTCGAGACCAGCCTGGCCAAAGTGGTGAAACCCCATCTCTACTAAAAATACAAAAATTAGCCAGGCATAGTGGCAGGTGTCTGTAGTCCCAGCTACTTGGGAGGCTGAGGCACAAGAATCACATGAACCTGGGAGGTGGAGGTTGCAGTGAGCCGAGATAGTGCCTATGCACTCCAGCCTGGGTGACAGAGCGAGACTCCATCTCAAAAAGTAAAATAAAATGAATAGAAGTGTGCTATCTTCTGAATATTATGCTCCTTACAGTTTCCAAATAAATTTCTTTTAACTTAGAAAAACTGGTGTTTAGTTTGTATTGAAGAAGTATCTTAAATGCTTTTATGAGCCTAAGAGAAATGATATACGCTAATAAATAAAGAGCCTCTTATTTGCCAAGTGCAGTTGGGACCCACTTATACAGATTTAGAGTAATTCACTGGCCCTCTCTTAGTCTGCAATGACCCTGTTGTAACATGGGATAATTTTAACAAGGAAGACAAGCACAAGTCCATCAAAAGAAGTTTGCCCTCACATTTTTATTCAAATTGTGTTACGTGATCCACATGTCAGAGAGCATGAAGTTAATGGCTCGGATTTGGAACGCAGGTTAATCTTTTCAGGCTCTGTGATGCTATGACCTTTTCAAGTGTAACAAAATGGAAACTTCCTGGCCTGAAACAACTAATTCATCTTCCAAGTACACACAGGTGGGGACAGGCCAGGTTTAGATTTCATAGCTCACATTTTTCTAGCGAAAGTTGTCATTTTTACTGTGACTCTATGTAAACCAAATCAAGAATAAATTATAAAACAGTTAAAGATGCAGGAAATTGATAAGCTGTTTATCTTCACCACGTAAACATACTGGTTTAAGGATGTTCTTGTCTTTTTCTCTCTTTTAAAATGGTAATACTCATATTGTGTGGTATGTTGTCTTTTACTCAGACGTTTAATATTTGCTTTATAACATCCTTTATATTCACTTTGTAAAAAGTGTCATATATGTAGAATGACCATATAATTTACCTGATTGGGAGATTTTGAAGATGAAAAAGGAGGGAGGCTGGTATAAAAAAGTTTTCAGACCATGGTGTAAATCATGACCGTCCCAGGCAAGCTAAGACACCTCCTTCCCCTTTTCTTATAACAATTAACCATCTGAAGCTAAAGTGATCTTGGAATGGCTCAGATGGGTAAAGGCAGCTCTACCCTTTACTACCGTCTATTTATCTCCTTCATTCTAATGAGATTTCAATGCCTTAAGCTGTCTCAGAAGACTACAGATAAAAAATCCATAGTAATTTCTAATCTATTAACATATATTCAACTCATTTAATTTGATTTATTTATTGCTTTTCTATTTTTTGGAATAATTTTACCTCAATAGAAATAGCATAATGTGAAAATATTTCACATTACTCAAAAATCTGTGTATAGTCACTGACATACGATAGCCACAGAATCTTGAACAGTTTCATAAACATTTATCCACAGTGAGGATAGTAACTCTAAAATTCTACAATTCTTGGATTCCAGTTTCATGGCATCAAGTTTAGTAAAAGTGTCTGTCGTACCTATCTGCACTGTAGTTAAAGCACAAAATGTTTCCATTTTTCTTCCTTCTGGTGGTCACAAACAAAATGAAACTTGTGGATTTGCATTTAAAATGTTCATGTATTGTAAATTTAAAATGAGATACGACAACTATCTCATCTCCTGGGCCTTTACCTATAATTAAGTAAGATTTATATTCTGAGTTAGTTAAGGGTTGACCACGCTGTGTAATGTAACTCACTCAATGAAAGGAGGAAGTTGTTTCTTTCATTTTTACTTATTTGTTTCTGATATATAAATAATAAAAGATGTTCCATGGAATGGATAACTACTGCTGACCCATATTTAGGTGTCCTTTACAGTCTCCGGAAGTTGTTAGTCAAATACACCGGTACAGGAGAGTTCACTGTAATCTCAGGTCATAGTAAAATGAACGCCCATGTCAACTTCCATAGCACACTCATCCTCGTAGCCAGCATGTGTTGCCTGGTACTCTGCCATTACCGACTGGCACTGATCACTGAGCTCCTTGTAACTTGAGGAGAAATCAACATCTCTTCTCCAGAACACATAGCTTCCTGTGTTCACCACAGCCTTATCTCCTAAGTGTAGAATGCGTGTGAAGGCAAGCTCAAGAGCTCTTTCACAGCAGCAGAGGCTGTGGAGGGTTGGGTACCAAGGGACCTTCTAAAGGAGCGTGCCAAAGAGGTCTGACGTGCTACAGTTTGCTCGAGAATATTCTTAATCATGTCTGCAAGGAATACCTGTTATTTGCTCAATGTTGAAGTTGAATAAACAGAGAGTTTCTAAAATCGGAATCACCTGGGGTATAAAGCGAGTGCATGTAGAGAGGCAGCAGGAGGCACACCCCAGAGGCCTCGTGGTACGCCTCGTACATCACTCAGTTTCACACCAGGGATTTCCTCGGGCTTCTGTGTCCCTCAGGCCTGAAATACTGTCTGGTATCGCTACTTTCTGTTTTCTATTGCTCAAAACACTGTGTCTTGAGAAACTCTCAAGCCTAATCAGAAGTAGAAATCCCATAAAGAATCTAGATTAGTTTGTAAAATGCATATGCTCTTCGCTAAGAGTAATTCTAGCATAAAATAAAAGATGTGCACGGTAAAAGAGTAACACAAATGGCTTTACTTGTACCAAGTCCTTTTAGTCATTAATATTTACAACTTACAGCCTAATAGCATTCCAAAAATCATTGCCATCGAGTGAGGGACAGAAGGATGGAGAGGAAGAGAAGTGGGAAGAAAGGAAAAAGAGAGGAAGAAAGACAGAGACAAATAAGTAAAAGGAAAAGAAGAAAAGAGAAGAAATCTCTGCATAACTTCAGTATCCTCATCAGATGAAACAACAGCCCAACGCTGCAGGCATCTCTCAAAATATTTCACTGTGGCACACTGAGATTCCGCCACAGGAACCAAGTCTCAGAGGCAGTAAAACTCAGCTACCTTCAAATAAATTTATTAAACCATTTATATATTTATCCATGGGAAAGAAAAAGTCTAAATCAGCTACCTTTAGGAGAATATATTAAACTAATTAGTTTTAACACCAGCACAGCAGGGAAAACCAAAATAAAGCTGTGATGAGCAAATAAGCAAACCCCACGGTGGGGAAAGAAGACGCGAGACAAGGAAAAGACAAAAGCAGTCTATCGTTTTCAAAAAGAAGAGAAGTAGCAACAACCTTGCAAGAAACTGCCAGTCTTATATTTCCTGAAAACTGCATGATGGTGTATTCAGGAGAAAATATTTATTCAGCATGTTGGTTTCTTTACAAGCATTCTATTTTGTGTTTGTGATTTTTGACATCATATTCATACATTGCATGTAATAGGCCATTCTTTTCGATGCCATTTCATACCCTGCCAATGCTACATGTATCTTATTTTGGAAATGTAAATATCTTGGCTACTTGTGTAATATCTTAGGTATCATTATGAAAGTAGCTCAACATTTTTTTCCCTTTACTTAGTAATTGAAACTCTAAATTTCAGGATTGCATTTAGAGCTGACGCTGAAAATATCCAGGAAAGAAATGGTTTCTTATTGCTACACAGGAAAAAAAGAAAATGTTCACATTAGGCTATATTTATGCTATACCAAACTACTGATGTGTGTGTATATATGTGTGTGTGTGTGTGTGTATATATATATATATATGCCTGTGTTTGTGTGTGTGTATGTGTGTGTGTGTATGTATAGATAGATAGATAGATAGATAGATAGATAGATAGATAGATTTTTTTTTTGAGACAGGGCCTCGCTCTGTTGCCCAGGCTGGAGTGCAGTGGTAGGATCATGGCTCACTTCAGCCTCAATCTCCCAGGCTCAACTGATCCTCCCTCCTCAGCCTCCTGTGTAGCTGGGACTGCAGGCACATACCACCATGCTCAGCTAATTTTTGTATTTTTAGTGGAGACGGGATTTCACCATGTTGCCCAGGATGGTCTCGAACTCCTGGGCTCAAGCGATCCACCAGTCTCAGCCTACCAAACTGTTGGAATTGCAGGCAGGAGCCACTGCACCCTGACTACATAAATATAAACACATTTGAACAATAGAGGTGCCTGCATAGTATTCAACTACTAGTACAATTTCTTGCTAAAATCTGAACTGGTCACTTTCACCGACATCTATTTTTATTTTCTCTGGTATTCTTACGTGTCATTTTCAGGAATAAGAAATAATCCACATTGCTTTTCTTAAAGAAGGTTTTTATTTCATTAAGAGAAATTCTGGTAGTATTTCTGTCATCCCACCTATTACAGTCATCATTAGATCAAAATCAAGAGTGTTTTAAAAATCTGTGAGTGGCCGGGCGCGGTGGCTCAAGCCTGTAATCCCAGCACTTTGGGAGGCCGAGACGGGCGGATCACGAGGTCAGGAGATCGAGACCATCCTGGCTAACCCAGTGAAACCCCGTCTCTACTAAAAATACAAAAAACTAGCCGGGCGAGATGGCGGCGCCTGTGGTCTCAGCTACTCGGGAGGCTGAGGCAGGAGAATGGCGTGAACCCAGGAGGCGGAGCTTGCAGTGAGCTGAGATCCGGCCACAGCACTCCAGCCTGGGCGACAGAGTGAGACTTCGTCTCAAAAAGAAAAAAAAAAAAAAAACCTGTGAGATACACTGTACCTTATTTATTCATTCATCAGCCCCTTTTCGAAATTTAATCTGAATCATTTTCTTTGGTTTGTCACCTCCCATCTAACAGATATTACTGTATTTTACAATATGCAGACCCATAGCATTCTATGTTCTGCTAAATGATGTAAATATATTTTAGAATTGATAGGTAAAATCTGCAAATAAATCTGCAACTAAATAAATGTCACAAAAAGCTAGTCCCTATGAGTAACAAGAATTCAAAGTGCTTCCAATAATGCTGTTTTAATATTTAGATAATTTAGATATCAATTATTCAATCACTTGACATAGATAAAATCTTTGTATGTATTATGGGCCTTTAGATGGGTTATCACATGGATCTTCTCTGCACGATAGACACCCATCTATATTTTCTAACATCATAAATTCAACATGATCGTCAAGACTGAAGACAGTTTGGAGACAGGTGCAAAGCCACAATCCCAATCTAAAACAGTCGGGCCAACGGTGTTTCAGTTCAGAAGTTTTCTGGGTCTAGAACGATAATGGGATGCATAGACTAGATGTCACAGAACATCCATGTGGGCATCTGGACAAGCACCAGGTAATAAAGAAAAGTTCCTGTTCAGCAAAATAATGAGTGTTTATAAAAATGTAAAATATGATTACACATCTTCATATCAATTGAGATAAAGGCTTGTTGCTGACTTCGTTTGAGTCAGACCAGGTTTTGCCACAAAGAGAATTATACGGGAAAAACATACCAGATTTCAGAGGCTTTAGGACTGTGGAATTATAAACAATGATTTATGCACATATACTGGTTTTAACATATGGAGGTAAAAGGGAGGTGTTTGTTGAATACTTGTGATGCAGTAATATTTTAAGAAAATGGACCTTTGTTAAGTTATAGAATCCTCAGAATGGGCCTTGTGATATATGAGTCACTATATCTAGGTAAGATACTCACCCCAAAAGTAGAGCCATCCTTGAGAACCCAGCTCCATTCCCAAGTCCTTTCCACCCACCACGATAGCCACCCCGTTCTGCTGAGGACACTTTCACTTGGTTGTATTTCTTTTATGCTTGTTAGAGGACCCAGAACAGCACTGAGATTCCAATAAGCAGCCAGGCGCGGTGGCTCACACCTGTAATCCCAGCACTTTGAGAGGCCAAGACCGGAAGATTGCTTGAACTCAGGAGTTCAAGACCAGCCTGGGCAACATAGTGAGACGTCGTCGCTATTAAAATTAAAAATAATTATAATAATTAGCTGGGCACAGTGGTGCATGCCTGTAGTCCTAGCTACTTAGGAGGCTGAGGTGGAGGATTGCTTGAGCCCAGGAGATCAAGGCTGCAGTGAGCTCGATCATGTCTCTGCACTCAAGCCTGGGCAACAAAGGGAAACCCTGTCCCCCAAAATAAAAAATACAGATTCTAATAAGCACTCAGTAAATATCAACTGTTGGTCAACTACCTACAGCCATTGGGTAGTTCTGGACTCCAACGGAGCTATTGCTTTTTTCCAGTCCAGTTTTGACAAGATCCACAGGGTAAGTAATCCAGGTTTAGAACAATAAGGTTTATGGTGACTTAATAATCTGTTTTCACAAACTGTTCATGTACCTGTGGCATACATAAAACAGAGAGGATAAATCATAGAAATAACTTAGTCTAGACACATTTAAGTAAATTTATACATAAACTTAATGGGATATAAAAAATAACCCTTGTACATCTAGAGCGCTTTAACTCAATTATCAAATAGTAAAATAGAGCAAAACATATTAACCACATAAAGAAGTTTTAAAAGCACACAATCTTTTAACATAAAATCAATGTGTTGGTTTAAAACAAAAACTTTTTAAGGAATTTTTACTTAGAATTTCTGTTTGCTAAGCTTTTTGTAGAGCTCCCTCTACTGTCCAACTATGAACATGCTCACTGACATTGACTAAGGAAGGTCATCTGGTTTAGAAACACAGAGGCTGCTCAAGACTCGCATTAATAACCTGTGCAAAATAGTCAAAAATGTGAATTTTCCGCTCTTTTTACTTGAAGTTGTCTATCTAGTTTTATAGCCCTTCTCCTCAAATAAGAAAGTAAATATCTCTGTTGTACACTTTATGGATGCATAAATGTTATTTTCAGAATTCTGCCTCTCTCCCCACTTAATCAGTAAATATCTGCTAATTTTCTTACCATTTCATGTATGACAAAACTGTATCATACAGAATATAAGAAAAAATGTTCTAAAATTTGTGTAATGGAGATTAAAGAAGTCTTAAAATATCATGTGCTTCATAACTCCAGAAGATGAGAGATCATATTTGCACAGGTGATATAAAATTATATAAGGTCTTTTTATCTCTGGCATGTATAAAGACTTACAGTTCCTGTGTGAGTTAAATAAATGTTAAATATTATGCAGTATTATTGAAAAGAAACCAGGAAATACTAATACAGCTTTAAATTCACAAAAGAAAACATTCTCAAAGCCATATGTGTATGTGTAGGTCATGTTAGTGGTTAGGAGATAAGATTCTACCAGAATACATGTAGTGAGTGGTAATGTTTCATTTTATTGTGACAATGTGTAAATTTCAGATTGTTCTTTGTTTAAAATAATATACAGAATTTTTCCAACTGTGATTAAATCACAAGCAATAAAATATAGGAAGCCATAAAATATCTTTTCAATAAAATTACCAGAGTAACTATGAGACCTAGAGGTTTTTATACCAAGATACTGAGAAACAAAACAGTAGTTAACTTCATGAGATGGAATTATCACGGTGTAAAACCCCAATTAAGATAATGGTAGACTTCATTCATTTAACAAATCAAGAGACAAAGAACAATATAGTTCACAGGAGTTAGGTAATAACCTGCAGTAGTTACATATTTCTCTATGAGTCCCAAACTCATAGTTAACATTACATAATTAATTAGCCAGGAAGTACTAAGCCTGTTTAAGTTAAATTATATTACTAGTTTGTAGAAATAGAAGGTAATTTCTAGCTGATTTCTCCATTTTATGTACAGGGGGAAGAAAAGTCACATTTTAGAAGGCTGATTTTTTAAAAGCATCATCCGTATTGCACGGCATATTTAAAATGTACAGAAATGAAAACAATGGAAGTAAATTACTAAAGACAGACCATTATAAAAGTGTTGAAGTTTGAGGTGAGAGGATCACTTGAGCCCAAGAGCTCAAATTCAGCCTGGATATCATTGATGTATTCTAAAGATTTTGGAAAGCCTAGATATGCAACTATATCCTCTAAAATGTAGTCATGTAAATGTTATAACACCTTAAGAAGTGATATTATACCTGAAGTATTTGATAGAAATGCTTTCTATAAATACTATGTGGCACTTACTATGTGTCAAAGCCTGCCATAAACACTGTAAGTACAAATTTTTTGAATCCTTTTAACAGGCAGTACTATCACTAACCCCATTTTAGAGATAACAAAACTGAGGCACAAACAGGTTTTTAAAAATCTGAGATCCTGAGCAGCTAGTAACTAGGGAAGCTGATATTTAAACCTGTGCATCTAGCTTCAGACTCGATATCTTTACACCATCGTCATCATCTCTCTCTACTCGTGCCTGGGGAAGGGTGGTTGGATTTTTCTTCCTTTTTTGTTTTCGTCTCTGTTTTTTAATGAAATCGTGAGGTTGGAACTGGATCAGTCTGAACCACGAAGTGAGTCCTGGCGCTAACTGGAGGAAGCTAAGAATTGTATTCTCCATCATCGACATTTTAGTCAAAATGCCATTTACTTGAACAGTGTGCTGAAACAATGCATAAACAGGTTAATCTGATTTCTAAAAGCCTTAAGGAGTCCTTACTTCCCACCTGTAGCTATTCTTATGTCAAAATGAATACGTCAAAAAGTATGTAAGTCTCTGAGAACGATTGTGAAACTTGGGGCATACGTGTAGATATATATCTTTCAGGAGGACTCCATCACTTTATTCTGAGTCACAGACTGGTGTATGCTCAGAAACGTTAAACACAAGGCAAATTCATCTCCATCCGCACTTACCTGTTTCCATAGATTCTGTCCATCACAGTCTCGGGACACACTGAACTGGGTTGTTCCATAAACATGCTGTGCAATCTTGGAACGCTATGTCCCCAGCTCCTGTCCCAGGCCTTTTGCTGTTGACACCATAAACTTCTCTTCCTTCTTTTGCTTTTTGAGGTATTAGCCTCTTCATGTGTGTAGCAGGAATCCAGCAAACAACAAAATGTTGGTTTTTGTTGGGCTCGTTTCGTAAGGATTGCATTAATTTTAATTAGTTAGTTTAGCACTTCCACGTTGCCTGGGACAGGGTCAGTATCAACTCTCCCTTGCTTTTGTGTAGTGAAAAGGCTATGGATTTGAGGTCAAATAGATCCGGATTAGGATCGCAATTCTTTTTTGTATCAGCCATGTGATTTGGGCAATCTCCCTGGTATCTCTAAGACTCAGTTTCCCCTACAAAAACTGGGATTGGTAATAGCTACTTAACAGTGTGGTTTTAATAAATCAATTTTAAAATTATCTGAAAGTGCCCTTTTGAAGTTCAATCAGAGCATTATCAAACTAACCCACTTAAGAGTCAGCTGGTGCTCTAAGGAATTGCAACTTTGTTTGATTTGCTATTTACTATCGATTAGAACCATACTGTAAAGTTTCACGTTAATTTTGTGAAGATTGACAAATAACAAATGTTTTCTGTCCCTCTGAAAAAATAGTTTTCAATTTTTCTTTTTTTTTTTTTTTTTTTTTTTTGCTTGTAGGATGCTAACCAATCTTACATCTAATTTCGTAACATGATTCCAGAGTTTTATTTTTCTCCACTGACTCTATATTAGGCAGCCTATTTTTTTTTTTTTTGAACCAACAGTATCATCCTGCTAGTTCCCTTAATAATTTGTATAGTTTTAAAATCTTTGATGAGGGCTCATCATATCTACTTCTAACTTTGCACAGTTTCATAGGAACAGTGAGTACATGCAGAAGCAGCATTTGGCTGCCTCATTCCATGGGCACTTTTTGGAATGATCCACCACATGGGGAAACTCGCTCTCTTCACTGCATGAAATGTTCTTTAGTAATGCTTCCTCCTATTATCCCAACCATCCTCTTTGGCCTAGTTTAAATGCTTTCTCCTTCAGGAAGTCTTACTAATTCCACAAATCAGAAGTGACTGCTCTCTGAGTTCCCACAGCATTTTCTTTGTCATTGAAATTAATCATGGTTATTTGTGTATGTGTCTTAATTCCCCTGATGAACTAGAGTGTATTTGAGAGCAGAGATGTTATCTTGTTCATCATCTAATACACACTATTTTCTGCCCTGCGCTTTTCCCTAGCATACATAGAATAATAAATGTCTGTTTATTAGAATTAAGCGTGAAAAACTATGAAATAAACCAATTAAACTCTGATTAAAAAGTCAAAATAATTCAGTTTTGTGCGAATGAGTATAACAAAATCAGGTAAATAATCATCAGTAAAATATAGAAAGTAGAAAAGTACAGAGGTATTTCATTACATAACCACATACATTTATAAAGCTTTTATTATTTATAGTTAAAATAATTAGAAAAATATCATAAAAAGTAAATCCATTCTGGAGATCATTCTCTTTATGTATCATACAACTTTGAATCACATAAAAACTTTCAATGATGTTAGCGGGAGTAAGTTTCTATACCTGAAACAGTATTCCCTGTATAGCTTTAAGTTTTAGAAAAATGTAAAGAAAATCTTTTAATATTGATTGCCAAGAACAAATTTATCACCACTGACAGTGTAATATGTGGTAAATCACATCTCTTATGCACATGAGTTTTTCTGCCTGTAAGATGAGAGTATACCCCCTTCCTATCATAGAGAAACATTATGAATGTGAGCTAGGCCAAATCTCCTTGAGCTTCAAGGAGAACGAATTATATACACCTGTGTAATAGAACAGGGCTTCGCAAACCTTAATGTGTGTGCACATCACTGGGGAATCTTGTTACTGTGCAGATTCTGATTTAATATCTCTAGATGGAGCCTAAGATTCTGTGTGATATCATAAGCTCCCAGGTGCTGCCAGCGCTGCTGGTCCATGGACTGTCATTGGAGGAACAAAATTAGAAAACCTATTTAAAAACTGTCCTTCCTCTTTGAATGTTGATTTCCTTCTATCTAGCCTTTCAAAATTTGCCCTTATCATTCTATAAACTTGTTAAGAAAGTGAAAAGACATTTTTCTATTTCTTGGTCAGTGAAACTGAGAGAAAACAGAAAAATGTTTGTTTCAGATATTAGCCCCCTTCTTGATTTTGGAAAGCATCCTAAAAAAATTAAGTATTTTTTAAGAGATAGGGTCTTGCTAAGTTACACAGGCTGGACTTGAATTCCTGAGCTCAAGAAATCCTTCTGCCTCAAAAACTCAACATTTTTACAATACCTTGATACTTTCCATTCTTTCCATTTCTGTACGGTTTTAATATGCAGTACAATATGGAAGATCATTTAACAATGGAAAAATTTTGGAGGTAAACTCTAATATTTTCTTCTCTCCTAATACCATAAAATACATCTTTATATTACTAATACTTATAGTTAGTATATAATGTTTTATGAGAGCCCAAAATTATGTACAGAATTTTCATAATATTAAAACAACTGTAATTTCATGGTACACTATAATCACCACGCTAATTGTACAGTTTTTGAAAATGTTCAAACTGGTTAGCAAGGAATTATAAAATGGAATTTTACTTGTCATGGGAAAATATTTTTGCCTCTTTGGAGGTAGAAGTATGAGACAATAAATTTGAGAGACCTTCACCCTTTTGGGCCAAAAAATACAAGCTGTTCTCTATAGAAAGACAAGCAATTCATTCTTTATCTTTGTTTCCAAAGGTTAAAGAAATATTTCTTTTCTGTTCATACCTATAACTTGTCCAAACCAAATGCTAATATGCTAGGGGCAGTTCTTTTAAAATTCATATTTTAACCTGCAAAATGTCAATCATATAACAATCTCCACAATAAGCCCCTCAGTAAAAGAGCTAAAGAAATTTGATTTATTTGAGTTTTTAGATTTGTGGGGAGAGAGAGAGAGAGAGAGAGAGGATTTTAATGACTACCTCTCATTTTGCCTAGAATATGCTATCATTTTTTTTTTAGAGTAAGGTGCTCTCAAGTTATTAGTGCAAGGAGTAGAAGATTTTATAATACATTAAAGTAAATTTAAAAATTGGAAGAATTTCAGCATAAAGTAGATTTTGCATAAACATATATTTAGGGAATCTGATTGGAATTTCACCATTGAGAAGATTCCAGAAGTGTGTTAATCATACAGTTATTCTAATTCCACTGTGTGGCATATGTTTAATTAACTGAAGGAATTATTATACTTTAAAAGTACCTGTCATGAGAGGCATCATGGTTCATGTTAACTTTTATTGAATTACTTAGCAAACACAAATATAACGTGCCAGTAGTAATGTCATAACATGCAGTAGGCACATCATATACTGATATGAGCCCTTCTTAGGAGCCACGGACTGCAAAAGTGTCAGCATGGCTCGCTTCACTCAGCTGCCTCTTTACATGGAGGATTGACTGATGGATGATATAATACTCTCACTCCTGGCAATTCTTGAATGCAAGAGTCTTGAGACTGTGACCCTGTATAAGCTTTAAATCCAATCAGTGTGTTCTCTTTTAATCTAATTTTCTAGCTCTGCAAAGCAGTCCATGTTGTCAGTAGGCCACATATCACTGGTGTACTCTCGGTATAATCACAAATCAGGTGGCCTACATTTTGCTGAGGTTTTAAGAGCTTCCAAAAGCAGATTGAGAACACGTGTTTATTTTTAAATCTCATTTTTTAAAAAAGTATTCATAATACTTTACGTTTTATGTTTTGTTTCTCTATTATTTTTACAGTTTAAATCATTTTCAAATTCATTCATTAGTGTTTATATTTAAATGGACTATGTACTTTATACTATAGACTATGCTAAGATACTAGTTATATAATGAGGAGTAAGATGGACACTAGATGATGTTATCAGCTGGCTCACGATCCAGGGGTTCTTACAGACAAACAATGAGACAAATACAACAGGGCGCCATAAAAAGCAGGAACTCGGAACTGGAGGGTGCTATTGAACCAGGACCCTTGGAAGAAGGCTGGTGTTAGAGGCTTTTCAGAAAGAGAGGCTTCTCAGTGGTAACTGGAATAGAATAGTCAGGCTTAGCTAGAGGAGGAGCCAGCAATGGGCACGATGGTCATTCTGAGCAGAGGAAGCACAGGTGCAGTGAAGCACAAGCAAGGAAGACAGTGTTTCCAAGGAGAGAGAGGACCCGGGGAGACGCAGGGCAGCGAGCAGTTAGAACTCCCAGAGGCAATCGGGACCCAGAGAAGGAAGCGTTAGATATGACAGATGATCAGGTTCGAGTTTTAGTCTATTTAGTTTATTATCAACTCACTGGTCGCATGATGGAGGATAACTTGGCAGAAGGTCTGTAACCACAGGGGGATGATCTGGTGGCCGGGCCAAAGCTATAATCCGTGATCAAAAACAGACAAAACCGACCCAGGGCAAAGTTAGAGTTTCCCAAATCCATTTATTTACTTTCTAGACCGTTTTCTTTTCTCTCTAGATGCATTTTCCCTCCCAGTAAAAACAGTTCCCGTTTTTCACCTACCCAAACTTTCCTGATGCCTTTCCCATTTTAAGCAAATTCCGCTATCTCACGATCTCCTGCTCTCTGTCCTCCCACCCACCGCTCTTCCTCTCCCTCCCTCCTTCCCCTTTTTACACCCTTACATGTGAGTGTGCACACACAGAGACCCACACACACAGTGTTAGAGTCTGATAGGAATTAGTATACTTTAAAAGTACCTGTTTGCACTTACCAACTTTGACATCTTCATGTTAAAATGTTAACTCCATTCTGCCTTTGGGTTTTCATATTCATCTTTGAAACCGTGGATGAAATCCTCTTAGACAGCTGCAGCGTTAGCAGGATATCCACTTCGGGTCCTGGAATTAGCCCTAGAATGAGATATAGTATTTTTTTTTTTTTACCGACTTTTATCTTGGTTCACAGTGGTATCTAGAATAGCCAATTAGATGACATTAGTCCTATTTGATTCGATCCAAATTTCTAATTTAGAAAAAATATCTAGGTAGGTCTACAGTTAAAATATTTAGGAGAGATTAGAGATCAAAGTCCTAAATTAAGTTTTGAAATAGCTTGTATGGTCTCTGGCAAGACACTCTTGCTTTTATCTATAAAGATGTTAGATAGGAGAGACGGTTTTACAGAGGAAAAAGAGGGAACACTGAGTTTGTCTCTGATTAATAAGCTTTCTCTTATTCTCTGTCTCTTCCAAAAATAAAGCAGAATTTTGAGAATTTGTCCATTCTGCCACTGGGTTTTAACATTCGTTCATATTAAGGTGGGACTTTTAGAAGCAGGAGAAACTCCTTTCTTAATGATGTTCAAGCACATCTGGCAGTCTTTGGTTGACTGCAGTGGGGCGAGTGAACAATTTGAGAACATTGGAAAGGAGGAAAGATTGTTCGTGTTCCCTTTCCTGAAAGAAATGAGGATCAGTGGGCTGCGGTTCTGTGATCAAACAATTATAATAGTCCTTACTGGGGAAGGCGCTGCCTTGGCAGGCAGCTTCTCACAGAAAAGTGGTCTAGTAATTTGTTCTTATTTTCTGTAGAAAATATTTTATTTTTTAGGTCTGATCTAGTTCCTTAATATTTCTAGTTTGTTGCTCATTTCTTTGAATCTGCCAAATATTCCTTCTTTCTTCACTTTTATTTCCCATGATTGACTATTACCATTTTTTGAATGGTAACTTTCCAAATTTCCATTGATTGTTTATTGCAAGTTCTTTCTATTATTCCTTTCTGTACTTCATTATTATCTGAATGATAACATCATAGCATATGGAGGAAAGGAAATTAAAATATCAAGAATCTCTGAATCCTTGTTTTTAGAATTTAGACAATAACTGATTATGCTGGTCACATGTCCGTCTATTCTAATACTTTCAAAGAATCTACTTTTTGGGACTCTAAGCTTCAATATAAATTATGAGTTAGAATTTTTGGGATCGTGTTACACACATAGAAAATGAGAGTATTGGCCGGGCGCGGTGGCTCATGCCTGTAATCCCAGCACTTTGGGAGGCTGAGGCGGGCAGATCACCTGAGGTCAGGTGTTCAAGACCAGCCTGGCCAACGTGGTGAAACCCCGTCTCTACTAAAAATACAAAAATTAGCCTGGTTTGATGGTGGGTGCCTGTAATCCCAGCTATTCGGGAGGCTAAGGCAGGAGAATCACTTGAATCTGGGAGGCGGAGGTTGCAATGAGCCGAGATCGCGCCACTGCACTCCAGCCTGGGCAACAGGAGTGAAACTCTGTCTCAAAAAAAAAAAAAAAAAAAAAAAAAAAAAGAAAGAAAGAAAAAAAAGAAAAAAGAAAATGAGAGTATTATTTTTATTCTCTGTAATCTAACAATTCTTTGATCATTATTCTTCAGTAATTATTCAGACTAAATCAGGAACGGGCACTTCCACATTTCTAGGAACACCACACCTTGTAAATTGTAAGTGGTTTGCCTTGGAAGAAAGGATGAAAGGAGAGGAAAAGGCA
The DNA here is from genome assembly GCF_007565055.1 of Rhinopithecus roxellana. Taxonomy (NCBI): domain Eukaryota; kingdom Metazoa; phylum Chordata; class Mammalia; order Primates; family Cercopithecidae; genus Rhinopithecus; species Rhinopithecus roxellana. The sequence continues at coordinate 933,076 of NC_044549.1, forward strand.
AGAAGAGGAAAGGAGGAAATAAAACATGACTTCTCTGTATTTATCTCAGGAAGACTAAAAGCAGTCTGTTAATATTCTTTATAACAGAAACTTTGGGGCAGATCTCTCCTGGCAGGATTTTTTTTTTTTTTTTGGAGGCGTCACACACAATCAGAGCAGAGCATAATTATTAGAGAACAAATCTCTTGTACATAACACACCTTCATATGTTACTACATGGTATCTTTTTTAAATGTAAAAACTACATATCTCATTTTTTAGGGAATAAAGTAATGCTTTGGGGAAGATTGCCCCAAAAATCTCTCTATCAGCAAATAAAAAAGATACTTTTCTTTTTTTTATTTTCTTTATCCTCCATACCCATCTCCATAATGAACTGGGAGACAGAATTATTTTGTGGTTCTGTAAGCAATGACCTTACACAGCTTTACCTCGGAAACGAATGAACTTTGCTGACATGGGACAAAGTCTCAAAATTGTACTCCATTTTTGTACATGTTATTGTTTACACCATCCTAGAAGAAACCGTCCAGATCAAAGAGCCAGCATACCGTCTTTAATTAACGTTGTTGAGTTGTTAGCAAATCCAAAAGCACTTTATACATGCTTCTATGACACCTGAAATGTAGCCAATGACACCACAACATGAGTACGTGCTTGTATTTAATCAAATTAGAAGCAATTTAACACTTTCTATTTTTTATTTTATTTTTAAATTTTTTTTATTATACTTTAAATTCTAGGGTACATGTGCACAATGTGCAGGTTGTTACATGTTCCATGTTGGTGTGCTGCACCCATTAACTTGTCATTTATTTTAGGTATATTTCCTAATGCTATCCCTCCCCCCCTCCCCATCCCACGACAGGCCCCAGTGTGTGATGTTCCCCTTCCTGTGTCCAAGTGTTCTCACTGTTAATTCCCACCTATGAGTGAGAACATGCAGTGTTTAGTTTCCTGTTCTTGCAATAGTTTGCTGAGAATGATGGTTTCCAGCTGCATCTATGTCCCTACAAAGGACATGAACTCATCCTTTTTTATGGCTGCATAGTATTCCATGGTGGATATGTGCCACATTTTCTTAATCCAGTCTGTTGTTGATGGACATTTGGGTTGGTTTCAAGTCTTTGCTATTGTGAATAGTGTAGTAATAAACATACGTGTGTGTGTGTCTTTATAGCAGCATGATCTATAACCCTTTGGGTATATACTCAGTAATGGAGTGGCTGGGTCAAATGGTATTTCTAGTTCTAGATCCTTGAGGAATCACCACACTGTCTTCCACAATGGTTGAACTAGTTTACAGTCCCACCAACAGTGTAAAAGTGTTCCTATTTCTTCACATCCTCTCCAGCACCTGTTTTTTCCTGACTTTTTAATGATTGCCATTCTAACTGGTGTGAGATGGTATCTCATTGTGGTTTTGATTTGCATTTCTCTGATGGCGAGTGATGACGAGCATTTTTTCATGTGTCTGTTGGCTGCATAAATGTCTTCTTTTGAGAAGTGTCTGTTCATATCCTTTGCCCAATGTTTGAAGGGCAATTTGTAAATTTGTCTGAGTTCTTGTAAATTTGTCTGAGTTCTTTGTGGGTTCTGGGTATTAGCCCTTTGTCAGATGAGTAGATTGCAAAAATTTTCTCCCATTCTGCAGGTTGCCTGTTCACTCTGATGGTAGTTTCTTTTGCTGTGCGGAAGCTCTTTAGTTTAATTAGATCCCATTTGTCAATTTTGGCTTTTGTTGCTGTTGCTTTTGGTGTTTTAGACATGAAGTCCTTGCCCATGCCTATGTCCCGAATGGTATTACCTAGGTTTTCTTCTAGGTTTTTTTGTTTTAGGTCTAACATTTAAGTCTCTAATCCATCTTGAATTAATTTTCAAATAAGGTGTAAGGAAGGGATCCAGTTTCAGCTTTCTACTTATGGCTAGCCAGTTTTCCCAGCACCATTTATTCAATAGGGAGTCCTTTCCCCATTTCTTGTTTTTGTCAGGTTTGTCAAAGATCACATGGTTGTGGATGAGTGGTGTTATTTCTGAGGTCTCTGTTCTGTTCCATTGGTCTATATCTCTTTCTAGGGGAACTTGGAAAGACATCTGAATTGAGGATTTCGATTTCTGCTGTATTTGGATTTAGAAGTAAAAAGCACTAGCATTTATTTGGGTAATCTTAAACCTTATCATAATCCCTATATAAAGGATTACACCATTATTAATATCTGAAGAATCATTCACAAATGGTGAGATAAGAAATAAGTCCTGTCTCATTAAGACACTTCCAAAGCTAACAAAGACCAGGTATTTTGTCTAATAATGTCCAATCCCTCCACAGATGTTTTACACTGCTTTTCTCCTGCCTTCCTTCCCATGCACTTCAACTGTTGTTTCCCTTCTGTTTTAACTTTCAAATTTCCTTCTCTACTACTCTAACACAAAACTAGTGTTTTTCCAGTTAATAAGAGCAGAGAAAAGAGTCCGGTTGTTTAAAACCTGACTCTGTCACTTACCAGCTTGGGAACTTAGACAGGTTCACCTGTCTGTGCCCCAATTTCTTTGTCTGTAAAACTAAACCAGTAATAAAAATATTGTGGGTTCACCATGAGTGTTAAATAAATCTTCATGGGTGAACATCTGGGCCAATGCCTGGTACACTTGAACATTAGCTATTGTCATTTTTATTACTATTGACTCCTTCTCAATCAGCATTCAAATATGTGCTGAAGTATATATCATTAGATTAAACCGTAATTCCACGTTACTCTCGTGTCTTGGGTCTCTACTCATTTTCTCAGTCAAGCTTCCCAATAAAATTGTCCACACAGGCTGGCTTCACCTCTCACCCCCGATTCATTTCTTCATATCCTCCAACTCTCTCCCTGCTCCCAAGGCTACTCTACTGAAACTGTTCTTTTTAGTTCATTTGTAACCTTTTGCTGTCATGCCAATTGACTCTTCAATCATCACCCCTCTTGATCTTTCCGCAGCTCTTCACGTAGTTGGTGTGCTGTCTCTTGGCCTCCACAGAGCCTCATTCTTGCTCCCACCTGCTACTTCTCCATCTCCCTTGTCTTCCTTGATGGTTCTTTATTCCCTTTTCATAGTGTTGTCTTACCCCAGCAATCTCACGAGTCACATCACTTCAGCTATCCACCATAGCAGATGACGTGGCTTTTTTCTCTTCTTTCAAGCTACAGGCCACTATATTCAACAGCCTCCATGGCATCCGTAACTAGACACCTAAAGGAATTTCATACTTAATATTTAAGCCTAAACAAGTAATCCTTTCCCCCAAACCTACAATCTCTCCAGCCTTCTTCATTTTATGAAATGGCCACTTCATACACAGAGTGGCTGAAAACAACTTCACCCTTTTACTACTCTTGCCCATGTAAAATCCACCGTGCTAGTCAGGTAATTTTCTCTGTAATACATCTCTTGAAAAATCATACCAAGTCTCTCTAGCACTATTCTTCCCATCTTACTTCGATCATTTTGGATTTCTTCCTGGACCACTAACTTTGCTCCCTATATTCTCTTTTATATTCTGCTACTAACTCCCTCTGATCCTTCCTCCACAAACAGCCATCTTTTAAAAATAGAAATTGGATCATATTACCATCCTGTGCAAAATCCTTTCATTGGCTTCTTGCTGGAACCGTAATAAATAAAAGATAACATCTTTACTACAGAATTTTCTGTCCCAAGTCAAATTCGTGTATTTCTAGTACACTTTTTGAATTCATTCTATTTTTTTTTTTGCATCTTATGATTTATTTTACAGTTTGGAGCTATGTTTATTTATGCTTTTATGTTTTATTTACTCTTTCTTTTCTTATACTGTAAGTACCATGAAGTCACAGAACGTTATTTACTAAATCTGTAATGCTACTGGTTCAATAAATATTTATCGAGGAAATGAGTAAATGATAGAAGGAAACTTCCACAACTAATTCTACAGAAAAAAAAAAAAAACACATATCAACTATGCTATACTGCAAATATTACCTGAGAAAGAGTGAGATTTTATCTTAATTATTTCAAAAATCTTAACTTAATCTTTTGGTTCATATGTTTGAGGGGAAATTTCATGTGTAATGTGTTTACCTGTTAAGACCAGATGGAGGTCAGCTGGAGCCATATGCATTAAATTTGGAAGCTGACAAAATAGGGCATGAGTTTTTATTGCGCCTTTCAAAAAAGGTATGACTTTGGTTGAGCTACAAAAAAAAAAGAAAAGAAAAAACAAAAAACTTTGAGTCTGTTCTCTCAGATAGAAAATACCACCTGCCTTAATCAACCAGTATGAAGACGAAATTATTTATGGCATAAACATATCCGTTGACACTCAAATACCAACCTGATTCCCCTTTTCAGACAGGGTCTGTTCTCTGGCAGCAAGTACTTTGATTTAGCTGTCATCCTCACACTCTTTGCTAGAGGCCACCTAAAGAGGCCCCCCAACACAAGGAAGAGGGTAACAGAGCAGCTGGTGGCTTGAGTATCCACTCATTTCTGCCTGTACTCTGCTCCCGATTTAGAATATTAGTAGGAAACTTCTCTTGGGTGCTGTTATATCATTTGTGTAGTATTTGAGTTTGGTTTTTGACTATTGAGTATATGTTTATTTGAGTTTTCTTACCAAAGTCATTAGTCATTATTATATTGTTAATTTGATTGATTTTGTATTTGCCAGAGCTCAGTTGCTCTTTCTTAGATTCTCTCCCGCAGTCACTAACCCCAACTCCTGGTTGTTGTTGTTTTTCTTGGTCTGACAATATCTTCAGTTCTCCATTGATTTTTGCCACTTGATCTTATGGCCTGCTACGTGATCATGCCATTTAACCAAATGGCTAAGCTTCATTAGCTAAGGTAATTCATTTTAAATATCTTACTCTACTTTGTGAAGACACTGCTGTAAAAACATGATATTCAGGACCTCAGCAGTAAGAAATAATTTGGGAGAAAATTAAATTATTTTTCCCTCCTATTGGCCAACAACCACCCTTTTAACCCCCAAGAGTAAATATGTCATTATCCGAAAAATAGAGGCCCTTTATTTTAAAATACCAAGTGTTGTTCAACGTTTTAAACCTAGGTCCAGTTTGAAAACCAAGAATTAATGTACCACCAATTTGTTTGATAATATGTTTCTAGATACTGCTTGTCTATAACAAAGATGATAAGAAGTGACCTTTTTTTTCCACAGCAGTAACCACAAATGCATAAAAGTTCTAAAAGATAAAAAAAATTTGGAGACCTTGGGCTAGTTTTATATTTCTGGAAGTTCAATAGACAAAGCATCATGAATCCTTTTCTGAGACTAGAACAGTATGAACAGCAGAACAGTAGTTCTGATGATCTAGTTCAAAAGCCAAGAAGTCATTTGCTTGATGATTGTGGTTGATTAGATAAAGCTTTCAAAATATGCAGCTCATAAGAAAAATAACAAACGAGGCACTTGACAATGTTGTGTTTGGAGGTACTGCCCTCGCGTCCTCACGGGGCTCAGAAATTTACAGTATAATATAAATGCATAAGGTAGCAAAAACAAACATATATAAGGAAATACAGATTTGAGTGCTGATTTGTATAGTATAAGTTTGTATTTAAGTGAAGAAAAAGCTTGTGATAGGTAGAGCTTAGCAAAGATTGTCTTACCCAGGATACTTTTAATTTTTTAAGAGTATAGGAAATGGTTTGGTGGAAAGTAAAAGGGGAGAAGGAGCACACATTATGGCATGCAAAATGGATATTCAGAAAAAGAGGAAGGAAGGTTTAGTGAAATACAGAAGTAGCCTGAATGAAGGAGGGAATTACCCAAGCACCCTGGGCAACATAGCGAGACTTTGCCTCTAAAAACAGTAAAAAATTCAGCTAGGTGTGGTAGCACATGCCTGTGATCTCAGCTACTCGGGAGACTGAGGTTGGAGGATTGCTTGAGCCCAGGAGGCCAAAGCTGCAGTGAGCTATGATCATGACACTGCACTCCAGTCTGAGTGACAGAGGAGATCCTGACTCAAAAAATTAGTCATGGGAGCCATGGCAGTAATGGAGAAGAAAAGATCCTGTTCAGGCAGGCTAAATACAACTAACTCATTGTTTTAAATTTAAGGAGTTGAATCTTAATTCATGCACAATACAAAGTCATTATAGACACTTCAGCAGATTAACTGAAAGAGGAGAAAGAAAAGATTGGTTTAAAATAGATTAAATTTACAAAGTTTCATGGTCTTTGCAATAATTTTCAAGATATATCAGGACATTTGTCTCTAATTTTATCATGAATTTGTGTCTAAGTCACATTAAAATTATTACAGTAATTGAAGCATGAGATGAGTCTGGCCTGAAGTAGGCTGGAAGAACTGAATTGAGTCATTGTGAAGAAGACACAAAACTTGGTGATTGATGGGACGTGAAGAGGGTCAAAAGTGACTCCTAGGTTTCTGCCCAAAGTGAAAAGGAAAATGGTGATGCCATTGACCTGTCCTGAAAACTAATTAGTCTGATTTTATTCTTAGCATTAAATTAAGTGAGTTGGAGTTCCTTAAAGAGAGAAATTATTGGTATCATAAATCCAAAACTGCTCATCTCCTTTAAAAATGATTCTTCTTTAGTTCCTCCATAAGACTGACCCTTCAAATCAGGCATCAGATTTTGTGGTTGATTTATAGTAATGACATTTAAATGCCAGATATTTAGCCTGCTAGTAATATTTATGAACGGATGTATATTCAGGAATAGAAAACTCTACTAGGTTGCACAGGAGAATTCAGTTTTTCAAAAATGCTGTTTCTCTTTGTGAAACAGAAAATTGTCATGCAATGTATTTTTTAATTGAAATACTCAGCCATAATTGTACACACGCATTATGGCGTTACTTGTAGTAAATTTTAAAAATCTTTCTCCCTCAAATAAAGTGTAAACAAATCTAAAACAAATAGAAAAATTAAAGAAAAGCAAATATACCAGAACAGTTTACTGGAGTTAATTTGATTCAGTTAAGTGTATAAGAATAAATTTAAGACAATTCCTTTCAAGTTATATGTGAGATATTTCAATTCGTATATTTATGGTTTTCTGCTTGCAATCATAGTGGTGGTGGTCAATATGGTTAGAGTCACATTTAAAGCAGTAGCAATGGTGGTAGATGGATTAACTGGGAGACAGTGTGTTCGGAATCTCAGTAAGCCACTTCAGCTAACACAAATGTTGACAAGCAACTTTTCCTAACATGTGAGCCTGTGGATTGCTATATTATGACAGCTCTATTTTTATTTACTTTTTTGCTACATAGAACAAGTAGTTCCTAAAATGTCAAGAAAAGTCACAACAAACTACTATAAAATGTTTCCTTAGTGTGTGTTTCAAAAAAAAAAAAAAAAAAAAAAAAAGGCAAAAAAGAAAAAACAAACAAAGAAAAACACCTGACTTGCCTGCTGGAGTAGGGAACCGAGCTCCAGGCCAAAATCAAGTTTTGGTCCCCAGAGTGCCAGGAGGCAAAACATGAATACCTTATGCAGTGTTCCCTTGTAAATATCACATGGATTTGAGACTCCCCTGAGGATAGAGACTGTAATGTTTTAACTATGTGTTTCCAGAGTTTGTCTCAGCATCTGACTCACGAGTGGTGTTTAATAAATATTCGGTGGAATAAATGAATTAGCAAATGAGAACAGCGCTTAGTTGCAGCAGAACAGGAAGAAAAAAAAATGTTGAGATGAAATTCTTCCCCATAGCTCTGATATATGACATAAATAGACACATTTACACACACTCAGGCAAACACTTTCTGGAACATTCTGCATTGCTGTTCTTAGAATTTAAATACCAAATACAGTGACTCCTTCTCGGGTGTTAAACTACCTGACTTCTCACAACATTTTAACATGTTAACTCTTCATTTTCTTGGACTCTCTCTTTTTGGTTTTTCCTCAACTCGATTCTTTGCCAGTTTCCCTTCCTCTCAATACTTTCTCTGCCCTTCACTGTCTCTTCAATAACCACTCCCCAAATGTTGATTTCCTCAGTATTTTCTACTGAGTCTATTTGCCCCACCTTTCTGTCAGTTTCTACCCGGTATATTTATTTATTGTCATGGTTTCAATTCCTGCTATGTGCAAAATCAATGCCTTTAGCCCTAAATCTACTATAACCCATATGCCTTTATTTCCAACTGAACAGTGGATCTGAATTCTATTCCAAACCTAATTTCAGATACATTTGACTGAGTCATGCTTTTTCTCTATTATCATCACAATCCAATTATGAATTCAGCTAAAATCTTAGGGGTCATTTTTAAGTGGTTTTCTGTTTTGTCTTCTTTATGTAAAAACCACCTGAACCCTTTTCTTCATCTGGGATAGCTCTTGACTTTCCCAAGGCCACCTTATTCAAACTCTCCTCCTTGCTTCTATTTCAGCAGCCTTTCGATGCAACTGTTTACTCAAACCTTTGCCTACCCTGGCTTCCTCTCACTCTAATCTTTACTGTCTGTCACTCCCAGAAAACACATCATATCACCCCTTCCATAAAATCTTCAGAAGATACACTTTTGTGAGCAGGAAATAGTACCAATGTAGCATTGCATATAAGATGCCTTTTAATCTCACTGCAATCTATTTTGCCAAAAAATCTTCTGCCAGTCCTGTTATGAGTTGAATTGTTCTCCCCTTCCCTCCAAAATCATGTATTGAAGTCTCAACTCCTAGTACTTCAGAATGTGACCTCACTGGTAGACAGGATCTTTACAGAGTTAATTTCATTAAAATGAGGTTATTACGCTGTGTCCCTGATCCAATATGACTAGTGTCCTTATATAAGTGGGAACCTTGGACATAGAAACACTCATAAAGGGAAGAAAATGTGAAAAGACAAGGGGAAAGCACAGCCATCCCCACCCAAAAAAAGGAGGCTTGGAGAAGATCCTTCCCTCACAGCCTTCAGAAGGGACCAACCCAGATGACATCTTGATCTGGAACTTGTAGCCTCCAGAAGTGGGAGACAGTGAAAATCTCACAGCCATCGAGTCTAGGGGACTTTGTTATGGCAGTCCTTGAAAACCAAGATAACTCCCAATTTTACCACTGCCATACACATAGGTACATAGTATCCACCACCTGGCCTTGATAATAATATGCTCTGTGTGTAGGAGCGACTTTTCTCCTCTACCATTTGCATGGCACCTCAGGGGAAATCCAAGCTGTCTTCCTGCAGTATTTATCCTCGCGATCCTCAGAGCCTTGTGTGAAATTCACTGGTAAACATACCTCACGTTGTATCATATGAATAAAACTACTTCATCATAAGGCCTTTTTCTCATTCGACAGCAGTTCATTCATCACCTTGTGAGAGCCCTTTCAGAACCTGCCATCTAGCAAAGAAAACAATAACAACAAAACAATAATGAAAATAATAGCACTCGCTAACTCTCACATAGTGCCTATTATGTGCCAGGCAGGGTTCCAAGCACAGATAGCATCACTGGCCTTGCTGTCTTTCTTTTCATGGATGTAGGCAATTTTTACTCTGAGCAATGATGAAAAAATCATAAAACTGGAAATTAAGGGACTTTGTTTCACTATGACGTGTTTATTCCCTTTTTTGAAAAAAGAATTAATACAATTATATACTTCAGGCATTTTGTAAATTTTGATTGTGGATTTCAATGCCACATTAACCTGAAAAATATTGATTTCATGTTGGCTCACTAAAAATTTTCCTAGACAATTCATCACAATGTGAAGTTTTCTTCTAATCCTGTGGTTCTCAAACTTAAGCCAGAAACAGAATCACCTAGAGTGGTTGTTAAAGCACCAACTTCTGCGTCTCACCCCAGAGTTCTGATGCAATAGGTCTGGGTGGGGTTGAATTTGTATTTCTGGAAAGATCCCAAATGATGCCTATGCTGCTGATTTAGGACCCACATTTTGAGAACAACTGATATAATCCATGATATTCAACTAAAAATTCTCATACCTAACAAAATTCACCAAAATATGTTGTTATTAACAAGGGAAGGGAAGACAAGCGGGTATATGACTGATTAAAAATAATCAACTAGTTGGTACCTTTGGAAAAACTACGTGGGTAATTTGTTAGTGGTGATGTCCACATGAGTTTATTTTTATTCCAAGTGTGTTTGGTAGAATTTGTCATCAGTTGGGCAAATGCCTATGTCTGTATGTATATGAGTATGCAGTATATATATGTATATATATATATATATATATATATATATACACATATATATATATACACATGTATATATCACAAAAGAAATTCTCAAAAGCAATCTGATCATAAATTTGAGGCTCTAATGGAGAATTCTTTTTTTATTATTATTATGAAGAAAAAGCATACTTATATTAAGTTGTCCTCGGTTAACAGAGGCATATGATTTTCTCAAAATTTTGTTACTCTCTGAGGCTCCCCCTAGTGTCCTTAATAGGATATGGATGTAATACAGATAAACTTGGATTTTACACATTCAACAGTGAATTAGAGGTGTATTGAAATGAGCATAGTGCCGCTTTAAAATAGTCTTTACACAACACCAGTATTTTTTTTAAAGTTTTCAGGATAATAGAAATGTAACGTAAGACACATATATAACCTGAAATAGTTTTGTAGCCATATTTAAAATGAGTTCAAAAAAATTAATAAAATAATTTACTTAACTTAGTATTTTGAAAGTTTTCAAATTATGATATGAATTTCACACTTATAGCACTTCTTAATCTGCCATTCCTCAATTCAAGTGCTCAGTGATGACATGTGGCTAGTAGCTACTATATTGGACAGCACAGTATTAGATCATGTGAGTTATTATTTCCTCTTGGGTGTTGGATTGAAAGAAAAATTGCAAGCACTTGTCATGGACTATGAGGTTTTACTTGAAGCTAAAGTACACTAATGTAAAAAGGAGTACTGTTCACAGATGCGAAGACATGATCCCAGGTTGTAGTGACTTGGCCACACTGATAGTGTCTCGAGAGAGCAGCCAGGAAAATCAGCTCAGAAGCTGATGCTCAGATGGTCAGGGAACATGCAAATTGACAAACCTCACCTTGTGACTTCAAACGTCTTTATTTGAGTTTGCTTTATACCTTTGTAGAGCTAGAAATAAGCTTCTTGTTAAATTGTTGAGCCCAGATACATGATACAATTGCTCCTTTATGTGCCACCAAACAAGAAGGGTGGTAGATGGACTTCTGCCCGCTTTTCTTGTTATTATGCCCATTACCCGTCTAAAATGACTTTCCTTGAACCCTAACACCCATTTCAAAATAACTACGTGAAACCATATTCTTCATTTCTTTATGCTTTTATTGCTTTTTCTCCACTTAATGTGATTTTCATGAGATTAGGGGCTTTTCCTTTTCCTTTCCTATTTACTGGTGTATCAATAATACCTGTGCTCCCACGTGGTAGGTGCCTGTATTAGTCCGTTCTCATGCTCCTGTAAAGAACTGCCTAAGACTAGGTAATTTATAAAGAAAAGAGGCTTAATCGGCTCACAGTTCCACGGGGGAGGGAAGGCCTCAGGACACTTACGATTGTGGGGGAGGGGGAAGCAAACGCATCTTCCTCACATGGCAGCAGGATGGAGAAGAATGAGTGCCCAGTGAAGGGGGAAGTCCCTTATAAAACCATCAGACTCCTGAGAACTAACTCACTATCACCAGAACAGAAGGAGGGAAACCACCCCCATGATTCAATTATCTCCACCTGGTCCCTCCCACAACACGTGGGGATTATGGGAACCACAACTCAAAATGAGATTTAGGTAGGGACACAGCCAAACAATATCAGTGCCCAAATGAATAAATGAATTAACTTTTTAAAAACCTGAATGAGTTCCTTCTACATCAGAAAATATTTTTCTCTAAGTCATGCCTTTAAAACACAGTCTTTATTTTACACTGTCTTTACTCATTCTCCCTTTCCATCTTTCTTCAGCCAATGTGTGGTGGACAGACTGTAGGGCACACACTCTGTGTGCTGTGTATGATCATCCCTTCTCTACCCACTTCTCCTGGGCAACTCCACCTAATTCGTTTTTTAGCCAGCTTAGTTACTGAATGGAGATACCTGACTTTATTTGCTTCACAGAGTTGTTGGAATTATTACTTTTTGTATGTTATATTTATAAAATTAACGGGGTGAGTGTGTTTAAAATCATGCATGAATATGGGGTAAAGAAGACTTTTCATCTTTAAAGATCACCCATCTGGAAGATCAAACCCATATCCAGATTACATTGTCTTTCTCTTCTCAAGATCCTATTAACTTTCAATCCGTGTCACTCATTTGGAAACTTCACTGTAGATGAGTTTATAGCAGTATGTGACTGTGTCATGTATTGTTATCATTACCAACCTGGCAGAAAATCCCTGATGGACGTAATTCAAAGAGAGGATGAAGAGAAGAATCTATTAAATTCCCACTGAACGGATTTGTTTCTGCATTTAAAACAGCCCTCTAGCTTGTTCAGTGTGATTCAGAATTTTAATGTTTACATTAGTATACTTGTTAAAGACTTCTAGAGGATGGATTAAGCAATAATAATTTTCATAGCTGATTATATATTTATTTAAAAATTTAAAATATGTATACAGAATCTCTGTTGAAAAGCATTTCAAAAAGAATATAATATTTAACAAGAAATTGCTTAATCTGGATTATTCTGATGATATTCCTTAAGAAGCATATATTGGAAAATGTTACAAATAGTGTTATTTAACATAAACATGTCTTATGTAGAGGCATTTAAGTGCCTGTATAAAGTGAGATATATAACTTACTTTTGAGTTGAAGATATTCTTTGACATTTTGTAAATATTAATTTAATTGCCTAAAATTGTTAATAGCATATGTTTAATGTTACCTAATTTGAAAGCCAATTTTATTTTATCCAAGTGAATATATAGCATCTTAGAATATAAAAGCTAATTGTTGTCTTTGTGATCATTTAGTTTCAGATATATCAGCATAAACCGAATGAAACTGACAGACGCTGGAGTTTCAAGTTACCTGAACACAGTTTCTAATATTTAGGGAAATAAATATTCTCAAAACAGTAACATACTCTCTTGTGAACAGGTAGTTCAAGACTAGTTTGGAAATCTTGATTTGAACACCTTGTAAACACTAATAATGTATTGCACACTTGAAATTTGCTAAGACAGTGGATCTTAGGTAGTCTCAACACAAAAGAAAGGTAACTATGTGAGGTGATGGACATGTTAAATAATTTATCTGTGGAAATCTTTCACAATATATATGTATATCAAGACATCGCTCTGTATACCTTCAATATATACAAAGTTTATCTAGTCAATTATGCCTATATGAAGCTGAAAAAGTGAAAAATATAAGAAATAGACACTTGTTCTAAATACTTTGGAGCATTGTGGTGCACAAGTAGAGACACACATAGCAATCTATTATAAACAATGTTCTCTAAACACTCCTCAGATGGGAAAAGAGCCTGATATTAAAATGAAAGCTTTCATCATTTAGCTAGGTATTTAGGGCTATACTACAATGTTCCTAATTTTTGAGCCATTTTTTTCTCAACTGTTTAGTTACAATAATCTTCAGAAATATTGTATTCATGTAATGCTCTTCAATATTAAATCCAAATCTCTGTTAAATCCAAAAGCCAACCAGCAAAACCTGACCACCCAGTCCAAAAACTGAATCATATGATTTAATACCAATCACAATGACAACCCACATCTACAAGTTGCTTTAAAAATGTAGTTATGATATATTTAAAACTAAATTTAATTTGGCTAAAGAATTTCTGATCCTCCACCTTTAGGCAGACAGCAGGATCTCAGGAGAGTAACAATCAAATGTATGTTCTGGATAATGAAAAAATATGTAGACTTAAACTAATTATACACTTATGTGTTCTAAAAACTAATTATACACTTATGTGTTCTAAAAAAACTATGGATATTTAAAATAACTAAATAAAAGTATATGTAATAGACTCTCACATATTATATATATGGCAACTTTTAGCCAGTTTGTGCCACTAAGCTTAATAGAAATAACCAAAATTTTAAAGAGTATATTTTTACTCAAACTTTAGATAAAAGTCAAAAACAAAGTTGTCAGACAAATGTATGCTAATATTATTTTAACAAGTAATTTAACTCTGTCTCCCAACCATACTGATGCAAAATCCTGAATCCTTAACCCTCTTTGTTGATATTAAATGCTGACATTTAGTATAGGTGCAGATTTTGACAAGACTAATAATACTATTTATACGTATAATTATTTAAATTACCCATACTGCCTCAGTTTAATTGTGTTCATGAAATTGGCATGCATAATTTATGACATCAATGCTGTCAACCATCAATCTACATTTTAGACAGCAACACATCAACTGACTGACAGAGTAAAATGTTTGAGTTGATTTAGAAAAGAACCTCAACTTTTGAAGGTGGAAGTTTGTAGCATGTTATATACCCAAGGGATATACATTTTTGGTGTTGTTTGTAAGAATCTTCTCGAGACCTTTTCAGAAAGATCACAAATACAAGATTAGTTTTTAGATAATAATCTAAGGGAAAAATCCCATAGAATAAGGAGTGTTTATATATATATATATTTATGTTGGTCATTCACTACTTTAGAAGTTTTGTGTAGCTTATTGACACTCTCAAAACAATATTTTTAAATACATAAAATAAATCATCTTCAAGGAAAAAATTATACTTAAATATAGCTTATTAAATTATTACTAAGTGTTTAAGTATGTGGTATTATGCACCTGCATTTTGTTATCAACTGCAGTGGTGGCTGAATAATTAACAAAATTTCAAAATGATAATGATAAACGATATGTCACATATCTGCAATAATTTTAATATATAGTCAATCTTTAAGTAACACGGGGTTTGGGGTTGCCTTCTCCCCACTTCTGTGTAGTTAAAAGATCCATGTATGACTTTTGACTTCCCAAAACCTTAACTACTAATAGCCTACTGATGACTGGAAGTCTTACTGATAATATAAACAGTGAATTAGCACAGATTTTATATGGTATATGTGTTATATATTCGATTTTTACAATAAGGTAAGCTAGAGAAAAGAAATTGTTATTAAGAAAATCATAAGAAAGAGAAAATATATTTACCATTCATTAAGGGGAAGTGGATCATCATAAAGGACTTCATCCTCCCTTAAGTAGGCTGAGGAAGAGGAGAAAAAGAAGGATTGGTCTTTCTATCTCAACAGAGGCAGATGAAAATCCAAGCATACACCGGCCTATGTAGTTCAAACATGTATTGTTTAAGTGTAGACTGTATTTAAAAAGATCAGTGATGTCTAAGCCATAGATACTTCTAATATTTCTGTAGTTCGTTGTCTATTTTTATAGAAGCTAGTGAAAATAAAGATAAATATTTTCCCTGTTCAGTAATACAAACCTCCTGAATTCTACCTTCAAAATCCTCAGGTGTTATAAACTCAGGTTAAAAACTCCTGCCAATAGTAAACCTTGTATTTTGTCTTTATTTTCTTTGAGAACCAAGCTATGAATTTATTTATTTCAGAAATAAGAAGCAAATCATTGTGCATTTTGTCAGCATACACCACGTAAAATAATGGGGAACATTTTCTCTGACTAAACATTGCAGAAAAATGTTTATGAACTATATATTTCAATGTGATTTTTCTTTTAATTTTATTTTTACTGTTTTAGTGATACTCATTGGGGCTCTCTGTGTGAAAGGGCTCTGGAGACTGAAACTATTTTGGAATTCATGACATTAATCAAAATGCCAGGCCATGTAATATGAGGATTTAGCTATTTAAATCCTACTACACAGAGCTTGGTTCACTGTGATATTGGGGTTATTTTTCATTTATACATGGAGAATAACAATAATAAGTTAAGAGCTTAGGAAATGTGTAAATACTTTTTACAGAAAGATGTCACATTTTTAGAAACTATTTTCAAACTAAATGAGAAAATTTCTGTAAAAAAAAAAAAAAAGCTGAGCTAAAACTGTGAAAGTACCTGTGTACTTTAAATAACTTTCCTATTGTTACTTTAAAGTTAAAATGTGCTTTGCAAGATGGAAGAGAAAAGATGTCCTTCAGACATTGAATGTAATTTTACATGTACCAGTTTGGGGTTGTTTTCCCTGTACAGATAATTTATACTTTTTAACCAGTTCCCCTGGAGGCTCAAGAGAGCACATTTCTAAAGAAAGCAACCTTGATCTAACCAAGACCTGCCCCTGCTAACAAACTAACCTAGACAGATGCTCAAAAAAATGTCAAAATAATTTAAAATATTTCATTCATACATATTTGCTATGCTGTTCATACTGAAGATTTGTTAAAGGCAGTCTTAACATGATTTTAGAGATCAAATGTAATTCTCAGATAATAACTCTGAGCTATCAACAAGATCAACATTACATCAAATATGTTATCAAAATACCAACGTATATTCCTCCAGCCATTCAAACCTTCTATATTAGTTTCTTGTCACTGGGTAACAAATTACTACCAAATTAGTGGCTTAAAATAGCACCCAATTAGAATCTCACAACTATGTAGGCCAGAAGTCCTAGTGTAAATTTATGGGATTTTCTACTCCAAGTTTCTACTCAGAGTGTTCAAACCATCAGAGATTTATTCTGAATACTCTGGGGAAGAATTCACTTCCAAAATCATGCAGGTAATTTCCAGAACTCATTCCTGTGGTTCTAGGGCTGAGATCATATTATCTTCATGGTCCTTAGCCAAGACAAAAAAAGATGTTGACATTCTTACTAATTCCCTCAATAAGTATTTATTCAATAGTGCCTTATGATAGTCATTATGCCTAGCATTGTAAATGCAGTAACAAACACAGACCAGGCACTGTTTGAAAAAGCCTAGCTTACAGATACATCATAATCACAAATAATTGTAAGCAATAAACTAAACTAACAAAGCAGCTGACCATATTTCAACATATATTTATTGTGAAACTACCATGTACCACTCACCATGCATCACGCTGAATACACACATGAATAATACACTTCCTAACTTGCTAGTAGATAGAACTGTGGCTGTTTTCTAGCAGCTCATCACCAAAGTGAACAATATCCTTTATTTTGTGTGTGTGACATTAAGAACACTCTAATCCCAGCTTTCTTTCTAGAGTTGTTGGGTTTAATTACTTATAGATCATCAAGATTGGCTAATGACCTGGAAAAAGATGTAGAAATATTCCAAGCATACCTAAAAAATGAGACCATCAGTTCAGATCTGAGAGCACTTCTGAAATAGCTGCATTTAAGCTGCCAGAATCTTGATGGCATCTGCAAGAAATTGGAAGATGATTCTTACATAATAAATAACCTGATCAGATAACTGAATGTACAGTTAATCACTTTGAAATGAATGAGCAGAGCATGCAAATTAGTATGGCAAGAGCTAATGATCAACACACTAGCTTATTAATGGTTTTCAGAAATTAAGTGTTTTCATCATGATTTTTCAGAATTAAAACACTTATTTAGAAATTTTGATGAATGAATGTACTTTATCATCTGGTATTTTTTCAGAAACACTAGTAAAAACGTAGATAATGTTTAGAGAAGTAAACATGAATTAGAGAACTTAAAAGCAGAGTTGAGTTCCTCTCTTCTTTAATTGTTCTTGTATTTATAGCACCTTCATCTTTATTTTTTATATTTTTGAAGATATTTTACTTGATACTTTATATTTGGAAGCAGGTATATAGCGGCAGCTATTATAATTTTTTAAATGTATAAAATAAGAGAAATAGATCTCAGTGATGAAACTTCTTCATCTTTCATTAAAAACATAATTATTTGGAAAGAAAAGCACGGAAAGAGCTGGAATAATATAAATATTGTTGTAAAGTAACATATCATCATAAAAGTAAGTATGTTATAAACATTTTATCAGAAATCTTAGAGTAAAGCAGTTGAATAGTTTAATTTTATTGAATCCTTTAAGTTTAGAGTAGGGGGAATATCTAACATCCATTGCAATATACTTGAGAACATCTAGTTCTGGTTTCTGGGAAGAATGAGCCAATATAATAAGAGGCTATTTTTCTAAAGTTGCAGCGCTAGCTGAGAGCAGGATCAGATCAAAATTTGGTTTCTCTCCATTCCTAACCTAACCTAATGCTTTGTTTTCAGTCTCATAAAAATATGAATTTGAGATAAATCACAGCAAATACTTTAGGACTGGTGGTGCAATTACAACACGTCATTTAGATTTAAGTTATCATTGTTTGGGTTATCAAAAGGAAAAAGAAAGAAGAAAGAAGGGAAGAAACTAATACTGATGACGTAACAAATAGGTGCTTGGCCCTGTTCTTAAGTCTCTACAAACTGCGTTGGAATTACTCTCATATTTAATATAATTCCTAAAGAGCCTTATCCAAAATACTATTATCCATCATTTCCCTGTTCACTTTCTATTTCCTTACTTTTATTTTTGTTTCTTTGTCTATTTGGGTGATTTTTTTCTGACATGCCTCCATTAGAATGTAAACTCCATGAAGGAAGAATGGTGTTTGGTATGGAGTTGGAGCTAAATAAGTGAGTGGATAAGTGTATTTTATTTAATTGCCAAATAAATGATTTTCCCAAATTTACTTTGAGGTAAATATTGTGAACTTGCTTTTACAACCGAAAAACCAGAGAACTGAGTTATTTGTGTGGCATCACAGCTAAAAAGTGACCAACCTATTTTTCAATGGAAAAATAATGCAGAATACTGGCAATAATAAAGCTGTGGACTAAATTTGTTCCTTGCAAAACTAATGTATTGAAGCCCCAAATCCCCATTATTACGGTATTTGGATGTGGAGCATTGGGAGGTAATTAAGTCATGAGGGTGGAGCCCTCATGAATGGGATTAGTGCCCTGATAAGATGAGACTGGAGAAAGATGAGGATACAATGAGAAAACAGCCCTTTTGCAAACCAGAAAGAGTGTCCATAACAGATACTGGATTTATGGGCACATTGATCTTGGAATACCCAGCTTCTAGAACTCACGAATTTTTGTTGTTTAAGTCATAATATCTGTGGTATTCTGTTATAGCAACCCAAACAGACTAAGACAGAATGCAGCTTATGTGGGGAAAATCAGTAAATATATTTCTATAAATATATATATATATACACACATAGAACACATTCTGGGGACAATAAAAACTAGGAAAGCGTTTAGAATGTGATGTATGCATATAAAATAGAAATTATATATGTATTTTATTACATGTTATTTTGTGTAAGTATAACATTTCCACAAAAATATATTTGAGTTTTGTGATTTATAAAATGATAGATTCCATTTCTAGATTTACATTCATACTTGTGTGACACTAAGAATGATAAAAAAACAGACTGTTCAAAGACAACATGCAAAAAAAGCATAAAATTATATTTTGTTAATAAAAGTTCCCCCAAATGAATAAAGCATGAACATGATCTGTAAAAAATTACAGATTATATATGAATGATATGCTTATTAAGTGAAATCAAATTCATGTAGTGCACAGAAAGGCCAGGGCCACTGATGTATGGTTCCCTGAAAACTTTTTTCTGCCTTCTTATGAACATAAGAATTCCAAATAGGAATCAAAGTAGAATGATTTTGCAGGTCTGGGACATTATTAGCGCAAAAGAAACCAAAGAAACACAGCACACAGATAGTTTTGTAAACCACATCCTCCGAGTTTGGACAATCCACTTGAAATTCGGTCAGTCAGTACCAATTACGTCTTCAAACACCCTTGAGCCACATAATCTATTTATCTCTGAATATTTAATACATCAAACCACACAGGCACTGTGTGCTGTAATTATTAACGTCCTGGCTCGTGGTGGAACATACACAAAGCTTGCCTTCAGAGCGAAAACATAAGATCCGGCAATGGATGTTTATTTCTTGAAAGGGTTTTGGGAATAAAAGTACATCATTTCAAGATTTAAAAAAAAGGAAGCAATAAAGCCCTGTTGTAAGGAGTGTTCATACAGAGAAGGCAACTATAAACCTGAGAATAAGTACCAAAAAACTTCTTGCATTTATTTTGAATTACTGTCTTTCAGAAGTGTTGAGTTTTGGCCGGGCGCGGTGGCTCACGCCTGTAACCCCAGCACTTTGGGAGGCCGAGGCCGGCGGTCAGGAGGTCAGGAGATCGAGACCATCCTGGCTAACACGGTGAAACCCTGTCTCTACTAAAAATACAAAAAACTAGCCGGGCGTGGTGGCGGCGCCTGTGGTCCCAGCTCCTCGGGAGGCGGAGGCAGGAGAATGGCGGGAACCCGGGGGGCGGAGCTTGCAGGGAGCCAAGATGGCGCCACTCACTCCAGCCTGGGCCACAGAGCCAGACTCTGTCTCAAAAAAATAAAAATAAAAAATAATTATTGAGTTTTAATTTCTTTATGGGGTGTCCCATGATCAATAACCTCAGGGAAACATATATTGAAATGGGACAATGCTTACAGTATTATTGTGTCAATATAACCAATGGCACCAGTATCACCATAAGTGATAAGAGAGAGAATATGTTAAATAATATAGACTATGAAGAGCAGCACATGTAGAAATTAGGAAAGACACTTGAGAATCCAGTGAGATGTGCTTTGAGCAGTGAAAAGAATAGAAGACCGGCAGCAGATAGAACCCTCTCTGACATTTACCAACTAGAGAAGTGTGGGATGAATCTCAACCCTCTGAGCCCTAGTGCCCTCATTTGTTAAATGTAGGTGACAATCACAAGCTGAGAAAACACAGATGGCCTTCAAAACAAATTTTTGCCTCACTCCCATTGGCACTTGACTGAAGTATTAGGCCATCAACAGCAGGTAGTCAGAATATCACATTCTGCCTTTAATTGCAGAGTTCTGATGTCTCTTAGCCCTCCTGGATTAAGTGCTCTACTTTCATAAAAGAGATAAAATCTGCCAACCCATTCACCCTGATGGCCCATTAAAGGTGGTATAGGAGACACTGATTTTAACAGCTATCATTATAATGCCAAATACTGTAAAACAGCAAATCTCTGTCAATGGCTTGATAGACATGTCATTTAAAAAATAATTGTTCTAAACAAAAATATAACAAAAGTGTTTAAAGCCCTCTATCAACTTGGTAGTGATGTTATCTATACTGTCATGTCAGTGTGATAAAAATATTTTTACTAAAACTTATATCAAATCATCTTAGCCCAACAATTGATGCTGAAGTAATTGGACATCCACAGTAAAATTTTTTAAAATATGAATCCATCATAAAATTCTATCTTTTATAAACAGTGAATCAAATGTCAAATGGGTAAGAATTTAAATGAAAACTGTAAAACTATTAAATTTTTAGGAAAAAACAAATTGTAATAATCTGGGATTAGGCAAAGAGTTCTTTAAAATTGAAACAAAAAGAACAATTCATAAAAGAAAACATTAATAAATGGACCACATCAAAATTTAAACTTTTATTCTGTAAAAACCATGTGAAGAGGATGAAAAGAAAAGCCAGAGGTTGAGAGAAAATATTTGCAAACACATATCTGACAAAGGACTAATATTGATGGTATACAAAAAAAACTCTTAAAACTCAATAGTACAACAAACTAAAAAACAAAAAATGGGCAAAAAGCATGAGCAGACATTTCATGGAAGAGGATACATAAATGAAAAATAAGTAACCACAATGAGGTATGACTACACACCTATCATAACAGCTAAAATAAAAAACAGATAACGCTAAATGTTCTTGTGGACACAGAGGAACTGAATCCCACACATATTGCTGTTGGGAATGTAAAAATGCTACATTTTCGTATCCCTCCCTCCTCCTACCTCCCCGCTGAAGTAGGCCTCAGTGTCTGTTGTTCCCTTCCTTGTGTTCACGTGTTGTCATCATTTAGCTCCCACTTATAAGTGAGAACATGTGGTATTTGGTTTTCACTTCCTGCATTAGTTTGTTAAGGATTATGGCCTCCATCTCCATCCATGTCCCTGCAAAGGACAAGAGCTTGTTCTTTATTATGGCTTCTATGGTATATATGTACCACATTTTTTAATCTCAGAAAGATAAAAAGCATCAATTGTTGGGCTAAGATGATTTGATATAAGTTTTAGTATAAATATTTTTATCTCACTGATATGACAGTATAGATAACATCATTACCAAGTTGACAGAGGGCTTTAAACACTTTTGTTATATTTTTACAATAACTTGCACATGAATATTTACAGCTTTTTTCATAATAACCCCAAACTAGAAACAGCTTTGATGTTTTTCAGTGGGTGAATGATGGAACAACGGCTGTCCATACCTACCGGGAAATACTATTAAGCCATAAAAAGGAACAGATTATTGATAGATGCAATAACTTGAATGAATATTCTGGAAATCACATTGAGTGAAAAAAAAAGCCAAGCCCAAAAGGTTACATAATGCAAAATTCCATTTATATAACATTCTAAATGACAAATTTTTAGAAATGGAGAATAGAATAGTGGTTGCCAGTGCTTAGGGATGAGAAGGGAGGGAAGAGGAAAGCGGTTTTTCTGTTTGTTTGTTTTGTTTTGTTTTGTTTTGTTTTTAATGAAAGGAGAATTCAAGAGACTTTTGGGGAACTGGAACTATATAATGTGGTAGTGAATATGCATGTGATAAAATTGTGTAGAACTAAATACACACACATGCACACACGAATTAATGCAGGTAAAATGGGAAATCCTAATTAGATGGATGAATTGTATTAATGTCAATATTCTGGTTGTGATTTTGTACTAAGGTTTTATAAAATGTTACCACTGGGGGAATGGGCAAAGGGGTACACATCAGCTCTCTGTATTAGTTCTTAAAAGTCCTTATGAATCTATAATTATCTCAGTAAAAATTTCCATTAAGCACGTCAATCACTTGATGATATTTTCTAAAGTAAATGGTGAAGTTTTGTTTGTTTGTATTGATAGGCTGTTCATATAAAATTGAAGGGACTCAAATATATCCAGATGGGGAAAAAGCTGAGAGGTGAAAAAAATTATAAATTATCATATCTAAAATAATATGGCAATGTAAGAATACAGGGATTAATTTTCAATTCTTCAAAACTATTTGTGTCAGTTAGTACTCCATCTTTGTGACAAAGCAACAGCTAGTAAGAAAGTGTGTAATAACCTTGTTTGGAACACAGCATATAGAAAAACATGTCTATTCCATTATTCTATAATTGAATGTCATTGAACACTTCAAAGACAGCAAAAAGCAACCTCATCTTTAATTACTTTCTACATGTAAGGCCTACCCATTTGATGTATATAAATTAAAACAAAAATTTTAAAAAGAAAAAAAAACTTTTGTTTTAGGTTCAGGGTTACATGTGCAGGTTTGTTATAGAGGTAAAATCGTGTCACAGGGCATTGGTGTACAGATTATTTCATTACCCATGTACTAAGCCTAGTACCCAATGGATATTTGTTTCTGATTCTCTCCCTCTTCCCACCCTGCCCTGTTAAGTAGTCCCCAGCAGTAACACAAAGTTCCTCCGTTTGTGTTCGTGTGTTCTCATCATTTAGCTACCACTGAAAAGTGAAAACATGCAGTATTTGGTTTTCTGTTTCTGCATCAGTTTGCTAAGGATAATGGCCTCTAGCTCCATTCATGTCTCTGCAAAGGACATAATCTTGTTCTTTTTTATGGCTGCATAGTATTCCATAGTGCATGTGTACCACATTTTCTTTTATGTTGATTCCATGTCTTTGTTATTGTGAATAGTCCTGTAATGAACATATGCATATGTGTGGCTTTATGATAGAATGACTTATATTCCTTTGGGTATATACCCAATAATGGTATTTCTGGTTCAAATGTTATTTCTATCTTTAGATTTTTGAGGAATCACCACACCGTCTTCCACAATGGTTGAACCAATTTACACTCCCACCAACAGTGTATAAGCATTCCTTTTGCTTCACAACCTCTCCAGCATCTGTTATTTTTTTCTTTACTTTTCAGTAATAGCCATTCTGACTGGTGCAAGATGGTATCTCATTTTGGTTTTGATTTGTGTTTCTCTAGTGATCAGTGATGTTGAGCTTTTTTTCATATGCTTTTGGCCACAAGTATGTCTTCTTTTGAAAAGTGTCTGTTAATCTGCTTTGCCCACTTTTTAATTTTTGTTTTTGTCTTGCAAATTTAGTTCCTTATAGATGCTAAATATTAGACCTTTGTCATATGCATAGTTCTCAAATGGTTTCTCCCATTCTGTAGATTTTCTGTTTATTCTGTTGATAGTTTCCTTTGCTCTGCAGACGAACCTTCGTTTAATTAGATTCGATTTGTTGATTTTTGCTATTGTTGCAATTGCTTTTGGCATCTTCATCATGAATATTTGCCCATTCCTATGTCCACAATGGTATTGCCCTAGGTTGTCTTCCAGGGGGTTTATGGTTTTGGGTTTTACATGTAAGTCTTTAACCCATCTTGAATTAATTTTTATATATGGTGTAAGGAAGGGGCCCCATTTCAGTCTTCTGCATATGGCCAGCCAGTTATCCCAGCACCATTTACTAAACTGGGAGTCCTTTCCCCAGTGCTTGAATAACAGATTTTTTTAAACCTTCTACATTAAGGATTTGAAAATGATTTACCAAAATATTGTAAGTCTCTGTATTAGTTCATTTTCATGCTGCTGATAAAGACATGCAGGAGACTGGGTAATTTATGGAAAAAAGAGGTTTAATTTGACTTACAGTTCTATGTGGCTCAGAAGGCCTCAAAATCATGGCAGAAGGTGAAAGGCCCATCTTGCGTCATAGCAGGCAAGAGAGAGAATAAGAACCAAGTGAAGTGGGTTTCCCCTTTTCAAACCATCAGATCCTGTGAGACTCATTCACTATCACGAGAACAGCACAGGAAAGACCCACCCCCAAAATTCAATCACCTCCCACTGGATTCCTCCCACGACATGTGGGAATTGTGGGAGTTACAATTCAAGATGAAATTTGGGTGGGGACACAGCCAAACCATATCATTCAGACCCTGGTCCCTTCCAAATCTCATGTCCTCACATTTCAAAACCAATCATGCCTTCCCACCAGTCCCCCAAAGCCTTAACTCGTTTCAGCATTAACTCAAAAATCCACAGTCCAAAGTCTCATCTGAAACAAGGCAAGTTCCTTCTACCTATGAGCCTGTAAAATCAAAAGCAAGTTAGTTACTTCCTAGATACAATGGGGTTATAGGCATTGGATAAATACAGCCATTGCAAATGGGAGACATTGGCTAAAAAAAAACGAGCTACAGGCCCCATGCAAGTTTGAAATCTAGCAGGGCAGTCAAACCTTAAAGCTCCATAATGATCTCCTTTGAATCCATGTCTCATATCCAGGTCATGCTGATGCAAGAGGTGCATTCCCATGGTCTTGGGCAGCTTTGCCCCTGTGACTTTGCAGGGTATAGCCCCAATCCTGGCTGCTTTTACAGGCTGGTGTTGAGTGCCTTCAGCTTCACAGGTGCATGGTGCAAGCTCTAAGTGGATCCACCATTCTGGGGTCTGGAAGATGATGGTCCTCTTCTCACAGGTCCATTAAGTGGTGCCCCAGTAGGGACCCTGTGTGGGGGTCCAACCCCATGTTTCCCTTCAGTACTACCCTAGCAGCGGTTCTCCATGAGGGTTCCACCCTTGCAGCAAACTTCTGCCTGGGCATCCAGGCATTTCCATACAATTTTTAAAATCTAGGTGGAGGTTTCCAAACCTCAATTCTTGACTTCTGTGCACCTGCAGGCTCAACACCACATGGAAGCTTCCAAGGCTTGGGGTTTCCACCCACTAAATCAACAGCCCGAGCTGTACCTTGATCCCTTTTAGTCACGGTTGGAGTGACTGGGACACAGGGCACCAAGTCCCTAGACTGCACACAGCATGGGAACCCTAGGCCTGACCAAGGAAACGATTTTCTCCTAGGCCTCCAGGCCTGTGATGGGAGGGGTTGCTGTGAAGACCTCTGCCATGCACTGGAGACATTTTCCCCATCTTCCTGGGGATTAACATTCCCATTCCTGGGGATTAACATTCCTCATTACTTATGAACATTTCTGCAGCCAGCATGAATTTCCCCTCAGAAAATGGGTTTTTCTTTTCTATCACATTGTCAGGGTATAAATTTTCTGAACTTTTATGTTCTGCTTCCCTTATAAATCTGAATGCCTTTAAAGCACCCAAGTCATCTGTTGAATGCTTTGCTGCTTAGAAATTTCTTCCACCAGGTACCCTAAATCATCTCTCTCAAGTTCAAAGTTCCACAGATCTCTGGGGCAGGGGCAAAATACTACCAGTCTCTTTGATAAAACATAACAAGAGTCATCTTTGCTCCAGTTTCCAGCAGGTTCCTCATCTCCATCTGAGACTACCTCAGCCTGGACCTTATTGTTCATATCACTATCAGGCTTTCAGCCAAAGCCATTCAACAAGTCTTTAGGAAGTTCCAAGCTTTCCTGCATTTTTCTGTTTTCTTCTGAGACTTCCAAGTCTCTAGGAATTTTCAAACTTTCCTACATTTTCCTGTCTTCTTCTAAGCCCTCCAAACTGTTCCAACCTCTGCCTGTTACCCAGTTCCAAAGTCGCTTCCACATTTTTGGGTGTCTTTTCAGCAGCACCTTACTCTACTGGTACCAATTTAGTGTATTAGTTCGTTTTCATTGCTGCTGATAAAGACATACCCAAGACTGGGTAATTTACAAAAGAAGAGGTTTAATTCAACTCACAGTTCCATGTGGTGGAGGAGGCCCCACAATCATGGTGGAAGGCGAAAGGCCCATCTTACATCACAGCAGGCAAGAGAGAGAATGCAAATCAAGTGAAATGGGTTCCCCTTATCAAACCATCAGATCTCATGAGACTCATTCACTTTCATGAGAAAGGCACAGGAAAGAGGCATCCCCATAATTGAATCACCTCCCACTGGGTTACTCCCATGACATGTGGGAGTTACAATTCAAGATGAGATTTGGGTGGGGATAAAGCCGAACCATATCAGGCTCATTGTATAATCTCTATTGTTTTCCAACATAAGAACATTTGTCTGGTATTACATTAAAGAGACATTTTCCTCATACTTCTAATCTTCTATTTCATCTCTATTGTGCTCTCAAAGTACTTTAAATACTTCCAAGGTAAATACTTCACAAATTGTCTGAAAATCATTCTCTGTTAAAAATATAAGAGTAGAGGCCGGGTGCAGTGGCTCATGCCTGTAATCCCAGCACTTTGGGAGGCCAAGGTGGGCAGATCAGGAGGTCAGGAGATGCAGACCAACCTTGCTAACATGGTGAAACCCCGTCTCTACTAAAAATACGAAAATCGAGCCGGGCGTGGTGGCCGCGCCTGTAGTCCCAGCTCCTCGGGAGGCGGAGGCAGGAGAATGGCCGGAACCCGGGGGGCGGAGCTTGCACGGAGCCAAGATGGCGCCCCTCACTCCAGCCTGGGCCACAGAGCCAGACTCCGTCTCAAAAAATATATATATATATATTATATTATATATGATATATCTTATATATATTACATATTATTATATATGATATATCTTATATCTTATATATTATTATATATTATATATCTTATATATTATATGATATATCTCATATATTATATATCATTATATATGATATATCTTATATATTATATATTATATATCTACTCACATATATAATGATATATAATATGTATTATATATCATATTATATATGAATAGAAATATGGACATTCCTTCTTTTTGATTCGAATATTCACCCAATTCTTAAAGAATTAGAAATATAATTAAGCAAAAAAAAAATAGACCAATAAAGCCCTATTAAATTTCCAAAATAAGAATTGCATTGAACTCGATCTTTTTACTCTTATGAATGAAAAGATGGGGTTTCTAAAAAAAAGATTGCTTGAAGTTTTTTTTCCAAAATAAAACACTAGAAGTGTGTTTATATACCTTGGCTATGGGTGCTGCATACATGCTCTTGGTCTGCCTTTTTGAATGAATTCAGTTATTCCATCTGGAATGCTATAAGCTTCATAACATGTGTGCTTCTCTACTTGTCTAGAATTTCATGTCTAGAAAGGAATAAGTCCCTGTCAGTAACACTCTGGTATAAGTGGTCACTGGGACACTTAGCAATCAGTTTGTTTTTATTTTTTTAAATGTGAATTTGCTTGATAGTTTCCTGTCAAAATTAAATATACATATAAATTAAAGGGGCATATGCAGCATGTCTTACAAATTGCACCGAAAGTCTTAGTGCAGGTAATAATTCACAGTTGTTTACAGAAAGAAAAAAGAATTTAAACTGGTCTTAGATATCAATGATTGTCTGTCAGCAGTAAAATAAAATTGTGTAAAAGCCATGACTTAATGCTACATTGATTCTATAAGTAGATACCAAGTTCTGTGGGTTATCTTATCTACTTGAATACCTTACTATATCCTAATGGTGACATTACTAAATAAATAGTTCATTGCTGTGAATGTTAAACAGCATGAACAAGATAGGGCAGAGAGAAATTGCTGTGTGTCTATAGCACAAATAAAGAACATTTTAAATAATCCCAGAGATATGTAGTTTTTGGACTTAAGAAGCAGTATGTGGATAATTGTGTATTCGAAGTAACATAACTCAGCTAATAACTCCTTTTATTAAATTTATCCTTTAGTGTTCAATTAATAAATCATAACCTGAAGACAGCCGAGTGGTGAGCTCCTGTGTGAATATCTTTAGATATCAGTTCTTCTCAGAATAAGGCATCATAAATTTAATTTTATATGAAAATCACCTTTTTTTACCTCATTTCTTAACTAGAGTAAAACAGCAATACTCAACTGAAATTTTTATTTTGCAAATTTAGTAGATGTGACCCTATTGGCCTAACTTATTTTGCTTAATTATATTTTCTAATTTAATTTATGTGAAACTTTTTTTTTTTTTTTTTGAGATGGAGTCTCGCTCTGTCCCCCTGGCTGCAGTGCAGTGGCTCGATCTCGGCTCACCGCAAGCTCCGCCTCCCGGGTTCCCGCCATTCTCCTGCCTCAGCCTCCCGAGGAGCTGGGACCACAGGCGCCCGCCATGGCGCCTGGCTAATTTTTTTGTATTTTTAGTAGAGACGGGGATTCACCGTGGTCTCGATCTCCTGACCTTGTGATCCGCCCGCCTCGGCCTCCCAAAGTGCTGGGATTACAGGCGTGAGCCACCGCGCCCGGCCTTATGTGGAACATTTTAATAAAAATATTTAATAATTAAATCTGGACCCACCTACTCTAGTTAATTTTTATTGTAGTTATGCTACTCAAATGCCAGGAAGTTTTCATACTTTTGCATGGGAGTATGTCGTATAGAAATGTTGATTTTGTGTGTGTATTTTACCACAGAGGGTTTGCAATTAGTACAACAATGTATAGTTAGAGATTTCACCTGCTTGCCAAGAAGGTAGACAGTTACATTTTGGAAAGCCTTGACCAAGAAGCTCAACTTTATCTCTAGAAAAATTATAAGTAATCAAATAGACAGCTTTTACATTTATACAGCAAAGGTTGAACAGGAGGAGCCAGCATAGGTTAAGGAAAAGCAAACTGTGTCAAACTGAAAGGCTATGTCAACTTGCCAAGGCTGGAAAATCAGTGTAATTTCATGTATATGTTAGTGCATTTGAACTGCAGCAAGACATTCTACAAATTACCCTGCAAGCTTATAAAATATTGGAAAAATATAAACTGTTTAAAAACTGTTGGAAAAATACAAACTGATTAAAATGTTTTTATGCATTTATAACTTGTTGAATGGCTATGCTAAACATTTCCATTAGTGGAGATAATCTTTCTAAAATAGTTATATACCAAGGTATAAAATTGCTTTATTTTTATCCTCTTCAATATTTTTATTAAAATTTCAGATAAGACATTAAAGACATAGATCAAATATGTAGATTAAGTCAAATTCTTAGAGCACAACTCTCAAATCAAAGTTAGAATTTAAACCCAGGTTTACATATTTTTATAGCTTCTCCAACTGTATTTAAAAAAAAAAAAAAAAGGTAATTGGAATCACCCATCAAAATCAAAATGAAATTGAGCTAGAAAACATTTAAACAAGTTCATGTAAGTGTCAAAAACTAACAATTGTTCATGTGAAAAGCCCTAGAATTTCTAGTTACATAAAAGTTGTACATGGTCTAACAGTGTAATCTGGATGTTCTTATAGGCAGAATTTTTCCATAGGAGAGTTGGTTAGGCAGATCAGAGTATCATACACAAAGGGTAAGACTGGAGTAATAAATTGCTTAGAGGAGGGAGCTGGGGATAATAGATTTGTAAATCACAGAAACAGCTGAGGAAATTAGGGATATTTAACATGGGGAATTAAAGAATAACTAGCATATCTGCTAGTTATGCTCAAGTATTTAAGGACTATCATGTTTATCTATAGATAGATTTTTCTCCCCCCTTGTTTGACAGGTGCAGCCTGGGAGAAAATACACTTTGGAAGACTTACTTTACTTCACTACAGAGACCCTTATCTTAATTAGGACTGTCTGGCAGTAGAATGGAGGTTTTGTATAAATAACATCATTGTCTTTCAAGGATGCAGTAGACAGGATCCCGTTATTTGGAGGAAAGCCAGGCTAGACATCTTCTAAAATTCTTTACAACACAACCATTTAACCACTAGGACGTATTATATACATGCTCTATAAATTTTGTGCCTTGTGGTAAATTGTAGATTTTCTGGAAAAGAAGGAAGGCCATTCTACTGGAGAAATAAAAGTGTTTCTTAATTTAAACAAAAACATGAGGGTAATCATTTTTCCTCTGGCTTAGCACGAACTGCTTCTTTGCACTGTATTACCTAATTTTGCCATAAATCTGTGGAACTACCAATCTCCTGCCGCAGTGTAGATTGTAGATTGGTTTTCAGAAACTAGAATCCAAACAGTGAACACGCTGTAATATCATCACAAACACTATTATCAAACCAGAACAAAACACTCCAAAGATTAATGGAGGACCATTTTTATGGTGTATATTTTCTCCACGATATTTGCTGTAAAACATCCAAAATTCCACTGAAAGTCTCTAAGCCCTGTGGAATAGAAATAGATTGATATCATCTTCAGCCTCTTGATAAAAGAAGGGCAACCTAAATGTAATTATTATTTTATAAGTCTCTAGAGAACAGAGAGATGTGTCTCAAATGGCACATTATCTAAAATAAAGTCAGAAATACCTTGGGGAAAGCAATAGTGGTTCCTTTTGCTATTACAGTAATATTAACTTACTCTGTTGGTTTTTTTTGTCTTCAGCTCTGTGTCTTAATTTTTCTCTTTCTTTACTTGTGTGTGTGTATGTGTATGTACTAAAATATGTATATATATATATATACACATATACATATTTTAGTTTGTAAAAGAAAAAAATAGAGACAGACAAAGGGAAACCAGAGGTTTAATGCTTAATTTCTGATTTCATAATAATACCTCCTACTTTGAGGAGAGGCCCCATTCTGTTATACTGAACTATTTTATATATTATAAAATAAATTTATATTTATTTTCAATAAGAATCATTAGGATGTGTATTTTGACTTCTTACATATGCTCAATATAAATATATTTTTCATGATTTTACATATGAAGCTAAATATGGAATGAATATTTCATCATTTCAGTATGATTACAAATAAAGTAAACCAATGATAATTTAGAATTTGCTACAAGTTTATACTCCATTTTACTTTTTAAAATATTTTAAAGACGGCATCTTGCTATGCTGCCCAGCCTAGAGTGCCATGGCTATTCACACATATGATCATAATGCACTGTGGACCTGAACTCCCGGACATGAGCAATCCTCTTGCCTCAGCCTTCTGAGTAGCTGGGGCTGCAGGCAAACACCACCATGCCAAGCTTCCATTTTATTTTTAATAGAACCTCTTTATTGATATTTAACATTCAAAAGAAATATTTCTTGGACATTTTCCCCAATATTTTGATTTGTGTGCTGTGGCAAATACCTTGTCTTACAAAGTTAAAAATAGTATTTTATGCTAAAATAGTTACTTGTTTATAAAGTTTTATTCTATAATTGTACTAAAATAGTAATATTTAGTACTAGTATTTGAAATTGAAATATACTTTCATAGATGTGCATTATTGCTTCAAAGGAGGCATAACTCACTAAAAATTCTCTCTGATTTACATTTTGCACATTCAGTAAATGACTGGATATTCTATGTGACTTTAAGTTCTATCTCCCACGTTAGAAAAAAATTCTTTTTTTTTTGAGACGGAGTCTGGCTCTGTGGCCCAGGCTGGAGTGAGCGGCGCCATCTTGGCTCCCTGCAAGCTCCGCCCCCCGGGTTCCCGCCATGCTCCCGCCTCCGCCTCCCGAGGAGCTGGGACCACAGGCGCCGCCACCACGCCCGGCTCATGTTTTGTGTTTTTAGTAGAGACGGGGTTTCACCGTGTTAGCCAGGATGGTCTCCATCTCCTGACCTCGTGATCCGCCCGCCTCCGCCTCCCAAAGTGCTGGGATGACAGGCGTGAGCCACCGCACCTGGCTAAAAATTCTTGTGTTTTTGACATTCACTGAACTTATTTGCTAGAATTGGTAAAAGACATCACCTATCACCTAGAAAATATTTGAAGTCATCTTGACATCTCCTTCTCTCCCATCATGTAGAAAACATTTTTGAGGAACAAATATTGATGCTATCCAGTCAAAAATCTTTCAAACCCATTCTCTTCTTTCCACCCACACTGTATAGCTAAGACCTGACCTTCAACACTTCTTCCTAAGATTACAAACCTATCTTCCTAACTGGTTTTCTTGCTTCCAGGTATTTCTACTCCTTCAAATTGCTTATGGATTCATAGAACTGTTAACATGTTTTTCTTTACAGAGAAAAACAAAATGAACCAACAAAAAAAATTATCTGCTTACAAATCCTCTATAAAGTTTTACAATCTTCTGGATAAAATTTAAACTTTGTAATATATTACTAAATCCATGTCACAAGCCAATTTCTGTGTACTTCCTCAACCTCTTGTTCTGTCAGTTTGCCACACAGATGTTATGTGCCCAGCATATAAAGCTGCCATTGATATCATCCCCTCTCACCCTTCTTGGGCAGTGATGCTTTGTCTTCTTCAAGTGCCGTCCCATTCTGTCAGCCCTTATTATACCTTCAGTGGGGAGAGAAGGATGGGATTGTGGAGGAATGAGTCTTGGCAAAGACCTTCAGATTGAACGTGCAAGGAAGGACAAACTTAAAACAAGGTATGGAGGTATGTCATCTCTTTAGCCTCATGTTTTTCCATACACTCTTGCCCCATTTTTTTGCTCACCCACTCCTAAGCCCCTTACATCCAAACCAGTGGTTCTCAACTAGGATGGTTTGGACAATCACTTTGTGGATTGTTTCCTTTGCTGTGCAGAAGATTTTTAACTTGATGTGATCCCATTCATCTATTTTTGCTTTGCTTTCCTAAACTTGTGGGGCATTATTCAAGAAATCTTTGCCCAGACCAACGTCCTGGAGAGTTTTCCCAATGTTTTCTTTAGAAGCTTTAGAGTTTGAGATCTTAAACCTAAGTCTTTAATTAATTTTGATTTTGTTTTCCTATATAGTGAGACATAGGGTCAATTTCTTCTGTATATAGATATCCAGTTTTTCCAGCACCTTTTTTTTTTTTTTAATTTTGATACTATTTGGGATACAGGTAGTTTTTAGTGATTAGTGCACCCATCAACTGAGCAGTGTACACTGTATCCAATAGGTAGTCTTTTTTCCCTCACCTCCTCCCAATCTTCCCCGGAGTCTCCAAGTTCACTGTATCATTCTTATGACTTGCATTCTCATAGCTTAGCTCTCCCTTGTAAGTGAGAACATACAATAATTGATATTTTGTTTCTTAACTATAAGTAATGCTACTTCACTTAGAAAAATGGCCTCCATTTCCATCCAAGTTTACAGCACCATTTACTGAAGAGACTGTTCTTTCTCCAGTGTCTGTTCTTGGCACCTTTGTTGAAAACAAGTTCACTATAGGTGTGTGGACTTGTTTCTGGGTTCTCTATTCTGTTTCATTTGTCTGTATGTCTGTTTTTATACCAGTTCCATGCTGTTTTGGTTACTATACCTTTGTAGTATAATTTGAAGTTAGGTAGTGTGATTACTCCAGTTTTGTTATTTTACTCAGGACAGGTTTGGCTATTCTTGGTCTTTTGTGGTTTCATATAAATTACAGGATTGTTTTTCCTTTCAGTTAATTTCATCAATGTTTTATAGTTTTCATTGTAGAGTTCTTTCACTTACTTTATTAAGTTAATCCATAGGTATTTAGTTTTATATGCCATTATTATAAATGGAATTGCTCTTTGATTTTTTTTTTTTTTTCAGATTGCTCACTATTGGCATATAGACATGCCACTGATTTTGTAAGTTGATTTTGTATCCTGCAACTTTACTGAATTTGTTTATTAGTTTGGATAGGTTTTTGGTGGAATCTTTGGGTTTTTCCCAATATAAGATCCTATCATCTGAAAACAAATATAGTTTGACTTCTGCCTTTACAATTTGGATGCCCTTTACTTCCTTCTCTTCGCTGATTGCTGTAGCTAGGACTTCCAATACTATGTTGAATAACAGTGTTGAAAGTGGACATCCTTGTCTTTTTCCAGATCTTGAAGAAAAGTTTTATTTCTCATTCAGTATGATACTAGCTGTGGGTCTGTCACATGTGGTTTTTATTGTGTTGATGTACGCTCCTTCTATACCCAGATTTTTTAGGGTTTTGAAATTAGGGCTTAGAGATGTTGAATTTTATATAATGCTTTTCAGCACCAATTGAAATGATTCTGGGTTTTTGTCCTTCATTCTGTTTATGTGACATATCCATATCACATTGATTGATTTGTGTATGCTGAGCCATCCTTGCATCCCAGGAATAAATCCTGCTTGGTCTTGATGAATTTTTTTTAACGTGTTGTTAAATTCAGTTTAATAGTATTTGGTTGAGGATTTTTGCATGGATGCTCATTGGGAATATTGATCTAGAGTTTTACTGATGTGTCTTTGTCTGGTTTTGGTATCAAGATAACACTAGCCTTGAACTGGTGATGTTGCAGGATTCCTTTGGTGCCGCTGCACCAGCCGTACAGCCCTGCAGCTGCTGCCACCTCTGCCCAGGCCTCACTCGGGGCCCCCCACCCCCCGCCCGGTTCGCTCAGCTGGGCAGGCCTCACTTGGCTCACGTCTCCCGCCCAGATCCTGCAGCCTCTGCAGCTCCACGCTCAGCCCACAGCTGGACCGGCCCGGGGCCAGCAGCTTCCACCTTGGGCGCCAGCGTCTGGTTGAGGGGAAGGCAGTGGCACCCTAAATCCCGGAGATGCCAGCAACTGTGGGGCACCAAGAGGTGTTACAGCTCTTGCTCGGAGAGTCCCAAGGTCTGAGCCTGCAAGAGATGCTGCGTCTCTTCACTCCCACAGCTTGGCCCTTTCTCCTGCAGTCCGGTGAGCAGGAGCATCTCACAGCTCTTTTCATTCTCACTGCGCACCACTCGGCAGGTTCCCAGTTCGTGTCCTGAGACCAAGAGGAATAAGGTGCATGGACACTGGAGAGTGAATAAGGCAGATAGTAATTTTCTTGAGTGACAGAAGGAAAGCTCTCAGCTGTGAGAGGGGACCAGAGGGTGGGGAGCCGATCCTGTGGCTGAGTCTGGGGTTATTCTGGGCTTAGAATGGGGGGAGTCTGGGCTGACTGGTTCATGGGTGGGCATGGAAAAACCACCGTTCGATTGGTCAAAAGGCATCATCCACAAGGAACCAGTCGAGAGACAGAGGGTAGGACGGGGTTACAAGTTGTCACGTGGATCGTGCACTCCATCTGGAACTGGCAGGTCGGTTTTCAGGCTTTGAACTGTGTTTTGCTTGAAGGTCAGATTTCACCGAGGACCCATCCCTGTCTGCCTAGGAATTTGTCTGTCTCCTGTCGCTATCAGTAATGCTGGCCTCATACATACTGAATAGCTTTAGTAGGATTTGTATTTTTTTCTTGAAATATTTGGTAAAATGTAGCAGGGAAACCATTGAGTCCTGGACTTTTCTTTGCTGGGAGGTTTCTTGTTATAGCTTCAATCTCATTACTTGTTACTGGTCTATTCAGGTCTTGGATTTCTTTGTGGTTCAATCTAGGTAGGATGTATGTGTCTACGGACTCACACATTTCTTCTAGCTTTTCCGATTTATTGGCATATAGCTGCTCATAGCAACCTCCAAAGACCCTTTGAAATTCTGTAGTGTCAGTTGTAAGGGAACTACGTTTTTATCGCTATAAACTTTCCTCTTGGTACTACTTTTGCATATCCCATAGTTGTTGGTATATTGTGTTTCCATTTTCACTTGCTTCAAAAAATTTTCTAATTTCATTCTTCATTTCTTATTGGCCCATTGGTCATTCAGAAGCATTGTTTAATTTCCATATTTGTGTAGTTTACAAAGTTTCTCTAATCACTGATTTCTAGTTTTATTCCATTGTGGTCCAAGAAGGTACTTGATATGTATGATTTCAATAGTTTTGAATTTTGTAAGACATGTTTTGTGGCCTATCAAGCAATCTATCCTTGAGAATGTTCTCTGTGCTGAAGAGAAGAATGTGTATTCTGTAGCTGTTGGATGAAATGTTCTGTAAATATCCATTGGGTCCATTTGGGCCATAGTGCAGATTAAATCTGATGCTTCTTTATTGATTTTCTATCTGGATAATCTGTTGAATGCTGAGAGTGGGGTGTTGAAGTCTCCAGCTATTACTGTATTGGATTCTATCACTCTCTTTAGCTGTAATATGATTGGCTTTACAACATTCTCAGCTAACTAACACAGGAGCAGAACCAAAGACCGTATGTTCTCACTCATAAGTAGGAGTTGAACAATGAGAACACATGCACACAGGGAGGGGAACATCACATACCGGGCCCTGTTGCGGGTGGGGGACAAGGGGAGGGAGAGCATTAGGACAAATACCCAATGCATTCAGGGCTTAAAACCTGGATGACAGGTTGATGGGTGCAGCAAACCACCACGGCACATGCATACCTATGTAACAAACCGGCGTGTTCTGCACATGTATCCCAGAACTTAAAGTAAAAATTTTAAAAATAATAATAATAACACTGGCTTTATATATCTGCATGCTTCTGTGTTGGATGAATATATATTCACAACTGTTACATCCTCTTGCCTAATTGACCTCTTTATCATTATATAATGATTTCCTTTGTCTCTTTTTGTAGTTTTTGTTTTGAAATCTATTTTTTTCTGAAATAACTATAGCTACTTCTGCTCTTTTTTGATTTCCATTCGTATGGAATACCTTTTACTATCCCTTTATTTTCAGTCTATATGTGTCTTTGTGGGTGAAGTGCATATCTTGTAGGCAAGGGATGATTCAGTCTTGGTTTTTTGTTCACTTTTTCATTTTTGTTTTAATTCATTCAGCCACTCTGTGTCTTTTGAGTCTAGAATTTAGTCCATAGATATTCATTATTGATAAATAAGGACTTACTCTTGCCATTGTTTACTGGTTTACTGGTTATTTTGTGGTGTTCTCTGTCTTCTTGCTATCATTCCTGTCTTCCTTTCAGTGAAGATGGTTTTCTCTCTTGGTGTGTTTTATTTTCTTGCTTTTTATTTTTTGTGTGTCCGCTGTTATATGTTTTTTGAGTTAAGATTACTATGCATGCAAATGCTTTTTGTGTGTCTGAATCTCTCTCTCTTTTATTTCTCTCTCTCTCTCTCAATGTTTATTTAGCTAAATACTACTAATTCTGATTATCTCAGTTTAAATAAAACTCTCATAAGGAAGCCTATTCTGATCCTTTTCTGTCAGCATTAAATGTCTTTTGTAATGCACACCGATAGCCCATAGCAGACTCCTCCTCTTTTAGTAACATATATTATCCATATTCATTTAATTGTAAATACCTGTTTTCATAGCCAGAGAGTCAGTTCCCCGAGTGCAGAGGGAAGATGGTAAATGTTCATCATGTTATAGCCTGGAGTACTGCCTGTCTTCCAGTTAGAGTACAATATGTGTTTGTAGAAAGGAGAGGGGCATGAGTTAAAGATAAAGTGACTAATTTATGCCACTTATCAATCAAGTTCATCTCTTTAAAGGATTTTCCCAGCTTAAGAAGTAGATGTGCTTTATGCAAAATCAAAGGTGAAAATAAGCATCTTAAATCTCACTTTCAGCCTTTAGTTACATTAAGAACTTGGATTCGTGTCTGTACTAAAAATACATCTAATTGATTTTTTTTTTTGAAAAAAGAGAGGATAACATGGGTTTATTGGTTTATTTCCAGTACCCTTATACATTTTTTTCCTGGGTGTATGCATGTGTTTGCAGGCATGTAATGACTAAGCATATAGAATTGTTTGTGAAATTCTGGCCATTTCTCTAATACTGAATTTATTTCACCTTATACTATGGTGTGGGCAGATGATCATAGATTGACTTAAAGACACCACAACAAATTCTTCTTACTATAATGTAGAGGCAAAGACAAACTCAGAAGCATGAACTATGCATATCAGCCTGAGTTCAAGAAGCTTACATATAACAAATACATTTTTAAATCATAAGTGATGAAATTATAAGCTTTCTCTCCCTTCATGTCATAATAGATCTAAATCCCTGTATCTCAGACTGCCTACCTTGTCCTAAAAAATGTGAGCAATAGAAATAATATCAAATTGAGCACTGGAAAGGCCTTTTCACATGATTTAGGATGCTAATACGTGTTTTTAGATAAGAAACAAAATGAGAGAACTTGTTAGTACCTCTCATAATACTTGTTATCATTAACATTTACTCATACCAGCTCTTGCCTTGCACTACATAGAAGCAAACCATTGTTCTCTGTGAGAGATATATTTTTTTTAATTTTTATGAAATACAGGCACAGAAATCAAATTATCATGTTTGCCCACTCTTTCTGCACTGGAAGTTAGGCATATTTATTAGCTACAACACAGCATTTCAAGCTGGCATTTGGATCATTTCAATAACTAATGTTTATTTTATCAACAATGGTTTAATTTGACATGCTGCATAATGCATGTGCAATAACAGTGCCATGTTTGATGGATAAATGCCTAGGAAAAAAAATTCAAATTGGCTAATAAATAAAATTGAATTTCAAGACCCCATTTATTTTAAGGAAACTTGTCATGGGTTATTAACTGTACTAAATAATGGCTTGTTTATGTTGGTGCATAAATAATTTGAAACAAATCAGGGTGACATAGGAACTATCAGACGTCACTTACTGGTAAATGTAAGTGAAGACGAGATTCCTTCACTCCTAATTACCAGACCTAGTATTTTTCAGAAATGATTTCTACTTGTTGACAAGATTATGACCAAAACTTACCCAAGCTTTCATACTTTTAATATAAATCTATTATTTTGACATTCAGAATTTCTACCAATAGGGAATTAAACAAGTTCTGAATCTAGATCAATGGTGTTTTGATCTCACTACATACTAAAATTAAGTGGGATAGTTTAATATGTTATTATAGTGCTGATGTTTTGGTTCTCATTCTGGAGATTCTAAATCAATTGGTGTAGATGGCTTATTTATTGCTGTTCTGTTTTATTATTTTGTTTTTGAAAGTCAGTTGTATTGTTTGCTTGATTTTTTAACCCACAAGCAATTATAAATAGAAACCCAGGATTGAGAATTTCTGCTCTAACACAGTGTTCTGGTCACCACTGCACATTAATTCATGAAATTCACTTGGGTCATTGAGATCAAATTGTTTAATAATAATCATCATCCCCTTCAATAAAGAGTTTTCTGAGCAAGCCTTTTTAGTACTATGCAGTTCTGGTTCTAAGGGGATTACCAAGATAGTATTTGTTCTAAAGAAGTTTATATATAGAAACACAAGTGATAATATTGAAAGAAAAATAAGATAATTGATAAGTGAAATGCAAACAGTTTATGAGAGCATATCTAGACATAAGGAAGGGCCAAAAACTAATTCTTGGAGTATGTGGAATTCAATCCGCCTTTCCAATAAATACGGTTACATACTTTAACCTTGTTAATACCTTTATGCTTCATAATCTCACAGCAATTCAGTTAAGCAAACCAAGTATTTTTACTTTATTAATAATAAAAACAATAATCCTATGTGTGCATTCTGTTTTGCAGTGTGCAAACAGGTTTAGGTATGTCATCACTTTTGAGCCTCACAACATATGGGTATGCAGTTCAGTATTCCTGTTTTGGGATGAGGAGTCAGAGGCTCAGAATGTACATGAATTATCCAATTTACAAAGCCGGCAAGTGCCAGAGTTGAGTATAAGATGATTTCTCCTGAGTCCTACATAGTTCAGACCTTTTTTTGCATCCCGATTGAAAGTTGAGAAGTTGCTGAGCTTAGGCTAGATTCCAGGTCTCTTAAACTGAATTCTCTCTTAGGATGTGCTCTGCCACACAAACACTGAATGTTACATATTTCCAGGAACTATAGCTCAATGCCTTTTCTGAAAAATAACTTTTCAAAAGGTAATTGGAAATTGATACTCTGGTGTATTTTTTAAAGCACAATATCAGCAAATTCACTACTTTACTGCTTTTATCCAAATCTAACCTTTCTTATTTCTTTGTATAAACTGTGAAATCATACTTAAATACCTAGATCTTGGAAAATTTAAAAAGCTGAGTTAATGTAGAAACTATAAAAGCTCAAGAGAGAGAGAAGTCATCAAGTGTTAGCTTTTGATATCTGGTTTCTTATAGTTCAGTTCTGTCCAACTGGCAGGAATACCTTGTGTGATTTATCACGGGCCACGTGTGGTTGCTCTGTAGCTCTTCCTTCTGTGGCCTCCATGATGCGTTATTAGCATTTTTTTTCTGAGATTTCCACTCCCCAGTTTTTTTCCACTCAGATTTCCACTCTCCAGGTTTTTTTTTCACTCAGATTTCCACTCTCCAGTTCAAAGATTTCCTAGAAGGACTCCCAGAACTCAGAAAAGCTGTTATACTGACAGTTGTGGTTTATTTCTGCTAAAAGATGGAGGTTGGAAAGCAAAGGCAACTAATTAGAGTGGAGTTGAGAGCTTCCTGTTGTCCTCTCCCAGAGGAGTCACGTGAACTGTGCTTACTCCTTCAAAGATATGTAATAGTATGTAAGATGTATTGCCAGCCAAGGAAGCTCTTCTAAGCCTTGAATTTAGAGAGGATTTTTGTTTGTTTTAGAGACAGGCTCTTGCGATGTTGCCTAGCCTTGAGCGCAGTGAATAGTGGCTCTTCACAGGTGCGATCATAGTGCACTACAGCTCAAAGTCCTGCGCCCAAGTGATCCTCCTGCCTTAG
This sequence comes from Rhinopithecus roxellana, assembly GCF_007565055.1. NCBI lineage: Eukaryota > Metazoa > Chordata > Mammalia > Primates > Cercopithecidae > Rhinopithecus > Rhinopithecus roxellana. The sequence continues at coordinate 974,521 of NC_044549.1, forward strand.
CTTCTCAAGTAGCTGAGACTACAAGCATTTGCTACTGTGTCTAAGTCTAGAGTTCTTACTGTGGGTCAGTCACATAGGCATGGATGGCCTAGGTCACTGACCTTAGCTACTCAGTCTGTGGTCTCCAACCCTATTCCCAAGAATCAAACCTACAGGCTGTGGTCCAGGGCATTGTATATACATATATCCAATATTTAATCTTCAGATATAGTCACTATAAATCACATTGTTAGGATGAACTAACTAGCATGGTCCAAAGCCCCAGGTATGAAAAGATACTCTTATCAAGCAGGATATTCTAAGAGCTTAGAGAGCATCTCCCCACAACCTGAAAAGGGCCCATTCTTTCTTTGAATGTGCAGGGTTTGACTAACCCACTCTAGTAAGTTAACCCTTTACCATATATATAAGGATTATGACTTGTGATTTGTCTTGAGCGGGGAGCCCCTGGATTAAAGTTTACTTTCCATTTGTGACTCATTTTTTTATTGTATGAAACTTCATAATCTAAACAAAAAACGTGCCTGAAGGTAAGGATTACATCTGTTTGGGTTTTATATTTTTCTATAGATTGGTCTTATTGTTGTTACTGTTACAATGATATTAAGAGATAGTTCAGTGTATCTCACATGATATCTTTAATCTTCATTTATTTTTCATTCAATAATTAGTAGAATTTGGCAATGGAAAAGATAACTGTGAAGACAGTTACTTCATGGACTAGTCGAGGAAGTCAGAGAGGTTTTTGGTGTGTTCAGCCCTTCTTCTATTCCATTTGGTGAATGGTTAAAGACCCCTAGACCACCTGTATCAGTCTGTTTTCACACTGCTATGAAGAAATACCCAAGACTGTGCAATTTATGAGGAAAAGAGATTTAACTGATTTACAGTTCTGCATGGCTGGGGAAGCCTCAGGAAATTTTTAGTCATGGTGGAAGGCAGTTCACAGGGAGGCAGGAGAGAGAATGAGAGCTTAGCAAAGGAGAAAATGCCCCTTATAAAACCACCACCCCATGATTAAATTGCCCCCCACTGGGTCATTCCCACAACATGTGGGAATTATGGGAGCTACAATTCAAGATGAGATTTGGGTGGGGACACAGCCACACCATATCACCACCTAACTTGCACGAAGTGTGACAAAATGATCCTCGAAGACAACTTCAAAGGCTTCCTAGAAGGATGATTATACTTTGTCTCCAATCATAGATCATAGTAAGGACTCACAAACCAGTGTCAGGCAGGACTAGCTTCTTTCGACCCTGTTTCACTTCCAATCAGCGTGACCTAGCAATACTAATATCTGTCTCTGGAATTTTTTGGAAGAATTAGTGAGGTCATAAATGTAAAGGTATCACCCCATGCATGGCATATTGTAAATGCTCATTACATAGCAACTGCTATTATTTTTACCATTACTATTGATTATAATAAAACCTAGCAACTTATACATATTTTCACAAATACTGTTTTATTAATTGAAGTATTATGACACTTTTCCACACAAAGGAAATTAAAACTAAAAAATTCAGGACATAGGAACTTGGAGATATATATATATATATATAATCTCATACATATATCATCAATTATATATATAATTATCTCATCTCTCCTTATGCTATAATATATAAGCAGCTGCTGACATTTTTGACATCTTTGAACACTTTAGTCTGTGACTCTTCAAACTACCTGATAATTCCTTAAACATAATGCTCCAGTGGGGGAAAGATAGTGTTTAGCTTTCCCATATGTGTATTCTTTTAAAATACTAGAGCATTTCTCTTGTGTATTAGTTCCTGGCACCAAATATACCTAATACACAAATATACAATATTACATTTGATCAAAATTGACGGATCCTGATAAAAGTAAATACATGGATGCTTTCACTAGATAGATTTTCCAGTGTAAATAATATTTCAAAATAGCATCATTTTTAATTTTACTATGTTACTATATTATTTGAATAGATTGATAGGAGAGCCTATGAGGAAAACTGAAGCGTGTTCACCCCCAGGAGTAATTCAGCACAGTGATTCCCTGAACATCTGTTCCACTAAAAAGAAATCATTTTTAAGCGCCACTTGGAGAGCAAGGAATCTTAAACCTCCGAGCCTTTAAGTTAAAAGAGAGAGTGAGAGAAAAAGGAAAGAAAAAATATAGTCCCTAGTCTTCCAGATTATCTCTGTGTCTCCTAATGAATTGCCATGGGTCAATTTATTTTCTTATGGTATGGTGAATTTTTAAAAAGATATCGAGTTTATGTTTCTTCTTCATTTTATTCACATTCTGTTCTCCAGTTTGATAGAGCCACTATTTGAGGTCATTCATGAGCACTACAATATTTGGAGTATTCTTCTCCATAGAGTAAGGACATTAAAGTTATTGTCTAACTTCAGCGTATTATCATTACAAAGTAGCACACACCATTAGAGACAGACTCAGTGAAGGACATTATCATTATGTATTAGCACACATCATTAGACAGGAGTTTCAACTGCAGAACCTACTGAGGAGGATAGATTCATAACATCACAGCCCTCCTGGGTAATATAACTCAAAATTGTTAAATCATTCAGCTGAGGTGAGCTTGGAACCCATGATTGGCACCTAACATCACTTTGAGCTTTCAGTGGCTATTTACTTTGTAAGAAATGGTTCTGTTTCCTGATTTGGAAGAAAGTCTTAAGGAAGCACCGAAGGAATTTTATCTTAATTCAATCCAGGTAAAACTCATTGCGAATTAAATAATAATAAAAATAATTATAATAATTAACATTGATGCTTGGCTTAAGGCTTGGAAATATAAAACATATGTCCAGATGAGGAAATTGAACATTTAAATATTTTTGTACATAAGAATATAACCAAAAGGTAGAGGGAATTATAAATGTTGCTCAGTGAACTTATCTAAATGAAACAAAAGAAATAACACCATGTTTTCTTTTAAAATCTTAGCATTAAGTAATGTCAAAGTGATGTTTCTTTGTCCCACCAAATGTCAAGGTTATTTGTATATGATATGACTAAATGCCATTTCTCCATGAGGATTTTCTTAATATGCTGTTTATTCTCATGAAACATTAATGGACTCTATGAATATTTGCCTATGAAAAGGAAAAGCTACAAATTGTACAGTTCTCAGTGAAGATTAATCTTGAATGAGTTTAACTTGCATCATTTGCATTTTCTATGGATAATGAAAAATCATTAGTAAATAAAAGGTTTATCATGGAGCAAAAAAATGGTATATTTGAGGATGTAACTTTAATCTAAACCACATTCTAGGAGTTAGTAGTTGTTGTGTTTTGCATGACTGAGAATATTTTAGCTCCTAATTCAGCATAGAAATATAAAATTAAGGGTAAATCTGATAAAAATGCATCAATTAATTACCCAATACTAATTTTTTATGTATTTAATATTTATTTTAAAACTGCTCAGCCACCAATAGATATAAAGTTATGAAATAAAACAAAGAGTTTATATGTATATATTTGTATAGATATTTCTATACATTATGACCAGTGGCAAAATTTATAGGTTCTTAAGTAGCTTATAAATACTAAAGCTTAGGGACCGGTTCCAATTCTATATTATAAGGAGAAAATAACACAACACTGGTCTTGTTTTGCTACTAACAGTCAAAATAAAATAGTCTCTAATTATTAGAGTAGTATGCATGTGCTACCGAGGCAATTGCTAACTCTGAATGGTTTTACATTTTGTTTTTAATTTTAGATGTATAAAGAACTATCCCAATCATTAGAAACATCATGTATAAGAATGAACAGGAGAAAGTCACTTATATGCTCGGCTGACTTTGTTGCAATTTTCAGCCCTTGAAAGTTCACTGAGAGGGGAAGGGGACATACAAAAGGTTTTAATACTCATTTCACCAGAAGTAAACCCCCTAAACACATACACATACCTTTTTTAGTTTATGTATTTTTTTATATTTTAGGCAAGGAGATCATTTCAGCTGACCTTTTATTCTTTGTTAAATGGTTATATGTGTCACAGATTTGTATGGCATGTCATTTTATTGATTTACTTATAGTACCTTGTGAGATTTTACTGTTTATAAATAAGTATTGCTGTGTGTACAGGTATCCTTTTCAGCAGACAGAAGATTCTTACACGCTTTGGTCTGTTAAGATCTCAGAAGGTTATACATTCAGTGCATAATTGCATTCTGCTTTGCATTATGTGCTGAAAATGGTTTTACCCAAATCTCTGCAGACACCACATCTTAAAAGGCTGGTAGAACCAAGAATGGTGCATAGCTCTGATGATTCCAAGTCCTTTGAACATCTTTACAACCTATCAAGAACTAATGGATATTGAATTCAAATCCTAACTTCACCATCTACCAAGTGTGAAAACTTGGACAAATTCTTAACTTTTCTGATCCCTAAGTTCCTCATCTGTAAATGAAAATAAAATAGCACCCACTTCAAATGTGTTACTATGAGGTTTAAATGAGTTAATATTTGTAAACCAATTAGAAAATAGTTCCTGAAAAATAGGTACCATGTAAGTACTTGTTACTGCTATTAGTTTTAATTCAGGGAGAGATTTTAAAAATAAAATTATTTTAAATCTAGTATATGAAATTCAACTGTACATAAAGACAGACTCCACGGTACGGCAGTAATGCATAATAAAATGCCAAACAAAAATGCTAATTATGATGAAATGCTTGTCAAATGATTAACTATACAAATATCCCAGTGACACCATTGTAAGCTGTGTGGTTCATACATGCTTTCTTGTTTGGGTTTGACCTTTCCCGCTCCTTGTTTATTATACCACTTATTTGAAACCATCCCTTAGTCTCCTTAAGACCCTATACTGACCTTGTATCCTTCTTTGTGAATAATATCTATTCTTGTGGCTCATGTGTGTGATCCCAACACCTTGGGAGGCTGAGGCAGGAGGACTGATTGGGCTCTGGAGTTTGCAGCCAGCCTGGACAACATAGTGAGACCTCATATCTACTGAAAAAAAACAACATAGCCAGGTGTAGTGGCGCACACCTGTAGTCCCAGCTACTTGGGAGGCTAAGTGGGAGGATTGCTTGAGCCCAGGAGTTCAAGGATAGCCTGAGCCATGATCATGCCACTAACCTCCAGCTGAGAAAAAGAGCAAGACCCTGTCTCAAAAATGAAGAACTTATTCTATTTTATTGTTCTATTTAACAGTCCCATCCCCTATCACCCATCACTTTATCTACAACAAGAGTCATTCAAAAAACTCAAGAGCCAGATAGTTCAAAATGCAAGATTCTTCATTGTCTGGTCCAAATCTGTCTTCCCAGTTTCAATCCCCATCATTTCCTTAATGCCCACTCTGCCCCAGTCATTGACCACCAGGATCTCCCCAAATGTGCTGTTCTCTTTTCAAACCTCTGAGAACTTGCACATATTGTTTCTTTGCCTACAATCTCTCTCTTATCCACTTGTCAAGCGTCTATGTATACTTTATTACTTGGCTTACAATGTGATTTCTATTCCTAAAAGAGTGCCAAGAAACTACATATGTTCCAGGCACCTGTCGATAAAGAAAATCCTACCACTGAATCCAAGTCAGGCGCTGAGGTCCTGATATCCAGTGACAGGCTTCTCTGATGTGAGAGCCTTCCTCCACTGTGTATTTCTGCCATGCTCCACAGATCTTGCAATCTTACCCTTTTTCTCTCTCTCCTCTGGTACTATCTGCTCTCTTCACTCAAGAATCAGTGAAGCATCAATGTATGTACTGTCTGAAATCCTCCAGGCATAAAAGTGAGCTGTGGCTTTTTCTACTGTGCCCCCATACACTTGCAACTAATAATAAAACTTTAGGCTTAAATACTTTTTCAATATGTACATTGACTAGAGCATTTTTACACACATTTGGAGTGTATTGAGGGACACAAAATGCTAGAGAAACACTACAGAAACAACTTTTTTCCAGGTAGGTAAGAACAGAAGAGATATCTTGCCAATGTGCTTGGGTTTATTTTTGTCTGCTGAGGCGTCGGTGCACTAAATGGGTTTCTGAGGTTTAATGAGTCTCATTGGTTCTAATTAGAGTAACTCTGGTAGAAATAGATATTATTACTCTGAAAATCATGGCTAAATTGCTGTTAAATAATTTGCATTCTATTACATGCTTTATGTGCTAATACAGACAGAACCATCCAGATCCAAGTCCTTAAGTGTTTACTAATGCATACCAGCAATTTTAGCCTCATGTAATAAGGATTTAAAATGTGTCTGACACATTGTATCCGATCTACACTCTAAAGTATCTTTCCAAGTAATTAGATATGTCATGCACTGCAGCCTTAAACAGGCATAATTTTGTCTATACTTCCAGAACCTAGATTATTCTGAAATCTTTAACAATATAAGGTTTAGATACCATTTGCACTGAGTACCTACTAGGTGCCAACTCCTTTAAAGTGCATTTTTACTTTCATTATCTCGACTTTGTAATGTAGGCATCATTATTCCCATTTTACAGAAGACAAAATTGAAGCAAAGTCAAGTTTAGGGGATTTTCAAGGTTGTATAGTACAATTGGGTGACAAAATTTTGCTCTTTCAATGCTAATGAGGCCTCTGATATTTTCCTTTCTCATAAGACTACAATTAGAGTAGCTTATATATTTTATCAGTCAACAACTATCTTTTGAGCATTTGTACATCCCAGACTTTGTAATGGACTGTTGGTTTTATATAGAATTATAAGAATACTCTCTTTCCTTTCTCCGTTAAAAAAAAAGGCGATTATATTCTCACCTGAAAAAGATTATGAACACTTGAATATAATTGTGTAAGAATTAACTGCTAATGTATTAATTTCAACCATTACACTATTTTATAAGTTTTTATTTCACATGTCATAAATTGTAACAAAGAATTTAGGATATAGGAATTGCTTACATTTACCACACATCTTTAAATTTAGTCTTAGGGTCAAGAACAGACAGAGCCTGGTAAGAGGCAGCTTGTTTTCTCAACTTAGTCCCTTCCAGGTCAAACTTATGTTTAGGTGAATCTGATTGGTAGCCTCAAGTCACATGACTATGTTAAGTTTTCTCTTTTATATAATTCGTAACTCTTGAAATTTCCCACCAAGAAATGGTATTTCTCATTGGCCAGAAAGCATCACAAATGTACATTAGAATGTCTTTATAGAGGCCGGGCGCGGTGGCTCACCCCTGTAATCCCAGCACTTTGGGAGGCCGAGGCGGGTGGATCATGAGGTCAGGAGATGGAGACCATCCTGGCTAACACGGTGAAACCCCGTCTCTACTAAAAATACAAAAACTAGCCGGGCTAGGTAGCGGCGCCTGTGGTCCCAGCTCCTCGGGAGGCGGAGGCAGGAGAATGGCGGGAACCCGGGGGGCGGAGCTTGCAGGGAGCCAAGATGGCGCCGCTCACTCCAGCCTGGGGGACAGAGAAAGACTCCGTCTCAAAAAAAAAAAAAAAAAAAAAAAAAAAATCTTTATAGAAAACTACGACATCTGAAAAATGAATTTTGAAAAATACTTGTCTACTAGTCCAGTCACCAAGATGAATAACTAAATAGTAAGCATTATAAATTGTAATATTTGGGGGTTTAGTCATGCAATTCTAAATCATCTCTAATGCTATAGCTTCCAATCACAAGTTTACATTTATCTTTTCCCATCATAAGCCATTTAATGCAGTTGCCGTAATCCATCTCCTTGCTTCCTTTTTTCTAGTAAAATAACAGAACTTAGATCTACCAATTTTATATACCGATTTGTCCCCATGATGCCAAAAAGGTGGATGTAAAATACTAATTTAATAAAATTCCCTTTTATATAGTGGAATTTAATCTTTATCCAAAGAAATCATAAAGCTCTCAAGCCAGCTGGTGTGTGGAAACCACGGCTTTTTTCATTTTCTACTTATCATGTTTATATTAGCTTCCTTTTAAGATACCTGCATTGTAAAACATATAACTAAAGACTACATGAAATGTATTAAACAACTTAATATTGTGTGAGTTTCTATTCTAGGCACCAGAGTTACTGCGGTAAACAACACAGCCAGATGTCACTTTTTGTGGAGCTTACATGTACTATGAGGGCCAAAAAAAAAGCAAATAATCAACGAAAATATGTTTTGAATCAGATGGTATTAAGTGCAGCAGGAAAAATAAATGTCAAGAAGTTTGGAAAATGCAGGGAGAGGAGGAAGCTTTAAGTAGGATGGTTAGAGAAGGCTAAAAAAAAAGAAGTAAAGGAGGAAGTTACATGGATCTATGAGAAAAAGGTGTTCCTGGCAGAGCAAAAGCTCCAAAACTTCAATATGCTTGACATGTTTGAGGGACAGCAAGGAAATCAGTATAGCTGGCAAATAAATAAAAGGCATTATTAGCAGGAAGTGCGATGTTGTGGGGCAAAAGGGAGTTGGATCATACAGGACTTTGTAAGTCAATATAAAACCTTTGGTTCTTACTCAGGGAAATGGGAATCCACTGGAAGATTTCGAACAGATAAAAATGTGATTTTTTTTCTTTTTTTTTCCCACAAGGATTCTATTGCCTCTGGTGTATTAAAAAGACTGAGGGGGAAGGGCAAAGGTCAAAGTAGGCAACTGACCCAGTGAAATGATCCAGGTGAAAGTTAGATTATTGCAATAACCCAGGGTGGGAGTAGCAAAGATAGTGAGAAGCATCATCTTATATTTTCAGATTGTGTCAACATAGTTTGGATGATAAATCTAATAGATTCAGAAGCAGAAGACTTTAAGAATAAGATAATTCCAAAGTTTTTGTTTCAGCAACTGAAAGAATGGGGTCACCATTTATTGAAATGGAAAACACTGTCATAAAACGGTTTTGAGGGAGAAGATCAGGAGTCAGTATTTTAGATGTTAAGATCGATGTTCCCATTATGTGAACGTGTAAGTAGAAAGTTGTATATGTAAGTCTGGACTTCTGGGGAGTGGTCCATGGTAGAGATATAAACTGGGAAGTTTTCAGTATAGCAAACATATCTAGAGGCTGAGCCTGGAGAAGAAAATACGTAGAGAGGACACATAGCAAAACAGAGATAAGTTCAGGTTGATGGAAAATAAAGTAGGGCCTGCCCAAATGAGATCGCTGAGAAGGGATCAAAAAAGTACCAAGAAAATGAGGAGAGATAAGGAAGTATTTTGTGGAAGGAGTCCAATGCTGCTGCTAAGCCCATGACATGATACATAGCATGTATAGTTTAAATAATAACAGTGATAACAACAGTAAAGCCAACATCTCTATCCATTATCAGCTTAGGAAATAGTGTATTCTCTTTCTTATTGTCACTTAGATTCTTTTTATTTTTTTATTTGTTTGTTTATTTATTTATTTATTTTTGAGACGGAGTCTTGCTGTGTCGCCCAGGCTGGAGTGTAGTGGTGCAATCTTGGCTCACTGCAACCTCCACCTCCCGGGTTCCCACCATTCTCCTGCCTCAGCCTCCCGAGGAGCTGGGACCACAGGTGCCGCCACCACGCCTGGCTAATTTTTTGTATTTTTAGTAGAGACGGAGTTTCACCATGTTAGCCAGGATGGTCTCGATCTCCTGACCTCATGATCCACCAGCCTCGACCTCCCAAAGTGCTGGGATTACAGGCGTGAGCCTCCACGTCTGGTCCTGTCATTTAGATGCTTCAGGGACAATCTAATATGCCTCTATTCAAGGAGATGAAAAAGCTAGAATAACTTGTAGAGGTAGTGGATATATTTATTGATGTGATAATTACCCATTATATCAATGCAAAATATTTCTCATATTTTCCAAGTTTAACATGCATAGATAAGCACAATTTGGTTGTTACTTCCTTCACCTTACTTAGTTTGCATTCTTCTTTCGAATTAATGGACTCTCTTACAGGGCTTACTTTTACTCTCTCTACACTGTAACCTAACCCTCCTACACTGGAGCTTCAGTCATTGAAGTATGAAATCTTCATTTGAGCTTTGTAGTTCACCTCAAAGAGCAAATCTAAATGGATTGTATCTAAGAGTTCCAGAGAGAGCCAGAGCATCCCACATATTCATGCTGTAAGGGATAAAGATAACTGTTTAGCTGTGCCCCCAGATAGGCATATTATTCATGTATGGAAGCAACTGGCTCTAGCATGCAGATGATGGCTGCTAAGGAATGTCTCACATCGACTGTCATATCCCAGCAGTGCAAATTTATAAGAAGATGAAACAACTCTCTAATCCCTTAAACTGTTAATACATAGCTAAGAATCCTTGTCCATAACTAATAAAATTTACATGTACTAAGCTTCAATTTCTTTGAAAGTCTGTTTTATTTGATTTTTCAGAAAGTGATAAGGAAAATATTAAAGTGTAACAGACACTGAGAGGATGTGTTTGGAAGGGAAGAGGAATGTAACAGGAGTTCAATGTATAAATGAAGTGCATCTTCAGAACGCTCACTTGTTTGCCTGTATTAATTATTTCTGCAGTGGGAGTGTAGCAAATGATGTTTCTGAACATGAAATTAATGCTTGTGTGGTTTAAGGGATTTTTTTTCTTGTTTAATATTCTTTTCCTATATATGTGAATTTTGACCATAATCCTAAAACTAAGTCTAGAAACAAATGAATACCCAAAAATGGCAGGAATAGTTGATGACTATAAATTAGTTACTTTGAATATATTATAACAAGAGTAGTTTTAAGTCCTTCGGCTAAGGAAAAAAGGTACTATATATTAGGTGACTTAAGTCATAAAAAATAAAGCTTTTGGTTTGAGTTATCAAGCCAAAATGATTTCTAAGCTTCAAATGGATCTAAGTAGAATAAATGTGCCTCCTACTTGATTTTTATTCTCTAGAGATGTCATTTGTCCTTTTTCAGTTCCCACTTAATATTTGTCAACTGCTAAGATAAAAACAACGTGTGTTTTTCTTTTCTTTTCTTTTCTTTTCTTTTCTTTTCTTTTTATTGAGACAGTATCTCACTCTGCCACCCAGGCTGGAATGCAATGGCATGATTGCAGCTTACTGCAACCCCAAACTCCTGGACTCAAGTGGCCCTCACACCACAGCCTCCAGTGGTGCTGGGACTACAGTCACACGTTGTCCACTAATTTCTAGGTTTTTTTTTTTTTTTTTTTTTTTTAGAGGTGGGGTCTTGCTATGTTGTCGAGGCTTGTCCTGAGCTCCAGGCCTCAAAGAATCACCTTGAGCTCCCAAAGTGCTGAGATTAAAGGTGTGAAAATTCAAATTTCAAAAAGCAAATCCAGTCTTACCTACTATCTCATTTCATGCCTCTCTGAAAAGGAAACTTTTTTCCTCACTGGTCTAAAAACTTGTATCTAATTTTGTCTGATAGGCTTCTCTTTAAACAACTGTGAAAATCTAGTCAAAAATGGTTATTTTCTTCCAGATGAAATGTATTTATTTTGTGACTAACATCTATCAATTCTGCTAGTTTTGTTTGTGCTGTTGTTTGTCTGTTTCAGTTTTCCAATTTGTAATCTCACAGAATTTCCTGTATAAATAAAAAACAGCAATGTATAGTTTAAGAGTTTTTGAAATATAGTCAATTATGAATCTAACAAACATGATGTAAGTTTTCCGGGTAGACGTCTATATTCTAGAAGTTGTACATTGGTACTCATCATTCCAAACATGTCGAAGGTATACAAAGTCAACCTAATATAGAGTCACTTCTGTAGAACTGGTGACGTTGCAATTGTAGCAGTTGCATTGACTATACCGTCTCTCTCCCAGATTCCCTTGAAACCAACATCACAGATTTGGAAAAGAGCTGAAACTGAGAGAAAGTGACTAGATTCTCAAAACTAGCATATCTGGTTGTGCTCAATGACACAAATGGTTCAAAAAAATCACTTGGATGTAAGTAGGGTGAGAGTAAATCCACCCAAAATCCACACTGTTCTTGTTCAAAACAACCAAAACATAGTAACAGTTTTCTTTATTATGTACAACTATTTTTTTTTCCAATTGCATTAGTCAGGGTTCTCTAGAGGGACAGAACTAATAGATAGATCTATACATAAAGGAGAGCTTCTTAAGGTGTGTTGGTTCACATGATCACAAGATGAGGTCCCACAATAGGCCCTCCGCAAGCTGAGGAATAAAGAAGCCAGTGCAAGACCCGAAGCTGAAGAACTTGGAGTCCAATATTTGCGGGCAGGAAGCATCCTGCATGGGAGAGAGATGCAGGCCAAAAGACTAAACCAGTCTCGTCTTTCCATGTTCTTCGCCTGCTTTTATTCTGGCCACGCTGGCAGTTGATTAGATGATGCTCACCTAGATTGAGGGTGTGGTCTGCCTTTCCCATCCACCGATTCAAATGTTAATCCCCTTTGACAACATCCTCACAGACACACCCGGAAACAATCATTTGCACCCTTCAATCCAATCAAATCGACACTCGATATTAACCATCACATCAGTCTTTAGTAAATTTTGGATAGGTACATCTTTAGAGAATAAACGTATTATCAGCAAACTTGCTTAGTAATATAATCTAAGTGAAAACAGCACATTGCTATCTATGCAAGTACATCTTCAACACCCCTTTCCAAACAACTTACCATACTTTTCTGAAAATTCCGGGGGTTGCCAATGCCATGATAATATGCCTGCTGTGCCTCCATTGTGTTTCCTCACCTTTCTCCATCTCTTTTGACAGATAGAATCAGGTGAGTAGCTGTTTTTTGCTGCTGCCTCTCCGCTTGGCCGACTTCGCTTTGCATTCTTCTTCTAGTACAGCAGCTCCTCAAATAATGTCATCTTGTTGTAATGTTGATGGGAGAAAACACTGACTACTGGCTAGGGCCGTAGTCAGTGTTGAGTTTGCATGTTCTCTCTGTGTCTGCGTGGGTTTCCTTCCACATCACAAAGATGTGCATGTTAGGCTGACTGGCATATCTACGTTGTGCAGGTCTGCGTGAGTGTGGGTGTGCGTGAGCGTGGCCTGCGATGGGGTGGTGTCCTGTCCAGGGTTGGTTCCCGCCCTGAGCTTGTGCACTGAGATGGCTCTGGCCACTCAGGAACTTGAACTGGAATAAGCAAGTAAATAATTGTGCTACTTGTATTTGTTAATCTCTCTAGAACATATGTATAGCTCACATTCACTTCAGTGTTTAATATTAGACACGTTTTGGTCATTAGAAGTTTGTGAAATTTATGTGATCAGAAGTATGCTGCAGGAACTTAACTCCTACTTATATCAATTACCATATGGTAAAAATTGGTTTCCTTATACATTGTTTCACTTAAGGTAGAAGTTTCTAAGAATCTGTGGATGATGTTAGGTGAAAACTTACTGTATCATGTAGAGATTTTAAGCTAAGCCACCTGAGTGGTGAATGAAGAAATTGACAAAAATTAAAAAGTTTGAGGTGCTGGTTAAAAATGACTCCAGGTGTGTAAGATCAATATCTTTTAAAAAATAAATGTTTTTTTAAACACAGATAATCTGAAGATAGAATATCTGCAGCTAAATCTACCTCTCTATTATGTATTTCTTAAACCGTGGTTATCCTAAAACTGAATGCTAAAATTAAATTCATTAACTTTGTACAGCGAGAGATGCAGAGAAGGGAAAAATGGGAAACTTACAAATCTAGAACTCATTTCTCTTCGATGTCTAAATTCACATACTGAATTTAAAGTCAGAAAGTAACCATCCAGAGTGTATGTGTGTTGGGGTAAGGGTGTGAGATTTTAGCTGTATCTTTCAGCAAAGAGTTAGTGGTATCTATTATGACTTTAATATCTAAACTTCTTTTATTTCCTGAATTATTGGAAAAGAAGGTAAAATAATAAATGCAATTGAGAAAAATGCAGGTGATAGTACATTTTATGATATTTAAGGGAAATATTAAATCTAATTTTAATTTTATTCAATGGAAAAACACTAATATTAAAATGAATATCTTTCGGAAGCCAAGTTCTAGAACAGTGGTTTATGTAACAACGCTCAGTTTAGGTTAGAAACAATCTTGCTATATTTTAGGAAACAAAATCTTGTCACCTTTTGTTGGCATTAAAATGCAGGAGCCTCTGGTAAAGACTCCCTTGCTTGGACAATAATGAAAAGGTTCCTATTCTCTTGTTTGTGGGTAGAAAGAAAGGTAAGTATTTTGCAGCCCAAGGGCATAGGGCATGGCACAAAAAGCACACAGCATTTGAGATGGATCAAAGAGGGTATTATTCAAGTTCTGAATCTGGGGATAAAAAGAAAAAGAAAAGCAGAAAATATGCCTCCATTGTAAACATAAGATCACAAGCCCGGATCCTTATGAAATCAGGACTGGTTTGGAAAGGCAGATTTTAAAAAGAAAATGGAAAAATCCTTTTGATAGATTTAGAGCATGGTCAGGGTGTCCGATGTCTCTTCTCAATGGCAACTGGCTAGAGGGCATTGAAAAAACCACAGTTATTGCTAAACCTGGCTTCTTGGCGAGTTAACTAGCAATCCTACCTCCCTAGTCCAAAGAGGAGAAGTAAATAAGTAACTTTAAGTACTGGCAGATGACCACTTTATGTTCTTTCTACTTCTGCACTTGTGTTTGCTGTGTAGGATGATGAGAAATAACTGTTAGCCAAGCAGCAAGCCAGGAAAGAAAGTTCACTTTCTTTGCACTACCAAGGAGGTTTAGATTAAAATAATAAGGCATTGCTTGAGCAAATACCAACTTATATGATTATCGGGAAATAGTTTAGCAAGCTACTGGATAAAAATCTGTTTCTCGTGTATTCATTCATTCATGTATTTGACACATGCTAATAGTGAAGCTACTGAATGAAAATCTGTTTCTCATGTATTCATTCATTCATGTATTTGACACATGCTAATAGTGAGTTGATGTGAGCCTCTGATACTGTCCCCCCTTTCTCTGCCCTAGGAGTTGAAATCATTCAGCAGGCTTAGCAATGTAAAGTGGGACTGTGAGTTACAAACATGAATTGTCACTAGCTTGCAGGGTAACATTGGAGAAGTCACTTAATTTCAGTAGAATCCTATAATGTCCTCATCTGTAGGTGAGACTGGGCATAAGTTTTCATTGAGCACTTGGCAAATAGACCTAGGGAAGGAAATGATAGATTTAGTTCCTTTGTCACAGCTGAGCTGTCACACATCCTTGCTTGCTTCTGTGCATTAGCCTGTTTAAGTACATCAAGGAAGTGCCTCAAGCCTTACCTGTTAATGCATTTATCTGGCATTAGGGGCTACCTGAGTGTAATGAATGGTGTCTAAAGAAGGTTTCCTCATTGTGAGATAAGTTGGAGCACAATTCTTACCAAACGTCATAGAATTAAAGTCATAACATTTGTAAAACAATAGGAAATCGTTAAAGAAATGAAAATTAGAAGCTGGAAATGATAAACCAAGAAAAGATTCATACTGTCACATTAAGAATATCATTATCAATATGGGATCTAGATCATTTGAGTCATTTTAACTTACATAGTATGCTAACTAGACATAACATCATAAGGGTACATTTCTCAGTTAACGAATTTCAGAAACATAAGTAATTATGTACTAACAAGTCATCCAATACGTCCTACACATTTGGATGTCCAATTTTTTGTAAGGAAAACATAATCAACACATGTGAATGACCCATCTCCTTATATATTATGCTAAATCCCTAGAGGAGCCATTGCTGTCACAATAACAAAACAATGAAAAATGTGTTAATCAAATATCGAGTTAAATAGATTGTGGAAAACACATTTTTTATTCAGCTTGCTGAAAGGACAGAGAGCATTGCGTTACAGCGTTGAGCCTTTCAGATGAATATTGCTTGCTTAGCCCACAGGGAAAGATGCCACAACATGTTTACAGGATTATTGTAATTCTAATTAAACCCATACTTCCAAAGTAAGAATTGCAATGGGAATATAGCTTGAAATTAGTAAGAGGGGAATTTTTAAATGTGTCAATACCAGGCACTGCTTTTAATAGTATTTATTATATCAAAATGTTAAAGAAAGATGATCTTTAAAACAGGCTGTTTTGAGCTCTAAGAATCACAGCAATAAAAACAAATATTTTCTTATTTATTTATCACCCTCCCCCTGCACATGAAATCAGGCAAGCAAGTACTTGAGAGCCATAACGGGTAGTTGCAGAAGATCTCCTGTTTTTTATGAATTTATTGTGAGTTAAGGCCAAAAGAGATACTTTTAGTTGTAAAAAGTGGAGGGGAAATGAGTGGAAAATGAATGAAAGCAAAATGTCTATTGGGAAGATCTCATCCACATTCTCATCATTCACAAAAAGAAAAAGACACGAAGGAGAAAGAAGATGAGAAAGGTCAGCACTCCTAGAGTTTTGAAAGTCTTTGTTGGAAACACCAACCAAATAAGCAAACTGTGACCTGGGAACACGACCTAGTTGAATTCACTAGACCCGAGAAATGGTTTTCCAGAGCACTTTCTCCCTACCTTCCATGAAATGGAAGGAAATAGTCTAGGCCAGGCATGTCCTAAATGCTTTATGTGAATTAATCTGCACAACAATTCTATGAGTTAGATACAATTGTTATCCCCACTTTACAGATGAGGAATTAAGGTAGGGAATGCTTACATAATTTAATCAAGAACAACCAGCTAATAAGTAGCAGAGCTGGGATTTGCACGGGGTGCCCAGAGCCTCAGCTTTTATCTAGTATGCGACACCGATCCCCCAACAAGCATTACTGACTGAGAGTCAACTCATAACTGCTTGCCTACAATTGATGCATTTGTGTGCAACACTGACCTTGCAAAATCTTTTTTTTTTTTTTTTTTTTTTTTTTTTTGACGGAGTCTCGTTCTGTGGCCCAGGCTGGAGTGAGCGGTGCCATCTTGGCTCCCTGCAAGCTCCGCCCCCCGGGTTCCCGCCATTCTCCTGCCTCCGCCTCCCGAGGAGCTGGGACCACAGGCGCCGCCACCACGCCCGGCTAGTTTTTGTATTTTTAGTAGAGACGGGGTTTCACCGTGTTAGCCAGGATGGTCTCCATCTCCTGACCTCGTGATCTGCCCCCTCGGCCTCCCACAGTGCTGGGATTACAGGCGTGAGCCACTGCGCCCGGCTGCAAAATCATTTTTAAATGCGTCATTAATTTAAAAGATAATGTAATGGAAAGAATACTGTATTCATTTGCTAACACCACAATATTGCTAATCACAAAGTACCACAGATTGGATGGCTTAAACAACAGAAATTTATTTTCTCACAGTTCTGCAAGCTAGAGGAACAAGAAATCAAGGTTGAATTTCTTTTCACAGCTTTTCTCCTTGGCTTGCAGAGAGCTGCCTTCTCATTGTGGCCTCACGTGGTCTTTCTTCTGCGCTCCTGCATCCCCGGTTTCACTTTTGTGGGTCTAAATTTCCTCTTCTTAAAAGGACGTCAGGCCAGGCACAGTGGCTCATGCCTGTAATCCCAGCACTCTGGGAAGCCGAGGCAGGCAGATCACTTGAGGTCAGGAGTTCCAGACCAGCCTGGGCATCATGGTGAAACCCTGCCTCTACTAAAAATACAAAAATTAGCCATGTGTGGTGGCATGTGCCTGTAATCCCAGCTACTCAGAAGACTGAGGCAGGAGAATCTCTTGAACCTAGGAGGCAGGGGTTGCAGTGAGCCGAGACCTTGCCACTGCACTCCAGCCTGGGCAACAAAGCCAGACTTGGTCTCAAGAAAAAAAAAAAAAAAAAAGGACATCAGTTAGATTGAATTAGGGCCCACTCTAATGGCCTCATTTTTGATTAATCACGTCTTCATAGGCTCTGTCTCCAAATACAGTCACATTTAGAAGTGCTAGGAGTTAGAGCTTCAACAAAAGAATTTGCAAGGCACACACTTCATCCAGTAACATAGGAGTCCCCAGCCCAGAGCACCAGACCAGCACCAGGAAGGGGCCTGTTAGAACCTGGCCATGCAGCAGGAGGAGAGCAGCAGGCCACAAGCGTTACTCCAGAGCTCTGCCCCCTGTCAGATCGGTGGTGGCATTAGATTCTCAGAGGAGTGTGAACCCTATTGTGAACTGCGCACGCAAGGATCTAGGTTGCGCGCTCCTTAAGAGAATATAACGTCTGATGATCGGATGATCTGAGGTGGAACAGTTCCATCCTGAAACCATCTACTCCCAACCCACTGTGGAAAAACTGTCTTCCATGAAACCAGTCCCTAGCGCCAAAATGTTGGGGATCGCTGCTATAACAAATAATAATATGGGTGTTGTTATTGGAGTTCTTATTCGGGTTTTGCTGCTGTGTGACTTAGACTGAGTCATTTCCTTTCTTTCCAAGGGCACCTGCTCCCTAACACTGATGCTGTCTGGCTCTCGACTGAGTTTACATCTTCAGCTTCCCTAATTCTGTGAATCATGCTGTCATCTTCGTGTGTACATACACATAGATAAGGCTTTTTTGCCTAAGGTAGCTAGAGATTTTGTTGCATAAAACTCACAACTTCTAATTAGAACGTTGACTTTTGTTCATAGCTTTGCTGGGCTTTTGATATACTCTGGTCTATCCAGTCTGTAAAATGGAGTAAATAATGCCTATGTCGTAGCAATGCCGGGAGAACTGAATGAGATATTGTACGTGAATGGCTGGGTGCAATGTTTGAAAAGAGGGAGGTACTTTGCAAATGTCCATTTTCTGTTTCTCAGTCCCCAGCTCTTCCAGCTTTCATGCTTACTCTTTCGTGGCCTTTGAACTTCCCCTCTATTTCAGCATTTATCTCACGTACTCTTGGCCAAGCATCATAAAAGCTACTTTCCATCGTCTCTAGGATAGAGATTTTCAAAACCTCCGATGCGAGTGCAGACATTTCCTCACGAGCTCAAAAACAAGGGGATTCATGATTCAATCTGGCTTTCAAAAATGTTCAAATTTTCGAATTGAACAGAATTGTTTGTTGTATTCAACGTTTTCCTGGAACACTGACTTTGGCTTAGAAAACTTCTTCAGAACTGAGCAGGAGAGGCAAGGCCCTGGGGCTGCTCTGGACCACACAAAGTTGGACAATCAGCAGAGCATTAGCCCAGCCTATTAGCCTGACTGCTGACAACCAACGGCAACTGTTAGCTTTATGTTTTCATGTTGATGATTTATGTTGATTCAGGTTACATTTGAGACTTAATTATCTACTTAATCATTTGGACATATTTCATAAAATAATAGTCATGTGATACTATTTTATCATAAAAAATAATGATTATACATAATTTTATGTATTTATTTCCATCACTTATCCTCATTCTCTCCTACTAAAAGTTAGAAATATTGCATAAATCCCAAAGGAGTAATGACATTGAGACAAGAAAAATTGATGGGTGTTATTTCCAGAGATAGAGGAGGCAATGTAGGTTGAATCTCTTTGGCTTAAAAGCAAGTGATAAGAATCTGTTGTTTATGTCATGTGCTGGTGAGTAATACTGACATCTGCCTGTCATCTTTAGTCTGTAAACTACCTTTAGATGAAGTTGCAGTTAGTGATAATTGGACAATGTCAATCATCCAAGCCCCAAGCCCCCCAAATTAAAGGGTGTTGATTCAAGAGAAGCTCACGGAACCATAGCTGAGGCAGAGTTTTTCAAGAAAGGTGGTTTCCAGCATCACTCAGAGCAGCAGCATCATGAATTGTGAGTGCCCAGTCCTGACTCCCAGCAATAGTCCACATTTACTGGATTCCAGAAACCCAGATTCAAAGACACACAGGGTGCAAATCTTTGGAAGCAACACTTAGGCAGAATTTTGAGCAAAACTCTAGATAAGAACTCTAGATAAGTCTCTTATCCAAGTTAGAGCAGATTCCCATAGGCGGCTTGTCCAAAGCCACAGTAGGACACGACCACAGCTCCCAGGCCCTTAGAGGTGGCTTCAGAGCAGTGCCCATAGTGTGTTGTTTATAGATCGCAGGAAACTGTAACAGTTAGAGGTGGCTTCAGAGCGGTGCCCATAGTGTGTTGTTTATAGATCGTAGGAAACTGTAACAGTTAGAGGTGGCTTCAGATCGGTGCCCATAGTGTGTTGTTTATAGATCGCAGGAAACTGTAACAGTTAGAGGTGGCTTCAGAGCGGTGCCCATAGTGTGTTGTTTATAGATCGCAGGAAACTGTAACAGTTAGAGGTGACTTCAGAGCGGTGCCCATAGTGTGTTGTTTATAGATCGCAGGAAACTGTAACAGTTAGAGGTGGCTTCAGAGCGGTGCCCATAGTGTGTTGTTTATAGATCGCAGGAAACTGTAACAAAGGCAAGAGACTCAGGTTTCTTCTAGGTAGGGCGACAATAGATGATTTAAGATCTTCAGAAGTCCCAGAAAGTGGTCGTATTGATATCAGCCAGGGTGAGGGGAGGGAGGACAAAGTGGGTAGAATACAGCGATGGCAGGCCAACCATGGCGGGAAACTGTGGTGGTGAATTCAAGGAGAGCAAGCCCTGGTGATTTCCAGGGGAGCTTTGGGACTGAGTGAGCAGCAGGGAATAGACAGGATGCCTTCTCAAGAGTGTGAAATAAATGGGGAGCCTTAGGGCGTACATGGTTATTTTAACATCTCCAGCCCAACTTTGGAGCCAGCCAGGAGGACTGTACAGCAGTGTTCACAATGTTCACAACAGCAGCAGTGGCATAGGGAGGAGCCCTGTGTGTCTACAACCTAAGAGGCAACCAGCAAGAGAAAGTCTTCAGCAAGAGACAAACCCTGGAGATTTTGAGGTTCACCAGGAGCTTCAAATTTGAGCTGACCTAGACTTAGGCTAGATGGAAACTTAGGTACTTATCTTTTCTGAAAACGGAACCCTTTCAAAGACTTCAAAGACCTGCATTTCTTTCTTTCTTTATAGAGTTCTAGAAATAAAAAAAAGAAAAAAAAGTACTTGGGGGAAAACACCTACTTATCCCCCACCAAGGGCCTGCAACAGGAGGGGTTGTGTGTACATATGGCAGGAGAGCCAACTGAGTGTGGAGGCTGGCGTTTTACATTAAATTTCACAATTTCAGTATCGTTTTTCCCACATGCGTGATTTTTAATTTGAAAAAATAACACTGCCCTTCCAGGCACATACACTGTTTTATATAACTCAGTGAAAGGTGAGCTTTTGAAATACTAGAGAAAAGCCATTAAGTAATAGAAGATATTTGGTTATTATAGAAACTATTTTATGTGATAGCAAGTTTTCAAAAAGCTTTTTATATTATACCATAAGACTAACCTAGGAAAGTCTAACCTTTTGTCCTCATAAAGGCAGTGCTGCCAAAATTCATATAAGACACGATTTGTGATCCAGCAGATGTACATAGAACCTAAAATAACAGGGTTTCTTGAAATACTATTGAGTCTCTGGATAGTATTATGGAGATATGCATATTAATTGTAAAAAATTTAAGTCAGATGAATAGAACTGACTTAATTTGCATTTTCTTATAGTATTAAGTGGCATAAAATCATAAGGTTCCTTTTTGTTTAAAAAATTGCCATTTTTTTAAGTGTTTGGAAGCATGAAGGTACTGTCATGTACTTGATCCAGTCTTAAATTTTCAACTTTGTTCAAATGAATCCTGCCTAAATAACCGTCTGACATTTTTATCCAGTTACAGGAAGCCCTCACATGAATGCATTTGAATGCTTTTGTGACTGTGTGAAATGAATCACTGATGATTCATGAACGAGGCAGTCCTATCATTAGCCTTGATAAGATGGTAATTTGATTACCTGATAGTCCTGTTGCTCATTCCATTTTTTGAACATGAATATTTAAAATATTGGAAGGGCAAAATAATTCCAAAGAAAGAATTGGTCAATAATTCAAAATAATACATTACTCACAATTCCTGTTAACTCTAGCTCCAGAATATCAAATTAGGCTTTTTAAAAAAATTTTTTAACATAGAAAAGTAACAAAAATATTTTTTGAATAAAAATATTTAAATTAGATTTGTGTCAATTTTATCTTCAACTATCAGCTCAGGTACATGAATTTAGAATGTTTTTTTTTTTGAAAATTTTAAATTATTTGGTAAAAATGGTTTCAGTCTATGTTTCCAGAAACAGCATAGCATGTTTAGAATCATCCATAATCGGTATAATGTTGCTATTTTTTAAAACTTCAAAATTATAATGATGAAGTTCTTTAGCTTATCAGTAGACTTTTCTGTCCGCTATCATCTGTCAACAGGTATTAGGCTGGTCTTTACTCCGAGTATGTAAGAAAATAATAGAATAAATTATGATTGGTTCAGATCCTTTCTGTGTTTCAGCTTTTGGATATGGCAAACATATTGGTTTCTTTTCTTTAGACTTGAAAGTAGACGATAATTCACAGTTTTCGCGCTCACAGTCACCACCTGCTTGCCAAGCACCGGGGCGAGATCAGGGATTGCTGCCTCAGGTCCCTCCGTTTCTTTGCCTTCATTTTGAAGCTTTTGGCACTTCTGTTCCCAAGACTCCAACCACACAGATACTCTGCAACCACACAGATACTCTGCAACCACACAGATACTCTGCAACCACACAGATACTCTGCTTGAACTGGCACAAAGCCCGAAGCTCTAGTTTATCTCACACCTCTTGTCAAACAAAGGTGTTCCACTGTAAATAAAAGTGGTGTATATGTGTCTATACATGTGTGTATGTATACATGTGTATATGTGTCTATACATGTGTGTATCCATGTGTATATGTGTCTATACACGTGTATGTGTGTATGTGTGTTTATATGTAATATACACATAGGTATATATGTATGTGTGTATATGTATCTATATGAACATGTATATATGTGTGTATGTATATGTACATGTATATATACCTGTATAAGTTTGTATGTGTATGTATGTAAATGTATATACACACATATACATACACAAATACATATATAAACATATATGTGTATATAGAGGTGTACATACACTCACACACACACACCCAGACTGAGAAAACAAATTAGTACTATGAAATGAGCAATGAGCAGTTTCTCATCAAATAGTTATTGTTCACAAAATGTCTATGCCGTCATTTCTACTTTCCCTAACAGACCTTTAAAAAGGACATACTATTTGTTCAATTTTAGGGGAAACAAGGCTCAAGAAAAATCATGCAGAGGTGGGTGGAGGGAGAGAATGGGTAATGATGACATAATTCCTCTCACTTGACTTCACCAGTACATGATGCTGTTCTGCTGACACTCACACAGAAACCATAGGGCGAAGGGTAACTTTGTCCACTGGCACACCACATAAATTGGACCAAAGAGAACATTTCCCCACACATTTAAAAGTTTCTAGTAGGTCAGTTCGTAAGAAAAATAACACCAACTAACACATAATATAGTGAAGAGCTAATCTAACTTTGAATAAGTGTTTGTTGACTGGATACTATAAAGCTAACGACTAAAATAACTATGCATAAATGCTGCACTCTAGAAAGAAAATCTACTTTTTACAGGGTTATCATTTAGCAAGTCTGTAGCTACTTTATGTTTAGCATTTTTTAACTGCATTGTACTTTCTGTAGCTAGACTTGAACAAATAAGTGACTACCTACTATATGATGAGAGTCGTATTTTTCGCTCAGAGATGTTACATACAAAAGGAAAAGGAGACAACTAGGATGAACTTTGTGGTGCTGGATTAGAATCAGAGCTATCAGTTTAATTTTCAATACGTAAACAGATAGACATCAAAATAAGTATCAGGGCTGGGTACGCGGTGGCTCATGCTTGTAATCCCAGCACTTTGGGAGGCCGAGGGGAGCGGATTGCCTGAGGTCAGTAGTTCGAGACCAGCCTGCCTGACATAGTGAAACCTCGTCTCTACTAAAAATACAAAAATTAGCCGGGTGTGGTGGCAGCCGCCTGTAATCCCAGCTACTCGGGAGGCTGAGGCAGCAGAATTGCTGGAACCCAGGAGGCGGAGGTTGCAGTGAGCCAGGACGGGGTCTTGACACTCTATTCAGCCTGGGCAACAAGAGCGAAACTCCATCAAATAAATAAATAAATAAATAAGTAAATATCAATGTGTGCGTGTGTGTGCGTGTGTGTGTGTGTGTGTGTGTGGCCGGTGGATGTGTTGGCTGAGAGAACACAAAAGCAACTAGACCCAGTAGTAGTGAACATATCCAATACCCAGATCTTGGTGTCTACACACTATTCTTTAATAAAAGGAACCAGGGCTTCTTGGAGAAGTGGTGAATTCTAGAGTTAGAGCTGCAAATAGAGGAAGCTGGAAACATAATGGCAGAAATAAGGACGCTCTCAACAAAGAATCAAGAGAAGTAAAAAGGACAGAAGAGCCAACCTAGGGGAGTGCACGATGGCCAGAGCCACGGTCATGTGAATGGCAAAATAAATCCTACTACTGGATTATGCCCACAGAATAAAATATCCATGAGTCTAACATAAACTAAAAACTGAATAAACATGTACAGGCAGAATAATTAACTCTTCCTTATAAAAATGTTCTAATCAATAAATATAGAAGAACTGAAGAAAATTCAAAATCACCATTGGACAGAAACCACAGTGACTATTACAGGCAAAATACACTGATCAATGATAAAATCAGTAGCCTACAGTCTGAAGAGAAACAGGATACAGGCATAGTTTTGACATACCACTGCAAGATAAGTATCCATTACAAAGTGAATAATATTAGCATTACAGGGATGAAATCTAGCAGGCATCAGCTTAGCCATATAATCAAGATTAAGATCGCCAGTTAAGCTTGAAATAGCAATCTCATGTACCCTTTGATATGACGCATACAGAAGGACAAAATATTATCAACAATACACAAACTCAATATAATCATCAGAAAATATCATGTAAACCTAATGTAAGATAAACCCAAATTAAGATTTCATCCTTGGAATAACTGACCACCTTTTTTCAAAAGTACATAGATCATGAAGGACAAGGAAGGACTGAGGAATTGTCTTAAGTTGGAGGGAGACTGAAGAGGCACAAGAACAGAAGCAATATACAATCCTGAATTCGTTCCTGGAAGAGAAAAGAGACGTTTGGGAAAAAACAAAAACTGGTGAACTTCTAATAAGCCCTGTAGCTTACACAAAAGTGATATGGTAATTTTAACTTCTTGGTTTAGATAACTGTAGTATGGTATGTATGTTTTTATGTATTTATTTAAAAGAGACAGGGTCCTCTCTATCACCCAGGCTGCAGTTCAGTGGCAAGATTATACCTCACTGCAGCTTTAAACTCCTGGACTTAGGCCATCCTCCCACTTCAGCCTCCTGAGCAGCCAGGACTATAGGCATGTACCACCATGCCTGGCTAATTTTTTATTTTATTTTATTTTATTTTATTTTATTTTATAGAGATGAGGTCATCCAGGCTGGTCTGGAACTCTTGGGCTCAAGTTATCTTCCTGCCTCAGCCTCCCGAAGTGTTGGGAATACAGGCATGGGCCACTGCACTAGCCTGGTTAGTTACGTTTTTAAAAGCTCACATAGGGTTAGGTGAATTCCATGTACTATTTTTGCGATTTTTCTATAAGTTTAAAATTATTTCCAAACTAAACATTAAAACAAATTGTTTTAGTCCTATGACAACACATAGTATCACTCTCTTTTACCAGAGGAGAAAACTGAAAAATGGAGAGGTTAATACACTTGCCCAAGATTGCCAAGTTAGAACATTCCAGAGCCAGACAGTCTGGCTTCAGAGCTCAAGATCTTGACCACTGTGATTTGATGTGGTCTGAGGCTCAGCTAATTCAGAAATATTTATACTTGCTTTTTTTTTTTTTTTTTTTTTTTTGAGACAGAGACTCGCTCTGTCGCCCAGGCTGGAGTGCAGTGGCACGATCTCAGCTCGCTGCAACCTCTGCCTGCCGGGTTCAAGCCATTCTCCTGCCTCAGCCTCCTGAGTACCTGGGATTACAGGCATGCACCACCATGCCCGGCTAATTTTGTATTTTTAGTAGAGACAGGGTTTCTGCTTGTCGGTCAGCCTGGTCTCGAACTCCCGATCTCAGGTCATCTGCCCGCCTCAGCCTCCCAAAGTGCTGGGGTTACAGGCGTGAGCCACCGTGCCCGGCCCATACTTGCTCTTAATTCTTGACGTGCTGGGTACTACAACATTACATAAAACATAACCATGAAAAAGAAGTGAATATTTTACAATCTTCAATGATATGTGATATAAGAAAACTTCATTCTCCTGCAGCAATTGTCCACCAAATACGTAAAACCATGAAATATTAAGTGAGCTCTTACAAAATAACTGAATGAAAGTATTTGCATTCAAAAGTGAAAATGCGTCCATAAGACTTTTATGCTTCATTACTAAAAAAACATTAATAATAAAATATATAATGACAGACAGTTACTAATGCAATAAAGTTGCTAAAATGAGATGGAAAATTGCTAATAATGTATTTTATTACATTCAAAGAAGGCTTCAGGTGGCTGTGGTCTGGCTCTGAATTTGTTATAGATAATTAGTAGCTTAGGTCTCTCTGTATTAAAAGAGGTCCTTTTTATCATCGAAAATTGTTTTTAAAACTGGTAATTCTTTTGAGGAATGCAAGAAACTTAAAGCCTTCCCTCATATATAATCAGCAATCAGAAATAACTTAGCAAAAAATATGTAATTGTTTTCTTCTGTTTAATGTATGTAATTATAAGGTTAAGTAGGTTGTGTATAGCAATTCAGCCAAAAGAAGCAATCTGTTAATAAATTAAAAACTAGATAAGTGTGAATGATGTGAATATACATTATGATAGTTAAAAAATATGATTGAGATTTAAGTTAAATGAGAGAAGAATATCTCTGAGACGACAGTTTTTTAAACTAGAAATACTGTTTTTGATGAAGATATGACATCCAAACAAGTAAATTAGTGCTGATTAGACAGCATGTATTTAATAAGTATATACTCTCCTGCAATAAATGCAAGAAAACCTAAGACTGTTGAATACATTAAAATATAAAAGCTTCATCTTACTTAATGTACATTGAAATCAAATTAGGAAAAAGGAGGATATGCAAAAATATGTTTGTGTTATTATTTTGTGCTTTGTTATAGCGTAATACATAATTTATGTCTACCCGTTTCTGCTCTTAAAATATACTGTAGGAAAATGCTATCTGGGTAATACTTGTAACAGAAGCCTTTCCATTTAATGGTTAAAAAAAAAGTAAATAGAATTTATGTCTGTCCTGGGCCCAATTAAACTTCCATTCAAACTTGTCCTGACTGGAAAATAAATTGCCTATGGATCCTCAACAAGGGGTTTGCATGCTTGGAGGAAAAAAAAAGAGTACATCTGTGGAGAACTATGATTTATGAAAGTATTGATTTCTTTGTTAAATAATGAATTAGATGTCCTACCACAATATTATTTATCAAACTTTTTTGTCATATAATTAAATTGTCACATAATGGATTGTACCCATATAGATTCATTAAATATTAAAAACTACATGTGACACTTCTCACCTTATCTTTGGCTAACAACACATTTCCTCTATTCTTTTCTATTAAGGTCAATAAGGGCAGGCACTATCTTCACTATCAATGCTTATAGCCCTTGCTTACCAAGGCTGCAGTAGCCCTGAGCACATTCCCTCAGTTGCTGCAGGAAAACCCTGCAATGACTGAAACTATCCACATTTCAAAAGCAAGTGGCATTAAAAAAACATTCTTTCAATTCAAGACAACTCAACAAACCAGCATAAGGGGAAAAAAACCTATAAACAAACAAACAAAACTATGCTTAGACATATTAAAATTAGATTTGCATTTG
Source organism: Rhinopithecus roxellana (assembly GCF_007565055.1). Lineage (NCBI taxonomy): Eukaryota > Metazoa > Chordata > Mammalia > Primates > Cercopithecidae > Rhinopithecus > Rhinopithecus roxellana. The sequence continues at coordinate 1,002,286 of NC_044549.1, forward strand.
ACCAGTCTCACCCATGTCAGTCACTCCTGATTTTTCCCTGGAACCTCTGCCACAGCTCTGTCTTGCACTGGGCCCTCTGGGTTCTTTTTTCAGTGTACCTCGCCCTCCATATATTATAGCTACAGCCACTCACAAAGCATCACCAGCTACATAAATTTCTGCCTTCTCCTGATCACGAATTCATATTCCCACTTGCACTGACCTTCCCGTAGGACTAACTTGAAGTCTTCACCATAATTAATACTTTTGGTGGCCACATAATCCATCTTCACTCCCTCCCACCCTACAGATGTAATAGGTGCTTGTTTCTCTGCATTTGACATTCAAGAGCTGACATTGTTTTGGAATTGAATTCCTGTATCCCATTAACCACATCCACAGCTGTATAGGGTAGTTTTGTGTGGACTGGGAGATGCTGAGGCAGTTAATAATAATAAAAGCTTACATTAATTGTATGCTTACTATATGTCAGGCATTATGCTAAACTTTTTACATGCATTATCTTACTCAATCATTATGACAACCCTATGAAATGGGCACTCAGAATTTTCTTGTTCCATTTATGAGCAAACCGAAGATTAAAGAGGATTAGTCATATTTTAAGGGCACAATGCCAGGAAATTACAGCAAGAAATCAAAAATCAAATATGTCTGTTTTGGGAATCAATGTTTACAGGCCCTGTGCTCCATTGCTTCTCCACGAATAGGTGGAAAGAAAAACCAAGGACCACAGGTAATTCTTATTCTGCAATCTTTGTAATGGGTTGGTAATTTATTTTAAAATCCAATAATTCTGTGGTCATGAATTATCTCTGCTGCTATTTTAAGATCTAAAATGCTTCCTTTTTTATTAAAGAATGAGGGAATTTCAAAAAAAATTGTACTTCCCATAGTGCTTCTTTGTAGAATCCTATTCTAACCTTTTTTATTACAGATGAATTGGAAACAGAAATAAAAATGTTTATCTTCGTAGGCTGCAGAATATATGAACTTAAGTGTCTTAGGCCCAACTGAACTTGTTCTACCTAAAGAGCAGTAGTTTTTTTCAGAGAACTGAGAGGATATCTAAAATCAGCAAAGCATTTTGGGAAGTTAAACATGAGTGAAACACAGTCCTTCCCTTCCAGAATTTTCCCACTCTGTATGAATATAAGTGTTACAAGGAAAGTAATATGGTGAACTCTTAGTCTAGACAGAGAGAGAGAGAATAAGAGAGGGAGAAGTGAGGCAGAGGACTGTTATCTGAGGATTTCAGGACAGGCTTCACAGAAGAAGTAGTTTCAGAGAATCAGAAAAAGATATTGACGAATGAGACCAACTAAACGCATTCAAAAGATGTTTGGAGTAAATGAATGGGTAAAAGAATGAGAAAATTTTTTATAGATAAGGAAAGAGAAATTCAGGAGAGAAAAGAACTTAAAGTCAGAAACAAACAAAAAAGGCTTACAATTACTTTCAGCAATTACTACAGTATTTATTTTTTATTCTCTCCGGCACTTATTCACAAGCCATGTATTGTGTGCAAGGAGCTGTCCATTGTATAGAGAAGAAAAGCAAAAAAAGACACTGTCCTGTTTGTGTTTACAGTGGTTTGATTTGAAGAGCATTCAAGGCTGAGGTATAAAAAAGGTGAGTTGGGCTTGAGTTAGAGTCTGCAATGCTGGGTTAAGGGTTTGAGACTTGATTCCTAAGGTAACTGAGATTCTTTCACAACTTTAAGAAGAAGAATGAGATGATCAATTTAGAGGCAATTGGTGCTAAGCTTTATATTAGGTTAAAGAGGAGTTATAAGACCAGGGTTTTCGTGGCTATGGAGATACCCTTGCAGTCCTGGGAAAGCCTGAGTTGCTGAGCTAGGAAGAAAGAGGCCAAGTGGAAAGAATTTCTTGTCTGTGGAAGAGTGACGGGAAAGCAAGCCAGTGCTGATGCAGAAAGATGACGAAAAGAAGGTTACTGAGAGTTTGCTTGTAGAAGTTTCAGATTTTCTGAGGATATGGAATAGATGGCCGTTGGTTGGTATAGCTTGAGGCTAAAGCACAGTTGTGAAGTCTAACAATCCAGATAAGAATCTCAACACTTTCCACTTACAAGCTCGAGACCATAGAGCTACTTTATTTCTGTAAACCTTGTTCTCTCATTCATGAAATGTCAATAATAAATATTATCAACCTCTTGGTAATAGTGCAAAGATTAAATACGAACATGCAATTAAAGTATTTAGCACAATTCCTAACACAGAGTAAATGCTGAAAAAATATTGAAAGTTTCCATGATATACATGTAGACACAGCAGTAAGAGTTAAGTTGTTTTGTTGACTTCTTTACCTCTGCCAAGAAGCCACTCTGAAAGTTATGGATGGGCCATAATGATGGTTTGTCTAAGTCAGGGTCCAAACAGGATGCAATAATCACAGCAATTATTTCAACAGAGAGATTTGAATATTTAAAAAACTGTTAACTAGATAAAGAGTTGTTGACTAGGTAACTGAAAAGACGTGATAGTACTCTAAGTTACTACAGAATTAGCAATTCAGTAAGTCATCACCACCCCTGTGGCTGGAGGAACAAAGGGAAGAGGCTGGCGTTACTGAGACTTAGAAGCCTGGAAACGTTAGAACTCAGACCTCAGAAAAGGACACACGCTTGGCTAGGACTAGAGACTCTGACCTTGAAAAAGGGGAGGGCCCTATGAGGCAGAGAACTCAGAGGAAGCGGCATTGCTTGTCTTGTTCTGTTGTTTCTTAGGTCAGAGTAGGGGTCCCATGGAGAGGGACCCAGATCTCTGCGGTGGGTGAGCTACAAGTCTGGGTTAGTGTCTCTGAGCGGGGCTAAGATGTAGCTAGCTCTGCAAGTGCAGGGGGGAAAATGCAAACTGGATTCCACTGCTGCTACAACAAGAAATTTCCATGGCTCAAATGAAGAAGTTCCCAAGAATTGCAAAGACAAAGCCCTTCCTCCTCTAGCCTTTCAGTCGCCCACTAGTGCCCCTATCGGCAGAGCCTAAGAGACAGCAGAGGACAAAGCGGAAGTGGGGCTAGCCAGCTGCAGTTCAAAGGTCACAAAGCTGGATATGGAAAGGGATGCCTGGGCTGAGAAACAATGACTTATCAACTGGACAAAAGTAAAAGAAAAAAAAAAAACATTGAAAATGGTTAAAATCTTTTAAAAATCCCAAACTACCTTTTCAACTAAACCCAGGAGTTAGGATGAATTCTAATTCATCAAAAATGGTGAAGCTGTGTATGATTGTGGACTTAATGGCTGTAATTTTTTTATTATTAATGCACTGGCAAGCAGACAGGATTTTGGTAATCAAGGGTGTTGGAGGTGAAGAGAATCGCCTGTCTGGGGAGGACATGAGGCTGACTGTAAAGGGAAGATACAGTAATTGTCAGAGAAAAAAACAATGGGGGAAAGAAGATCTAGGTAAAAGTTAGTTGAAATATTTTTTCTGTGGGCTGTAAAGTAAATGTAGGGGAAAAACAAAAATCGAATGAGATTTGTGGATGTGTTTTTATAAATGTATTTACTTATGACATTAGCACCAAACACAACCTTGGGTTCTAACAAGGCCAGCCATAAAACATATGGTTAAAGTAGGGTTAGACATATTAAAAACCTATCTAAATTTTTTTTAGTTCTCGTATTATTTTTTAATTCTCATATTCTTGTTTTTAAATTCTCATATTATTGTGATGGCATGTTTTTGGGATATTAGTATACATTGTTGCTTATTTCTGTAACACATAGTAATCTATTAAAATAAATGACCCATTCTACTAAAAATAGTGGAAAACAAAATAAACATGCAATTCAAATTAGATGAGGAAAATTTTCAACCATGTGAAGCGTTAAAAATAAATCTTTCGATGCTGTGAAAAAATAGACATTTTCCTCTGAGTCTATAAGCATATACAAACTTTAAATATTTGAAGATGTTAAAAAGTAGGTATATTGAATACTTAAAATTGAATGACATATAGAAAATTAGTTTAAAGTTAAGAAGCCCAAAGGAAAACAAAAACAAAATGCAATGCATAATCTTTGATTCAATCTTGGATCAAAGAACACTGAAGGCTACTACAATGATTATTTAGGGGGGCCTGGAATGTAGGCTGTGTATTCAAGAATAGCATTATATCGATTCTAAATATTCTGAGTATGAAAATTGTATTGTGAGTATATAGGAAAATGCTGCCATATTTACGGTTAACTGACCTGATGTTTTCAACATACTATCGAAAGTTTCAGAGAATAAGTAAATCATAAATAAATGTATATATGAGGTCAGGTATTAATGATTGATGAAGGGTGTATGAGTATCCATTGTACTATTCTTGCAGTTTCACTTTGGGTTGGAAATATTTCAAAATTTAAAAATTAAAGAATAAATATCTTAATAAGAGTAGTTGATGGCTTTTTAAAAAAACTGAAGTGCAACAATTCTCATTGTAATTTAGTTTGTTTATAAAAATCAAATGTTATGACATTTAAAAATTTTTTGTTTGTAAAATTAAAGTTTATATTCTCACTAATCTCATCTTAGTCACAAAATAAGGATGTTGGCGTACAAATATTGTATGCTGCCTGTAACTCAGATATTTTGTCATCATATGTGAGTTTAATGATGCAGTGCATCAGGAAATGGAGTCTCTTTCAGATTTTGACTTGATTTGACGTCCAGTAGGAAGGTGATGGGAATGATCAGTATTCTCAGAGGTATTTTTTTTTTTTTTTTTTTATCAGAAAATAACTTTGGAAGCAGAAAAATGTGGCTTAATTTCTACAAAATATTTTGGGGGAGCTTTGTTTCTTGGTTTTGTTTTCTTACAACTCAAACAATCCAATTTTTTAAACTGTTCTATTATATCATGAATTAGCCATGTTCAGAAACTACGTTTCCTTGGGCTGGTAGAGCACTATGCTGTTCTACAGATTAGTACTTCACACACTGCTATTCCAGTGATTTCAGAATAAACTTAAGCTATTTAATCACCAAGAGAATTATGCTGTGGAAGAATACAGCTCCAGACATAACACAAGAGAATGTGTTGATTTAGGTGGTGGTGTTGTTTTTTAAAGAATCTCAGTGTCAATATTTCACATTCCTAATGCAATTAACTGGTTTATAAGTCAATTTAAAACTCACTCAATCTTTTCTAAAAGAATAAGTTAAAAAATTGATTAGATTTAAAAGGAGGTGAGAATTTTATCCAATAATCTTCACTGGTCATTGAAAAAAAATTTTATATGGAGAGATGTTTAGAAATACAAGTTTAAAATATAAGTTAGTTGAGAAATACTATTGTGTTGACTAATATTGAATCAATGAGCTATGCTTGAAAACTGTTTCTAAAACATTTAAATTTAAAACAACAGTTGGATGTGAATAGTATCAGGGTTAGAAGTCACATTTGTTCTATAGAAGAAAAAGGAGAGTGAAAAAGAAGAGAAAAGGCACAACTCTTATAAAACCATATTAACCAACTGTTTAAAAATCCATTAATAGTAATATTATAGCATTGATGATTAATTGAAACTAGTTGTCAGAACATATATTGTTATTATTACCTTTTGAGAAGTTATGTAAATCATGAATATTCCTCTGAAGGAATAAAAAGTCTTTTAGGGAGCTATCTTATATTTAACATGCCAACAAACATATTACCCACCATATTTCAACCTCCTTACCCATTCACTCCTTTCCAACACGACCTTATTCCCAGAGAAAGAAACATATTCAAAAAGAATTTGAGGTAAAACTGAAACTAAAACAAAATAAACAAGCTAGGAATAAGGAGAAAAAAGGAACACGAAAGATAAAAAACTGAAGCCAAAACAATTCACTAAGAATAAGTGTTGGGTACACGGTATACTAATACAATGACGACCGCCTGTTTGTACCTCACCTTGTTTAAAGGTAGAACATTGCATCACCTTGTGGGGAGACAGAGCGCCTTCCTTCTTTCCTTTCCCTTTTCTCAGAGCTAATTAGTGGCTATTCTCTGTGTAGCATTCTCTGGCTTTGCTTTATAGTTTTACCAAATAACTTTCTTAATACTGAGTGCTAACCAGGAAGTTTGTTCCTTCTTTCTCTTTTTTTTACTGTTTTATTTTTTCTTTCTTTCTTTTTGTTATGAGGGAAAATATTGCTATTCTTAGTGAAGTGATTGTAAGCTCTGTTTGCTTATAATTAACAGGTTGAAGTTCTTGACAGTTTTGCAGCATGAAGGTACAAGCAGGTAGCAGTTATTTCCAAGCCATTGCATTTTGCTCACATAAATTCTATTTTTACCAGAAACATTCGAAGCATGGGGCTGAGTGTGGTGGCTTCAAACTGTGTCGAAGCAGAATTCTGGAACAGAAATAATCCCTGAAATGCAAGCATTTTTCAAGCCCTAAAGATGCTCAGATACCACATAGGAAATAGCATAGCATGATCAACTGAAATACTATTGTTCAGGGAGTACTGAGATTATTTTGAATTTCAAGAAAATACAGGAAAGGATTAAACCTTAAGACGTTAATAGTAGCTAAAGTGTCATCAAAACATGCACATTAACTTGATCATAAATTTAGCTGTTAAAAGACCTTGGTTAAACAGAGTTAATTTGTGGTCATCTGTATATCCACCATTACAAAGTCTAAATCAATTTTATTAGTCAGAAAGCCTTACTTTACTTGCAAAGAGTGAAAAACCAACCTCAAATGGCTTAAGTGGTCAAGGAAGAGGAGGGGTTGAAGTTTCCCATAATTGCCAGTTGAAAAGTATGATAATTTTCAGGGTGTATGCCTTCAGGCACTCCAAACCTCAGGGGTCTGTCTCTGTCCATCTCTCACCTCAACTTCTCTGTCATAATTAGGGAGAATTCTTCCTCATGGTGGCCCAGATGGCTCCCAGAAGTTCCAGGGTTCTAGCTCTAAGCGTCTGAAGGACAAGAGCTCTACTTTCTTGATAATTCTGTAAAAGGTCACGAAAAAGATCTCCCCGGGGGTTACCCCCACCCTTGAACCACTGTAGTCCCTGCGAGGTATTCCAAGCTTGGCCAGACCAGGCTCGTGCCCTCCTCCCAGGAGACTGCAAATCTCACAAGTGCAAGGACTCTGTCTTGTATGTGTTTGTGAACTCAAAGTGTAGCATACATAAAAGTCACTTCATGTATACTTGCTGAGTGAATTGTCTTAATTTCGTGATCTTAATTTATACATGCATTAAATGAGAGAGATGGCTAGCAGCTCAATGTATATGTAAGAGTGGCCTCCAGCCCTACTGATGCACTATTATTGCTTACATTTGACATTTAAAAAAAAAAAGAAGAAGAAGAAAAATTGAAAAATTATGGGGAGAAAGTAAAAAATTACTTGAATATTTAAATGTGAAAACTAGTTACATTTTTTAAAATATGCCTTTAAAAATTATTTTATTCTTTCCATCTCCCCCTTTTAAAGGACTTGCCTTTCTTTCTGTGTGGCTTCTAGCTACGCTTGGACCTCATAGAAGTGTATTGGTCCTTGTTCGTAGTTCTCAGCTGTTGCCCTCTCTTGCTCGAAAGTGTACCTCACTCTCTCAAACTATTGTTTGATCTCAAACAAGTACCTCCCCTTCCTTGCTAGGTACATCCTTTTCTGGAGGAGATGGATCTGCTACCTTTGTCTTACCAAATGGAGGATGTTGCTCCCGGCAGGATATCTTACAGAGCAGCAGCAAGAAAATTAACTGCAGCAGTGAAATAATAGGACTCTACATGGGACTTCAAAGCAGCTTAATTTCCAACAAATTAGCCATTAGTGAAAGACTATGCTCTCATTAGGAGACCAAAGGCTAACTCGGAATTGCTAGTCAGCCACGATTTTATCTTCCGCTGACCAATTTCAATCACTTCTATCAGAGATAGTAGCTGTACCCACAAATGAGGTGGATAATTAAAATTACAGTATGTACCATTATCTGAGGATTATTATGCACTAGGCATCTTGCTGGGTACTTTATGTGCATTGTTGAATTTCTGTGACAAGATGGTTAGTTGGTATTAACGATCCCACTTTGTAGATGCAAAAGCTGTATTAGGATGTTGCACAACTTACTTTTAGAAGGGAAAAGCTGAGATTTGAATCCAGTGCTCTGGACACCACATCCTATCCTCTTTACCTTTGTGCTACACTATGTACCTTAAATTCAGATCTGTTGTTCACCTTGATTACGTTTTTAATATTTGACACATACAAAAGAATATATTTCATGCGATTTAGCAGTTTTAGATATATATGACTAAATTTATATCTTTATAAGTCTTTATACTTCATGACATTTTTTGCTTTTTGTATCCCAACTTTTGTGCAAACATTGATACAGAGTCATGAAATCTCAGATAATCAGCTGTGTCAGCATCCTGGAAAATACAGATGAAAGTCACTCTTTTGGTAGGAAAAAACAAAGGAGCCCTAGGCATAAAGTTCTACTAGAAAGTTCAATGAGGCTTGAAAAATAAAAAATAGTACCATTAGAAAAACAATGAAGGGCTTTTTTATTTAATTCTAGCATTCTAGCATTGTGATTTCTATTCTTCAATATTTTTCTACATATGGGAACTATAAGTAGTGGTTTTTTAACTACCATGTTGACTAAAATATATTCAAGATATTTGCCATTTATTACAAATTCTCTGAGGTTCCTTGAGAAAGTTAATTTCAGTATTCAACAGTCCTATAATGACCCCATCTTGCTTTTTCATTTGTTTTGTTTTATTTTACATATACCAAATACACCAAACTTACTAACACACATCCTACCCTCTTCCCTTAGGTCAACATCATTGTAGAAATATTGCTTATCTGTATTATGTATCAATTAATTCATTCATATAACCTGTATATTTTCTTCTTTTTTCAGTAATATGGCCATAGGAATTCTTACATGCTTATAATTAGATAGTAAACTTATATTCTCATTGCAAAGGTGAAGTAACTACCTTATTTTACTTTTGATATTTGCTGAATTTTCTAAAGCATACTGTTTACATATATAATATATAGTAAAATATATAATATATATATGAATAGTACACATATATTCATGAGAATGATGCAAGTTTTGAAATGCCTAGTGAATTTTGCCATCTACTAAGTTTCTCAAATTATTAAAGACAAAGCCAAAGTAATGATTTACTATTTCAAATATTGTATTTCCTAAAATGAAATGGAGGAAAATGCTGATTCTTATATCTTATTCTACTGCTTTTTTTCTATTATACACACAGAGTTCATCAGTGGAACTGCAGGTTTTATAATTAAATATAAAAATTGAGGTGTTCACACAGATATGCTAATAACTCCATTAAACTTCTCCCTTTATATGTAAATTCGAGCCCAGATGTTGCATCATTTGCAAATCTTGCAATTAAAGCATTTTATAACTTCAGTTATGCAAAGGGGCAGCAGACTGGAAAATGGGTAAAATTGCTTGGCTAGGACATTACCATGGCAACACACTGACCTCCATTCAATTAGTTACCACTGAAGATTCAGCTATTAATTATAGTGGTCAAAAGTGGATATCATCTGGATCTCCTCTTACCTTTTTAATATGGACATTTTTCACTCACCATAAATCTTTGACGTTTACAGGCAAGGCTCCCAAACTGAAGTGTGAAAAGTGATACTGCTTAAGTACTGAGGGAAGTGAGGGTCAGGAAGGGAACCCCATTTATCAGCCATATTCAGGATAGTTCTTCAACTTTCTGTAAGCTAAGCACTCTGTCATGCAGGCTTCAAAGTGAATATTCATTACTGCTCATATTCCTCATTGAACCCCTTGAGTTATGTGTGTCAGCAATTACCTCTCACTTTAGAAAGCCATCATTAATTAGGGCCACAACCATCACCATGGGGCCTCTGAAATAGATAGATGCCCCATTTTGGGTTGAGTTTTATATTTTCCAGCAAAAAAGTTATTATTTTCTTGGCAGAGTATAAAAGAAGTGTTGGCAGTTAATTACAGAGGTACTTTATAAATGATGAAAAAAATCTTTTGCATTTTTATTGCACACATGAAGATAAGAATCTTGTATTCAGTGAAGGTAAAACATACTGTTATTACGGAACATGTTTTAATCAGTGCATCCATAGTCCAAAATAATAAATGCTGTCAGACACACGAAAGCATGGTCACCAGACACCATAATCCGTCAACACTATGCAGATCATGGCTTCTTCCTTCAACAGACATTAACTGACCACCTACTATGTATGAGGCACCATTCAGTATGCTGGGGTTATAGGGATGTTCAAGGGTGACAAGATCCCTGCTCACTTGGAAGGAGATAGAAAAATAATCAAATGAAAAGAAAATTAGATTATAAGAAGTGCTATGCCAAGAATTAAAACAAAGCTAGAGAATTACCAGATATCTGTTTTGGTAGTGTTAGTTCTAGTGCTAGTAGTATAGATGAAAATAAACAAATTCAGAAAAATTTTCCTGGATTATAATTTATATATATACACACATACATATATGTGTGTATATACATATGTGTGTACGTGTGTGTACATATATATATACATTTAAAATTCAAATAAAAAATAAAGATACCTTAATATTCACTTGATTTCACAACAGGCCCATGCATGAGAATGTTGGTCCTTTCTAGTAAAGAAATTTCTTTGGTTAAAGTTGAAAAAGCGAGGTTACAATTTTTTAAATTTTATGAATCGTATGGCTGTGAACATTCCTGATGCATATGTGTAAGAATTTCTCCTATTAATATTTGCAGGGGTGGAATTGCTGATTTTTATCATAATAGTCAAAATTCTATCAACAGCAAACTGAAGAGATAAATTCTCATCTGTTCTACCATAAAATATTATATAGCATTGAAAATGCATGAACTATGGCTAAACACAAACAAGATATAATATTAATACAAAGTTTAATGAAAAATAAGAACCTATAAAATTACATGCTAATATTCATAAAAACAAATTTTTAAAAAACAACTATTTGAAATATCCAAAAGGGTGTTTGTGTGTATGGATTTTTTCATATATATATGTATATATGGATTTTTTTTTCCTTCAGGAAAAGAAATGACAGTGGTAACATTCAAGATATTAGTTATCTTTGTTGCAGGAAGGAAACCAAGGGATGGGGTACAGAGAGAGAGCAGAGAGGTTCATTTAAGTTCATTTTGGTACTCTAGTTTTTGAGTTAGGATATGGATTCATTGTTATTCATTATATTATTAAAAATTAATGAAAAAAGAGAGAAAGAAGAAAAGAAAGAGAAAAAAGAGAGGGGCGGGTAGGCAGGCAGACAAGCAGGAAAGGGAGGAAGGAAGAAAGGGAGGGAGGGAGGGAAGGAGGCAGGCAGGCAGGAAGGAAGGAAGGAAGGAAGAGATGAAGGGGTCCAATCATTCCGAATGATTGGAATGCATCATAAACTAGAGATTATGACTGATCTAATGTATTTCAACACAAAGTTCTTAAAAATAAAAATACGTTTTTATTGTATGCCATTATATATGTACAACAGACTTATTTTAATAACAGAATAATTTCCTATAAATGTTTGCTTTAATGGTTGCATGTTATTGTTGCTTTGGATATTATAGATTCTGATGCAACTGTTTTAAATCATATTGATTTAATTATTAAATGACTCTTTTAATTCTTAACTCAATTTTAAATGTACTAAGCAAAAGCAGCCAAGAGCAAACAATAAAATCTAGAAAAACGTATATAAGAAGTTGATCATGATGGAGTTTTCTGAAGAAAGTCTTGTGACTGAAAGCTTGCTGCTTTGTGACCTCAGTGGCACATCCTGATGGTGGCCAAAACGTCACAGCAGCTGTCAGTAACTGAAAGTTCATTGTTTACGTTTCAATGTCCAAGTTAGTTAAAATTGGCGTGAAAATGGTTGATATTTTGTGTTCCCATCAAAACACTATTACATCCTTTGTTCTCTGTAATGCAATCAGTACCACTGGCGTTTACACTGCTAAATAACAATAATCATCTCATGAAAACACTACACATAGCACTAGTAATCTTTTCTCTCAACAAGCACATTACCTGCACTTCTTTTGAAGGCATTGCTTGTAAAGATGAGTTAAAACTGGCCAGAAAAGAAAGCCGTGTCTCCAAAACTGACAAGTAGAAGCGTGGGTAGGAGAAAATGACTGCTCGGAATGGAAAGAGCTGCCTACTCTATAGGCACTCGTAAGGCTCATTACCTTTTTTTTTTTTTTTTTTTTTAACATTTTTAGAGACCTCAAGAAACTGACTGAAGCTACATCCTTAGTTATTTTTCCCACTGTAAACTTCAGACCTCTGAGACCTTATGGCAGCCTTGACCTTGCAGTCACTGTTCTTTTGCCTCAGGGCATTAGAGAATCAGTAAAGTCTGTAGTGGGAAGGATTATCATCTAAACCCCTTTTTACTTCATCATTTTAACCCATTGCTTGACTCTCATTTTATGCAAAATTAAGAGTTAGCAGCATTATGATTGCAACCTTGGTCTTTAACTGGCTCTCTACTTTGGAGAGGTACAATTCAAATGCTAATCAAGTCTGTAAGCACCTTGCTTGATTTTCCTTTTTCTCTTTAGATTTCTTATCTTGGATTCCTCTTTTTTTTTTTTTTTTTTTTTTTTTCCTATACTTTTCTCCTGGCCACTTCTTTATGTCTTTCTTTAAAAAAAATTGGCCAGGTGTAGTACTAACACTTTGGGAAGCCAAGACAGGATAATCACCCAAGCCCAAGAGTTTCAGACCAGCCTGGGAAACATGATGAAACCCTGCCTCTACCCACAATATATATATATAAACATTAGCTGAGCATGGTGGCACGCACCTCAGTCCTAACTACTCCAGAAGCTGAGGTTGGAGGATCACTTGAGCCCAGGAGGTGGAGGCTGTGGTGAGCCATTGTCATGCCACAGCACTCCAGCTTGGTGACAGAGTGAGATCCTGTCTGAATGAATAAATACATAAATAAATAAAATATGTTAAAATAATAAAAACTGTATTTTAAAGTTATATATTATAGAATTACTTTTAAAAAGTGCACATTTTCTATAGTTCCAACACCCAGACATAGTTACTATTATCTCTTGTTTTGAAATGTGTTCTTCTAAATACCCTTTTCTGGGTAAGTTTTTTTTTTTTTTTGAGACGGAGTCTCGCTCTGTGGCCCGGGCTGGAGTGAGTGGCCGGATCTCAGCTCCCTACAAGCTCCGCCCCCCGGGTTCCCGCCATTCTCCTGCCTCCGCCTCCCGAGGAGCTGGGACCACAGGCGCCGCCACCGCGTCCGGCTAGTTTTTTGTATTTTTAGTAGAGACGGGGTTTCACCGTGTTCGCCAGGATGGTCTCCATCTCCTGACCTCGTGATCCGCCCGTCTCGGCCTCCCACAGTGCTGGGATTACAGGCGTGAGCCACCGCGCCCGGCCTTCTGTGTAAGTATTAACAGGTTACGTTAGTCTTACATAAAATATGATTATACTTTTATTTCTTATGTTGAAACTTACTTTTTAAAATTATACTTTAAGTTCTGGGATACATGTGCAGAAGGTACAGGTTTGTTACATACTGATACACGTGCCATGGTGGTGTGCTGCACCCATTAATCAGTCATTTACACTAGGTATTTCTCTCAATGCTCTCCCTTCCCTCGCCCCTCACCCCATGACAGGCCCCAGCATGTGTTGCTCCCCTCCCTGTGTCCATGCGTTCTCATTCTTCAGCTCCCACTTATGAGTGAGAACATGCGGTGTTTAGTTTCTCTTCCCTGTGGTAGTTTGCTGAGAATGATGGTTTCCAGCTCCATCCATGTCCCTGCAAAGGACATGCACTCATCCTTTTTATGGCTGCATAGTATTCCATGGTGTATATGTGCCACCTTTTCTTTATCCAGTCTGTCCCTAATGGGCGTTTGGGTGGGTTCCACGTCTTTGCTATTGTGAACAGTGCTGCAGTTGCCTTTTTAACTTAACGGTGTTTCTTGAGTCATATCTTTTCATGCTAGACTGTTTTATACAAACGTGTCTCATTCATTTAGCTGAATAATATTCCATTGAATAGCTGTTAAGTTTCTTTTATTTAAGTTACCCTTTATTAATAGTTATTATGCTTTCATAAAGAGAGATACAATGACGGTACGAATTTCCCTAAGATACATTTCTACAGTGAGGCCTTCGTTCGTAGGATATATTTTTTAAAAACTTAGATTGAGGAGTCAGTTCAGATTATTTTGGACATACTGATGTTTCAGCTCCCTTAGACACATTTAAGGGAGGCATTAAATATAGACTTGAATATTCAATTCTGAAGTGCAGAGGAATAACCTAGGTTTGAGCTATACATTTCAGATAATCCATGCCATGATTTATTTCAGTGTTATTATAGTATTACCATTTGTCTTTGATGTATTTTCCAGGGGTTGGGGTAAGGTGAGGAATGTGTGTGAAAAATGTGTGTGCATATTTATACATATATAATGTTATAAATATATGCATACATTATGTATATAATTCCTATGTAATGTATATAACATATACACTCCATTACAGAGCTCCACATCTGTATTTATCCATCTACATGTAATATGACTTAGGGTAGTATATTGCTCTGTAAACTGTTGGCCTGTGAGAATTGGCTGACCCTGCACTGCAATTTCTCTCAGCTTATGGGCTGTGCCTTCTCTTTCTTCCATTTCCTGTGTGTCCTGGTACCCATAATGGCTCTCCAAGACAAAATCTAATAGATCTTTTAAAAGGAAGCTTACAACTTAAATGATAAATGCAAGTTTAAGAAAAAATAGAAAATTAATATTTTAAAGAATGGGCTGAAGAAATAAAGCTTGCTGTGATTAACAGAAGTACTTTGCCATTAAGGAGGCAAAGCAAGTAAATAAATAAACAACTTTGCCACCACTGAGGGTTATTCAACAGTTGTATGAATGAGAGCTGGGAAGCACCATAGCCAGGATGTGTCCTGTCTTAGATGATTTGAAGGGGATGGAGGAGCCATTGTCGATATTCAGTGCTAAGAAAATTTTCCCCAGTAATAATGCTTTAAGACCTTTTAGAAAACTGAGTAGCAAATAGTCCCCTTTCCAGACCTGCTTGGTGAAAATTTAGGTGTCTTCCAGTATGGACTGCAGACAAATGCTGGTTGGAGAAATCTGTTACTGGTCATTCATAAAATGAATATAGAAATTAAGCATAGTCATTCGTAAGAAAGGTTTATAGCCATTAGAGTAATTTTATGCTTGTGAAATCAATAATAATTTTAAAATGAGCATTTTGTCTTTGGATTCACAATTTTGTTTTCTAGCAGTGTATTTTCAGTGTACGTTACTGCGTGTGAGTAAAATAACATCTGCAAGAGATTAGAAATGTTAAATATGAAATTAATGCATTCTCCACAGATAGTTTGAGAGGCACTGGAGATGACCCAGATGAAGAGCATAGTAGCTACAGTGAATTGAAAGATTAGTATCAAACCTAAAGTTCCCAAGTGAACACTTGGATTTCTCCAGACTGAAGACCACGAATCCACTAATCAGGCTCACTCTTCATCCTTGTATGTACGAAAGGATGTTACTGGTTATATAACCGAGGAATGGGCTATGCCACGTCTAGAGCCCCGGTGCTTTCCGAGGAATGGGCTATGCCACGTCTAGAGCCCCGGTGTTTTCCGAGGAATGGGCTATGCCACGTCTAGAGCCCCGGTGCTTTTCAAAGGCGTGGTTATAATTGCTGCACCAAATAAAAGCACTAATTGGATGATTTAAAGCAAGACTTATAGAAGCTGTTATCCATTCAAATGTATTGTCAATACATCATTTTTATTTAGGTCTTTCTGGGGATCATGTAGAAATCGTTTCTAGGTTGTAGTTCATTCTAGAACATTGAGAGCTTAGTTGTTGCATTCTCCCTGAATAATACCAAGAGCCAACATTTTATGAGCTAATGATTTGGTGAATTTATTTATGTTCATCAAAGTTATTTTGACATTTCAACACTCAAAAAGAATCTACAGCTATTGAATGTTTATGGACTTATTCACTTTACTTAGTTTTTTTCATTAACTAAAGTTCTCTCTGATGTACATAGCCTATATATCTATAGGTAGATAAATGAGCATGTATTTTTTTCTTAAAATATAAAAATATGAAGAGGGCAATGGAAAATTTTACAAGATATTAGATGCAGAATATTTCTCAATTAAAGTAATGAAAAATGAATAAATAGCCAGAGAAGCAACCACTTTTAAGTGAGTAGCTAGACTTTTTTAAACCATAAAAACCACATTATCCATATTATCCATTTTATTTACATGTTAATTGAATCTGTTTGGTCAGTGTCAAGTGACTAAGATCAACATCTCTAAAGACGTTTTATGCAGTTTCTGGAAGTTCCTGGCTCTAAGTAGGCCAAACCAGAAAGGTCGAACAAGAAATTTTAAGTGACCAAACACTCTAAAGTAGGAAAATGCAAGAATGAGTAGGCCACAATCACCAGACTGCTGAAAACAGAGTGTATAGGGTTGTAAGCCCAAATGTATCTGAGGTAAGTCTCTGGATGAGTTTAGAAGTTTATTTTGTCAAGGTTAAGGACATACGCATGGCACAACCTCAGGAGGTCCTGAGAATTGTACTCAAGATGGTCAGGTCACAGCTTGATTTGATACATTTTAGAGGGGCAGAGATGACAGCCAGACATCAATCAACACACATAAGGTGTGCATTGGTCAGTCTGGAAAGGGGGGATAGTGTGAGGCGGTTGGGAATCCAGGTCATAGGTGGACTCAACTATTTCCTAACTGGCAATTGGTTGAAAGAGTTGTTTTGCCCAAAGAGTTGAAGTCAGCAGAAAGAAATGCTGAGGGTTGAGAGAAGGGGGTTGTGGAAGCCAAGGTTCTTGTTATGCAGATGAAGCCTCCAGGAAGCAGGCTTCGGAGACAATAGATGCTAAAGGTCTTCTTATCACCTTAGAATGTGCTAGACTTTCCTGAAAAGACCTAATAAGGGAATGAGATTGTCTACAGAATGGAAATTTTCCTCACAAGAGACAGCTTCCCAGGGTCATTTAAAAACATGTCAAAAAATATATTTTGGTGTAAAATACTTCAATTTCTTTCAGGGCCTGTTATCTGTCATGTGATGCTATACTACAGTCAGCTTGGAATTTGGTATCTTGTTGCTACAAAGAGTCTGTTTTGTTAGTCTTAAGATGTTCATTTTAATGTTAACGCTGGTCAGTTACACCTGAATTCCAAAGAGAGAAGGGTATAATCAGACATATTCAATGCCCCACTTCCCATCGTGGCCTGAACTAGTTTTTAAGTTAACTTTGGAGGCTCTAGGCCAAAAGAAGGGGTCCATTCAGTTGGTTGGAGGTGGGGGCCTTGGAATTTTATTTTTGGTTTTCCATATTCATGAAATGACATTTGGAAAGCTCTCTTCTGAGGCCAGAGTGGTTCTTCCAAGTCAACTGACCATGTTACCATAGGGCAACTTATTACTTCTTTAAACAAATTTTTTTTCATTGTTGTGGGTACATAGTAGGTGTATATATTTATGGGGTACATAGGATACTTTGATACATGATTGCTTTTTTTCTTCCCTTATTTTCCTCTAGTAAACTTTTATTGAACATCTAATTCTGGAGGCACTATGGATTCAAAAATAGCTAAGATATGCTTCTCACTCCTGAGGAACTCTGAATTTTTTTTTTTTTTTTTTTTTTGAGAATAAAAATAAACATTACAGTCAAAGTGGAAGAATAGGGTAGTACTAATGGGAGTCAGGTGAGGAGCACCTAACTCAATTTCATAAGTTGCAGAATTTTTTTCAGTGAATGTAATATCTCATCTAGACTTAAGGTATATATTAGCAACATGGAAGGGTCAGGAGACAGAAGGAAGTGCACTGGATAGAAGAAGAGCTATATCAGGAACAGGGGACAGTCTGAGCAGAGTTGAGGAGTCCAGAAGGAAAACAGCATGTACACGGTATTTAGCTGAATGGTGACATGTGAGGCAAGGAGTAAAGTGATATGAGCACAGACAGGTCAGTGAGAAAGGACATGGAGTGTCCTTTACCCGATGTTGAAGAAATTGAACTCAGGTCTACAGATGAACAAGGAAATGCAGAAAAATCTGAGATAGAGGAGTCAGGGTCAGACTTGGATTTTACATATAGCATCCTGACACCCGTGGAGATTTTAGAGGAAGTAGATCACAGAAAAGAAGTGTGGTTAGTAGTTTAGGTATAAAATAATGAAGATTTGAACCAAGAAAGTGTATCAGTGGCAAACTGGAAGAGACTTTCTTGAGAAATATTAGGAAGAGATAAAATATGCTGGACATGAGAGGTAAAGGAAAAGAAGAGATCAGGGATGTCTCCAAGTTTTTCTCTTGGGCAACCGGTTGAGTATTGGTTCCACCAACAGACAGGAGACATTCAGTTAGAGAAATCAGCTTAGGGTTGAAGAAAATGAGTTCATATTTAGGCAGGCTAAGTTTGTAGAGCCTGTGTAATATCCACATGAACTGTGTGGCTCAGGAAAGATCTCTGGGCTGCAGAATACATTTTGCTGTCCTTATTGAAGAGGGAGCAGTAAAAGACAGAGAGGAATGTGTATCACAGTCCTCAGCAGGTCTTTCCAGAGATTGTTTAGTGCTTCAATAGTCTTTCCTTCCCAGTTTTCTTCTAACCAACAAATGTCTGTTGTGCTCCTGCCTTCACCTGGAGTAGCTAGGAATAATGACAGACAAGTGACTGATCATAACATATGGCCGAATAAATAAAGATAGGAACGAATCTCCAGGGATGCAGAGAGAAATCAGTCATTCATTACGATGCTAATTGGAAGAAAGAATGAGGCCGGACTCCAAGCAGAAGTGAAATTTGAGCTGAGACTTGATGAATAGCTAGGACCTAATTGTGTAGAGAAAAGACATTGCAGTTTGAGTAAAGAGAGAAGAGATAGTCTAATCCCAGCTACTTGGGAGGCTGAGGCAGGAGATTCACTTGAACCCGGGAGGTGGAGGTTGCAGTGAGTCGAGATTGCGCCATTGCACTTCTGCCTGGACAACAAGAGTGAAACTCCGTATCTCAGGGGAAAAAAAGAAAAAAAAAAAAAAAAAGGAAAAGGCATTTAGCTGGGACAGGCCTGGAATTGACAATTGTTGATGGAATAGTGAGCATGTGGGAAAGGGGGCAAAAGGGTGTAAAAAGGGAGAGTTGGGCAAATGATGGAGAAAGCATTTTAGTTCCAGGCAAAAGGGACCAGATTTTAGTTTAGGCTATTTCCCTATGGGGAAGTTTGTCAACACTGAAGACACAGTGAAAGTTACACTGGAAACATTGTGTAACAGGGGTTGATAAAGATCACAGAAGCTGTTATGTCTATTCTAATTGTCTAATTAGAGAAAAGATTAAAGTCTAATGTTGGGTAGTGACCAGTGGAAATGGAATGGAGAGTAAAGGTGGGAGACTTGTTGAAAGAAGCTGTCGTAAGGGCTTTAATTCAAGGTGAGGGAAGGAAAACTGAAGATTACTAGCATTGATACCAGGAAGAATCATGTGCCTACTTACTAACCAAGCTTGACAAAAGAGGAAATATCATTTAGAAGGAAGTATACCAAGATCACATTTAAACACAGTGAATTTGAAAATCTAAAGGGACATACATAGGAAACATCCAGAGGGCTTTGGAATTTAAGTGTAGAGCTTGGGACAGAGGTTTAAAGTAGAGATAAATATGCACAACTTACACCTTTGTTATGTGTTTGGAAAACCTTCAGGTCATTCAGGTTAAGAATTTTAAAAAGCTATGTGGGTTTCTACTGTAACCTCTACTGAAATAAAACTTTCTTAAGGTTGAAGAATGAGTCTTATTCTTCTTTAAACGTACCATTCTCAACTTCTCATGCATTGCTGGGTGCTGGACATCAGTAAACTCGATAAATATTTAGGTAGTTGAGTTGAATAGAATAAAGTAAAATATAATTAAAAGTGGTCAAAGCAAAATATTGAAAAAATTAAGTCATAACGTTTAAGGGACAATCGAAGAAGTCAGAGCTGATATTGGAGTGAGGTGGAGTCAGTCAAGAAGAACCAGGAGACAGTACTGGAAAGAATGGTGGTCAACAGTCAAACGCTACAGAGATGAATTGCATGAGGACCAGTAAGAGGCAACGTGTGAGATTTGTGGTTGAGTTTGTCACAGGTGACATTTGATAGCACCATTTTTTCCCCAATATTTTGAGATCCACCAAAGCTAGATCATAGCTGAGGAATGTGTGGAAATTATATATAAACTGCTCTCTCTTTCCCCTCAACGTTTTCCTTTTCTATTCTCAGCTTCCTGATTCTTCCTCTTCAGATTCTATATTCATACCTCCGTTTCTTCTTGTAGTCTCTGGCCTGCTTAAGTTGTAAGTCCTGATAACATCCAACTAACAAAAAATATTTCATATATATTATTGGAGTCCTCACACAGCAAAGGAGATATTATCATTCCATTTGAATAATTAATATTTCAAATGAAGTTTAAATAAGTTAAACAACTTGCCCAAGTTTATATGGCCAGATATTGAGTTAATATATGAATCATATCTGATGTCAAATATTGCACCCACAGCTTCTGATATCTCTGTTTCCCTCTTGTCAAAGCACTAAGCTAAAATACCAAAGTCCTAGACCACAAGCACCTCCTAGATCCGTCCTCACTATACCCAGATTTCAACAGCACAGATGTTTAAGGCCAATGATGGAACAATACCAGTAAATACATTCAGCATACAAGATTTTCAATGTTTAATGTTAGGAATTCTTAAATTCATATATCAGCCCCTCCTAAGGAAGTGGCTCGCTTCCTTTGGTTCTTGACACTATGAATGACCAAGACTCTGCACTTAAAACATAAAATTATTCTTTTTCATATTATATCAGTTTATCATTTTAAACTCATCTTTATCCCTTTCCAAACTTTCCAAAACACTTAATATAGTGCCTTATAAATCTAACTACATTTCATTTATTAAAAACATTGTGTGATTGTATGTGCATATATATACATAAAACATATATATATGCCTCTAAATATGTTCTCTACGTTAACAAACTATCCATTTTGTTCCCCTTTCCTACAGCTGTAAATATAGCTATTGTAGATGTTTTTCAAACTGCTAAGAAATGAGTAATTGTTACGATTGTTACTCTACAAATCAGGATGTATAATATAATTTGAAGCTCTCTGGGATAATTTTTCTTGTGCTTAGCATACAACAGATACGATTTTTCAGTATACCAACTCACTCATTTCTTTAATTAGATTGTGAGCTGAAGTTCTCAATGATGACCAACGTTTAAGCAGGCAGTTTAACCATGTTAGGAGACATCAGTCCGCTGTGACCCAGATGCTCTGCCTGATGACACTTATTTCAAGTATAACTTGTAAAACATTATCAGCATGACATAGTTTCATTTTTAATTTATATTGAACAGTAACACATTAGTGAATTTGGGTTATCTGAGCAGATCTATGATATTTTTAAAATGCAGCTGGAGGTCTTGCTTTCAAGTCAAATGAAAACACCAACAATGGAATATTGTTAACTGATTCTGACCCTATATTTCTTAGGACTCGGTCTATTGGAAAGTGAAAAAAAAAAAATCTAGTCAAACAGATTATTTCACATCTAATGTCTCATCCCACCATCAAAACCATCCTGGCTTTTAGGCTTATTTCAATTATTTTTCACTGAAAAAAATGTAATCAAACCAGTTTACATCCAATTTGCATTATTATCAGCACATAAGCACCCTTTGGAAAATTAATCCTGTTATTGATTACATTTATTTTTAAATTTATTTGATGTGTTAAAAAAAACTAATAAGGATTTAGAAAACAGTTATCCTCAACAGTGACAGCATTTCATCACAAGTTTACTGATTTCTTCTCTGATATTTCTATGACATATATATGTTCTATGACATATATATATGACATATATAACATTTCAGAATGCATTTAACTCAGAGGAACAGGCTCATATTCCTTTGCATATGTTGGACAGGGAATCATTCACAAGGATGTTTTATGGTGGCAACCTACTTGTATTGAGAAACTGACAAAGATGGTGAAAAGTGTGTTTCTTAAGAGCATAAAAACATCTCAGGGGAGCAGTTACAGGTGAGGGCAGTTCGATTTTAGAATCACACGAAGAAGACAGCTCTACCTCAGAGTGACTTTTGGGGTTGGTTATTGATAGATAACTGTGGAAGCCCTAAGAACTGATGACAACCTGCCAATCTACTTAGAATACAAGTTAAAATATTTCATGCACCCAATATAAACAGGATTCCCAAATGCAGTCACCTGTTTTTTCCTGTTATTGTAAAAGAAGCGATTGAAAGCAAAATGCAAATTAAATAACGTTTGCAAAAAATGTGAGGCGGTTTAGGCTTTTTTGGTGGTTTCTGTACTCTTGCTTTTTATTCCTTTGCTTACTCTATAAGCAGTAGTACTCAGAAAGACCACTATGTTATTTAGTAACAGACCTCAAACCAAAATTTAAAATAAGCAGGTTAATGATCAAATCAGAAAAAACAAAGTTAATTTGATATATTATAACTGAACATTAATGATTTGTGTATTTAGAGTAAATCAGGCACAAACTTTTTTGGTAAATATTGTTGTTCTTATTGTTTAGGGCTATTTGTAGCAGTGATCAGACGTTTTGGCTCATACATGCTCTAAACAATTTTAAACTATATGTTCCCCATTCTTCGATATCTCAAAGAATTTTTTGTTATATAATAAAAGATAGAAAACGTCACATAAAAATGAGATTACATAAATAAGATTACATACAAATGATTATAATTATAACAAATATTCTACAGCATGATTTAATAAAAATAGGTTTTTATGCACTACTGAATAAAGCACAATAAGTCTGAAAAAAAACTATGTAAAATTTTTATCCATAGATTTTGTTCAATGTATCTCAAAAACTTAAAAGCCCCTGAAGCATTTTATTTAAATTCTAAAAAACGGGTTATCAGGAACTCTACTGCTGTGGCTGTTACGAAGTTGCAAAATCCCCATAGAGACCAAAATTCTTCTCTTCTTTGTTCAGAACCAAACGATATTATTAGGCCACGTGGAAATTACAAACTCGGGCTGGAGTGCAGTGGCGCCATCATGGCTCACTGCAGCCGCCACCTCCTAGACTCAGGTGATCCTGCCACCTCAGCTTCTGGAGTAGCGGGGACTATAGGAATGTGCTACCATGCCCAGCTATTAAAAGAAAAGAAAAAGAAAAAATTGGATGGAGGGAGGGGGAGGGGGAGGGGGAGGGGGAGGGGGAGGAGGAGGGGAGGGGGAGGGGGAGGGGAGGGGGAGGGGGAGGGGAGGGGGAGGGGGAGGGGGAGGGGGGGAGACTTTCTATATTACCAGGGCTTGTCTCAAACTCCTGGGCTCAAGTGATCCCACCTCAGCCTTCCAAAGTGCTGGAATTACAGGCTGCACCTGACCCTTAAATACCATTAGAGGCCAGTCAGGTATCTTACGTCGGTGAAGTCCCAGGTGGAAGGGGGCCTGCTCAGTAAAACTTGTTAGATCTGGATAATTTATGTCCTACCCAAAGACATCTAACTTAAAAACCAAAAACCAAAACCCAGAGATGGGCCAAGCAAACCTGCTGTACAACTTAGGTTGAAGTAACTCCTTTATTCACACCCAAAGTTTGAAATAAGATTAATTTGATTTACCAAGGAAAATCTGCTAGGAAGACAGGGCATACATTTCAGAATTTTCCCACAATTAGGATGTGTTTTGCCTGTAAAAACAAATTAAATTCAGACTAGGTTGGGGCTTCCAAACTCACAGAAAAAAAAAATCAGTTAGCATCGAATATTGCCACGGTAGTAATAATGAGACTTGTTTGGTCACTGTCATGCGCGTCCATGTGAAGAGACCACAAAACAGGCTTTGTGTGAGCAATAAAGCTTTTTACTCACCTGGGTGCAGGTGGGCTGAGTCCGAAAAGAGTCAGCAAAGGGAGATAGGGGTGGGGCCGTTTTATAAGATTTAGGTAGATAAAGGGAAATTACAGTCAAAGGGGGTTGTTCTCTGGCGGACAGGGGTTGGGGGTCACAGGGTGCTCAGTGGGGGAGCTTTTGAGCCAGGATGAGCCAAGAAGAGGAATTTCAAAAGGTAATGTCATCAGTTAAGGCAGGAACCGGCCATCTGGATATGTATGTGTAGGTCACAGGGGATATGATGGCTAAACTTTGGCTCTGAGGCATGACATTCCTGTCTTTTTATATTAATAAGAAAAATAAAACAAAATAGTGTTGAAGTGTTGGGGTGGCTAAAATTTTTGTGGGGTGGTAGGGAGAGATAATGGGCGACGTTTCTCAGGGCTGCTTCAAGCGGGATTAGGGGCAGCATGGGAACCTAGAGTGGGAGAGATTAAGCTGAAGGAAGATTTTGTGATAAGAGGCGATATTGTGGGGTTGTTAGGAGGAGCATTTGTCGTATGGGATTATTGGTGATGGCCTGGATGTGGTTTTGTATGAATCGAAAAACTAAATGGAAGACACAGGGCCGAATAAGAGAAGGAGAAAAAAACAGGTATTAAAGGACTAAGAACTGGGAGGACCTAAGACATCCTATTAGAGCCGAAGGGGTTTCAGTGTAATTACTTGCTTGGCTGGTGAGTTTTTAGGCTCTAAGTTTTTGGGGTGCAGTTCAAGGTGGGCTGGTGTCTGGAATGAGACTGGGACCTAATAAAAAGGAGTGTCCACTGATGGGAGCTGGAACCTGCAGCATTCTGGGGACAGGCCTGAATTCTGAGAAGGGAAAGTGGTAAAAGTATTGTCTAGTCCTTTTTAAGTTGGTGACTGAGCTTGGTGAGGTGTGTTTTTGAACGACCATTAGTCCGTTCTACTTTTCCTGAAGATCGAGGACAGTAAAGGATATAAAGGTTTCACTGAATACCAAGAACCTAAAAAACTGCTTGGGTGATTTGACTAATAAAGGCCAGTCTGCTATTGGACTGTATAGAGGTGGGAGGGTCAAAC
The DNA here is from genome assembly GCF_007565055.1 of Rhinopithecus roxellana. Taxonomy (NCBI): domain Eukaryota; kingdom Metazoa; phylum Chordata; class Mammalia; order Primates; family Cercopithecidae; genus Rhinopithecus; species Rhinopithecus roxellana. The sequence goes on from NC_044549.1 coordinate 1,027,383, forward strand.
CGAGGAATTATGTCTGACAGAAGGGGAGAAGTGACTGCGGTGGCCTTCTCAGACCCTGTGGGAAAGGCCTCTACCTATCCAGTCAAAGTGTCTACCTAGACCAAGAGGTATTTTAGTTTCCTGACTGGAGGCATGTGAGTAAAGTCAATTTGCCAATAGTGGGCAAGGGTAAAACCTTGAGCTTGATGTGTAGGGAAGGGAGGGGGCCTGAGAAATTCCTGAGGAGTAGTAGAATAGCAGATGGAACACTGAGAAGTGATTTCCTTGAGGACAGATTTCCATGATGGAAAGGAAATGAGAAGTTCTAAGAGACGGGCTAGCGGCTTGTAATGTACAGGGAAGAGGTTATGAAATGATGACAGAATAGAATGGGCCTGTGAGGCTGGAAGGAGACATTTTCCTTGGTCTAAGAACCATTTGCCTTGTGTGGGAAGAGATTCACATGTGGAAGTTTCAGCGGGGGAGTAGGTGGGAGTGGCCGATATGAAGGAGAAAAACTGACCGTGAGGGATAGAAGTTGGAACTCTAGCTGCTTTTTTAGCTAACTTGTCAGCATAAGCATTGTCCTGAGCAATGGGATCTGATGCCTTTTGATGGCCCTTGCAGTGAATGACTCCAGCTTCCTTTGGAAGTGTCTTTGAGAAGTGTTTTTATTACAGAGGCATTAATGATGGAGGACCCTTGCGTAGTGAGGAAATCTCTTTCAGCCCATGTAACAGCATGGTGGTGAAGAATATAGAAAGAATATTTAGAGTCAGTATAAATATTGACACGTAGTCCTTTTGCAAGAGTCAGGACCTGAGTTAAGGCAGCTAGTTCGGCTTGTGGAGAGGTAGTGGAGGGGGGCAGAATGGTAGCCTCAATGATAGATGTGGAAGATACTGTAGCACAGCCTGCCTTTGCTGGTGAGTGGCGATTAGGCCTGGTGGAGCTGCCATCAATAAACTAAATGTGATCAGGGTGAGGAACAGGGAAGAAGGAAATATGGGGAAATGGGGTGAATGTCAGGTGGATCAGAGAGATGCAGTCATGAGGGTCAGGTGTGGTATCTGGAATAACGTGGGAGGCCGGATTGAAGTCTGGGCCAGGAACAATGGTAATTGTGGGAGACTCAATAGAGTGAGTATAGCTGAAGGAGTCGGGGAGCAGGAAGTATATGCGTCAGGTGGGAGGAAAAAAATAGATTCTGGAAGTTATGAGAACTGTAGAGAGTGAGTTGAGCATAGTTTCTGATTTTGAGGGCCTCTAAAAGTATTAGGGTGGCAGCAGCCGCTGCAGGCAGACATGAGGGTTAGTAGGCTAAAACAGTACGGTCAAGTTGTTTGGATAAAAAGGCTACAGAGTGCAGTCCTGGCTCTTGTGTAAGAATTCTGACCACACTAACCATGCCTAGGAAGGAAAGGAGTTGTTGTTTTGTAGAAGCGATTGGGCTTTGGGAGATTTGCCAGACACGATCACCAGGGAGAGCACGTGTGTTTAATGAGAATTATGCCAAGATAGGTAACAGATGAGGAAGAAATTTGGGCTTGACTGAAGGAATGGGGGCTGTCTGTGAGGCCTTGCAGCCGTACAGCCCAGGCAATTTGCTGAGCCTGATGGTGTCAGGGTCAGTCCAAGTGAAAGCGAAGAGAGGCTGGGATGAAGGGTGCAAGGGAATAGTAAAGAAAGCGTGTCTGAGATCCAGAACAGAATACGGGGCTGTGGAGGGAGGTATTGAGGATAGGAGAGTATATGGGTTTGGCACTACAGGGTGGATAGACAATTTGGTTGATAAGGCACAGATCCTGAACTAACCTGTAAGCCTTGCCTGGTTTTAGGACAGGTAAAATGGGGGAATTGTAAGGGGAGTTTGTAAGGTCATGCTGTAGCAGGCGAGTGATAACAGGCTTTAATCCTTTTAACGTGTGCTGTGGGATGGGTTATGGGCGTTGAGCGGGGTAAGGGTGATTAGGTTTTAATGAGATAGTAAGGGATGCATGATCAGTCGCCAAGGAGGGAGTAGAGGTATCCTATACTTGTGGGTTAAGGTGGGGAGATACAAGGGGAGGATGCGAAGGAGGCTTTGAACTGGGGAAAAGGCAGCAATGAGGTGTGGCTGTGGCCTAGGAATAGTCAGGGAAGTAGTTAATTTAGTTAAAATGTCTCGGCCTAATAAGGGAGCTGGGCAGGTGGGGATTACTAAAAAGGAGTGCTTAAAAGAGTATTGTCTAAGTTGGCACCAGAATTGTGGAGTTTTAAGAGGTTTAGAAGCCTGGCCATCAATAACCACAACAGTTATGGAGGCAAGGGAACCAGGCCCTTGAAAAGAAGGTAATGTGGAATGGGTAGCCTCCATATTGATTAAGAAGGTGACGGACTTACCTTCCATTGTGAGAGTTATCTAAAGCATCTGTGATGGTCCTGTAGGCTTCCGAGGTAATCAGGCAGTGTCAGTCTTCAGCTGCTAAGCCGAGAAGGTCTGGAAAGGAGTCAGGCAGAGCCGTGGGTGAGAGTTCCAGGGGATCTGGAAGTGGCTGCCGGGTGAGTTGAACAGTCCGATTTTCAGTGGGGTCTTGTACAGATGGGACACGGCTTAGGAGGAATCCTGGGCTGCGGACATTCCTTGGCCTAGTGGCCAGATTTCCAGCACTTGTAGCAAGCTCCTGGGGGAGACGGTTCTGGAGGAACGCCTGGCTGCTGTGGTTCAGGTATTTGAAAGTTCTTGTGCGCTGGAGATGTGACTGGGGTTTCTCTCACAGTGGAGGCAAGGAATTGCAACTCAGAAATACATTGCTACTTGGCTGCCTCTACTTTATTATTGTACACTTTGAAGGCGGGTTAATTAAGTCCTGTTGTGGGGTTTGAGGGCCGGAATTTAATTTTGGGGGTTTTATTTAATGTCGGGAGTGGCTTGGGTAATAAAATGTATATTGAGAATAAGATGGCCTTTTGACCTTTTAGGGTCTAGGGCTGTAAAGTGTCTCAGGGTTGCTGCTAAATGAGCCATGAACTGGGCTGGGTTTTTCATATTTGATGAAAAAGAACCTAAACACTAACTGATTTGGGAGAGGTCGGATAAAGAAAAAGGAGCATTAACCTTGACTATGTCTTTAACTCTAGTCACCTTTTTAAGAGGAAATTGCTGGGCAGGTTGGGGAGGACTAGTCATGGAATGAAAGTGTAAGCCAGACCGGGTGTGAGGAGGGGAGGTGATAAAATGATTATAGCGTTGGGGAACAGAGGCTGAGGAAAAATTGGGACCTAGCTCAGCCTGGGGAGGATGGGAGAGGTCAGATGGGTCTGTAGAAAAGGAAGATTAGAAAGACTCAGCAATGCTTGGGGTTGGGACTGAGGGGACAGGTGGGAGGGAAAGAAGGAAGATTTGGGATGAGTCACGTTGGTAACAGAGACTAGGAAGGGACCAATGTGTAAAAGAATGCCTGGACATCAGGCACCTCAGACTGTTTGCCCAGTTTACAACAAGAATTATTTAGATCTTGTAGGATGGAAAAATTAAAAAATGCCATTTTCTGGCTATTTGGAATTACTGTCAAGTTTGTATTGGGGTCAAGTGGCATTGTAGAAGAAAATAAGGCATTTAGGTTTTAGGTCAGGTGTGAGTTGAAGAGGTTTTAAGTTCTTGAACACAGGTTAAGGGAGGAGGAGGAGGAATGGAGGGTGGAAGATTGCCCATAGTGAAGGAGGCAAGCCTAGAGAAAAGAGAGAGATGGAGAGAAGGGGTTGAGGGGTGCTTGCCCTCTAGAAAAGCGGGAAAGGGGTTGGGATGCAGAGATAAGGGGTCGGGGAGTTCTTGCCCCCCAGAAAAGCAGAGAGAAGGGGTCAGGGGGTTCTTGCCCCCCCCAGAAAAGCAGAGAAGGGGTCGGGGGGTTCTTGCCCCCCAGGAAAGCAGAGAAGGGGCAGAGACAGGGAGAAAAGGGGTCAGGGGTTCTTGCCCTCCCCCCAGAAAAGCGATACTTGCCGCTAAGGGTGAAGGACCAAGACAGGTGTCCCTGAAGCATGGTCAGACACCCCTGAAATGTGGGTGAATAATCAGGCAGGTGTCCCCACATTATTAAACACCAAGGGAAGACTGTCTTCCCAAGTCTGTGACTGGTGCCGTAGTTTTGGGTCCACGGATAAAACAAGTCTCCTTTGTCTCTACCAGAAAAGTAAAGGAACTGAAATTAAGAGAACGGAGAGATTGAAGTGTGGCGCCAAGATTGAAAGGAGAAAGAGGTTGAGGGATAGTGAGAGAGGTTGGAGAAGAGAGTAAAAAGAGGCCGCTTACCGGATTTAAAATTGGTGAGATGTTCCTTGGGCTGGTCGGTCTGAGGTCGTAGGTGGATCTTTCTCATGAAGCAAAGAGGAGGAGGACAGGGGATTGATCTCCCAAGGGAGGTCCCCGATCCGAGTCACGGCACCCAAATGTCATGCGCGTCCTTGTGAAGAAACCACCAGAGAGGCTTTGTGTGAGCAATAAAGCTTTTTAATCACCTGGGTGCAGGCGGGCTGAGTCCGAAAAGAGAGTCAGTGAAGGGAGATAGGGGTGGGGCAGTTTTATAGGATTTGGGTAGGTTAAGGAAAATTACAGTCAAAGGGGGTTGTTCTCTGGCAGACAAGGGTGGGGGTCACAAGGTGCTCAGTCGGGGAGCTTTTGAGACAGGATGAGCCAGGAAAAGGAATTTCACAAGGTAGTGTCATCAGTTAAGGCAGGAACAGGCCATTTTCACTTCTTTTGTGGTGGAATGTCACCAGTTAAGTCAGGAACCAGCTGTCTGGATGTGTAAGTGTGTGCAGGTCACGGGGATATGATGCCTAAGCTTTGGCTCAGAGGCCTGACAGTCATTTATAGTTTATTTCTGAGGAATTGAAAGTGTAATTTGAGAAACAGGAAAATAGAAAAGTTGACTGCAGTGGTTGGGGTGCTTCCATCTTTCTTTGGAGGAGGAGGATGGCTAAGAGGGCAACTGGAAAATCTGCCATGAAAAATAGAATGTAAGGCATTTTATGAGGCAAACTTGACATGAGATACCTTTTTTGTAGGACAGCGAGAGAGGGGCATACTTCTCTCAAGAAGATATTATACTCTTAAGTTCAGGATTCCAGATCATGAGTTTAAACATAAGAAAACAGGCTCCTCTGACCCTAAGGAATGGGAAGTGCTCTCTTTTCATTGTCCTTTCTGTGTCTGAAGGGAATCCCACTCAGTCCTATCAAAACTGCTGAGAAATGGGGTGAAAACTGGTGAAAAGAGAATCCTTTGCAGATGTTTCAGGGAAAATAAAATGCTTCTCGTAACGCTGCTTTTACGCAAATACATCTATGAAATATTTTTATGGGGAAAATAATTCCGTAAAAAAGGTAAAAACGTATTTCTTTCCCTTAGTTTGTAAAATAGTCTCCATTTTGGCAAAGAGATCATAGAACAGAAGTCCTAGGTTAGGGTAGTCTGTGTTTGGAGGCTAAGAAAAAGGGAATATGAAAGGAACGTGCAACCAGGAAACCAGTGTAAGGTTCTGTCAGCCACGAGTATGGCCAGTTTTATTCTCCTGCTCTCTCACCTGCTCTATCACACTGCCTGCCCCCTTCCTTTATAAGAGAATTATTCTCCTGCTATCTCACCTGCTCTGCCACACTGCCTGCCCCCTTCCTTTATAAGAGAAGCAATAAAAAGATAGATATGGAAGTAAAATGTTAGCATATTCTTTGGTTTCAGTAAATAGATGGGCCTCCACAGCCGGGGACCGTAGTTCTCTCTGGGACAGAGATAGAAGCAGTGTGGTGCATGCTAAATGCTGTTACTTCTTCACTACTGTTAAGAGCTGAATTACCATTACTATTGCTGCTCGCAATATTTATTAATTTAATTAAAACTTTGTTTTCATCAATACATGAACCACTCAAGTTTTCTTCTCAGCACACTTTTTTTATTATATCCTGTGGATTCTAATTTGAAGCCGAGCCTTTAATTAAGGGAGACTTACTTTCTTATACTACTCAATATGTAATAATAATTTGTCAAATGTGCTTCTTACAATCATATTTTTCCTGTGATAAGGCATATACTAATTTGTATTGATGCAATTAAAGCTGAATATAATAACTGTCTTATATGACAAAATATTGAAGCTACATGGTTTATGAATTTTATATTTATTCAATAACTCTCATTTGTTTGTATTTATGCAAAATACCTTGTATAATTTTTAGATAGATATAGAAACCTTAAGAAATGGTTATGAATTATTTATAAAACTTGCATGCAAGTTAGTTTTAATTAGTCTTTTCCTTTAAGGGTTCTATGTATTTTAGCTTTTATAAACTATATAAATTTATCTGGTTTTAATAAGTTTTATTTAAGAAAGAATGACATAAATCTTGCAGTAGGTTTTTTTTTTTTCATAGTAGTTTCTGTCAGGTGTGTTTCTAGGCTAGTTTTGCCAGAAAAAGGTCAAATTATTTGGCCTTCATCATCCCATGGGTTTGTAAAGAATGAGGGATCAAATAGCCTCGGTATGGCTGCCAGAAATGTCACCTTTATTTAATAGACTACATAAAAGTCAGTCAGCAAGCGTCAAAGCAGGGATTTAAACCTAAAGTCATCTGGCTCTACGCACTGTGCTTTCTACCCTCTGGTCAGATCTGCATTCTTAATTCATGCTGATATATTACCTGCTGTAAGGAGCGTGAAGGGGTGACTGTCTCTGTCTTGCCCACCATTGTATAACTAGAGCCTTCCGTGGTGTCACAGTGAATAAATCTATTTTATAATAGAGAGTGCCTGTATTTACAGTATTTAGAAAAATGGTTGTTTTACCCTTATATAAATTATAAATTATTAACTATAACATTTGTTATTAATATCATCCTACAACTACTGTATTCAGTCTCTAGAGATGATTTTATTATTATTTTTATGCTATTATTGTTTTTAAAAATTGGTCATTTTGTATACTTGACTTATGAACCCTTAAAATGAATGATTTATTTTAGATGAACTTACTTTAAAAAAAAAAAAAAGTAAGAGCCAAGCAGTGGTAAGAGCTCTATTCCACATGCCACGAATAACTCACAGAAAGTGTACCTTTCTCATCCTCAGACAGTTTACCATCCTGCTGGGGCAATTAGCAACAAATAAATGAAAACTTAACAGTACTTTAAAACAAAATGTCATAAGGCATTATGTGCTTAACTAACCGACATGTCTTTTCTAAGTAGTCATATAAAGCAGAAATAATTAATGGATAGATCTAATTGCGGTAACATTTACCTAAGGTTACTCTATTACAAAGGTTACCTGAAAAATAAATGGAAGACATTGTCTTAGACAGATATTCACTTTGGGCTTTCTGTCCCTCTCACGCCATGCAGGACATCTACATAGCAGGTGCTGTACTCACGTACTTGGAGAGTAACGCTGGCCTTCTCCCCTGTACAGTGTAAAACCTAAACTGAAACTTACCTCTTTTTTCATACCGATGCATTAACCAAAATACATCCTGATTTGAAAAGCTATTAATTCTTGAGTGCGTTTTAACATTTACATTGTCATTTGAACAGCATGGCTCACACAGTACTTCTCAGGAAATATAATTTCGAAGCATAAGTGTGAAAATTCCAGTCATTTATTCTCACAGGTTGCTATTTTTTAATTTTAAAATCACATATAAAGTTTCCTTGCTTAGCAACACAACATTGAGATATGGAAAAGAGATTCTAAATTAATGCTAACAGTCATACAAGATTTATAAGAATATTAAAACATAAGTATATAAATATTTCATTTAGAAAATGGCTATTTTTGAAAAATAAAATCTGTAATCAGTACATAAACTTTTGTGTAGATATTTAAAAGCCTACCCATACATATTTGTTATTTTTAAAATAATTTAAATTACTGCTATAATTTAAATAGTAGAGTAAATGCTATACTATTTTTTAATCTGGAAGCCTTAATTTAAGAACACTTCAGAAGTCTATTACGGTTTATTCAGAAACTGAGTTTACACAGTATTTTTTATGTAGCATGTACTGAAAGCAAGTCAATAAATTATGGTTTCTGCCCTGAAGGAGTTCACAAAGATTTTATATAATTTGTGATTAAGATGGCCTATGAATAAGTGACCCTAAAAACATTACTTCAGCAAAAAAAAAGTTTTTTATTTTTTTCAAATAAATATCCACATATAGAAATCTTAGTGCGGGCAAGCCAACTTCTAGCTTTCTGCTTTGCCATCACTACGTTGTGAACTTGTTTGTGGGCTAAGATAATTTCAGAACCCACATTTACATATCAAGCAGAAAAATGAAGGGCAGGGACAAAGGGTGGATGCCAGCCGTATTTTAAGAAAGAGTCCCCAGACCTGCCACATAAAACTTCTGTTTATGAACTTGGCCAGAACTTCACGTCCTAGTGACACTCAGCTACAAGTCAAACTAGACAATATCTTTATTTTGGAAGAAAGTGCGCCCATTTGAATGAAAACAAAGTTCTATTTACTTTGGAAGAAACGGAAAACAGATTTTAAAGGATCTTACCATAGACAAGTAAACAAAAATACTAATAACACAATATGAAAAGCCCTATAATGTTGTACATATAAAGTATATGAGAAACATAAGTAAAAATAATCGAGTGTTTGTACATTTGAGGGAGGAAGACAGCATACAACATCAATAAATTTTATACCTACACGCTGTAGGTTAGAGGTATGTAGGTGGAATTACTGAGTCAGGCGCAATGACCATCTTTGACTTTTCATACGTTTTGTTCTTCAGTCATCAAAAGAGTATGCCCATCTCCATGGCCGTGAACAGTAAGCAGGTTATGCTAATTTCGTTACAACTTCACAGACATAGGGTGTTAGATTTGATTGTTTAAAGCCAGCTACTTTTATGTATAAAATGAAAAGTATTGCAAATTTATTGATACACATATCTTTGATTTTCAGAAGTTTTAAGCTTTTCTAACTTATTATATTTTCATTTAATGTTAATATTTATTATATTTGCCATGTGAGAATTTTAACATCTTGGATTCCAGTGTCTGTGCTCTTTTTACTACACATGTGTCTTAAGTGACAAAAATGATAGTAAAAGTCTATGAAGCAGTAATGGCGGGGGAAAAAATAGCAACTACTGCTCCCTGGGTTTTCCTAAATCCACTTCTCCTGGTAGTCTCTTCCGCGTGCTTCTCAAGGCCATTTACTAAAACAGTCATGCTTTAGTGACACTAAACAGTAAACAGGTCATCTCCAGTATTCTCTTCTTTTATTATTTAACCTCTATAGAAGATGGTTACAGTCCTCATCTCACCAATGAAGGTTTTCTTCAAGCTCTGCAATGACAAAGTCTTATGGACTCTGCTTATCACAGGGATTCTCATACTTCACTGGGCATCGGAAACCACAGAGGGCTGAACGAGTCCCACCCTCAGAGTTTCTCGCGGGGTGGTGGTGGGATGGGGGGACTCTGAGAGTTCGCATTTTTAACTGGTTAGCAATACCCTAACAAGTTCATTTTCACGGAGTCTTGTGGGCATTTTACTGGCAAGGAAAGGCAGGTACAGAATTTAAATACACTTCTATGCTTCAAGTTTCAGAACCATTCATATGTTGTAAAATGTTGAAAACAATGTCTTATTCATAGTAAACAGAAATCAAGAAATGTTAACTTTTAAAAGTGCTCAAAACAGTTATGTGTCAGCCATCACTGGCCTCATTTTCAGATTTAAAAAAGTTCAGATTGTGGAGAAGAAGAATTTTCTTTCATCATTTTAAGTTTCTAGGACCAATAGGATCACTTTTTTTTTTAGCAACGTGAAAATGAAAATAGCCCCCAAAATTCAAAGATTTGTTTATGCAAGTCAAGAATAAATAATAAGCTTCACACAATAATTTATTATAAGTAATTCCTTTGGTTTAATTTAATTTTTTCATTAGTAACGCATTCCCTTAATCACCAGAAAATCAATATAACCTATTTATTAGACTTATAGTCTTATAATGTGATCTATGTAATAGAACAGAATGGATGGATTGAAAATGTTTTAAATCTAATATAGAAAATTAGCTGGTTTTAGTGCTGTCTTTCATACATTCAGAATTGGAACTCCCCCACTGAATGTGGCTTTGAATATTAGGTTATTCATTTTATATATTCCAGCCAATCACAAATTTCAGAGATAACTCTTAAGTAATACTGAGTATTTTCTAGAAATCTACATTCCAACTGATACTCTGTAAACACAAGGGGAAGGAGGGAGCTGGAGGGATACATCCAAAACCAAAGCCATTCCATTACCTTTCAAAAATCAAAACGAAATATTAGAATTCCCAATACACAAAATACAGAGATATGTTGCCTTTCTTAAAATTGCAGAGCCACTCTCGTGAGATACTGATAATCTTGGAAGGGCACTTAACATGGCAGCATCCCCCAGGTGGGAAAATGTGTAGTGCTGGGCACCAGGTCACTGCCAGAGCTCCCCATCCCAGCACCAAGCAGGGACCTCACAAGTCTTCATCATTGGCTGTCATCCTTTATCTAAGGGAACCCAGCTGGATCCTGAGTTCCAACTGACAGCAGTCACTCAAGTCCTTTGGGATTTTACAAAGATAAAAAGTGAGAAAATTCTAATAGAGACTATGTTTTCTACCCTAGTCCACCTCCTAGTGTGTACACACACACGCACACACAGAAACCTGTAGAAAATGCAAATGAAATAGTATAAACAAACAGTGCTTCTCAAACTCGAACGTGTTTAAAAACCAGATTCTGCCTTGGTAACACTGGGGTGGGCCTGAGATTCTGTCTGCGTTTCCAACATGCTTCCAGGGGCCTCTCCAAGGTGGGCAACCACATACTCACCAGCAAGGCCTTCACACTTAGGCTTGGTCTCTGAGAAAGTCTGGCTGTTTCTTTTAAATCAAACTCCACTGTGTGGCGAAGTTTAAATTTCTGGTATACAATGAGTAGGGAAAAACAGGAAGAAAAAAAAAAAAAAAAAAAAAAAAAAAAAAAAAAAAAACCTTCTGTATTGTTTAAAGCAAAGCATAGTAGCTCCTTTAGAGTGTGTCATAAAATATTGATTGCGTTTAATTTATGGAGAATGGAAGTAGGAAAGGGCTGAAAAGCAGGCCATGGCCATAGACTGTTCTTCAAACTGTAAGGGCACAGCATTGGCTGTCTTTAGTAAACATCTCTGAATTAGTGGCATGTCTTTCTGACGACAGAGTTTCCAACACGCCTCTGCAAACGTCCCTGAGTTTCCTCCAGGGGACAATTTTCCTGAAGGATACGAGGAATTAGTAAAACCCCTTCCACTGGATCTTGCAAGGATGAGCTGAAAAAACAGTCTCTAAAACAAGCTGTCCTCCTTGCCATATTCCCAAGTAGAAATCAGAGAGTACTCGAAGCAATTTACATACTGCAGAACAAATCTTACTTTTTTCTATAGTTTTTGCTCCCTTCGAGAACAATGATTTTCTTCCCGGGGGGGAAAAGAAAAGAAAACACATTCACAAACGCATATGGCATTTTATATATAACCATTGGGGAAGGTTCATGAATGCTTTTAAGTCCAGATCTCACAAGGACCTGCAAATTAACCCTACCTTACAATCCTCTATACATGAAGCCTACCTAGACTAGGGCTTAGAGCTGACAGACTTTGGACGTGTCAGTGTCCCCACCCAAAATCTCATCTTGAATTGTAATCCAAATTATAATCCCCACGTGTTGCAGGAGGGACCTCTTGGGAGGTGATTAGATTATGGAGGCGGTTTCCCCATGCTGTTCTCATGATAGTGATTTCTCATGCCGTCTGATGGTTCTATAAGGGGTTTTCCCCTCTTCACTTTGCACTTTGCACTTCTTCCTTGCTTCACCTCCTGCTATGATTGTAAGTTTTCTGAGGCCCCCCAGCCCTGCAGAATTGTGAGTCAATTAAACCTCTTTCCTTTACAAATTACCTCTTTTTGGGCAGTTCTTTATAGCAGCGTGAAAACAGACTAATACAGCAAGGTATAAACAAAGTATATCTCGGCAGGTAAGATAGGATTATGGGTATTTGTGTGTGTATGTGTGTGTGTGTGATTTCTTTTTTGCGTGCACACATTTGCTTTTCTAAAACGAACTGAAGCAACCTCACAGTCTTCGGATTTCAGCCTTCTCTTCAATACCCAAGTAGCAATAGCCTGATTTCCTTCCATGCTCCAAGTGTTCTGCTAGCCATGTATATTTCTCTAGGGAAATATAAATGGAAACATGCATGTATACTCAAAAGACTGCTAACATGTTGCATAAATACATTTTGGTTGTAGGGCTTTTTTTTTTCTTTCCCCTTCGGTCCCTTTTTTTTTTTTTTTATCATTTGAGGTTTCTTCTTTAGGTTCATGCCCATCACCTGAGGAAGGTACCACTCCACAGAGCCCCTTCCAGGCTTCCACACAATACAGATTAATTTTAATGTATCATTTAATAAAACTCTAATGTTCTGAAATAGCAGAAAGACATTATAATGTTGAAAAGGAAATTTAAAACTGGTACTATATTCGAGTGCTACTAAAGTTACTAGGCATTTTTTTTTCTTTCTAGGGTTTATCTTTCCAATGCTTTTATAGGATTAACAACATTCCTTAATGGAGGTATCACTAAGTACCCAAACAATGTACCCAGGGGAGATCTAGACTTCTCTTCTCCTCTTGGATTCAGAAGAAGAAAAAGGAGGTAGGAGTTGGAGAAGGAGGAGGAGAACAAGAAGACGGAGGAACAGGAGAAATAAGAGAATGAGGAGAAGGAAAAGGATGAGGAGGGGAAGCAGCAGGAAACAACTCCATTACACTTAGTCTAGAGCAGTGGCCCCAACCCAGGTGCACAAGAGAGGTTAAAATTACTGACCTACTCTAACCAGATAATCACATGTTCCCAGATGAGGCCTTGGAAAGAGGTATTCCTCCGAAACGTCCCACATGATTCTAAAGTGTTGCCAAGGCCCAAAACCATTGGTCTAGGTTCTGCCTCCAATTCAAGAAAAGACTCTGCAGAGAAACAATCATGTTTCCTCAGATCTCAGATCCCTCTACCCTCAGCAGTCACAGAAAGAGCAGTTTCAGGAGGCTCATGACCCAGAGTGGGAGGTGGCAGAAAATCCATCACTTCCTTATAAAGTACTAGCTAGGGGTCACAATGTTTTCCCTGCTCTGATTCTATACAATACTTTTATACTAAGAAAGAAAAAATAAGATTTTTAAATTTAAAATATGTAGAAGCTTAAATTGTGTGAAATAATTTTGTGGTCACGCAATTATAAGTGACTATGAAACATATCCCATATAATAATCATATAAGATACCACTGCTAGCTTCTAGCATAATCCTGGGATTATGTCCCTGCTGACTTGCCTATGAATATGACATGTTCATGACTTTTATGACTAACCTATAGGGTCTATTTTCTCTCACAGAGAAAGAAAATATGCTTTTTTTTTTTTTTTTTTTTTTTTTTTTTTGAGACGGAGTCTCGCTGTCACCCAGATTGGAGTGCAGTGGCGCAATCTCAGCTCCTCCCGAGTTCAAGCAATTCTCCTGTCACAGCCTCCCGGGTAGCTGGGACTACAGGCACACACCGCCATGCCTGGCTAATTTTTGTATTTTTAGTAGAGACAGGGTTTTACCATCTTGGTCAGACTAGTCTTGAACTCCTGACCTCAGGAGATCCACCAACCTCGGCCTCCCAAAGTTTTGGGATTACAGGCGTGAGCCACCGCGCCTGGCTTTTTTTTTTTTTTTTTTTTTTTGATTCAAAGTCTTGCTCTTGTCACCCAGGTTGGCGTGCAGTGCCACAATCTCAACTCACTGCAAGCTCTGCCTCCTGGGTTCAAGTTATTCTCCTGGAGTAGCTGGGATTACAGGCACACACCACCACACCCAGATAATTTTTCTACTTTTAGTAGAGACGGGGTTTCTCCACGTTGGCCAGGCTGATCTCGAACTACTGACTTAGGTGATCCGACCGCCTTGGCCTCCCCAGGTACTGGAATTACAGACCTGAGCCAACACACCTGGCTGAAAATATACTTTGAATGGTAGAGTTTTTTCTTCTTCATGTATTTGTAGTCTATATAAATGTCAGATATCTGGTCTAGTCTATTCTGAGTTCTTTTTATAATGAACTTGGTGTTAACGGATTGGGATTTGAGCTGGTCCAAGGTAAGCTATTGTATACAGAGTAGGGGCTTGGCAGATGGGGCATTGTGGAGATAACACTGATGGTCAGGTTCCGAAGTTCTGCATTAGCATTAACGTAATACAAGACAAGCAGGCTCTTAATGAACTCAGAGATACTTGTCTTTTACATTAAAGCTTTTATTTATAGGATCTATGATTTTTGTTTTTAAGATTATTCTTCATTTGAAAAATAGTTTGTGTATATATAGATGAACAGATGAATATTTTAAGTATTGAACTTTTAGTGGATGTCATCAATGCAGTGCTTAATTAAAAGAGGGGCTCTGGAGACAAGCACTTAGGTGGAAACTTTTTCTCAGCCACTAATATTGGTATGAAATTGAACAAGTGCTCAAGTTCTCTGTGCATTAGTTAGTTTCGTTAACCATAAAACAGGGATAATAAGAGACATGAAATGGAATAATTTATGAGTTTTAATGGGATTATTCATGAGAGCCCTTAAAATATAGACATATAGGATGTCCTCATTACTTATTTACTTGTATCACAAGTATGATTATTGTTGTCATATTTAGGCTAGCTCTAGTCACATGTCATGGAATTTATCACAACACCTCTACTCATTAAGTTACATGTGCTCGATTTGACAGATGGGACAAGTATGGCAGTGGCCACCAGTGTTGTAAATGGTGATTCAGAACTTGAACAGAGCTTTTTGTGACTTCAAAAATTTTGGCTTTTCCTCTACATAATACTTTTAGCTTAATTTATTATTTGTTTTCTTAAATAACACCCTCATTTTTGAATCATTTGAATGGTTCTATTTTGTTTCTAGGAACTGTTGTTGGTCAATTAACTTAAATAAAGAAAGACTCAAATTACCTGTGGCAGATAAAACCTTGCTAACATTTTTTAGGTATTTAGTTTATCTTATAAGATCTTATCTGTTAATTAATGTTTATATTTTGTGTTTAGGAGTCAACTCTCCTTTAAAAAATTTCTAATCTGAGTTACACTGAACTATTTTTTAATACTAAAATTGTAAGTTGCAGAGAAAGTTGTATGTTTACATATGTTTCTATGTAGTCATATAAATGTAAAACTATATAAGCATGCTTTATGCTGCCTGCTAAGCAATTCAGTGCTAAAATCTGTAAACCTAAATTTGGAACCTAAATTTGTAAGAAAAGAGCTTTCTTCCTATGGAAACTTACCTTCCTCAACCTGCTATTTGGGTACTTTATTCTAGAAGCTGTTAACAAAAATAACACTGTTAGTCCACTTGGGGGGGTAGGAGTCATTGAAATCGAGTGAGAGATTTTGCTATGTTAGGTAGCATATAATTATGTAATGAAATTCTTTGTGTCTTTTTATTTTATTCTAACTTGTGCCTTGCAAAATTAGCTATTCCACATAAGAAAGTTGCAATAATTATTTTCTTAAAAATCTCTGAATATGTACTAATCCGGGGATAGTTATCTTTATTCCTTCTTTGGCTTATTACAGATTTAAATTAAGCTGAGATTTCTTTACTGTTATTTTTCCAGAGCCACTGGGATTAGAGATGATGGATTTTGTGGTGCTCTGAGGGTAGTTAAGCTCTTGTCAACATAAGTATAAAATTATTGCTGTGTGCAGTTGGTATATTGCTGTGTGCAGGTAATTAAAACTAAACATTGTGCAAAGAAAGATGACTAGAAATCTTAAATTCACAAAGAAATGTAACTTTGACAACTAAAACCTCAAATTCTTTGTTAAACAAATCTATTGGACTTGAAATTTTATAGGAAACTTGGTGATACTTTCAATATCAACAAAAATGCTGACATTTATTTAGTTGTATAAAATGTATAACCCTTACCTCCTACACCCCAAGCACTGCCTGAATATTTTAGAACAGTTTTTGTTCATTTGTTTGTTTTCCTTTTAGTATTGAATGCTCTATATACTTCCTGACATGGATATATATATATATATATATATATATATATATATATGGAACAAAACCAGATTTACCTCTTTCCTTTCTTTTCTTCTTAAACTGTCCATTTAAAATGTATTTATTTTTTAACTCCTAACATTGCTGATTTCATAATTTTAGAGTGATTAGGAACGTAGATGTAGACAAATGCAGGAGAAGTTAGGTTGATGCCAAAAGCTAGCATGTTTGGTATCAGCAGGTAATTTGGGTTGCTCCTAGCTTCTCCTTTCCATATTCCCACATAAAATAGTCTCAATATTTTGTGTGATAGATTTTTTTCTATTCACCCTTTCAGTTTTAAAATTCTAAGGAGAAGATTAGGAATATTGTTGTTAAACATCAGAAATTTTAAAAAATTATGATTACCTTATCACCATTCAGTACAGTAGAATTTATATTTTATTTTTATTTTTATTTTATATTTTTGAGACAGAGTCTCACTCTTATCACCCAGGCTAGAGTGCAGTGGCACAATCTCAGCTAACTACAACCTCTGCTTCCCCGGGTTCAAGTGATTGTCATGCCTCAGCCTCCCGAGTAGCTGAGACCACAGGGACGCGCCACCACTTCCAGCTAAGTTTTGTACTTTTAGTAGAGACTGGATTTCACCATGTTTCCCAGGCTGGTGTCAAACTCCTGACCTCATGTGATCTGCCCACCTCAGCCTCCCAAAGTGCTGGGATTACAGGCATGAGCCACCACGCCCGGCAGATTTTATATTTTAAATAAACAGTTCTATTATTACCTAAAACTCTGCCAGTGAGTATATGAATACCAGGAAAGACAATTAATCTAAAATCAAACTTTAATAAGAAGTTTCTATGATGTTGGAGCACAATGCAATGAAATGATTAGAGAAAGAGAACCCAGCACTATAAAGTATCAAATCTGTTGGCTGAGTACATGTGAGGGGAAAGCATAATCTGACCATGTTGATGAATGAAGAGAAGAGAAAAAGAGGCATGGAAATAATACTTTCTGTAGGCTTACCATACAGCAGCTAGTGCATTCTAAGCACTTTGCTTTCAACCACTTCAATCCTTTCAACAACTTTATGAAGTTCATAGTGTTATTATTTTACTCATTTTACCGATTTTTAAAAAATGAGGCTCAGAGAAGTCTCCAAACTTACCCAAAGTTAGTTAGCAAGTGATCGAGTCTGGCTTATAAGCTTATTTTGGGTGAGGTGATCAATGGAAGCGTTTTCCTCCAGAGTAAACATTTAAACTATGACCTAAAGATGAAAGGGAACTAGCCATGTGAAGGGGTGTGGTGTGGAACAGCACCCAGGAGAAAATGACTTGTGCGAAGACCCTGGAGCAGACAAGAGAGTATGGAGATTTGAATATCAGAAAGAGGGTCAGTGTGGCTGGAAAGGCATGAGCTTGCGAGTGAGAGGTATTAGGCTGGTGCAAAATAATTGCAGGTGAGATTTTGGCCATACTTCTAATGGCAAAAACAGCAATTACTGTTGCACCAACCTAATTCAAGGAGATGTTAGAGAGATAGGCAAGGGCTAGATTATTTGAAGTCTTGTATTCCATGGAAAGACCCTGGATTTCATTTGAAATACAGTCAGAAGCCATCAGACTAGGAGTAAACTGACTTGCCTGGCATGTAAAGAATACATTTACTAGAGATCATGTGTGTGCCTGCATTAGTGAAGATGGGAAGGCGATTTAGGAGGCTACTGTTGTGTTCCAGATGTGAAGTAAGAGCCAGTAACAAAGAAAAAGGACACGTTCAGGAAATATTTCTGTAGGTGGCATTCATGTGAGTTGCAGATGAATTTGAACTAGGGATGGCAGGGGGTGGAGGTGGGGAAGAGGAAAACAAAAAGGAGAAATCAAGAATGACAATTCTGAACCCTGATATCAACTATGGACTCAGGAATTATGACTCACCATTGTAGCTGAATCTGTGCAGCGAATGTACCTCTTGGGTGCAGGATGTCAGTAGTGGAGGAGGCTGACATATTGGTGTGGAAGAAAATCTGTAGAAAGTCTGTATTTTCCACTAATTTTGCTGTGAACTTAAAACTGTTCTAAAAATAGTCTATTAAAAATTTCTCTTTTTTTGAGACGAAGTCTTGCTCTGTCAACCAGGCTGGAGTGCAGCAGCGCGATCTTGCTATGTCGCCCAGGCTGGAGTGCAGTGGCGCGATCTCGGTTCACTGTGACCTTCACCTCCCGGGTTCAAGCAATTCTCTGCCTCAGCCTCCTGAGTAGCTGGGATTACAGGTGTCCGCCACCACGCCCAGCTAATTTTTGCATTTTTAGTAGAGACAGCGTTTCACCATCTTGGCCAGGCTGGTCTTGAACTCCTGACCTTGCGATCCACCTGCCTCGACCTCCAAAGGTGCTGGGATTGAAGGTGTGAGCCATGGTGCCCAGCCCAAAAATTTCTTTAAAATTGAAAAAGAATGACATATGTAAGCTTGAGTATCTTGCCAAAGGTGCTACCATTTGCTGAAATGTGGAAGGCTGGAGAATGTCACAGTAAAAGTCAAGCAGTCCATTATTAACATGTTAGGTTGAAGATATCTGCAGGACATTCAGAAGTACATGTCAGCTAAGCAATTGTATAAGAGAACTGGCGCTCAGAAGAAAGGGTTAGGTTGAGGGTCTACATTTGAGAACTGTTAGTATAAAAAAGAGATTTAAATGATACTTTATGAGATTAGCAAGACAGAACAATCAGAGAATCGGGGAAGAATCAGATGCGAGCCTTGCAGAACCCCTACATCATTAGATAAATGATCTAAACAAATATTTCATAAGAAATAAGTTAGGTCTCATGTATTTTACAAGGAAAAGGAGCAACAGAGTAATTGTGGCATCCAGAGGCATATTTATGAATTTTAAACCAGAAAACATGATTACCAAGGACAATGAAATTAAGGTAAAATAATATTTCTGTAATTTAATTACTTTGAAAATAACCTAAGACACTTATTGAGAAATTGAAACCAACCCGTACTTGGTCAAAAACCATTTCAGGTTAATATTACAAATGGCTGCTTGGTGTTTATAGCTTGCTGATTTTTTTTTTTATAGATGGTAATCTGTTTAAAATTCCAGTTGCTTCAGTATAATATCCAGTGCAATATAGATTTGGATGATAAAATTCTTTTTATAATAACGCCCCCCCCCCCAAAAAAGAAAAAAAAGAAACCTGGTAAACACATGCATGTGTCATCTGGTATCTATCAAACATTAGGTTGCAAGCTGTTTCTTCAAATTCAATACCTTGTGGTTCTCCAGTTGATTACAAAAGTTTCATTTATGTTACATCTTCTATAATCTCATGTAACTAGGATTTCTGAGACATATATTTGAAATAGCTTTTAAGCTCCTATATGCATTTGTTTAGACTTGAAATAAGAAAAAGATTCAATTTAAGTGAACATTTCTAATGGTTGTGAAAGCCTTTCCACAAACTATCCCAGGATTTTATCTATTTCTTTAGCTACTTTGACTAAACGGAGAAGTTATAAAACAACAACCAAAAAAGGGCAATGCTGGATCGAGTTTTATTCCCGTTTGAAATTTAAGTTGAAGTTTAAAACTTCTAATATCTAAATTTAAAAAAGAAATAAAAGGTTTATTTTTCTTTCTTTTTAAAAATAAATAAATTTTATTACATTTCACTTGTTTCAAGAAGTTAGATTCTGAAAAGACTTTACAAATTTGGACCCTTTCAAGAGGCTGTTTGTAACTGAGATGCCAACTGGTGATGATTGAGAAGGAATGTATATTCGGACATCATTAGATCTGGCTACAGAAAGAGAAGAGGCATGTAGAGTTAGGAGAAGGAAAAATCAGTCTATTGATTTAAAAAAACAAGCAATAAACAAACAAAAAACCCATCATGTCATGGAATTTCATGCTGCGAAAGTGTCCAAACACCTTCCTCCCTTTCTTCTCTCTTGTTCTTTTGCTTCTCTGCATCCCCTCAATTGGAAGCTATATGGCCTCATTGGGTTCCAGAAAAGCTGTAAGGTGAAAAAAGTGCCTGCAAGGACTTTTGACAAGAAAACAGTTTGAGTGTCTAAAGCTGTGAGTGATCTATAGTAGAGATTTGTTAAATTCCATGGATATAGTGAGTTAATTCTATTTAAATCCCACAGGGAAAGAGTGGGGGATATTAAAAGGAGAAAAAGAGCAATACTAAATTGATTTTAGTAATTAGTAAATTTTAGTGCCAAGAATAATTTGTCCATTACTTAGTTCCTTATTTTCTTTGCAATTTGCTTTATTTCTATATTAATTTTACATTATAGTAAGAGTTTACATCAATGCATAAAAATTCTGTCATGAAGCATAGAACTGTATTCTACTTCCAAGAATACCATTGACTAAATCTGTACATACTTTATTATACTACTGTGCACAAATAAAATAAAAACTTGTTTTCTTAAAGCTGTGCCCTCACACTGGCAAAACGGATGGCATCTATTTAAAATAATTTTATCTTTCTGAGCTTTTGTCACTTTTAATCAGTGTTACATAAAGTTATCTTTCTTTATTCTTAGCCACGGTTTCAGGTGAAGAAAATTATTTGTATGTGTATTTATTTTAAATGGCACTTGATTAGAAGAGAATTAAAAACCCCAGGCAAAATTTTTGTATAGCATATGAAATAAATTGTAGCATTTGCACTACAAATGCAAAGTTTTCCACCACCCAAGGAAAGGGAAAAAAAAGTTTCCCCACCCCTAGAAGGAAAAGTCTCTACATAGGACATTTTTTCAATAAAACTTGCACAGAACAATCAAAAGAGTTAATTGGTATAACCATAACTAATTCTTGAAATCATAGACCACCCAGCCCTTTGTCCAGCCACTAAAGTACTCACGGGTTGAAGTGGGTTGTTGTTGTTGTTTTTTTTTTGCCAGTAATTTCAGCTTAATGAGTACCAAAAAGTATCTGGGACAAAGAAAGACAGTTGAGGTTTTGAAGCACAATGGGGACTCAAGAAAAAGAAACTGCCATGGGATGTCCTGTTCTTTAATTTTGACATTGCGCTTCAAATTATCGTAAGATCATATTTTAAAGGTTTAAAGGTTAAACGGTTTTTATTAAATCACAAGAGTTTTAAATTATTAAAAAATTTCTTTCTGATAAAATAGTAGAAATGGTCAAAATATGAAAAGTAAGAACAAACATATTAGTGATTCATATTTCTAGTTTTCAAATGGAGTTTCAACTCATTGTCGACTTCTGATCACTTAATTATATTTTCCCCTTCTGCAGTTTTATGAATTCTGGGTTTTTCCAATTCTTTAAAAACACTTTCTAATTAAAGTTTTGGTACCTATTTTTGACAACAAAATTTGAGTAAATAAAACTAGTCCTGGCCGGGCGCGGTGGCTCAAGCCTGTAATCCCAGCACTTTGGGAGGCCGAGGCAGGCGGATCACGAGGTCAGGAGATCGAGACCATCCTGGCTAACACGGTGAAACCCCGTCTCTACTAAAAATACAAAAAACTAGCCGGGCGTGGTGGCGGCGCCTGTGGTCCCAGCTCCTCGGGAGGCGGAGGCAGGAGAATGGCGGGAACGCGGGGGGCGGAGCTTGCAGGGAGCCAAGATGGCGCCGCTCACTCCAGCCCGGGCCACAGAGCCAGACTTCGTCTCAAAAAAAAAACAAAAAAAACTAGTCCTTTTTTAAAAAACAAAGTCATTTGAGTTTATCTTCAAAATAGAAAGTTCATACTAAGTTGGAACTTGTAACTGGAGCCTGAATGTTTTCTTTGCAATTAATCCTTAGACAAAGTAGATGAATATTAATGTGCATTAACAATGAATAATAATGGAACTATTGTTTTATTTAAATGATTTAGATACACATGACTCCTAATTAATTCATCTTCAAGTTTTAGCAGAGCGTATGCGTCCTTTCTTGGCTTTGCTTAACTTTGAAAGGTGGAAAACCTGGCCTTGACGGAGTAAGCAAAAGGTTAATGAGAAACTGGGACTCCAGTGAGTCATCCTCTTCGCTTCTCCCCGAAGCCTGTATTTTCCTTTCCTTATCTCTAGAAGCATGTGATAGCGATCCAAGTGGAGGGGAAAGGGCCATCTTTTCATCTTCAGTTTAGTGGGAAGACACAGTCATCACCTATTTGCCATAATCAAAGGTTTTCTGGTTGAATCAGTCAGTGCAGAGAGGAAAAGGAGTTAGGTGCTTCCAAGGACTTTAAACCCCATTACTAGTGTGTACTTTTCCCATAAAATAATTTTTGATTGTGACATTTAGAGAACCCAAGTTTCGGTGTTAGTCTTCGAATTTCTAGTCTGTTCTATCCATAAAGAAAAGTAATCTTCCTTGCCAAATCAATTTATTCAGATGAATTACTTAAAAGGAATCCATAAAAGAGTAAAATGTAACAGCTAAATTCTCCTACACCAACACTCCTAATACTCTCCCTGAATTCTCATACACCAACACTCCTAATGTTCTCCTGCTCATGGGTCCTGCTGAGAATCTTCTATAAGCCATAGATTCTCTCCTTCCAAACAGCAAATAAATATACCAGATTTTTAAAATGGTTTGAGAGTCTAGGTAATCCCCGTAAAGTCCATCAGGAGACTTGCAAAACCTCAGTTGTTCTCGAAATCATGTTAGTATTTGAATACTAACTAAAAGAGAAACAGAAATATTCCCAGGCCAAAAAATATTTTACAGCCAGATACACTGGCTCATGCCTATAATTCCAGCTACTTGGGAGGCTGAGACAGGAGGATGGCTTGACTTTTGGTGTTCAAGACCAGCCTTGGCAAACAAGGCAAGAGACCCCCATCTCAAAAAAGAAAACGAAAAAAATGTGTTTTACAATAAATACTATAATATAAAAGCTACAGCTATGTCATATCAACCAGTTATTTTCAGGAATCAGATAAACTCCCCAAGTGATCCTTCAGCAGAACACTATCATCATTAATAAGTGCATAAAAATGTATAACTTCGAGTGGTATATTTTCAATTAATTTTGGACTCAACTTTGTCCTTCATCTGGATATCCCTAAGATCTATAGCTTAGTATAACCATCCTGTTCCCATACTAGGCACTTTAATATGTGTTATATTTATGCATATTGGGTTTGTCTCTTGTTTTCTATGTATCCTTTGACTTCTAAAATTTTCATGTATCTATTATTTATCATATATTCATTTATAGGTTTAAATGTTGCAATACCTACTTACAGGTAAATAGGTAAGTAGGTATTGCAACATTTAAACTGTGCAATATTTCAGAGCCTGTATTATTGATCATAGCACAGAGATCAATAATACAGGCTCTGAAGCCAGGCTAACTGGGGTCAAATTCCTACTAGCCATGTGACATTGGACAAATACTTTAATTTCTCTGTGCCTACATTTTCTCCTATGTAAAATGGACAAAACATTATGTGAGAATTAAATGAGTTAATATATATAGAGAGAATATAGAGGAATATCTTGTACATAGTTCATATTCAATAAATATGCATCATTATTTTCATTTGGCAGCCTCAGCATTAAAATAAGCATGAACGTTCCCAGGGCCTTAAAGTCACGTTATCAAAAAGAAAGATTTTAAAAAATACCAAAGTAGACACTTAAAAAAAAAAAAAAAAAAAAAAAACTCGAGAAACAAACAGGCTCAGGAAAACAGTCCTGTAGGCTTCAGTAGCCCCTGGAGATGTCATTATGTAACAGAACAGAACAACAATGTGTTCAGAATAAAACTGAGCCATTAAGAACACATTGAATTTTATTCATGGTGATCAGCTTCAAAAAGCAGGAAATGGTTAACACAAGTTTTGGCAACACAACCAACCTTTTTTATTTTTTCAAATTAGGGATTAGAAAAAAAGTTTTATTTTCTGAAAAAAATTACCATGAAATACCAAAAATGTCAAATCAATACCAGATAAATGAAGTGTCTCCATATTCTGTAGCCAATATTAAGGGCAAAGGAGAGCCACATGTTCTTTAAATACTAAATCTCCTTAAACACCACAGTTTTGAAAAGAGCATATTTAACTATGGGTTTGTATATATTGGCTTATGCCACTTTGTATGAAGAAATTTTTAAATCTCTACTGAAAATATGAAATGTTAAAGTGTTAAAATTATATTTTTCTCCTTATTAGCTTTTAAATACTTCAAAAATAAATTATAGGAGAATCACATCAATGACTGAAGATTGAATAGCTACACTGAGAAGTATTAATCATATTAAGGGAACATATTATGCAATATTTTATGGTGTACCTGCATTTTCACATTTATTATGCTGGTTGGCAAATAATCTATCATAGCATTTATTAAGGAAAAGGCAAGGCATGCGTCAGATAACCACAAAATGATCGTTGTGACAATTGTTCAATTGCGATCAATTATTGGTGATAATTTATTATGAATACAAACATGGTTAGGTGATTTTTTAAGATAGGGGTTTGATAAGTTACACAAGCCATGCAAAGTAGTTCAGATTTTAATCAGGAGATGGTAAGAAATTAATAGACTATTTTTTAAAAAAGCAAATTGTGAGGCTTCGTGTTTCAGAAAGTTCTGGATTATTTCCTCACCGAGAAAATTTAAACATTAACTATTTAGTCACTAAACATTAAAGTATGAAATAACTAAGCACTAGTGAGAAAAAGGAAGGTAATGAAAGTCTTTTGTTGTGGGCTAGGGAGAGAAATTGAACAGCGCAATCCTAGTCCTTTGAAGTTATTTGTTAAATATTTATGAAAATAAAGCTGTCATTATTTTCCTGTGAATGAGCTGTTTCACTCCTTGTAATCATCTTTCTCATTGATTATTTAACACTCCACAGCTTTTTCCCCAATTTGTAATTGTAACTCATTTCATACTCTCTCTCTTCAATCTCTCCCTCTCTTGGTCTCATCTTTCTTCTCCTTTTCTAAAAACATGGTGTAAAAAAATGGGTCTATCTATGAACGATGTCTTTTTTGCCTGTTACATGAGTATATAATCTCATAGGCATAAAAAAAATACGTCATTGCTTCCCTTGGTTTTAAGTTGATAAGATATGCAATGATGTATTTCTAAAACAATTTTTTTTAAAAATTAAATGATTGAAAAATAATATGTAATGTTAAATGTGTATACTTTTTCTAAAAGATTATTAAAATTGATTGTAATTGCTGTCTCTTTCATTAATAATTGTACAGCTTTGAATTGCTATCCTCTAGTATCTTATTGACAAATTCAATTATGTTTCAGAAATACATAACATATCGTGTTTCATGTTTATTCATGCATTTTAAATATATTTTTTGATTCATTTACTAAACATTTACTTATTACTTATTCTGTAACTGGCACTGGGCTAGCAAAGTTAATGAATCTTGTACTAGTGAAGTTTAATATATATCAGAGAAATCACACAATTAGACAATTACAACACAATGCATGGAGCACCAAGTAATTAAAATACAGCTCAGACTTCTCCAGTCCACTTCATTAATTCATTTGTAGGTTTTTTTCCATTATCTCAACATTTATCTTTTCTTTGTGTTGGGAAAATTACAATTATTCTTTTCTAGCTAGTTTGAAATATACAATAAATTATGGTTCATAATAATTTCCTGTCTCCTACTTCTTCACACAAACTTTTCCATCTCTCCCATCCCCCAAAAAAGAAAATGTAGGAAACCCAACTTAACTACTAGAAACCTTAATAAATAATGCTCATCTCTATCTCAGTGTTCCTTGAAGAAGAACATGAGAGAGATTATGTAGACATCATACAGAAAGCTCTGCAGTAGCTCTGTATGGGTATTTCTCCTTTTCTCCACATTTTCCTCCTAGCAGGTATTAAAACTCTCTTTTCCTCTTTGCCTATCCAGTCTCCCCCTCTCTGTGTGTAGTCAGTTCTGTCTACCAAATTCTTTGTCCAATTTCTGACCTTTCTTTACTCTTTGCTTACGTTTCCCAGCATGTAACATAACCTTCCCTCGGAAATGTCATCCTCCTTCCATTTGACTCCCTCCTCCCTGAGGATTAACCTGGTCATTGAAATCAATCACGCCCAAAATAAGTGAAATGTAAGGTACCACAAGAATACATCGCAGGGCACCTACGTTTACCTAGACATTGAAAGAGACCAAGAGAACACGTAGGAGTTGTCCAGAATCAGAATGTCTGGCTACAAGGAGAGTATGGAAACATTTTCTAATACAGAAATAACAGGGAAAGAGACTCGAATTGCCTGTGGACCAAGACTTCTAAGCAGACGCTCAATCACGGAGTGTCTATGGAGCCGTATGAAGGAGCTGGTCCTTGCTGTGACCTGAGTGTGTCCACCCATATTTGTTTTAGAAACTTAATCACCAGTGTTATCGTATTACGACATGGGGCCTGGAAGAGGGGAACCAGTCATGAGAGCAGAGCCCTCAATCAGAGATCAGGCTTCACCAGAACCCAAACCTGCCTCCATATTGATCTTGAACTTCGCAGCCCCAGAACTGTATGAAATAAATTTCTATTATTTATAAATTATCCAGTCTTAAGTATTTTATTACAGCAACACAGACTAAGACAGTCCTTATCATATTTATATTTTTATATTTATTGATTATTGAATGAATTTTTATATTCCCCTCTAGATGAAAAGAGCTCTACAGCAGAGCCCATGTCTGGCTTCTTGCTATTGTATGCCTAGTACCTTAATGGTTCCTGGAACCTAGAAGATATCATTAGATATTATTTTACCAAATGATGAATTAATAAGTGTATCTGTGAAGATAGGAAATTTATCCAATGTCGAGATTTTTCCAGGTAGGCATGTGCTATGCATGTTCCTTCTAAAACGCATGTTGAAATTCAATTGACACTGTAACAATGTTAACAGGTGGGTCCTCTGGAGTCTGGCATGCTGGCATGGGCCTGTAGTCCTAGCTTTTCAAGAGGCTAAGTTGGGAGGATCACTTGAGCCCAGGAGTTTGAGACCAGGCTGGACAACATAGCAAAGAGTTGTGTCAAACAAAAACAAAAACCAATAATTAACAAATCTTTTAAGTGAAACTCTTAACAGGTGATTAGATCATGAGGGGTCTGCCCTCATGAATGGATTCATATCATTATCTTGCAAGAGGGTAAGTTATCAAGGGAACGGGCTCCTAATAAAGGAATACGTTTGGCCCAATCTTTCCATCTCTGTTTCGTAAGCTCTCACGTGCCCTTCCACCATGTTACACCACAGCAAAAAGGCCCTCACAAGATGCAGTCCCACAGTCTTGGACTTGCCAGCCTCCAGAACCATAAGCCAAATTAACTTCTACTGTTTATAATTTACCCAGGCTGTGCGATCTTGTTTTAGCAGCAGAAAATGCAGTAAGACAGTGTGAGATTAGGAAACGGGGGTTGTGATGAAGTAATTCATCATGAACTTTACATTGGAAAGGGATCAAAAATAGGTGGAGGCTAAAAAATGTTAAGTGGGCAAAAGGACTTGGAGATATTAATGAGCTGGAAGAAATGTTGATTGGGAATGGAAGTGTGACAGGGCTCGAGGAAAGAGACTTTGATGAGAGAATGAATGTGAAAATAATAATTCAGATGTGAAGTAGTTCTGGATAATGTTCATAAAATCCAGGGCATGGACATAGGAGAGGATGGCCTAAAGCGAATGTTTTTGGAGATCATGAGATCAATGAACAGAGAGAACAGAGTGACTTGCAGGCTGATAGCAGGATCTAGAGTGGAGGAGGCTGTGAGTCTTATACCAAAGAGGTGCTTGCATGAAAATGATAAGGCAACTAGGGGGAAGCATAGCAGAAAAATATGTGGAATAAGAAGGAAGCTGACCAACTTCCAAATCCAAGGTGTATGAATTCTAGTGATGAACAATCACGGGTGGAGAAGATTTCAGAGAACTGATCACTTCAGAGAAGAGCAAAGTTACATTTTAGCCAAGAATAGGGTGAGGAACTTCAGAGAAGTAGTTGTGTGTGGGGGAGTTCGTTTAACCTTGTCCCAGGAGAAATAATTTGAAAGTTGGGAGAGATGAAGGAGGAGGAATTGGGAGAAGAATGGAGATGTAGGAGAATAGAGGAAAAGAGGGACTAGATGACTTTGGCACTCACCAAAAATAACAAGGTTGGAGGAATTAGCTGACCGCTCCCACTGATGATCGGGGAGAAGGGCAGCAGGTGCTTTAGGTCATTCAGAATGCTGCCGTGCTCTGACCATAGTCATTCCCAAGGAAATTCTTTGGATTAGTATATGAGAAGTCTCTGGTCCCTTTGCAAGGAAACAAATGTGGTTACAGTGGATTAACCCCAAAACTTAAAACCCAGGTAGGAAACTTCCCCAGTGCTGGTTATAGGCCTGGTGCATTTGTGCCAAGCATGGTGGGCAGAATTGCTGACTCCCAAGGCTTACGTCTGTAAATCCCAAAGACAGGATATGAGCAATTCAGCTTCTAAAGAACATGTTTTCTATTCGTTATGAGCACCATTTCTAGAATTTGAGGCAGTTTTTTGGAACAATGAGATTTATAATATTTAAGGTCTTCTGAGATGATCAATTGACTGACATTCAGGTATAAACTTACCTGTCAGGCAGATGTGACATCTCAGTAAGTTTGGCAATACCCTTTTCTTCTTACATTCAAGATGTTTGGGAAGCCATGTTTTCCAAGGCGAAGCTTTACAAATTTTCCCAAAGCTCTAAATTTTGAGTATAAACAGTGAATATTTCTAGAATGCATAATCCAAGTCACTTTGGGGAGTATTTATATATTTTTATATGCATAATTCTCTTTGATAGAGAAATGTATTATCCAGGGCTCTCTGGAGAAACAGAATACACTCAAACACAGTATATAACCCTATCTCTCTCTCTCTCTCTCTCTCTCTCTCTCTCTCTCTCTCTCTCTCTCTATATATATATATATATATATATATATATATATATAGTGTGTATCTATAGTGTGTATATATAGTGTACATACACACATCCCTATATATGTATGTGTATGCACACTATATACACTATATAGATACTATATGTGTGTGTGTATATACACACTATATGTATGTATTGTGTGTGTATATAAACACTATATGTATGTATTGTGTGTGTATATATACACACACATATATGTATGTATTGTGTGTGTGTATATACATCCACATATAGATGGAATTCTTTGTGGAAATTTATTGTGGAAATTGGCTCACATCATGATTATGGAGGCTGAGAAATCCCACGATAGGCTACCTGCAAACTGGAGGACCAGGGAAGCCAGTGACATAGCTCAGTCCAGGTCCGAAGGCCTGAGAACAAGAGGAGTTGATCGTGTATCTCTGTCTCTCAGCCTGAGGCCGAAGGTTTGAGAAACTTGGGGCCACTGTTGCAAGTTACACAGTCTGAAGGTCAAAGAACCTGTAGTTCTAGATGTCCAAGGGCAGGAGAAGATGAGTGTCCCAGCTCCAAAAGAGAGAAGTTATCTTGCCTTTTAAAATCTATCCAGGCCTTCAATCAATTGGGTGGTGCCCACCCACATTGGATGAGGTTCCATCTTCCTTCCTTAGTTCATTGATTCAAGTGTCAGTCTCTTCTGGAAGCATCCTCACAGACATACTTAAAAATAATGCTTTACCAGCTGTCTGGCTAACACCTAAAACTAACCATCAGAAGGAGGATTATGGAGAGCTCTCCACTTGCCTACATTTTCATAACCTAATGCCGTTTGTCTGGATATAAAACTTTCCAAAACATTTGTCTGGAGAGAAAGGCTTGCAGTGACAGCATGCAGTGGCTGGCCCTACTGCCTCACTTACATCAATCCTGCACTGCTGCCTTCTTGCTATGCTTGCATACTACTGAATGTTAACATGATAAATTAAATGGGCGTTTTTCTTTATTCCAAATCAGTGCCAGAGATCAAAAAGCTGCTAAAAGTCCTTTCCACAAGAACGCCTCTCAGAAAATGATGAGTTATACTTATTCTCGCCAAGAGATGCCTTCTGTTGTACTCCATCACTTCCTATGATCCAATAGCTTGAAACCGTGCCAAGCTAATTAGCTAGTTCAGTGACTGTGATATTAGGAGCCCAAATAAGCCCAAAGAGGTCATCCTCTTACTACTCAAGTGCAGCTTTATTGGTTTTCTCACCAATCAGAAAGCCACACAAAGTCTTTCGACTAAACCCAATCGAATCGTTTCATGTAGACACTTTCTAATGTTTTTTGTTTTTCAGGAACTGTTGCCATTTGTTCAAGTTAGGCACTTCATGGGAAAGTGTTCCTATCCTGTAAAAAAAAAATCTT
This sequence comes from Rhinopithecus roxellana, assembly GCF_007565055.1. Lineage (NCBI taxonomy): Eukaryota > Metazoa > Chordata > Mammalia > Primates > Cercopithecidae > Rhinopithecus > Rhinopithecus roxellana. The sequence goes on from NC_044549.1 coordinate 1,057,821, forward strand.
TTAACTATTTAATTTTGAAATGTACTTTTCTCAACTCAGTAAACATAAATAAACTTCTAATATATGCAAAGTCTATGGTGCTATGGGAAATAACCATTTTATGAAGCAGAGGAAATTATGTTTTCCTTCTTTCTTAATATGAGCATTGACCGTGTTACCCTTTCATAATTAGTATTATGATTCCTTAGTTTTATCTTCTTTTATTAAAACTTATTTTTCACTTTGGGAGGCCAAGGCGGGCGGATCACCTGAGCTCAGGAGTTCAAGACCAGCCTGGCCAACATGGTGAAACCCTATTTCTACTAAAAATACAAAAATTAGCCAGGCATGGTGGCACATGCTTCTACTCCCAGCTGCTCAGGAGGCTGAGGCAGGAGATTCGCTTGAACCCAGGAAGTGGAGATTGCAGTGAGCCAAGATAGTGCCATGGCACTCCAGCCTGGGCGATGGAGTGAGGCTCCGTCTCCAAAAACAAACAAAACCAAAAAGCTTATTTTTTTTAAATATGAGCAAGTCAAACATCATAGCAAGATCCTTAGCCCTGAGTTTTTGTTTTGGCACAGATAATAAACCCCTGAACCTCTGGAATAATGTTATTCATCGCTTTGGAGATCCCAGGGTTTTGGCCTCAGAGTATTATTATCATTTACTTTCATCGAATTATGTGGGCTCACGAATACTGTTTTTTCTTTAATGTATTTTTTTCTGATACTTATTTAATCAAAACTCTATGTGATCTATTTGTCCAGGTGTGGTCACATGATGAATAAAACATGTTTGAAACCCTCAAAAAATTTACATTATATTTGGGCACAGTGGCTCACACCTGTAATTCCAGCACTTTGAGAGTCCAAGGCAGGAGAGTCGCTTGAGTCCAGGAATGCGAGACCAGCCTGGGAAACATGGCAAAACCCTTTCTCTACAAAAATAAAATAAAGAATTAGCCGGGCATGGTGCTGCATGCCTGTGGTCCCAGCAACTCAGGAGGTGGAGGTGGGACAATGGCTTGAGCCTGCGATGTCCAGCTGCAGTGAACCATACTTGTAACTCTGCACTCCAGCCTGGGCGACAGAGCGAAACCCTGTCTCAGAAACGAGCAAAAATTTACATTCTAGTGGGAAATGAAAATATTAAACAATTAAATGTATTAAATTGACCTGTATAAAATTGGTAAAATTCCACTCTTATTTGCCTACAAAATGTCATTTTCTATGATTCCGTCTGATATTGTGAGCCCAAACGAAACAACCGTCACAACAGAAATACAAACCACCTCAAAAGAGCAAAGGAAAAGAAAATGCGGGAACCGTGAAGGTCTACAGAGGGCAGGTGGCATTTGAATAGTGTCTTAAAACATTTGGAAGAATTGGGTATAGAACGGCTGTAGAAGGTCTTCTGTTTCATTCACTGGTGGAGCTTTTTCCATCTGTACTGTGTTAGCCTGTGGTTTGGCATTGCAATATGCAGTCAGGTCTATGAGCACGCCGGTGAGAATGGAGGCTGGAAAGCCCTGAAGCCCTCCTGGGCGATGGGCTGAAAATAAAAATAAGCATTGACCATTGACACAGTGTTTTATCGACAGGTTCCCTGGCAAAGTGTTAATGACTCACTGTGGCTCTGTTCAGAGGGATGATAAAAGGCAGAGTGAGGATAGTGACAGTGGTGTGTTGGTAAATGTTGAATAGCTGGTCTCTGGAAGGCGGTGGGGGAGCCCTCATGTGTAGCTTTTGACAATTTTCAGGCCCAATTTCAAGCTGCCAACCTGATGGCTTGGGAGGCAGTGCTGGAGAGAGATGTGCACATTCAGCTCTCTGGAGCCCAGCCAGTGTGGGCAGACTCCAGCACACGTGGAATAATAGGAATGTTTCCTCAAAACAAAGTAACCACTGGAACCCTGGTCAGGAGTGGTGTGTTCAAGTGCTCTGTGTCATTACCTTTGTATTAGAAACCTGGTCAGATTTATAACACTCTCAAGATCTATCTGGAATACTTGTGTGGAGACCACTCCAAATTATTTTTAACGGTGGCAGAAAACTATTTATCTTTCAGTATGCTACAGATTTTACATCCCCCTCCCACCAGAAATACTATGGGGAAGGGGGAGGTTATCAACCAGTGCATTTTTTAAAGAAATTGTTTATATTTTGTACTTGTAATAAAAATATAATTTGCCCTAGGTTTTCATCATTATTTTGATGCCCAGTGCTTATGCATTTTAGAAAGTAAAGGTTATTTTTTAAAAGTATGTACCATTTTTCTCTTTAGTAAAAATTAAAGAAGTAAGGTCCTTATGGACCTCTTTCTGATTTCTTACTTGACACAAATGACAGAAATTTAAATACAAATATAATTGTAATTTAAATTCTCTAGGCACTTATTTTCTAGTCTGTCAATGTGAGCCACACTGAAAAGTATAAGGACTTCAGCAATTGTCAGTATCAGATGCCAGCTTAACCTCAGTGAATATATTGAGATCTTTTCAGTCTTCTAAGCAACAGTCATGGTACTTCTTTTATTTGGCTGCTGATCAGATCTGCTGTTTATCCAGGTCTTGTTGAATAAACAAAATTTGCATGAGAGGCTTTCGCCATCTGAAAAAAGTGCTTTATACTTCAGTTATCTTTTCTAGTGACCTAGTTTAAGGGAAGGGAATTTTCCCCACCGTATCAGACTTCTCCAGGCAGGCCTTCATCTCATTAAGACTTTTTTCTCCTTTATTTGGACTTTCTGATATCCAGATTCCTTTTGGTCCCTATCAACACAGATGTGTGTGTCTGTACAAAAGATCCCCATATTGCTATGAAATCTCCCTCTAACCCATGCCTTTGTTTTAAATTGCTACCCAGACTTGGAGGCAATGTAATCTGAATAACGTAGTTTTCTTCTGTGGCCGCATCTGCTCCATCTGCAAATGTTTAAACACACTTCCAGGTTTCTTTTAAACGCACATATCCTTTGACACAATGCACAACATTTTATAGCCCTGAACCACTGATGCCTTTTAAAAGCAAGTCTGTGCAAGGTTATGTTTATCATTTCCTAATGTGCTGCCTGTTCTCTATAACTGTGCAGCTAACACTGACCTTCCTCCCCCTGTTTCCTCTTTAATTGTTTTATATCTAACTCTATGCTTGAAGATGTGCTGAGAGCTGCCACGGGTTTCTCTGTAGCACTATGGGTATTGCTGCGAAACCACTATCTCCTGTTGAGGCACAGAGCATGGTCAATGCAACTTCTGGCCTCACGTCCCTTTTGGATAAATCATACCTGTGGCGAATAAGAGAAAGAAAAATAGCGAGAAAAAAAAAAAAAAAAAAAAAAAACCACGGACCTCTGGCACTGCCTCGTTCTCAGATTGGGTGCTCTATCAAGGCTTTCAAAAACAAAAACCTGTTCTTGGCAAACAGATGCCGCAATCCTCACACACCTCCCCAACATCACTGTTCTTTGCCCAAGGTTTTTCTTCCCTCCTCTTCTTATTCTTTCTGTCATTTTACTTTTGTCCATTGTGCAGTTGTCCCCTTTTCTTCTTTTCTTTAGCATGGTTTTCCTGGTTTTAATTTACAACTGTGACTCTATTCACCATTTTATAGTCTTACTTTACATTACTCAACTGTACTTCCCAGAGCTCTCTTCGCAGAGCGACATTTCATAACTCCACTTCCCCCCTTTCTTCCTTCTCCCTTACTCTGACCACAAATGTTTTTCTTTTGTTTAAACTTCATGAAAATCACCTGCTGAAAAGCTTTCCAAAGAGACACCAGTATATATTTGTTGGGAAATAAAATTGTTAACTCTGTACCCATCCGTTTTTTTCTTCTAACACCAGGAAGCCTTTCTGAAGGCAAAGCTGAGCTCCAACAGTCTTGATGAGCTCATTTGGAAATATGACTGCATGCAGGGTGTCACTCATTTAGACTCTCATCTTTGCCTAATATCCAAATTGGAAACTGCTTCCTTCGAAGACATTCTTGACCATCTTCTTCAATGAAGTGTGCCTTTGGAAACTGTCATGGAGTGAAGCTGCAAATCTATGTTTATAGCCCTTCTAATAGTTCAAAAGGGAACTTTCTCTCCTTAAGGAGGACTTTAAAAATAATTTTTTTTTGTTCGTAGAGTCCAATCTTGTCTCTGCCCAGTCTCACAATGTTAGACTGTGTTGTGTCTGTAATGATACATTTTCATGCATTCACTTATTTGCTCATTAAATACCACTGCGTTGGACATTTACATTTTAAAGAAGATTTAGTCATGATTCCTCTTAATTGCTGTACACCGGAAATTATCATACAGTGTATTAAAGCTGTGTTATAAATTGCTAATGGGACCCGTAAGAAAGATACCTAGTAGCCAGCTGGAAAAGCATGTGATCTAATTCAATGCATGGCGTATTTAGGTCTTCTATAGCACGAAAGAATAAAAAAGGCCCGCTTTATGCAAAAGGAATACCACTGGAATGGCTAAAAATCATATTAATATGCTGATGCTTTCCAAGTTCTTTAGGTTTGAGATATTTGTTGAATACATGAAGGAAACTTATTATTGTAATTGTTCCATTTAGTTTAAGAGCATAATCAAAAGTAATTGTGTCCTCTGCCTCATCCTGAGTATGCAACAAGCATTTGATTCTAGTATATGTCAGTATGTTAGTGGCTTTTCAAAGTTAAGTGTATGAAATATTACAGTCAGATGTGTGTTTTGACTCCAGGTAAAAGGAGTCAAATGCAATTTAATTTGATTATTAGCATTGTGCTTTAGATGATTGGATGCTACTTGATCAGAAGAGAGGAATTAAGTTGATTTGACAGCCCTCCAATTTTGCTTTTACTGTTATTGATTCATTGAATCCAGCCTCTTCTGTTCAAGGCTTGGTCTTGAAAAAGGCAATGATGGGCACATGTAGTCTAATCACATTTCATTGTCCATTTTCTGTGTGTAATGATAAATTTCACTACCCAAATCAATTCTGGCCCAATTTCCTTTAATAGAATACACCCTAAGGAAGGCTGTTAGATTAAAAGCAATTTATTTTATAAGATATATTATTATAAAAGGAGAAAATGAATTACAGGCATTTTCTTTATAATTTTGGTTTAGATTTTATTTGAGGTATACCACCAATATATAATTACCTAGAGTAGTGTGTAGCAGTCTAAGGAAAAAAAAAAAAAAACAAAGGTCACTTTTATGTTTAAAGAAGTTGTTCAGAGAACTATATGTATTTAGAAATTCCACTCTTCGTTTTTTCAGACTTAAACAGGCTCAGAGTCATATGAATCAGAGTATGAAATGAAACTTTTTCTGCACCAGTATCTGCATATTTTGTCAATGTATCATACACGTTGCTCCCTAAAATTTCACTAGCAAATAAACGAATATTTTTTCCAGAGTATATGACCATGTATTATATTTTATATATTTAAATGGAACTTATAATTAGCTCTTTCATTGTTTTATATCTTCATCCCTTTCCATTACCAAATTAGAAACATAACTGCTTACCAAAATGCACAGTGAATTGTTTTAGAGGGTTAATATTGTGCATGTTCCCAGAAGCCAGTTATATTTGTAGGATGTGGAGGTTGTGATGAACTGAACCTAGACTGATGTATGCAATTAAAATCTTTCTAACCTATGTATCAAGAGAATTGTTTAAGCATTGAAGAGTTAATACTGGGAAATGAGTTTCATTTAATGCATGTAATTCCAGTGCTGTGAAAACACAGGGGGAAAAATCAAATGAGGTTCATATACAAAACAACAACAACACACACATTCAGAGAAGTTATTTATTTTGTTCTGATGTGTGTGTGTGAGAGAGAGACAGAGACAGAAATAGAGAGAGTGAAAAAGAATTAGAAATGATTGAATTAAAGTGATTTAAAAACCCTGAATCCAGCATCTGATGTGTTGTGATGATAGATACTGAATCAGGATCAAAGTTTTGTCAAAAACAAAATGAATGTTATATAATAATAATAAAGATTTGAATCTATTCTAAGACGAGTTAGATGAAGAGTCAAGGGAAGCAATAAAGGGAGAAAGAGAAAGAAAAAATGAGAAATGGGAGGAAGGAGGTAAAAAGAAAAATCAGACTCCAAGAAATGCTAGATTAGAGAAGGTAGGATGAAAGTTTACACACCTGAGCCTCAGCATGTTACTACTATTGACATGCTGATTGGCTAATTCAGTTCTTTACAGCTTTTACTTTTAAACCTTACTATACTTCTAGAAAATATACTTAATCTTTTAGGCAGTTAACAGAACACAGAGATGTTGAAGATCATATGAAAATCAGCAGAAGGGTCCAGCCTAGTCAGAAGTTCTCCTCAACCATATCTGCCCTCCAAATAATAGATAATGGACCACTACCAGTGTTCGTGTTAAAAATTCCTACAGTATATATCCAGACAAATTCAGTAAGACAAATACAGGTAGTTGTTGCTTTACATGGCAGTGCAATACTAAAAAAAAGACCATGAAAGTTGAAATTGTGCAAAGAGATCTTAATAATCAATGGAGGAAATTCTGACTGCTCTATGACCTTTAAAGACCTTGGTCAAAACATTACAATTTCTTACCCTCTCTGTTATAAAGGAAGAAGAATTTTTTAAAAAGCACTAAACACCAATATTTACTTAGTACCCCATCATTTATTTTGTTTTGTTTTGTTTCTTATGCTTTAAGTTCTGGGACACCTGTGCAGAACGTGCAGGTTTGTTACGTAAGTATACACGTGCCATGGTGGTTTGCTGCACCCATCAACCCAACATTGACATTAGGTACTTCTTCTAATGCTATCCCTCCCTTAGCCTCCCACCCTCGACAGGCCCTGGTGTGTGATGTTCTCCTCCCTGTGTCCATGTGTTCTCATTGTTCAACTCCCACTTAGGAGTGAGAACATGTGGTGTTTGGTTTTCTGTTCCTGTGTTAGTTTGCTGAGAATGTTGGTTTCCAGCTTCATCCATGTCTCTGAAAAGGACATGAACTCATTCTGTTTTATGGCTGCATAGTATTCCATGGTGTATATTTGCCACGTTTTCTTTATCTAGTCTATCATTGATGGGTGTTTGGATTGGTCCCAAGTCTTTGCTATTGTGAATAGTGCTGCAATAAACATACATGTGCATATGTCTTTATAGTAGAATGATTGATAATCCTTTGGGTATGAACTCAGTAATGGGATTGTTGGGTCAAATGGTATTTCTGGCTAGAAATGTTGAGAATTAAAATGTTATTGCTTATAAGAAAATTAATCAACAGTAGTTCAAATAGTACTTCCTTTTTTTTTTCTTTTTTTTATAGTTTATGATATGGAATAGGCATCTTTTCTATGTCGTTGTACATCATTATACTCTTGTCTGAGTTTGGATCAACTTCTAACAACTTACTCTTTTGTAAAGAAATGTCTCTGAGTGTTCCTGTAATGTCAAGTTTCATGCATCATTTCTTCTGGGACATCTTCATCATTTTTGTCACAACCTCTTCCCTCATTTATATCAACAAGTTCATTTTCACAAAGTTTCTCTGGCTGTGCATCTAGAGTCTCTCTGAAAAGTGGGAGTGTGAACATTCACACAGCAATTGCTTCCAAAACTCCATCTATGTTTAATTTGAATTTCACTTCCTACATCATCACTTTTTGTTTCTTTACTGCATTTTGACTTTTGTTGGTCAATTTCTTCTATCAATTATCCATTTGTGCAAAATGGCATGTGGCTTATCACTGGGGGACAAGGTGTGTGTCAACATAAATACCCAACTGCTGTCTATGTATGAACTGAATGATGGACGTACAGTAACCAATCACAGACAGGCTTTGAAAGGGGTAACACGATGAATCATAGATTAATTTATTGGGACACAATAGTTACAGTAGAAAGTACCATATATCATGATGCCTTCCTTTACTTCCTTTGCGTGCTTGGGTCCTAGGGATAAGGAACCTGCTACTGCAGATTGGACTCTACACACTTAAAACTAGAATTGTGAAGGAGATAGCATGAGGTTTCCTTGAATCTTTTTAGATGGTCAGTTACACTGAGTATACATGCTTATTCTTGCGGAAAGGTGCCAAAAATTAAGGTCATAGCTAAGCAGGGCTCTCTAGAAGACTCGAGACAGCAACTAGTTCGGCACGACCTTCCTATCTTGGCATAAAGCCTTATAATGAGGGTGCTTTTTTATTAATTAATTAATTGATTTATTTTGCATCTAAAAAGAGGAATGGTTCTCTTCTAAGGTCAGTAAATCAGTACTCTGACCAGGGGCCTGTGAACTTTCTCTGGGTAAAGTTAGAAAGTAAATATTTTAGCTTTGTACAACAAATAGCCTCTACAGCAACTGTTCAACTCTGCCCTTGCAGTGCAAAGCAGCCACAGACAATAAGTAAGTGAACAAAATTTTAGTTACACAAATACAGGAGACTGGATATGGTCTCCTCACCTCTGATCTCACTCATTATCTCTGTGTATGTTCTACTTTCAGCTCTGTGGTAAATGCCTTATAATTCTTCATGTTGAAAAACAGATATCCCAGTTGCCTGAGTAATACGATATATCCCAGTTGCCTATAGTCATACAATGTACAGTAATACAATGTCGTTGATACAATTAACATTTCATAAACCCTAGTAGTCTATCATTAACAAGATTTTAAAAGGACAAAAATCATATACACAGTGCTAAATACATAAAGGGGTATGCATGTCTTTAAAATCACTTTATTCTCAGAGAGGATACATTCAAGAAAGAAGAGGGTATGAGCGGTATCCAACGATGCAACACTGTCCAGAAGATGACAAGCAAGAAACCCATTGCATTTGGCAATTAGGGAGTGATTGAGGACCTTCAAGAAAGCAGTTTCAATAGCATCACTGGGGCAGAAACTAAAATGCAAAATATTTAGGGCTGATAATAGTGAACTATACAAACTCTTCTCATAAGAACCACAGGTTAATTTTAAATGCATTCAACTGAAAGATTGTCTTTACTTAAACACACTTCCAGAATCACTTTAAAATATTTTAAATAAATGTATCACTAAAGTAGGTCTGCTTTCAGCATGTTTTCTTTTTCTATGTGCACAAAGTTATTGATTACATTTCCTATGCCACAGTTGAATTTAAAGCTGTGACCTGTGATCTCAAAATGACTTCCTGACAATAATGATTAGAATGGTGGGTGAATAGCACAAATTTACTGAAATCTGTCTGTAGTAAAGTCAATGATTCTTTTTCCCAAAGAGAGAATCCAGTTATATATTTTTTTAAAAAGTTTCATTAACATTTTCTTAATCTATTTCATTTTCTAGTCACAGTGTAAACATATGTTAAACTTTTATAGTCATCCATAGAAGAAAGTAATAATAGTATTCACGTTTAATTATTTTGTCATAACAATTGGCATTTTAACTTGGAGTTTTAAAAAAGCACCTCAATAGAATAGAAAATAGTTACAAACTTTGATTTATACTGTGAAGAAACACAAAATAGGATTTTCAACTTGAATATGGGAATATAAACAATTATAAAGAAACATTAAAACATTGTTCATATTTTTATCTTGCTTGTAGTTCCTTTGTTCCAGTGAATATTTGAATTTTAAAAGTATTTGGTGTTGTTGAAGCCAACTTGATTACCTCATCTGGAAGGCACAGGCTTCCCATTTCTGCCACCCAAAATTCAAACATGAAAATGTATCCTATTTTGACTTTTGAGGTGGGATAGGAATTATTATTTTTCCATCTCTCTCTGTTCCTCCTGATCCCTCCCCCAGCCTCCTAACTCTCCATTTTAGCTCAATACTATAAAACGTCACATGGCTGATGGATTCCTGTTTTCTGAGTCTTCTGAAGAAATTTAGTATAAATTTAATATAAACTTCAGTTGTAAACAAATTGAATATAAACTTTGCCTTTCTGTGGGAAAAGAAATAATAGACTATAAAGATATATGATGGCAATTTTATTCTTATTTGGAAACATTGTAGAATATTTCCAAGGAATTAAATTACACCTAAATATTTGGTATTTGTATCCTTTTATCCTTTAATGATTTAGTTAAGTGTTTGCAACATATTGGAAATGTGAAAGTAACTTGTGACTCAAAAATAAATAGATGACAGCTTCTACTATCTTTTAACACACATTTAAAGGGTGATGATTTTTTTCTAAAACATGGTAAACCAATGTGATAAGTTAATTATTAGAGGTAGGAACAGGTGTCTATGGGAGAATAGAGGATGAGGCCTAAATTTGTTCAGACAACTTGACAAATTTCTAAAGTGCCTTTGTGTGTATGTATATACATATATATATTTATTCTAATGTGTGTGTATGTTTGTATATATACATATATATATTTTTTGTGTATATATAGTGTATGTATATGTATACATAGATTATATATTAATTTTAACTCCATTCAAAGCTATTTATTTGCTCTAAAGCCATAAGACCGCTACTCTTGCAGGATCCAACTTTTCCCCTCTGATTCCCTGGCATGCCACCAGTACCTAAAGAAACACCGCAGTAATCTACAAAAATAATGTCCGCTGTTTCCCTATTGCTAACAGACTAAAGTTTGTACCTGAAAATAATACCTGATTCTTTTGGCCATTACTGGTTAAGTCCACTCTCTTCAGCTTGCCAAAGACAAGTGATGCTTTACATTACAACCAATTAATATTCTAAGATGCTTAGAAATGGACAAACCACTTGTTGCCTATTTTGGTTGTTTCTGAATAGTTACTACCTGTGTGGAAAAATTCAAAGTGCTAAACAACAGTGTCACCTTATGGCCTGGTACCACAGGGAGCATGCCACAAGTTCCCAAGGGCGGTGACTCCTCCCTCTACTAACAGGTACTACGAGAGATCTTCACACACTGCAGACCTCGGTTACTAACACCTATATACTAAGACCCATGGGATTTTCATCCTCTGTATTCATGCCTAGTACTTTGGTGAGATCCACACCAGGCACACATACACACACACACACATTAGAATATATATCTATATCTCTACCTATCATCTGTCTGTCTGTCTATCTATCTATCTATCTATCATCTATCTATCTATCATCTATCATCTATCTATCATCTATTTATCGATCTATCATCTATCTATCATCTATCTATCTATCATCTATCTATCATCTATCTATCTATCATCTATCTATCTATTATCTATCTATCATCTATCTATTTATCTATTTATCTATCTATCTATCTATCTATCTATCTATCATCTATCTATCTATCATCTATCTGTATTAACTTAAAAGCAAAGCTGAGGTTTCTGTATCAAGACAATTTCTCCAGACCACCCACCTCCAATCTGAGTCAGAGTGATGACGGCCAACTGGCTAAGCCTGTGTGTAGAAAGAGATTTGTATACCACAGGAAAAGAACTCCAAAATTACGAATCTTGAAGTGTACATGGGAGCTGCTCTACAGCTGCCATCATCCCCTCTTGAGAGGAAAAGAGAAGCTTTGTCTTGCAAATGTATCACAGTTTGGAAATGTAAACTGGAATTTGGAATGGATGTGAATGTCTACAAGGTTCATTCCCCTCTGAAGCCAAAACACATAGCTCTGGGGAGATAGATCTTTCTATCTCTGAAATTGCTATCTATTCAATTATGCTTTAACTTTCCAAGCATATCCTTTAACCCACTTTCCAGTTTTCTTCGCCTGGAATACCCCAGCAGAGGGAAATACGAAAATATTTTCTCTATACTTTTACATGATTGAGGAAATGCTTTCTTGTAGAGATGACATTTGAGCCCAGAAGTTTGGATACCTGTGAATTTATCAAACAAAAGGTAAACCTATTCCTGGCAGAGGAAACAGAAGCATAATGATTTGGCAGGAGGAAAGAACATGGCAGAATTCACCTCAAGTGTTTAATAGCTGTTATTTCTGGGAAATGGAATGTGAGGATGAAGTGTTTAAGGGTGTCTTTTCAATTTTACTCTCCTTGAATTATCTGAATTATTTGCATAATAAACTTCAAGTAAAAGCAGCAACAAAAACCACACAAAAAACAGTACACTGTCATCCAGGACACATACGTCACTGCATCAGGTATTAACTGCAGATGTAGCAGGAAAACAAAAAGCCAATCATAGATCATGAGAATTTATATGCCTTGTCCAGCAATTTGAACTATTCTGTGGGTAGAGGTATCTCCTGAAAGTTTTCCAGAAAGGAGTAATAGTGTTCAAATTTTAGAACTATTGCTGTGGCAGAACCAGAATGAACGGATGAAGACGAGGGGATTGTGAGCAAGGGGGAGAAATTCAGAGTTTCGGTGCCAGACTGACATCTTCAAACAAGAGTAGGAGGAATAGAGCGAAGGGCAAGCACCCAGGAGAGATTAGGTAGAGCAAATCAACAAGCAGATCTTACTGAGTGCTGGGACTTGCGTCCCACTGGGAAGTGGGAGTCAGGAAAACTCCTTGGTTTCTCTTTTGGACAGTTGGGTAGATGACGGTGCCATTTACTCAAAAGGTGAATATAGATATTTTGTTTTTGGTTTTGACGTGGAGAAGATAATGGATTTATTTTTCATATCCTAAATCTGAGCTCTCGATGAAATATCTTGATGAAGATATCCAACAGTACCATGAAAAGGTGGGCATTAAAAAGTCATTGAAAATTAGATCTGCATTCTCCAAGGGAGACTCTAGGGAAGAAGAGGGAACAAATAGACATAAAAACGCAGCTACTTGTCACACAACATTTAAGATCTGAAGTTTTGTGGCTGTTGGTGTTGGTTTGGCAGCTCAACGTCAGATTTCGTATCTCGATGATTTTTTGGGCTATGCCTTCGTACTTTTGCCACCTCGCTGTTCTTGCAGATATCACAGCCACTTTCACCACAGGAAGAAAGGGTAGGGATTTGTATCAGCCTTGTCTGTCTCCTTTCATCAGGAAAGCAAAAGCTGCTTCAGAATCTCCAGAAGATTTTCACTCGTATCTCCCCGGCCAGAACTGTGTCACATGTCAGCACATACCTGGGAATGGAGCTGGAAAAGCAAGGATTACCTGGACACATTATTGTCAGACCATAGTAAGGATTATGATGGCATAAAAAAGGGGGTCAGTGGTTGCTTAATAGCAACTTCAGTGGCTGCAGAGGAGATTTTAAGCAAGAAAGTGAGTTCAGCAATGTTGTATGCCATAGGGTTCACTACATCATCTGGATTTTCCAGAGCCAGGGTAATTGGTTTTCAGATTAAAATTAGTTTTCAGATTATTTCTTTAAAATAAAGTATATTTGCAAAAATAAAATTATTAAATAGTAAAAAATGTCAATACTGAAAGAGATCTGCTATTAGAGGCCACACTGTCTACCGCAATGTGGGACTGCCTCTCAGTCAGCCAATGGGAAGTAAAACCAGACCACTTCCTTCTGCCAACAGCTCTTCTGAGGACATGGGACAGCGAGGGCTGCAGATCTCAACACAACTTTAGAGGTAGGATTTTGAGGATAAAGAAAACAAATAAAGAAAGGGGAGGGAGTGAGGGAGAGAGACACATGGAGAGAGAGGACTCAGGAAAGTGGCTGCAGCCTGCCTCTTCCAAACACTTGTCCTATTCTTTTTTTTTTTTTTTTTTTTTTTTTTTTGAGATGGAGTCTCACTCTGTCACGCCCAGGCTGGAGTGCAGTGGCACAATCTCAGCTCACTGCAACCTCTGCCTCCCTGTTTCAAGCAATTTTCCTGCCTTAGCCTCCTGAGTAGCTGGGACTACAGACACGTGCCACCCCGCCCAGCTAATTTTTGTAGTTTTAGTAGAGATGGGGTCTCACCATGTTGGCCAGGAGAGTCTCCATCTTTTGACCTTGTGATCCTCCTGCCTTGGTCTCCCAAAGTGCTGGGATTACAGGTGTGAGCCACCGCGCCTGGCATGTTCTATTCTTATATTCAGAAAAAGCCAGGCTCAGCTAAGAAAAAAATAAGAAGATATTATTTAAACCAGTAGTAATATTTTGGGCCAATTTCCAAGTTAATTACCACCTGGCCCTACTGAACACTGCCTTTTGGATTTGATTATAGAATGCCCTGGAGTTATGGAGACAGAAGTCAGAATACAGCAGGTTGAGAAGTACCTCGTCAAGGTAGGGAACTGAGACTACTCTTTCTGATCTGGGCTTGGTGGGAAAAGAAAGGTAGATAGAGAATAATAAACTATTGAAGGATTACTTTTTTGTTTTCAAAATGTGAGCAACTTGATTGTATTTACAGGCTTAGGGGAGCTCAGAGAAATGGGTTAAAGATCTAACAGAAAAGATGCAATTAAAAGAGAGGAGAGTTGAACCCATCCTCAGACAGGATGATACGATAGAAAATGAGAAAAACCAGGCAAAATACAGTAGTTCACTAGATGCTAGCACTTTTAGTTCATTTATCTGTCATTTATCAATAATCTTTTACATTGTGTTTCCTGATATTGGGCTTTCAAAATTATAGAAAATACAGCGGTATTGTAGGTTGGGTGAGCGCACAGAGCCAAACCATACCAACTACATTCATTGTATTTCACACTTATCTGTCATTTAGAATTCCTGTCTTTAGGTGTATAACAAAACAAAAGGTGATTAGGCTCACTAGCTGGAAATAGAAATTTAAAAATAATGAAATACCATCCACATATCTACATGAAGCACCTGTCAAATGGCAGGCACTGTGCAAGAACACCAAATGTCCAGCAGAGTGGGGAAGCCAGCTAAATCGACCATCTAGAACAGTGCACATTTAGGCAGCCACAGGGTGCTGGGCAAGAGTCAGTTTTCATCATGTACCATGCTGCGTCTCACTTACGTATCATGAAACGACTCTTTCTGGAATCTTCTTCTGCTTCACTCTTTGACCCCTTAGAAACTCTTATTGATTTTAACAGATTCAGTTTAAATGTCACTTCTTCCTGGGAGCCACATTTTATGACTCCAAGCAATGCCAAGAGCTTCCTCCTTTCTCCAGTTGAGTGCCTTGTTTGTGTCTCTCACATGGCATAATTCATTTGTCCTGATTATCTGTTAAGGTCTATGTTACCTCCAAGTAATGGCAGCTTCCAGAGTATAGGAATTTTCCTCAGTTTACTTTTATAATAAGGGCTTACCAAACTTTTTGGGAAAAAAGTAGGCTTGCATTAATACTTACTGATTGGCTGTAAGAGTGAATAAAAAACTTCTGGTTTTGCCTCTCATACCCTGAAAAATCTAACACATTTTAAAATTAGGTTTATATATTAGTTCTTAAAAGATTTATTCGTGCTCTTGCAGAAAGCAAATCAATAGATAGAATCCTTACTTGAGCTAGATCAAGTGGGTCCTTGTGATTTCTCCATGCTCTTTTTTTCACCAGGTGTGTTTTAGTGAAGAAAATTTATTTTATGTTTATCTTCTACAGTGTTATGGCCCGGGACCTGATCCTGTATTTAAATAATGACATTAATAGCTCTGCTTTTAGGCCATGCGTGGTGGCTCACACCTGTAATCTCAGCACTTTGGGAGGCCAAGGTGGGCAGATCACCTGAGGTCAGGAATTCGAAACCAGCCTGCCCAACATGGTGAAAGCCCATCTCTACTAAAAATACAAAAATTAGCTGGGCGTGGTGGCATGTGCTTATAATCCCAGGTACTTGGGAGTCTGAATCCAGAGAATCGCTTGAACCCAGGAGGCAGAGGTTGCAGTGAACTGAGATCATGACGCTGCACTCCAGCCTGGGCAGCACAGTGAGACTCTGTCTCAAATAATAATAATAATGATTTTTAAAATTTTAATTAAAAAAAGCTCTATGTTTAAATGAAGATATACATTTATAGGAGCAGCTATGAAATCATTTTCACTAGCAAACTCTGTCTTTGTTCCTTTCTTTTCCAATTTTCTCTTCATTTCTTATATTAGAGTGATTTTAGTAACCCTTTCCAATTTTTAAAGTAACTTTTTCACATTAAACTTCTTTAATGGCAACTGTTTAAAAGAAATGATCATTGGATTCTTATTCACAACATGTTTCTAAAACTTATTTTCTGAGTTTCACAAGGAGTAAGGACATATCCAAAGCTCTGGTATCTAAAACAATAAAACCAAATAAACTGTTCAATAAAGACACTCAATCAGTTAATTGTCTTTTAAAAACTGACGTTTTTTCAAAATTGCCTGATTTGGAGCTACTTTCTAACATCACATTTGTAAACATCCTATGGGATGAGTGCTCCAGCTAACAAGTTTAGGAAAAGTGTTTTATCGCAATGCAAGAAGAAAATCTTCCAGGCAATTTTGACTTCTTAGTTGAGAATTTCAAAATCTTTATGCCATTTTAAACTTGTTTATTTTAATGTTGCTTTGGATAATCAGATAAATTATTTAATTATACTTCTTTGAATTAAGTGAAATAATTTCTTTCTAGTTTTAATCAGTGATTCCCATACAATGATTCCTTTATGCATTTTAAAAGGTTTTTGTTGTTATGCTAAGATTTTTTCTCAGTTGCTTAAGCTGTGTCTTCCCCCACTGATGAATTTTCTATGTTCATATTAATAAAATATTTCCAAGTCACTGTATTGGATGTGGTTTAATATTCAAATGAGTACTAAATGTGGTTTGGTCAGAAATGAATAATTCATTTTTTAAAAACTTACTTTTGACCAACTAGCTCTCTCGGGATTAAGTACAGTGAGTATTAAACATAGTCTTAAGAAAAGCTGTTAAGTTTTTCTTGCATTAACTTGTTTGAACAAGAAAATTACCTCTTTTCTTGTTTCTACTTCCAATCACTTGGTAGGATTTAGTTAGGCATCTTTATTCAACACTAACAACATGCTTTTAAGGGTACTTCTATTTTTAAGTAGGTTACTAAGTTCTCAGTCATAACTGTGAAGTACAGAGGAATTTCCATTCCATTGTAAGCCCTTATTACTGCGAGGTAACATACATGAAGAAAAAAACATGCTGGACTGCATTTAATTGGATGAAATCAGGGTAGTTTCTTAAGTAATAGGTTTAGAATGGTGCATTTTAAAAGTAAAAAAAAAAAAAAAAAAAGACTTCAGAAAATTATAGAAAACTGCATTAGAAAAAAACTGTACAGAAAACCATAGTTAGTATGTTCAGAAATAGGGTGGCCTGCTTAAAGGAATGAAGTCTTTTAATACTTGTAGGTTTATTTTGGTTTTGTTTGATAGCATGAAACAATGATCTTGTGTAGAAATCTTCCACATACTCCAAAATTAGGAGGAAAATTTTGCCCATGTGCTGCGTATACCTTTTCCTTTTTAACAACTAGAAATAGCTTTGAATAGAATAAGCTCTCTCCAGAAGTGGTGCTGCTGGTGTTCACTGGGAGGGAAGGAGTTGAGGTCTTTGCTCCAAGAGTTAATTTTTCTAAGGGTGTGGAAAAGTAGACAATTACAGCTCAGGCATGGAAGGATGGGTTCTGTGTTTAAAAGTATCATTATTTACAATTGGGTTGAACCCATTGAACAACAAGGAAACTTTTGATAACAGCCAGGACTAAAGAGGAAATTTAAACAAATTTCATTTTGACAAAGGAAATTGTGAGATCGACACATAGCAAAAGGAGTCAATCAGAAAATACATTTGTGGAAAATGTTGTGTATCCAGCTATGCTTCCCTTTCCCAAGACAGAAATCTTAACAGAACATAGCATGACAGTGCTAGATAGTGACTGGGGACTCCCGTAACTGAGAATTTGGAGAGCAGAATTTGCTGGACTCAACACATTTCAGTTTTATGAAATTAACACCAGACTTAAGTAGGATAAAGATATGCATTAAAATAGTACACAAATCTATTGCCAATAGCACTGACTCTGGGAACTTTTAAATAATTAATTCTATTATAACAAATCAGTATCTGATATTAAATATAGAGACTTATGGTTCTGCCAAAGAGTCTATTCACTGTTCAAGACAGTCTTTTTTTTTTTTAGTGGCTACCAAGTGTGTATTGAGTAAAGAAATAAGAGGAGTAACTTCTCATCCTGTAAACCTAAATTTGCAACAGGTGACCCCAAGCTCATAAACATTATTTCTTTCATTTTGATATCAGCCTAGAAACATTTTAAGCTTTTGATCTATTCATTGTAAATTATGGGATACAATGCCACTTTGTATTTGCACAATGATTAGGGATAAAATAGGTTTTCCAAACTATAATTAGACACAGAGAAAGAGGCCTTTTTCCTCTTCCATCTAATAACTAATTAGAGCCCCAGACACATATTAATAAGTGTTCCCACAGGATCTTATTTTAATCTCTGGCAGACAACTTGCTCAAATTCTAAGGAAAAAAGTAATCTGCCAGATATTAATAGTTCATGTTATGCTTTTGCTACAAAGACTACAACCACCACTACCACCAACAGAACAAAGCAAAAACCCTGTATGACTATTATTAAAATACACATTCAACAAAGATGGACTCAGTTGGATACTTCAGCATTGGGGACAGAGAAAACTGAAAATCTTAAAGACGGGCCTTTTTCGGGTGCAGTCTAGCTCAGTAGTATAGACAGTATAGTACTTAACAGTTCTCGAAGCATTTCCTTTGGTTCCTATTGTATCACTTAAACCTACTAGCATTTGAGCAAGAATCTTGGTCCACGGTCTATAATTTGATGTGACGTGAGATTGCTAAATGTGTGTCATGTGGAAAGCATCGGATGTTGTGCATTGCAATAAACTACCAAAGGTCAGAGCCACGAGAACCAAAGAACCCAAAATCTATTAATTATTGGCATTTGTGGTAACTGTTCTAAGAACATTTACCCATTTTAATCCAGTTTTCTTTCTTTATGGTGCTGATTGAAGAGGGCAATATTCACAGAGGCTTTCAATCCACAGCCACTCTTTTATTCTCTTATTGGAAAAGAGAAACCAGATCTATGGCTTATCTCTATTATAAATCTTATTCAACATACAACAAAGGGGATATATATATTCACAATGAATTTTTGTTAACTTGTGTCTTCAAAAGAGATTTCAGATTGACTTTGGTTGCAAAATAATTATGTTGATTTTGATTGGAAGCTTTGCTCTGAAAGAGTTTATCAAAATGATTTTCGTATAGAGGGCTACTTTGTAAATAATACTAAAATGGCAAAAATTTGTCAGACTTAAGTTATGAATTTTTTGGTATTACTTTATTCAGTTTTAGCAGAGTTTTGCATATGATGACCATAAATATATGCAGTTGATTTATTTTATTGGCATCTGTGTATTGTCAAAGTAGATATGTTAATGATGCATTCATTCAGGCAACTTTCCATAGATACTGTTTTGGAGTCTCTATGAAATTGCCTTTGAAGCTACTTAAATAAATAAAACTGGCATCATTACTTGAGTGAACATTTGAGCTTAACCCCCCAAAAGAAGAAAAAACGTATATCTTACGTTTACTCCCCCATCTTTTCCTTATCTTTTTTTCTTTATTCTTCATAGGTAGTAGATGTGGTTCTAAACACTATTTGGCTGCTAAAAAAAACTCCACCCTTAGATATTCCACTCTGAGGTTATTTAAAAGAATATGCTGCAGATAGTGAAGAAAATGGCCGTTTAGATGAGTCTAGGTCGTCATAGATCTCAGGGAACAGATAGATGAGTCTAGGTCGTCATAGATCTCAGGGAACAGATAGATGAGTCTAGGTCGTCATAGATCTCAGGGAACAGATAGCACCTAATGTGCTAGAGCAAGGAAGAAAATGGATGGATGGAGAAATTCTCTCTCACGTACACTTCAGATCAGCAAATTGGCTGTTTACCTAGCAGCTTGAGCCTTCTCTATAGACCACTAATGATCATTAAAATGAAACAGCTGAGCTACCGTGTGGGTCTGTTTTCCTTTCTGACCTCTGTGACTGCGCTCAGATGTGGTGTGGACTTACATCTGCCCATAGGCTACCTTCAGATTGCTCCATGGGATGGCCACTGGCAAGCTCTGCCCCACATTAACTGACTATAACAAATCCTTTTGAATAACTAACATCCTCCTGTTGTAAGTCATGTCTGCTCTCATGAAAATACACTAACATCCCATCGTAGTTTATCGCAAGGCTGTCAGAGTGAAATAACTGCCACGTTTCTCTTAGTATTCATCCGTTTTCTGTGCGCACTTTGGCTTAGAAAGTGGGTTTGGAGCACAACCGTGTTGATGTGAAGGTGATATCTGGCGTCAGTTTTGTAGCCGCGGAGAAGACTGGTTGGCAGATTGTTGCTGTATAATTACTCTGTTTTCATTCCTAACTGTATAAATCTTTTACAAATAATCTATTCATCATTTCTTCATGAAAGGTAGCTTGAAGAAAAGCCCCACTATGGCAGGGTGCGGTGGCTCACGCCTGTAATCCCAGCACTTTGGGATGCCAAGGTGGGTGGATCACAAGGTCAGGAGTTCAAGACCAGCCTGGCCAACATGGTGAAACCCCATCTCTACTAAAAATACAAAAATTAGCTGGGCATGGTCGTGGGCACCTGTCAGCTACTCGGGGGACTGAGGCAGAGAATTGCTTGAACCAGGGAGGTGGAGGTTGCAGTGAGCTGTGAGTGCGCCACTGCACTCCAGCCTGGGCGATAGAGTGAGTGAGACCCTGTCTCCAAAAAAAAAAAAAAAAAAAAAAAGGCCCCACTATCAACCTAACATAGTTGTAGAGAGTGTAAACAACATGAGTGTTACGTATTTGCGCCGTGGAGTATCAGCTAAGTTTGGTGCTTTAGGTAGGCGATCAACCTGAATATATCAGTTTTATTTTTGGAAAGGATAATGAATATGAATAAAAGGTAAGAGTTTGATATTCTTCTGAAACTTATGAACTCGCTCTAACATCGGTTTTAAAAAAGAATCTCTACAATTTGCAATCAAAGGAATCAAAAGCAAAACCTCCTGATGTAAAGAGCCTTACTGGCTGTGTAAGATTTTCTTGGCCATAACCAAGATGTGCACAAAACTATTTTTAAATCTCCCACCACAATGATTTCAAAATGGAAACTCATTACATATTATTTACCATTAAAAATATCTTGCAGCTCCTATATATATTTATTTCTGACCACCAATGCTTAAATTTCAACTGATATAAGTATCCCATTCATCAGATAAGATGCTTGTAATTCTGGCCTATTCATTTTGCCAGCATTGCATAACCTGCCCAAACTGGATGGTAGTCCATCATTCCCTAAAGAAGTGAGTAGATAAAGGATGTGTATAAGTGTCTACCATAGAAGGATGATCTCTATAACAACCCACAACAGGTCTCTGCTAAAGGATTTTTGTGACATCCGTCTAACTGTCACAGAAGCACAGATGCAAGCTTAAGAGTCCTGTGAGAACAGCTATTGCTGCCATCCAGTTTAGCACCAGAAAACAGAGCAGATCATGTAATGCTAGCACAAATAATAAACCAGGATTCCTATCATTCCCACCGATGAATTTTACATTTAACATTATCTTCAACTTAAATCTAAGTAGTTAGGATAATCCATAGTTTCATCAAATTCTGTTTCCATTGCCACTGCTATTTTGACAGATCCTCAAAATAACTGTCTTCATCCTTTCTTAGTTGAAAGATAGACAATGTTTTTCTCAGTTTTCATCTTGGAACAATTTACTAAAAGAAAACCTATGATGAGTGAGCTTAAAACTCTTAGCAACTTAGGCCTGAATGTCATTAAACTAAGAAAGCCTCTCTGTGATTGTAAATAGTCACAGGGCATTCGCGATGTAGGTCTGAAGAGCTCTAATCTATTACAAAAACGTGCCCTCAGGTTTGTGAGCAATGCTATTTTACGCGGAGAGGTATTGAGCCTTTACATTTACTGTTAGAGAAACGTAGGCTGAAATAATGTACCTGCAGTACAAAGGTCACATATTAAGGACTTGATTCACTTGAAAATTGAAAACCACTACCTAGAACATTTTACTTACTTTTATTGAAAACATTTTACTGGCTGTTTCTGTGGACATATGTCCTTTCAAATGACACAAAATACAGTGTTCAACTCAATACAGACACATTCAACAAAGCGCGAACAAATTTTTCAAGCTTTGGTTCTTTTGGCTGTATTATGTTACCCACCATTCCTTTAATTTTTTAAAAATAAAATCACTTATGCCTTCCCTACATGTAGCACCAAGAAATTCTACTATGGCCTTATTTTGTTAATTTCAGAGATGGAAAATTGAAGTAAGTTTATTTTTATATAGGTTGCTAAGGTTTTGTTCGACCTAAATTATGTGTACATACAACAGAAACTGTGTACCTTACACATAATAGAAAATACTAATTCACTGCTAACAGATAAACTGAGAGAAGAAACAATTTATTGGAAGGTATAGCTTTGGTCGCTTTTCTATTATGTAGACAGCAAAGCAATATTTATGTTGCCACACACAAACGAGAATTTTAAAATGTTACATAGAGTGTATGCTTTTTTTTTTTTTTTAGGAGATAGAGCCTGGCTCTGTCACCCAGGCTGGAGTGCAGCGGTGCAATCATCTTGCCACTGTTTCAAACTCCTGGGCCCAAGTGATACTCCTGTCTCAGCCTCTCCTGTAGCTAATATCACATGCACATGCCACCATATCCTCCAATCTTTTAATTTTTCTTCTTTTATTAGAAGCAAGGTACTACTGTGTTGCCCAGGCCGCTCTTGAACTCCTGGGCTCGACTGATCCTCCTGTCAGCTTCCCAAAGTACTGGGATTAGAGGTGTGAGCCACTGTGCCTGACCCATATCTATTTTAATTTTAACTCATTTATTTATACAAATTTTAACTGACTTGATTGTATATTCTCCATTTCTAAAAATTATTTTTTATTTTATGTGAATTGATAATCACGTATTAATTTAATTTAGAGACAGGTTTTCACTCTCACCCTGGCTGGTGTGCAGTGGGCACAATCACAGCTCACTGCTTCGATTCCTGGGCCTAAGCGGTCCGCCTGCCTCTCCTCCTGAATAGCTAGCACTACAGGCTCACACCACCACGCTGGCTGACACCTATATAATTTAAAGTAGAAAATCCACCTGAAATACTTATCATGAATTCATTCTGAATTTTGTTGTTAACAATTTTTTGTAAGAAATTTCCAATAAGGCCGGGTATGGTGGCTCACACTTGTAATCTCAGCACTTTGGGAGGCTGAGGCAGGTGGATCACCTGAGGTCAGGAGTTTGAGAGCAGCCTGGCCAATATGGTGAAACCCCATCTCTACTAAAATTACAAAAATCAGCTGGGTGTGGTGGTGAGCACCTGTAATCCTGGCAACTCAGGAGGCTGAGGCACAAGAATGGCTGGAACCTGGGAGGCAGAGGTTGCGGTGAGCCAAGATCGCGCCACTGTATTGCAGCCTGGGTGACAGAGTGAGACTTTGTCTCAAAAAAAAAAAAAAAAAAAAAAAGAAACTTCCAATAAAATATGAGCATTTCTTTAGAAAAAAAAATGTGTTTGAAAATCATTTAGCTTCTTAATTGAGAACTTATCAAATACGGGGCTACATAAGAAAGAGGGACACTGTTATGGACTCAATATTTGGGTCCTAACATTGAAATTCTACCACCCAATGTGATAGAATCAGAAGATGCGCCTTTGATAGGAGATTCAGTAATAAGAGCAGATCCCTCATCAATGTTATTGGTGCCCTTTTAAAAGAGACTTCAAAGAGCTCCCTCACTCCTTCAGCCATGTGAGAATACAGCAAGAAGAGGGTTGTCCATGAACCAGGAAGAAGGCCCTCAGCAGACATTAAATTTGCTAGCATCTTGATCTTGAATTTTCCAGCCTCCTGAAATGTGAGAAAAAGAAAAAATTCTATTGTGTACAAGCCACCCAGTCTGTGATATTGTATTAGAACTGCCTAAATGGACTGAGACAGGACACTAAATTGGTTTTGTGGGTTGGTAGCATTAATACAAAGAAATAATGTTTGCCATTCGCTGGATATCCATGTAGAAAAAGTCTGGAAGCCTTCATCCTCAGGAATACGAGAAATCTGGACTTTCAGAGGCATTTACTGTCTGAAAGGAACAAGAACAGAAAAAACAATAAAAAAAGAGATGGAGATAATTCTTACTCGGTATAGATATACATACTTCCCAAGTTTGTCCTAGGCAGAAACAAAGCAAGGCAGCATACTTATTTTTAACTTTTGTTTGTTAAAGAAGCTATAGACTAGGGTATTATAAAATTAAAATTCATATTCAGAGTCAAATTAGTCATCCAGGTGAAAGAATGAGGCTAAAAATAATTTTTCTTTCCAATTAAAATCAAGATTTAGGAGACTAGCGATTTGCCAACTCTCTTTTGCAAAGCCTGCCACTGAAATTAGGAAAGGTTAAAAGTATTTGAATTTATAATTCTAGTCATCAATAGCATTTTGTTTGTCAACCAGATTTCTTAGCACAACAATCAAATTCTGATAATATGGCAATTAGTTACCAATTTATTTTTGTCCACTATGACACACAAAAATATCCCAAGCAGTGTATCAAAAAACTTTTTTAAAGTGCATGTATATGATTTGACAAACTCCAAGATTTTCCAAAATCTGGCATAAATTCTTAAACAGTTTGAGTTCCTCAAGGTGAGTCAAGGGGCTTGTTTACAATTAGCCAGGAGAACTTACAGCTTCCATTTACCTGTGGTACAAATTATCACCTTTAATAAAAAATAAATCTGGAACCTCAAGTTTATTGATGGATATCTAAAATCTACAATCTCTCAAGTATTTCAAAAGTAAAATTAAAAAGTTTTACAAAGTTTCCTAACTTCTACATAAAACAGTTTTCTTAACTTTTGAATTATTCATATTTTATACATTACCTGGGGTTCTGTGATAAGAGAAATAAACACATTTTAATATGCTTTTCATCTGTTCCTATTATTTATAAAGTAGCATATTTCTGATGAGTCTTTTGGCTCTTCCATTTCATTTCCTTCATAATATAATAGACGGAACTGTCATTGTGATATATTTGTAGTCAGAAATAGTTTTCAATTTATTAAGTTCCTTAACTATACTACATTCCTCTCTGAATCTGATTACTTCCTGTATTATTTACTCATTTATTTCATCTTCTTTTGACCAACCTGATTCTGTTGTGTGGCTTTTCATCTTTCATCTTCAAAGCTCGATTTTGGAACATATGTGACTGTCTAAAGTTAGTTGCTGGTATAAACTTCAAATGCAAAACTTTGGTTTAAAAAATTCCAGCTGAGGTTTATCATCCCTAAAAATGTACAGCTGTTTCTACCACACTATTCTTTTTATTGTCATGATCGTAAGTCTGAATAGAGAAGTAGGCTGTTTTCATTTCAATCATGCTAACAATCCGGGAAAATTAGGCTTTGATCTTTGGGAAGAAGATTTGGGACACCCAGTGCGTTACAATTGGCTTTAGAGATTTATTTTACAAGAAACTTGCATGTATGTATCAGATTGTGTTTTATATTTATTGCCAAGGGGTAGAGTTGAGGTAGGAAGTCATTCTGCTGTCAGCCATGAAGAAATCAGGTTTAAGGGATTTGAAAAGACAGGTGGCACTTGTATGACTGAATGAAATAGGTTTCCAGGTTACTAGTAATGCCTCTGGAAATGTTTCCTAAAAATTGAAGGCAGGAAAGAGTGAACCAACTGTAAATTGGCACAGAGGGAATGAAGTAGGAGGAAATAGTGTTGGGGGCCTTGTCATAGGGTTGACCACAGGTTTATCCTAGAGGGAGATCACAGATGGAAAACTCTGTGTGTGTGTGTGTGTGTGTGTGTGTGTGTGTGTGTGTGTGTGTGTGTCTGTGTGTGTTCTGAGACGGAGTCTGGCTCTGTGGCCCAGGCTGGAGTGAGCGGCGCCATCTTGGCTCCCTGCAAGCTCCGCCCCCCGGGTTCCCGCCATTCTCCTGCCTCAGCCTCCCGAGGAGCTGGGACCACAGGCGCCGCCACCTCGCCCGGCTAGTTTTTGTATTTTTTTAGTAGAGACGGGATTTCCCCGTGTTAGCCAGGATGGTCTCGATCTCCTGACCTCAGTGATCCGCCCGTCTCGGCCTCCCAAAGTGCTGGGATTACAGGCCTGAGCCACCGCGCCCGGCCAAAACTTTGTATTTTTTAAACAGCTTATTTGAGAGACAATTTCCCTATCATAAAGTCCACCAGCTTAAAATACACAATGTATTGGGTTCTAGCACATTTACAGAATTATGCAACCATCATCGTAACCTAATTTGAGAATATATCACCTCAGTGACACCTGGTGTTTATTAGCACTCGCTGCCCATTCTCTCTCCCTGCACCCTCCGGCTGGCCCCTGGGTCAGTCACTAATCTACATTCTGTGGCCGCAGATGTGTCTATTCTGGACATTTTGTGTAAGTGGAAGCATACCAGGTGTGATCTTTTGTGAGTGACTTCTTTCACTTGGAGTATTTTTGAGGTTTATCCATATTGTAGCATGTATCAGTACTTCATTGCTTTTTGTTACTGAATAGTGTTTCATTATATGACTGTAAGCATTTCGGTTATCAATTTATCAGTTAATGGGCGTTGGATTGCTTCCAAATTTTGTCTACGATTAATCATGCTGTTATGAAGATCAGACAAAATGCTT
Organism: Rhinopithecus roxellana; assembly: GCF_007565055.1. Classification (NCBI taxonomy): domain Eukaryota; kingdom Metazoa; phylum Chordata; class Mammalia; order Primates; family Cercopithecidae; genus Rhinopithecus; species Rhinopithecus roxellana. Next base: position 1,084,443 of record NC_044549.1, read on the forward strand.
TTCAAATTTAAGGTAAATTTTTTGTTTATGTACATAATTTAATATCTTGCAATTGAAATATGGAAAATAAAACTATAGATATGTTTTGTCAGAAAATAACACTGCTAATTTTACACACTAAAATTAGAATATGATTAATTTTAAAGGTGAAAATATATAAATGTGTGTGTCAGTACATTAATCCTTGTGTTAAACAATTTTTCTATTTGAATGGAAAAGACAGATTAACATTTTAGTTATCAGAATTATTCTTTTAAAAGTATGCTATGTATTACAATAATATACATTCATATCACAGCATTTTTGAAATAAAATATGCTATTAAGGTAAATTTCTATCAACTGATTAAATGCCAACATATGTAAATAAGAAATATTATTTTTAAAATGTGTTGAGTTCCTTTTACATACATAGAAAATGTGAGAGATAAAATATGAGTACTGCACCATCTTTGGGGGAGAAAAATTCATAAACTTAAGTGACAGGACTATTTGTTCTCTTTAACTTTGGCTCTTCCCTGAAGACAATAATGTTCTGGGAAGGTCCTTGTGTAGAGGCAACACAGTTTCCTCACTGTGTCCCCACCCAGGGTGGAACTGGTATTCTCCCAGCCTCCTATTATCAGTCTAGGCCCCGCCCACTTGCGTACTCATGCGTCTGCATTCTCATGCCAAATTCTTTTTCTCCTTTTTGTCCATGTCTTCCAATGCTAGTAAGCCCCACAGCTACTTATTCTACTGTTTACTGACTGATTTCCCCATTCATCTCCATTCATTAAAGACTTCGATGACTGGTTGGCACACTTTTCTCTTTTATCCAAAGTCTTGCTTTCCTACTGCTATCAACAATGTTTATACAGATTATAATTCTAGCCTTCTATAGCAGTTTCTCTAAGTGTGAGTTGTCTACTACCTGTATCCGAATCCTCTGGGTTAAGGGGGCAAATTCATGAATACCGTACCAGACCTCTTATATCAGAATCCCTAAGAGTACAATCAGCAAGTTCTGCATTTTCTACAAGCTCTCGAAACTATGTTTCAACACATTAACGTTTGAGAATGGCTGTCTAGATTCTCTTGCTGATTGTACTCAGCAATCACATTCAGCATCTACACTGTCTAGTCACCCACTGCCATTCAAACACTGTGGTCAATTATTCTACCTCTGACATAATGAATTCCACTCTTGGCACATAAACTTTTATCTTTTAATTCCTATTAATTATATTTTCAGCTTTTGTCCTTAAATGTTTTAGCATTCTCCTGTCTTCATTTGCTTCTCCATCCAGCCCAAATCCCAGTATCCAACACCGCAGAAGCTCCTCATCAGCACTCTAGATTTCCTTAAACCAAGATCATGCCACTGCACTACAGCAGGGGCAACAGAGTGAAACTCTGTCTCAAAAAAAGCTTAAAAGCTCACTCATATTTTCAATTAAATATTCTCAGCAAACCATAATCTTATGTTAATCCAACTACCATCTTGACTGCTATATCCAGCCATCTCAGAACAGCTGGGAAATATTTCCACAAGTCTTCAGATTACTGACATTACCATATTTGTTACTCTCCATCTACACCATTGAATACACTGCTCACCAGCTAGTCAGCTCTCTGCTCTATTCTCCCCAACAGCTAATTCAGAAATTCATGATGCCAAGAATTCCATTTCCCCAGCACTGTTTTCTTTCAGCAGATGATCTTGCTTCCTGTTTCATACCTGCAGACCCCAATATCCATTTGTTTACCAGATACAGCCTCTTGAATTTCCAGCAGCCACTTAAAATTAACTATCTCCACAGTAGGCTGAGTAATGGCCCCAAAGATATCAGATCCTAATCTCTGCAACCTGTAAATGTTACCTTAGATGGAAAAATGGTCTTTGCAGATGTGATTAGGTTAAGGATTTTGAGATAGGGAGATCATCTTTTATTATCCAGGTGACCCTAAATTCAATCATGAGTGTCCTTACTAGAGAGGCAGGGGAGGATTCCATAGGCACAGAAAAGAAGTCAGTGTGACCACAGAGGCAGAGGTTGGAGTGATTTGGCTGTGAGTCAGGGAACTCCAGCAGCCATCAGAAGCTGTAATAGAAGCGGCAAAAGCAACATGTTTTTCCCTAGAGTCTCTGCAGGGAGCACATCCCTGCTGGCAACTTGAGGTCAGCTCAGTACTACGTATTTCACACTCTGCCCTCCATAACTGTGAGAGAATACTTTTGTTGTTTTACACCACCACGTTTGTGGTAATTTATTATAGCACCCAGAAGGAACTAAGGTAATGTCCAATGTTTTTTTTTTTTTTCAAATTTTCTACTCTTTTTTAAGTAACAGGCACAAACTTCTCTAAACATTTTTTAATTTTCATCCCTAATATCTAACATGTCAAGTTCTGCTGATTCTATCTAATAGATCTCTCTCTAAATTATTCCTTCTTTTACAGACCCACTGCCATTGTCCTTGCACAAATGACTTTTGATCTAGCCGTCTAGAATAGGCTCTGTGGCAAACTGACCTAAGTTCTTGTTATTTCAGAAATTATTACGTTCTTTTTGCAAATACTGGTGGCTTTCAGTGACTAGGGTTAGGAAGTGGTTATCCTTGTCTCTAAAAATGTTCTCTGGTTTTCTATAATGAAACATATGCCAGATCAAAATCTCCTCTATGTACAGATGCTTATTAGTCAACAATAACAAAGTTTCATTTCATACATGTTCCTGAAATGCAGCAGGCTTCTGTGTTCTTTCTGTAGGAACTCTATGGGAACCAGTCCTTGAGTCAATGTAGTGATAATTTGGCCTTTGGAGCAGCCAAAGTTCTAGTTGGATCACAGACAGGTATTCTCTGTGAGGTGGGGAATGCAGGCCTCAGTGGATTCTACGCTTGGAGTGTTCCGCATTTCTCCAATGAATATTAATGTCTAACATCCTTTAACTAAGCTAATTAGTGAAACTTCTGCTATAGATTAGGTCATATGCGAATTACTTATAAAGCTATCTCTTGGATGTATGTTCCGGGCTGGGTCCCTTCAAATACTAAGAAACCATCCTTAGAGCACCCATGAAAGCTAACATCACACACGCATACATCATCTGTTTTTTCTTAGTTAATTAAAGTAAATTACTTCAAAGAAAATGTGCACAGACTCACTTCTCTTTGCTTTTTCTGTCCCTCCCTGCATGTCCATTCCTATACTGTTTCCAGGCGCATGTCCATTCCTATACTGTTTCCAGGCTGATCTTTTACACAGAGTACCTGTCACTCATCTTTGAAGGCTCTCATACCTCCAGGGCATGGGCTGATCTCTGTCTACCTGTTCAGTCTCTTTCTTTCTCTGTATACTTCATTTTTCAGCAATAGTTAATTATTAGTAGTTCTCAAAAAAAATTAGGCTATTTTTTTTTAGGTATATTATTAACACTTTGCCCTCCCCCAACTTGCTTACTGCAATTTTTTTCATTCTTTAGATTTGTGTTCAAAATATTGATCCTCTATGAAGTTTTCATTTTTCTGTGTACCTTGGGCTCACGTTTCTCTTTGTCTTCATTTTTCTGAGTTTACAGCCATATAATGTACTGATACTTTTTTTCGTGTCGAGTGAGATCTCTCCACCCCCACCAACTCTGTAAGATCCCAAGTGTGGTTCCTGCATCTGCTTCATATCCAGGAGCCTCACTCCTACCATTTTTCTGAAAATTGACCTATTTCTTTCCTGAAATAATCCTTTCCTAAAGTTAACTCTCATAATGTCAGATGTTATTACAACTTGTATTTTCCCAAGCCTTGTTTATTTGTGCCTAATTAGTTCTTCATAAATATCTGATAAATATATAAAAGAGTGAAGGAATGAATTCCAGAGGCAGAGAACATTTTTTGTTCATTCAGAGGAACAAGCTATCTCTTGCAGCTACAAAAAAAGAGGCTCATACAACTCTTAGGCCCTTTGTTTTCAGGAGTAGAAAAAGGGGTTCCAATGTGTTATTACAACGTGAATTATTTATGACCGACACATGTAAAACTGGAACTGATGTTCCCAATGATTGAGTCATTACATTCTTTGACCATTTCTTTGGTCTGTGCTAATTCTTAATCCCAAAGTAATATCAAAATTGAATATTGATTTTCTTGACTGTTGCATATGTCATATTTTCACTGTCTCAAAAAATATAAAATGCCAGTATCTGTAACATAGAAAAAGCTGATGAACACCTCTTTCTCTTTTCATGATGTTTTAGCTGCTAGACTCTAAGAATAAAGTTATTGAAGTCAGAAGATCTGGGTTCCGGTCTTGAGGACACCACTTAGTTCTAAAATGATCTTAAGTAAGGAAATATAACAAACACAAAATGAGGAAAATAGAAAGGAAGACAGAAGCATCAAAATGGAAATATGTAAAAAGCACTGATCCCTGATTTGTAGCCCTACTTGCTGCCCTAAATTCATTTTATTCATTTTTATTTGGCCAATTTCTTTTGAGCAATGTGCTTTTCTTTTCATTCATTCAACAAACATTGAGCCCTACTATGTATTAGCCTCCAATGTGCTACACCATAAAAAACAATGAAATTCTGGTATTTCCAACAAGGTGGAGGGACCTGGAAGTCATTATGATGTGTGAAATCATCTGGGCACAGAGGGACAAATATCACATATTCTCACTTCTACACAGAAGCTAAAAGAGTTAATCTCAGGGAGGCAGAGAGTAGAGTGATAGATACAGAGGCCAGGAAATGTCAGGAAGGGGGCAGGACATGGATAGTAAAGAGAAAGTGGTTCATGAGCACAAATATACAGTTAGATAACAGGAAAAAGTTCTAGTGTTCGATAGCACAGTAGGGTGACTATAGTTAACAACAATGTGTGGTATATTTCAAAATGGCTGGAAGAGATGACTGAAATGTCCTAACACAAAGAAATGACAAATGCTTGAGGTGGTGGGTAACCTAAGTACCCTGATTTGATCATTACCCATTGTATGCATGTATCAAAATATCACATATACTCCATAGATATGTACAAATATTTTGTATTAATATTTATAAATGAAAAAACATCTAAACATGAAGGACAACCCTACTACTGAAGACAGACACTACAACAAATATTCCTAGTTGTTGGCATGTGCTTTTGCTACAGAAGAGATAAAAGGCCATCATACAGGTCTTTGCTATACCACAGACAAACAATTTTAGATACATATTCTTTCTGTGTGTGTGCCCTTTGTTTTCCTCTACCAGCATAATTATTGGGTTGTGTTGTCGCACCAAAATTAGCATTCATCAAGTCATTTCATGTTTTGAAAAATAAGCAAGAGTTTAGTTTATGGTTAATTTAAAAACTGTGAAATGAGTTTATTTTTTGAAAGTTGACCTATTTCTTTTTCCTAAACAATCTTTTTCTAAAGTTAACTCTTATAATATCAGATGTTATTGCAAATTGTATTTTGCCAAGCCTTGCTTATTTGTTTTAAAACATTAGTAAATCATTAAATTGCTATCTTTGTGTGTGAAAGGGTCTGTTTTATTCAATCCCGTCAGTTCTATAAAGCAGTTTTCACTGAGAACCATGATGCTAAAAATTCATATATTTCAGTTACGTCCCCCTTGAGGCCAGTAATTATTGGAAAAACAGTTAACTGGTTTTATAGTCAACCATTGTCTAGAAGTTCATCCCTGCAACCTACAGTCCAGTCATCCTGGATTGCAGCTTACAATGTGAATACAAAGTAGAAATGGTAATTCAACAGTAGAATATGCTTATACAAAAATGTATTATTTACTGGTAAAAATGTGCCAGAAAGCATCTTGCTAAAAACATTTCCCCATTTATTTTTTAAAAAGTAATTTTAGTTTATAGAGTACCAGTAGTAAATGTATTGACCGTAAGTTTTTTTTTCCCTCTTCATTTACTCCTTTCTTCTCCTCCTCCTTCTCTGTTTCTGTCTCTGCCTATCTCTATTTTTGTTCTTTTTTGGTACTTAAAACATCTTATACTCACAATAAATGTAGACTTCACTAGTGATTCGGTGATGATTTCTGTCTCAGTCATCAGTTTCAACCCTGATATACTAAAATCATAACATCCTGTCAGAGATTCGCTTATTACTTTGTTCATTATCCAGAGTCATTTTCTGTTCCAACTTCACAGACTGAGCTCTATAGATGACTTCTGACTATAATACCAGACTAACTGTCTTTTTAAACACAAATAAGTAAAACAATTACCAAGGTTTCCTCATTGTTTTCAAATGGAGCCAAATTCTAGGATAATAAAAATCATGCTAGAAATTGACTCTGAAAACAATGTGGGAATACTCTCTCCCCTTTTGCAATAATTCACCACTCTAATAGTTATAGATTATTAAAACAAGATCATTTTGCAAACCTATGGCAGCTGAGGTTTAATATATCCATATTTTTATGACTCTCATAAGAATAAGTTGTGACAAAATAAAACACTGAAGGGAATTAGAAGGTTTGGTATGTTTTAAGGCTTATTTTCAGTGATTGTATTTATATTTAAGCATTCTGAATATTCCATTTTTTCCTGCTGAGCACACATGTATTTCTTTTCTCTTCTTTTTTTTTTCTTTTTCTTTTTCTTTTTGAGACAAAGTCTCATTCTGTTGCCCAGGTTGGAGCACAATGGTGCAGTCTCGGCTCACTGCAGCCTCTGCCTCCCATGTTCAAGCCTCAGCCTCCTGAGTAGCTGGGATTACAGCCACGTGCCACCATGCCCGGCTAATTTTGTTTTTTGAGTAGAGACGAGGTTTCGCCATGTTGACCAGACTGGTCTGGAACTCCTGACCTCAGGTGATCCACCTGCTTCAGCTTCCGAAAGTGTTGGGATTACAGGCGTGAGCCACTGCACCCAGCCTACACATGTATTTCTAAGACACTTCCATCAGTATAGTCTTGAGAGGTTGATAGCCTAGCATCTGATTTACTTTCTTAGTTTAGGAATATAAAACAAATATTTGAAAAGCATCAACGTTTGTCTTCACCATCTTTTAGTATTATCCTTTCTGATCACTCCCATGTCAGCATCCTCTATTTCTTACTGTCCCTCACTCTCACACCTCCTATTTCACCTCCTGTTCCCTACGTGCTTTTCCATGCCCAGGAGACACACCACATTGTGCTCCTCAGCGATCCCTTAACTGTCCTTGAAATAGCAAAGGAAATCTACTAAGATATTTCAAATTGTTTTATGAAATTATTTGTATGTCCATTTTAACCAATATGACAACATTATAATTCATATTTAGATTTCTCCATTTTAAATTGCCTTTATTTTTATGATTACTACACAGTCTGGGTTCAGTGTTTTGTTGAACGAAAGCTTTCCTGAATTCCTAAATGCCAAGGGAAAGACACTGGGTACCACAGAACTTCTCACTGTTGTTGTAGGATTTTAAGAATTCCTGGGAAGCTGTTATGCATTTTTCCAGCAAATCCTATGAGCATATCATTGTGACCATATCCTGCTTTTCGACTTCAAATTCTCAATTCTGGGACACAGTGATTTTTTTTTCAAGTTCTTTCTCAATGGTCACTTAAAGGAATACAGTCTCAGTTAACATTACTCCTTTCTGTTGCCTGGCATTCAATGATCAGGTTGAAATAACTTTCCTATCCGACAAGATGGTGACTCTGTTACTGTATTTGGATCCTGCTTTTTATGAGGCTTATAAATGCAGGAACATAGAAAGAACTCTGCAATTAAGTTTCACTTCTCTATTAACAAATCAAAGAGCTTGAACCAGACACCACTTTCTGGTATTCATACAATTCTCTCTAACACTTTGTGAACACAATTGCAAAGAGAGAACAGATGATGTCTTAGGAATTCATGGGAACTCTATTTTGAGAAGAGAAGATGGGGTTATGTAAAAACTTCAGGGAAATATTGAACATGCCTGAAGTGTGAGTCAAATTCATTAATTTGTTTAACGGATATTTATTGATTATCTACTATGAGCCAATACTGCAACAGAAATGAGGAAATGCAACAAATTTCCATGCAGCCAGGCATGATTTTTCATCTTTCAGAGCCCAGACTGCCAGTTATATCACCCAGGAATCATGTGATTTTAAATACCATAATGAAATTATGTGCCGTTAGTAGAAACTGGAAGGAAGGAACGATTTACTGTGACTTTGAAAACCAGAGAAAACGCTGACAAGAAAGCGACCCCCCAGAATCATTCTGGGAGTATGTGTAGTAGTTTTACAAGTAAAGGAGAGTGTTTGGTAGGAAAAAAAAAAAAAAAAAAGAGTACGGGGAAGTCTTAGAAGACTGAAGGAGGCTGGTGCATATGTTGATGTGGCTGAAGTTGAAGCTGGAAAGCTAAATTGAAGTACATTTTGAAATCTTCATATGATTTCATATGATGATGAGAACTTGGGATTTTATCCTGAAGGTTCTAGGGGAATTATTGGAGGTGTAACTAGGGGAGAATGGAGATTCATTTTAGAAAGATAACTGTTGCGGGGAATTATTGGAGGTCTAACTAGGGCAGAACAGAGGTTAATTTTAGAAAGATAACTGTTCCTGATGGCAGCTGGTAGGGTAGCAGGCAGTGTGTGGGAAATGGGAACTGAGACTGACCAATAGGCTGGGAAATTTATCAATTCTTGATGAACCTGCTCTCCTCCAGTTGATTTTTAAAAATTTTCAGTATAGCTACCCAGTTTTATTAAAATTTTTTGGCCCCTGAATAATGCTTGCTGCACAAAGGCACTTATTATTGGATGGTTGACAGAAGAGAGAAAGGAACACGAGCATTAATAAGTGATGAAGCAGTCTGTGTGTGTAATGATGAGGACTGCCATGAAATGATTGTCATGGGATGGTCAGAGAGATTGGTAAAGGACTGGCAACATAATTTAGCAAACAGATTTTACTTCTGTACGTATGGCCAATAAATATCTTTTGCTTTTGTTCTAATATGCACTGGAGAATGTGAGCTTTATGATGAGTCCAATGCACTAAGCTGATTGTGCATAGCAGATCTTAATAGTTGTGTATTCTTCCTTATGGTGCTGAATGGCTCACTTCTGGGCATACTGATGACGTTGCAGTTAACTGGGCAGGAGGTGTTTCTCAGGTAACTAGAGGCATATTTTGACTCTATCTTCTAAGTTATAATTTATGAAGAAATGCACAGAAAAGCAATTCTATGAGAAGAAGAGAGAGATTCGCTGGCTTGGCGGTGGTCAGATACAAATTACCCATTTGAACATGAAGAAAATGTTCTGTGAATATTGGTTCTTCAGGCTATGTCCGTGCCCAGAAGGAAGAAAAATAGAAAAATTCAAGTTTCCCTAAGTATCAACAGACTGTGTGTACAAACAAGGGAGGTTACGTCAACTGAACAAATTCGAATGTGCTAGTTCACACAGTTATCATTTCCCTACTGTCTCTCAGGGATATTCCTGTGAAACCCTAGAAATATATTGTACATGCTGTATGTCAAGTATTAGAAAACAAAATTGAGAAAGGACGTTGTTCCCAGGCCAATTCACTAAAAGATTAATTCATTTATTTTGCTAAATGTACCAACTTATTGTTAGCAATGACGTCTACATCTTATATAGCACTGTTTGCCAAGCATGTTAGAGCAGTTTACATAAACTAAATCATTTTATCTTCACACTATTTTTATCACCGTTTTGCAGATGAGGAAATAGAAGTACAAAAAGATTAAATTAAAAGGCCCAAGCCCCTCAGCTAACAGGTAATTCCTGTTACAGTCTTTAAAATCTGTTTTCAGGAATTATCAACATCAGTAAATGAAAAAATAATGTTTCATGTGGGAACTTTTTTGGTTTATACTCATTTATGTTTGTCCACCGTCTTCGTCAATTCAGGCTTCTATAAACAATTACCAATGGCTGGATGGCTTAAACAACATATATTATTTCTTATAGTTCTAGAGGCTGGGAAGTCCAAGATCAAGGTCCTGGCAGAGCCAGTGTCTGCTGAGGACCTGTGTCATGGTTCGTAACTAGGCAACTTTTTGTTATGTCTCTAGGTGAAGGAGACCAGAAGAGCATCTGTCATTGTATCTTCACATGTAGGAGAGCACAGAGGGCATCTTTCCCACGTCTGTGCTTCTGAGGGAACTAATCCCGTTCATGAGGGCCCCATCCTCATAAGCCAACCAAAGCTCCGTCTCCTAATACCATCAGATTTGGGGTTTGTATTTCAACATACAAACTTGGGGGGGTATAAAAATGTTTAGCCCATAATACCTACATTTTAGAATCTTTAGACTTCTTCTACTAATTTATCAAGATGTACGTTAATATTTGGAAAAATATTATGTCCTGTGTAATAAAAATAAAATTTTTCTATTAAACAAGGTGGCCATATAATTCATCTTCCAAGTTGAAACACATTTGAGAGTAAAAGCGGACAGCATTAATGATTGTCCAATGACAAGGGGTATAAACTGAGATCCTGCCAGGGAAACTGGGATGTGTGGTCTGCATATTATTAAACTGTGTACAACTTTTGGTGAGTACTTTTACACATCATTATCACAGCTTTTAAATGCATAAACCCACAGCTCATAAATTTGGTAATTGTTTTTTTTGGAAAGCTGATTCTTTGGAGAAACTACTTTCAGCAAATTGATTTTTATTCTGGGTTTTCTTCTGGCTCTTCACCTGAACCAAGGTTAGACGTCCTTGGCTCAGGTCTAGTTCACAGTGCCCAGCTGGAAACTGTCCTCAAGTGGTTTCCCGAAATACACCTTTCCAGCATGAACAACTCAGGGAAAGTTGTGCTACTTTGTCCCTCCTTCTCCCAGACTCTTCAATAACTACAATTGCCATTAACTAGGGACTAGCATTTGGCAGTTTTAAAAAGACACTATAAAACTGCTGAATAAAGAGCCACCTAAACTAAGATCAGCACCCCCAAAACTGTGAAAGTGCTTAGACCTTAACACAAGGTTTAAAATAAACTCTTGAATGAATTCATCTACTCCATTTTCTCTCTTCAATAAATAAGATGAATTTCAAGCAGCCAAAGCTATTTGACCTAAGTAGTAATGCAAATACAAATTCCTTGCTAGAATGCTTATGCATTGCTGGTAGGAATGTAAATTAGTTCAATCACTGTAGGAAGCAGTTTGGAGATTTCTAGAAGAACTTACAAGAGAGCTACCATTCCACTCAGCAATCCCATTACTATTAAGTATGTATACAAAGGAAAATAAACTGTTCTACCAAAAAGATACATGCATTCATATATGCATCACGGTGCTATTCACAATAGCAAAGACACGGAATCAACCTAGATGCTCATCAACAGCGAAATGGATTAAAAAGAATATGGTACGCGTGCCCCATGGAATACCATCAAGCCATACAAAAGAATGAAATCAAGTCCTTTGCAGAAATATGTGTGCAGCTGTAGGCTATAATCTTAAGCAAATAAACTCAGAAATGGAAAATCAAATACTGCATGTTCTTACTTGTAAGTGGGAGCCAAACATTGTGTACTCATAGACATAAAGATGGGAACAGTGGTCACTGAGGACCACTCAGAGGTGGAGGAAGTCAGGGGGGTATGCGTTAAAAATCTGTTGGGGACCAGGCACAGTGTCTCACGCCTGTAATCTCAGCACTCTGGGAAGCCGAAGCAGGCGGATCACTTGAATCCAGGAGTTCCTGACCAGCCTGGGCAACATGGTGAAACTGAAACCCAGTCTCTACTAAAAATACAAAAATTATCTGGCCATAGCCATAGTGGTGCAATGCCTGTAGTCCCAGCTACTAGGGAGGCTGAAGTGGGGGGATTGCTTGAGTCCAGGAGGCAGAGTGCAGCCCAGGGTGACAGAGGGATATTCTGTCTCAAAAAAAAAAGGAAAAGAAAAAAGAAAAACTACCTTTGAGTATATGCTCACTCTCTTGGCGACAGGAACTGTACCCCAAACCTCAGCATCATGCAATATACCCACGTAACAAACCTGTGCATACCCCTAATTTATCTTATAAAGAAAAATAACGTTTTAAATTCTAAAATAAAAGTTGAAACTATTTTTTAAAATAATCCCTACAAACGTGTCAGTAGACACTGAATATTAAGTGGATACAATTTCGTATTACCCTAGTTTGTGTGATTTGGGGGCATTTTCACAGCGGCAATGCTGAATGCTGTCAGTATTAAGGGAAACTGACATTTTAAGTGACTTCTTCAAGGAGACAAATTCACACACAAAAAACTGATTATCCATCAATCAGTTGCTTTTTTCACCAATAAATGTTTTGTTTGAAGCATGCGCTTTGGAGGATAAAAGTACACAGAATTTTGGAATTTCTGGAAGAGGATCTGCAGTAGGTAACATTTATAAATAGAAGTATAAATTTAAATGAAACCTGTCTCACCTTTTAATATAAACTGGACTTTGAAAACTCTTTTGAGGACATTACCCTTTAGACTCATGACCTAGAGGTATGATCTAATCTATTTCATTTTGAACCTGAAGGACATAATTTGTGTACTGAATCCATGAAAATTTTGGATAAAGCCTAACGTAAAATCATCACTACTTACTACTGTTCTCAGTAAGAGTTTAAAACTTACTGCTTAACCAAAGTACTTTTCTATATTGTCGACAGTAAATGGTCATCTAAAATATGTGAGGCAGAAAAGAATGGTAATATTTCATTGTTACAGCATACTCTATCCTGCTTTTATGTGCATTCCCTAGATGTGCATATATGAACTCTCTCTTAGGGGTGGGCTCTGAATAGTTATTGAGAATGGCAGAGAATTGAGCTTAGTATAGGTTTAAAAATGTGTTGTCAGAATCACATGTTTTTACACGCAATAATTACAACCATAGCTTCAAGATTGGAAACTAATAGTGTTTTTTTCTCTTTGAAATATAATTCACTATTTCTAGATAAAACTTATGTATGAAGTTTTATAAAGTATTATTCGTGTTTGCATTATTTTATAGTAAGAGATTTCTGTTATTTTTATCATGTAGAATAGGGTTTATTACACTGGCCTTTTCATTATTCACAAGTTTTTTTGTTTTTGTTTTTTTCCCCTGGTATTTTCTGTTGTGGTGTCTGCTATAACATTTCTCCATGCTCAAAATAATTGTTTCCTCAATTTTGTTTGGAAATTATTTTTTGAGAATTGGAATCCAACAATAGGAAACAAACAATATGCAAACAAATAATTCAAAATTTTAAAGGGCAGATGAGATTCTTGACCAGCTGCAAAAGGCCTATTCAAGTTTTTGTAAATGCAGTAATAACCTAAAATGCTCATAAATATCGATAGTAGCAGACCTGAATCCAAGCTACCCCAAGCTCTGTTTTTCCTGAGCTGTGTGCAATTCTATCCTGCAATAAATCTTTGTGTCCATGAGTTTCTCATTTCTCAGCATATGGATGGAGGGAAGAAGGGGAAACAACAACTCCAACCGGACCTACTCTAGAAAAGTTGTGTAGTGAAGGGTTGGCAGTCAGGTAAACCCTCCTGCAAAAGTCAAAACAGTCTATTTGACATTTAGTTCAAGATTTAAGCAGATCACTAACTAAAGCAATAATCCTATGATAAAAATGTTATTTAAGAAATGCAGACTGGGAACAGTAGCTCACACCTGTAATCCCAGCACTTTGGGAGTCACAGGCAGGCGGATCACTTGGGCCCAGGAGTTCAAGACCAGCCTGGGCAACACGGGGAGACCCCACCTCTACCAAAAATTACACAAATGAGCTGGGTGGGGTGGCATATGCCTGTAGTCCTAGCTACCTGGGAGGCTGGGGTGAGAGGATCACTTCAGCCCAGGAGGTCGAGGCTGCAGTGAATTAGCTCTGATCGCACTCCAGCCTGGGTGGCAGAGGGAGACCCTGACTCAAAAAATAAAAAATAAAAAATAAAGAGAAGAAAGGCCTTTAACAAATATTTATTGCCTGCCTACTCTGGGACAAGCCACTTTTCTACACATAATAAAACAATGAAAAACAAGCTAGGTAAGGCCTGAGACTCATTAGGCTTATGTTCTGGGGCAGCCACAAAGACAATAAATAGGTATTTAAAACAGTGGAATGTTGTTGAAAAGTTAAGATTGTTCACGGCTTCTCAACCTCAGCACTATTGACCTTTTGGGCCAAATAGTATTTTGTTGTGGGAAACTTTTCTGAGCACTGTAGGATATTGACTAGATTCCCGACCACAGTTTACTAGATGTCAGTTGTAGCACATCCCAAGTTTTGACAACCAAAAATGTCTCCAGACATTGCCACTTGTCCCTTGGAGGAGGGATACAAATGCCAATGAGTAAAGAGATGCCAATTCTGCCCTCAGTGAGAACCACTGAGCTACATGAAGAGAGAACATTGCTCTTCAAACACGGTGAGATGGAAGTCATTGATGACTTTGATAAACACAGTTTAAATTGGAGTGCTGGGAATATATGTTAGAATGATATGGCTGAGTGAATGAGAAGCAAAGAAATGTAGAGAAGTGTTTTCTGTGAAGGGAAAGAAATAGTGCAAAATCTCATGATAGATGTGGCACGTGAAATGAGGCTTGTTTTATTATTTGTTTTCTCTTGATTCTTCTTTTCTTTTTAAAAATGATACTACTACACGTTTGTAAGTAGTTGGGTGAAATGTGATAGGGCAGGAAAAGTTGGTGTGGAATAGGGAGAACAAATGAACTAACTCACCCCGCAGAAAGGTAGTTGGGTGTGATTCGGACGTTAAGTGGTAGCGTTGACATTTGGTTAGACACTTCTTGCATTGTAACAGATCATACAGAAATGGTGGGTACAGATTCAGGTCAAAGTGTAGTTTGGTTGATGTATTTTCTTATTGAGGTGGGTAGCAAGGGCATCACCTGGTAAAAGACAGGGTGGATTGAGAAATTAATAAAAGTAGAGTTTGACTTTCACCACTTGACTTGGAGTTTACTGTAAAAATATAAAGAGGTAGGATCCAGAAATTCCTTATGAAACCCTCTGACATAGATCTTGAGAGAATGGTTTAAATAAAGCATCCTCCTAATTCTAAGTTTTATTGCTATGGCATAATACACTTTATGTAGAACTAAATAAAATTCCAATGTTTAAGTTTTTTTCTAAAAATTCATTTGTGCACTTGTAGAACATAAAAATATTATGGGTCTTCCATTTCAAAACTAAGAAAAATGGCATTTTTTATATATCTTTTTGCCTATATAACACTGTATCCCAAACAATAGCAGTACCATAAGGAAAATTGTTTTTAAGGAACAACTTTATCATTAAATCAATATAGCCTCTGACTTGAAGTCAATTTGCTTAGAGTTGTATATGGCTTTACTGATTTGAATCATAAAAGGGACACACTTGTACAAGTTCAACAAGAAAAAAGGAGAAAAATGTCTTGTGAAAACCTCAGATGGTAACTCAGTGTGTTGATGAGTGCAGAAATTTTAGAACAAAGTAGATTGTTTCCTTTTCTATCACAAACCTGGAAGAAATCTGTAGTCTGTCTGTTACGTTGTGTTTTACTGTCTTCTGACCTAGATATTCTGTGTGGAATGTATTGAGATGTATACTCTTGGCTCATTCTCTAGAAAGTAGTAAGTCACACCCCAGAGACTGGAACATAAATTGAGGAAATGTTCACTTTGACCTTTATTTTAAAAGCTTGACCAATGCGTTGAATTATCCTGCCCAGATTCATCTTTAGTAGGTTTATTTTCTGACCTGGAAGAGTGAAGCATATTTACATGCATAAAAAGCTTTGAGTTTGATGACTAATGGATGTTAATTACTATGACAGTGACATTTTATATCTTGCCTATATTTCTAGGTTACCTTTTATAGGAAAATCTTTGAGAACTAAATTACCAGGGCTTTTAGAAAAACTAAAATATATTGCTTTCTAAAAATACAAAATTATTGCTAACATAAAGCTTACTATAAATGATATGAGATTCCAAGATTTTTTCTTACATTTCTGTGAAATTTTCTTGTTTCACATTAATAATTCTGAAATTTTAAAAGCTAAGTAAATAGCTACATGGACAAAAATAGTTATTCTGTTTTGGGTGTTTATAAAATCTTTGTTTAATAATTTACTTGCCTTATCTTATCCTGGTTATTTTAAGAAAGTACAGCCTTTTGAACTAGGAAACAGTTTTGAAAGATCAATGGCTTACTTCAGATAGTATTTTATAAAAGCAATGATGTTTACTATAATCCTTTCAAGCTGGTTCTCCTTAGTCTGTTATTCCCTGTAGGACATTTCTAATCTCATTGCTTTGGTGAGGACTCGGTTTATAGGCTAACACATTTACAGAAACATCTGAAACATACTTAGGTCTTCACCGAAAATACCTTGTTTATCCGTTTCCTGCTGTGTTTAGCTCAAATCCAGAGAAAAATTTCCAATTTTAAAAAATATAAAAAATTAAAATAAATTCAACATGTTCAGCTTGATGGTTAACTAATTAACAATAAATGAAAAGTAACTAGTGGAGCATCCAAAGTTTTAAATTTCATATGCTCAGATTTTAAATATTTGTGTGCCTAATCGTTACTAAAGTAGCCAGATAAACTTTCACTTACATGACTTTACTTTGAGTTTATTGTATTAAAAATGAAAAGAATCCAGAAATTCTTTGTCAAGCTGAAGAATAATTATATTTTTACTTATTTATAAGAATATAAACTTTTTTCTATTTTTTCTTTAATTTTTTATCCATAGCATGACTTCATAGTCATCAAAGATTAAATAACTGTGTAATAAAAAGTAATTTCTGGAAAAAAATGTGCAATTTAAGAATTCTGGGCTATAATGGCATTGAGTTTCTCTTATTTATTTTTTTCTGAATGTCCAAGTTTTATGCTTTAGGGCACTGAGAGGTAAATGGCCTTCTTTTCATGCCCTAATATAGTATAATGAGGCCTATATAAGAGTTATGTCTGTAGTTATCTGAGTGGTGGATGATGTATCAGGATTTGACATCATCCCACATAAGTGGTAGAGCTTTATTTTTATTATTCTATTCTCAGATCAGTCACCAGCTAATAAATGAGTAAACAATTTCATTATATACGAAGATTTAAATACCTTCATAAGAGTAGATATAGGCTTATCTACTTAGATTTCCTGACAATGATCAAACAATTAATGCTAAAATATATCAACAGAGATGCTATGTACAAAGATAAAGATATTCTACATATTTTCCCTAAAGAAGACATTTTGCAGAACTCTCTATACCCTTAATTTTTGTGTATTTCTAAACAATGAAAGGCTAGACAATGCTTAAATCTCTGTCAGATATAAATCCTGCATTCTTTTTTTTTTTTTTTGAGACAGAGTCTCGCTCTGTGACCCCAACTGGAGTGAGCGGCGCCATCTTGGCTCCCTGCAAGCTCCGCCCCCCGGGTTCCCGCCATTCTCCTGCCTCAGCCTCCCGAGGAGCTGGGACCACAGGCGCCGCCACCAGGCCCCGCTAGTTTTTTGTATTTTTAGTAGAGACGGGGTTTCACCGTGTTAGCCAGGATGGTCTCGATCTCCTGACCTCGTGATCCGCCCACCTCGGCCTCCCAAAGCGCTGGGATTACAGGCGTGAGTGACCGCGCCCGGCAAATCCTGCATTCTTATAATTTAGACAAATACATGTTTCGTAGGTAAAAGTTGTCCTTTTCCCGTTGGATAAAAGGGTCATTTTTTATCTACTCCACTTGAAAATCCAGAGCCAGGAAAGTTGCCAGCATCCACACAATGGAAAAATAGCACTGAAAGGGAGATGTGAAAAAATACACTCAGAGCATTTTTCATATTCCATTTCATTCATAAAAGAGGTAAGGGCGTATTTCACCTCCTCACCCCAAATGAAGATTTCTTTTTAAATGTGAACCTCTGTAGTACAATTTTAAGACTAATTTTTCACATAAGCCTTTGGAAATAGGTTAACAACGTTTTACAAGAACATCACATTACAGTGTTATCTTGGTTTTAGTGTTCTATATATATATTTTTTTTTGGCTAAATAAGGACTTAAAACCAGCATTTTAAAATTTGCTTTGGTTCACAAAAAATATGATTAGGAACATACACACACACACACACACACTCACACATACCAAAATCCTCATTCATTGCTTAATGAAAAATTAACTGCTTAATTTAACCCTGTGATGGGACCCACGGGATAGATACTAGTTAAATAAAATCAGCTCTATGGCCAACAGTGTTATGATGAAACATTAGCAAATTACTATATCCTTTCAATTGGCATGGTCTTTTAGAAAAATTCTCCTGTTTTAGGTGAATATTTTCAGACAAGCTCTCTGACATCACAATATGGCGGCCTACAGCAACTGAGGCACCATATCCCAGGTTATGAACAAGGCTGAAAGTATATTTTCCCTCAACCTTAGAATACAAGTCTTGGGCTTCACTGTGATTGGATAGCTTAAGTCAAGTGCCAGTCTCTCAACCATTCACTTTGGCTAGGGCTAGGGATTTTGCTAATTGGTTTAGACCCAAATGGAGACTTGAGCCCTGCTAAGCCCAACCCTGGAACATAAAGACTCCCTAAGGTAATGGAGGCCTAGAGAAAATAATGGAATAAAACTTAATGAAATCAAGACCAAGTTATCTATGTTCACTATTTTGGTGATGGGTTCACTAAAAGCTCAAACCTCAGCATGGCCTAATATTCCCAGTAACAAACCTGTATATGTACATCCTGAATCTGACAATTTTTTAAAAAAAGCACTGTTACTCATAGATGGGAGAATCAACTGAATTGCTAAAATCTGAACAACTACAGCCATATTTTTAAAAGTTATCCAGTAACAAAAGAAAATATGTTTCTACTTTCTGCAGAGAATCATGTAAACATAAAATCAATAATGTAATGAAAAAATATGAGGTGGTAAATAGAGAAGAATTGAGTTATATATTTAAATAAATATTACTTTCATTTCTCAGACTTTCATTCTTATTCTTCATTTTTTTCTCTTATACTATGCAAATTTAGCATTCATATTGCATGGAACATAACAGAAGCTCAATAAATTATGTTTAACATAATTAATTAAAATCAGGGAGAAGGAAAACCAGGAGGCAAACCTGAGAAGGAAAAGAAAGAATGTTAAGAGGAAGAGCTTAGTCAATGTTGTCAAAACTCTCAACAGTTCTAATGGAATGGGGACTGAAGAAAGATTACTGGGTTTTGTAATTAGGAAAATACTAGTGACTCTAGCAAGGGAAATGGAAAGGAAATGTATCGAACAACCACTGTGTATACACTTACAGATGACTTCACATACAACAATATGAAAACAACATCAGATTAGGGAGGAAGACCTCATACCAGAGTGCCACTAGTTAAGGAGTAAATGAAGTTAGGAGATGAGAGTTCATTAGTTTTCTAGAGCTGCCATAACAAAGCATTACAGACTGGATGACTATAACAATAGGATTTTATTTTTTCATAGCTTTGGAGGCTGAAAGTTCAAGACCAAGGTATCAGCAGGGTAGGTTTCTTCTCCTCCTGTTACTACTTCTTCTTCCCCTTCTCCTCCCCCTCCTTCTTTTTCTTCTTCTTCTTCTCTTTCTTCCTTCCCTCCTCCCTCCTCCCCCTCCTCCTCCTCCCCCTCCTCCTCCTCCCCCCTCCCCCTTCCTCCTCCTCCTCCCCCTTCCTCCTCCTCCTTCTTCTTCTTCTTTCTCTTTTCTTCTTCCTCTTCTTTCTCCCCTTCCTCCTCTCCTTCTTCTTCCTCTCCTCCTTCTCCTCCTACTACTTCTTCTCTTTCTTCTTTTTCTTTTTGAGATAGGATCTCCTTATGCTACCCAGGCTGTAGTACAGTGGCACAAGCATAGCTCACTACAGTGTCCATCTCCTGGGCCCCTTATCCTCCCATCTCAGCCTCCTGAGTAGCTGGGACCACAGGCACACACCACCATGACCGGCTAATTTTTTCAGTTTTTAGTAGCAATGTGTTCTCACTGTGTTGCCCAGGCTGGTCTCAAATTCCTGGACTCAAGGAATCCTTCCATCTCAGCAGCCTAAAGTGCTGGGATTACACGGTTTAGCCACCACATCTGGCAAGAATTGACCACTTTTGAGGCCTCCTTGGCTTGTAGATAGCCATCTTCTCCCAGTGTCTTCACAGGATCTTGAGTTTTAACATAAACTTTTAAAAAATCTCTACTAAAAACTCAAATTTAAATAAATATTTTAAAAGGAAATAATTGGCTGTCCTCTTTTAAAAGTATAATAGCTTCAAAAGAATTTGTGCCATGAACAAAATGCATATGTTCCCTCTGTCCTAATCAAGTATTCAACTTTAAACATGATTTATTGTATACTTAATTTTAGCTTTTCCTGCCAGAAGACAAAGGATTCAGATCAATTGCCTTTTCTAATTCTACAAATGTTCTGTAAAATGGTCCCTTGCCTTTCAAATTACATTAAAAATAAAAAGTGCACATGACTTTTAAAAGATTTATCTTTCCTTAAGTATATTTGAGGATTAATCTTTTTGCTATTAATTTTATTTGAGTATTAACAAGTTAAAGTAAAGCTGCATTTTGAGGGGAAAGGCATCTACTATACCAATATACCTCTGTATCTATCTATTTATCTCTATCAACTGATTGATGGATCGACAGATCAATGTAGATATTTAAAAAGTGTAAAATAGTTACTGAAAACTTGAGTTACTATATTTCTTTCTCTATCTCTACTCCGGTTTCAGTGACTAATTTTACTCCAGGTTCTTGGATTGCAGCAGCTGGTGTGATTTTCAGTTCTGTAACTCTTTAGCTATTATATATGAGCTGTAAAAGGCACATTGCAATAAGATGAAAGACTAGAATTTTATTCTAGATAATCCTAGAATGATATGGTTTTGAATCATTTCAGTTTTTTCCTCCCAGGTTGAAAAGCATTTGTCTGTGTGCTTTTCCTTCTGAGCTGTTAGAAAATAATTTCGCAATAAAAATCCAAGTGGTCCCACCCAGTTCCACTTAGAATCTTGTCTCTGTTCCTGATTGTGACCCTTTTGTGTGTGCTGGAGCAACTTGATAAAGTGTATCATTTTACACCTCTGTGATAATTCTTTAGATGTCGGAGGACAGCTATCAAATTTTCTTTGATTCTCCGCTGTATTTTCTGCAGACTTCCTCACTATCTCCGAGTGACTCTCTTCTAAAAATACTCAAAATCCATTTTTTAAAAAATTATTTTTATTTTAAGTTCCTGGGTACATATGCAGGATGTTCAGGTTTGTGACATAGGTAAATGTGTGCCACGGTGGTTTGCTGCACAGAACAAACCATCACCTAGGTATGAAGCCCAGCATGCATTAGCTATTTTTCCTAATGCTCTCCCCTCCCACCACTCCCTCCTCTGACAAGCCCCAGTGTGTGGTGTTCCTCTCCCTGTGTCCGTATGATCTTATTGTTCAGCTCCCACTAATGAGAACATGCAGCATTTGGTTTTCTGATCCTGTGTTAGTTTGCTGAGGATAATGGCTTCCAGGTCCATCCATGTCCCTGCAAATGACATGATCTTGTTCCTTTTCATGGCTACATAGTATTCCATGGTGTATACGTACCACAGTTTCTTTATCCAATCTGTCATTGATGGGCATTTGGGTTGATTCTATGTCTTTGCTATTGTGAATACTGCTGCAATGAACATATGCATGCATGTATCTTTGTAATAAAAAAATACTCAAATACGTTATGTCAAGTCCTTCCTTCTTAAAATGTCTGCTTGTTTATATTTAGAAATACATGTAAAAGCAAACAACATCTGTTTTGTTTAGTTGAACAACAAAGTGATTTGCAGAGCAGTGTAAGCAAAATTTCATATGATAACCATTGATGATCGAGGAAATTTATGACCATTTTCTTGTAAGTCTATTTTTTCTTAACATTGTTTAAGTGTAAAGGTATTTTTACTGGCACATATACTTATCTACCATATAATTTTAACTGTATATTTTTAGCTTTATTTCTAAATAAATGGTATTTTTCATTTTAGAAATAAAATTAAAAATATCTGACCAAAGAAAAGGGAGGAAATTAGTGTTAATATCATGACTTAGAGAAACTGACTTTTGCACCTTGTCATGAATATGTGAATATGTGAATGAAACTGCATTTGAATGGCAGTTGAGTCTATTCAAAAAGTAAAATATAGTTAAGAATTTTAAATTTAAAAATCACAGATTTTATTTCTTTTTTTAAATGATTGATCTCTGCTGTTATAATTTTACTATTAATGAGTTAAAACATGACTAAATCCTAGTAAATTTTTAAGTGTTACAGAAAATATACATTTGGTCCTTGTCAGTATTCTGTATAAAAGATTTGTCTGTATGTATTTAAAAAAATAGTTGAATTCAAATAATTGTAATACTCAAACATATTTTTATCTAGTTTTAATAAATTAAGCATGTATTCTTCCTCTGAAATTAGTTTATGGATTTAAATTTAATGAGTGTAAATTTCATTTACTATTTGAATTTTGGGGGGAAGAATGAAAAACATTCTATAGATTTAGGGATTTGGTTTGGAAACTCCACACCATATGATAACAGAAGAGAGTTAATGAACATAGTAAGATGAGCTAAACTCATCTACACAGGTTGCTAAGGGGACTAGTCCAAAAACATCTTGATTCTCCTATTCATCCCATTCATTATTTTTCAAACCAGGCTATACCTTTCAATCCACATAAATTTAAGGTGGCAGCATTTTTACTATACATTGTTGTTAGTAAATTAACAGAAGGTTCTATCACTGAAGGTGAGGATATTGGGTTTTGTCCCCCTCTTCCTTTTAGTGGTCGATTGCTAATATGAATTAAATTATTATTTGTATAAAAATAAAGACATCAAAATAATAGAGAAAAGTAATGATTAATATTATATGTTTGATGTTGATACTGTTATTACTAAGCCTACAACTAAGATAAAAATCACAAAAAATAAATTGATATGCCTTATACATAAAAATGCATATTGAAAGGTTAAAAACAATTGGTACTGTATATGTATGTGTAATTCATAAAATATGCCTGATGTATAAAAAGTTTTAAGGGTTGATCAATAAAAATGTAAATGAAACATTAAAACATGGAACAACAACATAATATTTGGATTAATATAATTATTAATATGGAAGTGATTTAATTTAAATAGGACTTAAAGACAAAACAAGTGTGTACATTTTTCACTTATCTAATTAGTGTTGTATTTTTAAGTAAATCACCCAGCACTAATAAGGGCATGAGAAATAATGCTGGTAGGGTCATAAATTGTTACAACATTTTAAAAATATCATAAACATGAGAAGTGTTTAAAGTGTACATATTCTTTGACCCAGCTATTTGAATTTTATGAATTTAAGGAGACAATCACATGTATGCAAATATAAAACTATTAGGATATTCATTACATCGTGATTTATAATATTGAAAAATTAATCTAAAGTTCAACTGTATTATAGCTAAATATATTTTGACTTATCTTTCTCACAATAAAATATTTATGTTAAAAATAATGCTATTATGGTAGAATATTTAATGACAAATATATTGGACTATTGTTAAATGAAAAGATAAGACGCAAAATGTATAGTATGATATATTTTTTGTAAAAATTATATATAGATTCAAATACTGAATACTATGCTAATAAATATAATCTTTCAATGTTTACATTATGTATTCTATTTTTATTTTCTGAATAATCAAAAATTATGATGCATTATTTTTGTAATAATTTCTTTAGAAAGAAATAGAAATAATTTTTCCAAATATATATGTATACCACTACAATACAATTGTACGTTAAAGTCATCTCAACTCACAGTTTACTCAGATGAGACTCAAGGTAAGCATTCTTAAACTGTAGTTTGCATCCTGCTACAGGACATGAAATTATTATTTTTTATTGGTAGATAAAATAGGAGAAAATAATTGAAATATATGAGAGAGCTTTCCTTGCTGTTCCTGTTCTCACCTGCTCATGATCTAGGGAGTGAGTTAGCTACACCATATCAAGTTCTTATTTGAGTAGAATTTATCAAGAAAGAAGACAGAGGTGGGCCTTCCAGGAAGAAGCTACAATTTGAGCAAAGGCATGGAGTTCAAAATTTAAAAATGATAATGAAAGAATATATTTTATATCAATGGGTATACCAGTATCAATGGCAGGGCATAGGTCAAAATATGTGCCATGGAAAGATGTTTGTATTTTCTACTATGGACAATGATGTAGCATCAGAAATGTGTACTGAGACCATGGGTGATTGGCAGTCTCTTGATAAGGGATAGGTAGGGTCAGGTTTAAGATGGCACGTCCCTGGGGACATGGCCAAGACAGTCCTTTGTGATACACTTTTTCTCTAGATTAGTCTGGAAGTGTTTAAGATTGAGAGGTGTTAGGTAAGGACTAAGGTTAAAGCAGTCTCAGTATTCATCCTTAAAGAATTAGGATCACATTACAGAAAATGTGATCCCCAAAAAGACCAATCCCATAAGATCTTCACAGGTTTGCTGTGTTTCCTTTGGAGGTTCCGTGTTACTGAAGTGTTTGAGGAAAAGTGGCTTAGAGAAAATTAAACATGTTTCTTTACTAAAGGATGTGTTAAAGAGTTGAATATGCTAATTTGCACTCTGGATCTTTAAGGGAATATGGTATGCGGCATTAAAAAAAACTTCTAAGGCTTTAGGGACTCTTTTTGTATTTTTGTTTCTAAGTAGCATATGATAGGATAGTGATTACACAGAACATCTTTTGCAAAACGCTTAGAATGCGAAAATTAGAAAATTCAATATTGCTCAATGAAGAATTCATACTAGGACCCAATTAAACAAATATATTAATGTTTGTCATTTGGATGTTAATTCAAAAGTTAAGGAAGACATTTCTGATATTTTTA
This sequence comes from Rhinopithecus roxellana, assembly GCF_007565055.1. NCBI lineage: Eukaryota > Metazoa > Chordata > Mammalia > Primates > Cercopithecidae > Rhinopithecus > Rhinopithecus roxellana. The sequence continues at coordinate 1,109,376 of NC_044549.1, forward strand.
AAGGTATATGTAGCACATACGCACACACAAATCATTTCAGTTGTTCTTTAAATGTCTTGTCAAAGACTTAAATAGACAGAGAAGCACTGTGCGGAAGTTAGGTGTAAAGCCGTTTGGGAAGACATGTCAGAAAAAGAGAAGAAAATGTAAGCACATCATTATTTCCATTTGTTTTAAATTATTTTGTTACTATTCATCAATTACCTCCAACAAAATGGCGATTGGAGCAAGAAAAAATAAAGTTCTAGAATATTTTAAATCAATTTTTGTTGATTTCCTGATTTCATTTATAGAGCCATAATTTTAAACTTATGTTTTATTATTATTATTATTTTTTTTTTTTTTTTTTTGAGACGGAGTCTCGCTCTGTCACCCAGGCTGGAGTGCTGTGGCCGGATCTCAGCTCACTGCAAGCTCTGCCTCCCGGGTTCATGCCATTCTCCTGTCTCAGCCTCCTGGGTAGCTGGGACTACAGGCGCCGCCACGTCGCCCGGCTAGTTTTTTTTTTGTAGTTTTTAGTAGAGACGGGGTTTCACCGTGTTAGCCGGGATGGTCTCGATCTCCTGACCTCGTGATCCGCCCAGCTCGGCCTCCCAAAGTGCTGGGATTACAGGCTTGAGCCACCGTGCCCGGCCATGTTTTATTATTTTTAATATGCCTCTATTATACATTTAGAAAATAATGATTCAATAATGTATGAATCCAATAAAGTTATGCTTTTATTTCAAACTACAAATATACATCCACAATATGCTTCCTTAGTTTTTCTTTGTTAACAGATGAATTTTGTCAAAGGCTGATTTTGGCAAAAGCTCTCTGTCAAGTGGAAGATTTAGCATTTTCTGAAACAATTTCTTCAAAGGAAACAAAAAATGAGATTGAAGTATTTGATACTTCACATGCGATTTATAGCAAATATGGCAGGTCACATACTGAAAAAGAGTTAAAAAAGAGACCATTGCTATTTAAAAAGACAGAGCTCTCCAATATTTTCTGTTCTAATATTTTAACCTTTTTCATTAAAATTTCCCATCTCAATTATATGACAGTAACCAGTAGGGGCTGCTCTTAGCATTACAGGCGAAGTAATTTCTCTGGAGTTGATATTTTCAGTCCTACCTCTCAATATAACGGAAACAAATTAGCTTGGTGAACATTTTATGGCAAAACTATTGCCCTTTTCTTTGTCCAGTTAAATATTATTTTTAATTCCTTGCCTTTACGCTTTGTTTTTAAGCATCCAATATATAAAACCTATATAAATCAGTGAAAACAATACTACCTCCTAGTAATCTTTGTAAAAATTTTTATTGGTATAGATATAATAAAGGAAAGACAAATTAGAGACTATATATTCAAAAGATAAACCGCATGTCTAATAGAAATAGCAGGATGGAGAAAGAAAATCTACTTTCATTAATAGTTGTGATTTCAAACAGGAGCTGGCTTTCCTTTTGGGCAGTTCAGAATAATATACTAAGCAAACTTTCAAAAAAAGAAAAAAAAAAAGAAAATATTTTCGCCATTAGAGAAATTAGAATAGAAGACTGGTTCTGTCAAATAGCTTTTGAGAGTGTACTTTGAAAGACACGAACTGTTCCGTGTATTAGTATCTGGACAGAAGTGGCGTTATCTGTCAAAGGTTAACGGCCGCATATACATTATAGCTGCAACACTGAAGCGGTGGGACAGCATCACCCCTTCATAATTCCTAAATTGCACTGTGATTTCCCCAGTCTTGCTGCTCCTCTGTGTTTTATTTATGTTCTAGTGTGCCTGGAGAAGTTCCAAAGAGTTGAATAAATCACCTGCCTTATGATGTTTAAGTATCATAACCAAGAAAGTCTGATTACTTGTGATAATACTGCTTCTTTTATTATTTCCAATTAAGAAATATACTGCTAGCCAGATATTATTAGGACTATCCAAGTGCTTGAATCATGTTTTGGATAAGACATCCCTCTCAATAACTCGTGCATAGACACCTCAAGGTCATTGCTAATAACATATTTGAGATAGCTGAATTTGAGACTCATTATTAATTAAGAAGTTTGGTACTTTGTCATTACACATAGGGATTTAAGTATCAGCTTGTGGCACTATTGTGTGACAGGAGGGTTGGAAAATTGCAAAATAATTTAGGAATTTTAAAATCTAATGAAGAAAATATCAGGCCTAAATATATTCAGTGTGAATTCTATACAACTAGTCACCTTTAAGTGAAAAAAGACACTAGCTATTTAGGTATTCACATTAGATACATTTTTGTCTCTAGTAATCTACCTATACATGATAAACTTTTTCTATACTCTTAAGTTCATCCATGTGGTAACTAAATAAGTTCTGTAATTAGTTAGCCCTCAATTTTATCAGAAATAATTTATTCATCTTTTTCTTTTGTACTCAGATTATTGATTAAATGAATTTTCCTATGAAATAAATTCTAATACATATTAAAATCTATTTATTTTGGTGTGCAGTGTATATTCTCTCATTCACTGAACATTTAGCAAACAGTTTTCATGAGACAAGTACTTTCTAGATTCTAGATGTGCTAGTTCAAATTAACTCATTCTATATCTTTGGATTATCAGATCTTGTAGTATTATAAAACCAATAAGTGCTAAGAGACATTACCCCAGAGTAAGGAGTAGTAACCATGGTAACTGGGGGAGTTATATCATAAATTAATTTCCAAACTGTATCCTTGGAAAGGTCATATCTGAAGATTTTTGCTAGCAAGATTAGGAGGAAGAAAGAGATACTTAAAGCAGAGTAAAGTAGAGTTTCAAAACTAGCTAACCTTCAAGGCAATCCACCTGTCTTGATTCCACTCTCATCTCAACTTCCATAGTCCAAAGATTTTTGTTCTCATGGTGACACCTCCAATAAACTCAACTTCCTTGTTGTAATGGACAATATCTTTTTTCAATTTTGTACATAAAGCATTGGTAATGATAATTGCTGTAAAGTTGTCCTCAATTGGTAAATAATCAGTGAATTTGATTTTTGTTTTGTCCATGGGTTAATATTTGTACTTTATCTCTAAATTATGTTTAGGAAATCAGCTTTTCCTCTTTGAATTTGCCTTAGTTGGGCCTGCAGTCTCAAAGCTTGTAATATAAAAACTCCCTAATCCAGGTCGGGCGCGGTGGCTCACGCCTGTAATCCCAGCACTTTGGGAGGCCGAGAAGGGCAGATCACGAGGTCAGGAGATGGAGACCATCCTGGCTAACACGGTGAAACCCCGTCTCTACTAAAAGTACAAAAAATGAGCCGGGCGTGGTGGCGGCCCCTGTGGTCCCAGCTCCTCGGGAGGCGGAGGCAGGAGAATGGCGGGAACCCGGGGGGCGGAGCTTGCAGGGAGCCAAGATGGCGCCGCTCACTCCAGCCTGGGCCACAGAGCAAGACTCCGTCCCCACGTCCCCACTCCCCCCGCCCCCCCAAAAAAAAACTCCCTAATCCAACCATTGTATCCCTTCCTTTAGACACATGATCACCATCAGGAGATACTCCCCTGCTCGCCTAATGGTATGAGAAGTAAAAAAGCTATTAAAAACCCTTGAGAATTTCTATAATTTTTAATACCCTATGTGTGATATCAATTTTTAATTAGCTTTGAGTATGTGGCAATTTTAATTCTTGTAATAATGTAATATTCACCTAGTAGTCTTAGGCTTTATATTATAAAAGTATAAGTTGGATTTTCATGGTCTATTGGCCAAGTTCAAGAAAAAACTCTTGACACAATTAAATATGTTACAGGGTTATTTTTACTCTTCGAATATGTTTCTGCCTACAAATGTAAAGATTCCCAATTACCAATATGACAAATAAGAGAAATCATGGAAAATAATTATAAACTTAATGAACCATTGTAGAATATTTACAAAACATTTTTACAGGAGATGAAATGTAGTAATGGATTGTTTTACGGTTTAGTCCATTTCTGAAATTGAGAATTTTAAAAAGTGACCTAGAATAAAGTATGTCTATTCTTGTAACTCCAAACATTCCATTGCAGTGAGATTAGCATGAATTTGGGGTGAAAAAGTAGTATATACTTTCAAAAGACCAATGTAAATACAGTTTACCTTTCAATAGTCTTATGATTGTTATTTAAAGAGATGTGGAAAATCAAAAGGAAAATATGCAGTAGACATAGTTATTATAATTTCCAAATAGCTTCCATAAACCAGATGATCCATCAGAGTTAACATGGTTCTTTACTTTTAATTATCTCTTTTTCTTAGTATATTTTCTAACTGGATAGTGGCTGGGAATACTCCACCTAAGACCACATGCTATGTCAATCTGTTACCAGGAAGCTTTAAAACCTGTTTTGATTATAAGCAAGTCTATCTACAGGAAGATATGGCCTTCCAAAGCCATGGGGCTCTGTTGAAGGAAGTAGGGATTTTTATGAAGTTCTTTAAATTGCAACAGCAGCATGTTATTTATAAACATCAAACACATTCAAATATGGAGGAAGACTGTGAAGGAATTATTATTGATAAATAAGAGAGAGTTGGGCACATAAGCTGTTTGGCCCAATCCCATTGATGTCCAAAGGCCTTGGAGATTACAGTTGCTAAACCTTGGTTGCAATTCTTTATATATTTATAGCACTTTGGATTTTGCAGTCTATTTAAGGTATTTATTTACCCGATTTTATGCATACACCAGCTTAGTAAGCAAGATAGATATTAATAGTTGTCTCAATTTTGCAGAGAAGAAAACGGAGATAGAGGTTACATTTAATTTGGGTTTACATAAGAAGTAAATAGAACAGTCAGTCAGGACTACACTTCAGGTCTTACGGTTCTAATCTTAGTGTCCTCGGCCTCTTGGTCTGTAAAAGGCAATTACATGATGCCCAGAGGTACTGAACTTTTAGGTTGTACATCCAAACTAAAGAGAGGAATGCCTTAGGGGGAACAAAAAGAAGAGTGTATGTCACTTAAGATCTTTCATTCTGCTATGCCTCTTCCATGTTTGAGTTACAGGGTTTTTGTGTGGTCACTAAGGAAAGAAAACAAGGGGATGAGTTGATGCTTGAGAGGTGGGGTTGGTGGCCCTGACCTGACTTGGACTTCTGAGAAATATCGCAATGTTAAGAATAATCAATTTTGATCTTACGACTGCAGCATCCCTAATAGATGAAGAGTGATTTATTATTTTTTAAAGTCTATGTTGTTTTAAACCAGCTAGAACACTGCTTTGTTAATCAAATAAACTGTTATTTGTTTCTGAAACAGTGGGGGAGGGAAAATATAAACATAATAACTGATAATGTCATAATTACACAAATGAGTTTTTAATACTCCTCCAGAGAGACTGAGCCTTCTAAACCATAGAGAGAGTTCACTCAGAAGAGGTAAGGAAGAGGAAATTAGGACGAAAACTTGAGTCACCAGCATCCCTAGGAGAATTTTCATCTCTTTAGTAAGGATTCAGGAACAACATTTTTCCTAAAAGGCACAATTTGTAAAAGTAAACAATAAGGTGACTTTAAGGGAGAACCAGAGCCTCTAGTAAGTTCTGGGAGGCCACAGTGTCTCCAGCATTTTGCATAATGTGTGGCACAGGTTAAAAGTTCAATAGTTAATTATTAAAATCAAAATATATACTCTAATATTTCATTAAAGGCAGTTTAGCAAAGACAACTGAAGGCATAACTCGACACAAAAGCAAAAAAAAAAAAAAATAGCTTAAATTATCTGTTGTGAAAACATCTAAAATGCATTGACAAGGAAAATGGAAAATAGGTAATTTTGTTCCGTGGGAAAAAAAAATACTACCCATTCCTGCAGCACTTTTTACATTTAATACCTTCCTTTGAAATCATTATCCCTCCTGTTGAACAAAGACTATTGGGAAAAGATCTTAAAGACTGGATGAGCCTCTTGCCTGTACTAAAACAGAGGAACTTTCTTCAGAGCCAAGGAAGCCGACCAGTAGGGTGAGGGATCTGGCTCCGTGGAGCTTCATGCACAGGGTGTGAGGTCTGTAAAAGTGTATTCTCAGGTTTTGTCCCCAACTACCTTATCTCTCATTGATCTTTACAACTCTCTTCAAGTAAGTGCCCTTGAAACCTCTAGTGCTTTAAAAGATCAGGCAATGTTTCTGATGCTTCGGAAATTTCCCAAGGAGCTGAAATTTTACTGCCTGTTTTTTGAGGATTGCACCAACCCATCACCTTCTCATCAGCTGTAATGGCTATCCCACCTCTCTGTTGGAAAAACGAAACTTCTTTGATCAAAGCTGATATACAGACATATGGTTGATAGGAATCTTAACACAATAGACCATCATGTCTGCTGCTGGCAGACATTATTGTCCATTGGTGTTTATTTTCAATGTTAAAGAAATAAAGATCACACCAAGGAATTATAGTGGGAAGGGCTTTGGTTATATAAATACATGGTCTTTGTTTCTAATAAAAGAGAATGGTATGTATATGTATAAACGATAGATGTGTACAACACTGCCCACCTCACATACATGGAACTTTGTCCTGAATTTTGCTGTGTGTCTGAAGGACAGTGTAGACATTGTTTTAAAATAGATGTCACGTCAACATAGTTTGGTATCTTTTGAGCTATCTTTTCTTTAAGGCAATTATTGACTAAACATATTGTAGCATGAAAATATATTTACTTTTTCCAATCTCCACCATGTTAGAACTGGAGTGAAACTTAAATGAAAAGTCAAATTTTCTCTTGCAAATACAGAAAGTGAGGCACAGGTAGGTTGAGTGCTGAGGCCAAAGCTAATATAAAGAAAAATTATCACTGGAAATCATCTTTAATTTCTAGTCTTATGCTTTTTCCCTCCACCCAGACCCGGTGCCTAAAATCGAATCAAGTGTACAACTCTTAGGTTTGGCTGCATAATTTAACTGTCAGAATTTAAACAATACAAACTCCAAATATTGTTTGACAACAATTTCAGTGTGTTCTTCCTTATAACACTACATCTCTTAAACCATTAATTATTATAATGATGCAGATCTTTTTAGTGTACCTAAAAATTTTGGGGGTGAGAGACTTAAACATACATTAATATATATAGAAGGTTGGCGATATGACACAATGTCTGGCACATAGTTGGAACGCCATAAAAGTGAGTCAAGTAAATATATTCTTTAACTTGATACAGAAACATGGAAGGGATCAAGTATTTGACCAAACATAAAAGGTAACGAATTTCAGAAATGTTTCTCTCCTGGGATTAAGAGTTTCTATAGGATCTTTTGTGTTTGAGCTTGTATGTGTTACAAAATATCAGGGGGTATTAGAAGGTGACTAACTTGCCTAGGGGTTAAGAAACATGGGTTCTAGTTGATCTTCTTGTGACTAGCCATGAAACTTCTCTTAATTGCTGTAACTTCCTAAGTTGTAAAATAAGACATTTGGAACCAGTGGGTTCCCAGGTGCTTTTCACAGCAGTGACCCCATGATTCGCTTGACTTAGGCCCTCGTACTAGTTTACTCAGGCTGTCATAACCTAGTATCTCATCGTGGATTCAGAATTCTGGGACTCAGATTTTTCATCCATAAAATGGAACTAGAATGTCTCTTAAGGTCGTTCCAACTCTAACAAAAGGATGGAAGGAAATTGATGAATATGATTTCAAGGAAGTGGTGGGTGAAGCAAAAGAACAGAGAAGTCACAAGGGAATAGAGACTAGAGGTAGCTGTGGTGGTGCTCCTACCCAGATATCAGTTCCCTCAAAGGTTTGATGTAGGTAATATGATTCTAACAATAAAACATTATTGAAATCTGTAAGTTTCAGATGGACCTTTTAAAAATGTTTTAAACATTTACAAGAATACTAAAACAGACTCTTTCCAAATTACTGAAAATAGTATCATCTCTTTTTCCTATTGTAAAATAGTTTCTGAGGCAAATTTTAGACTCTGATTTTTTTAATGGGCACATCATGGCTGAAAATAAATATCTGGTTTTAAAAGAAAATGTGGTTTTTAAAAATGAGTATAGCAAAGTGGCAAGAACACTCCTTCTATAGCCAACCTCCTGAGTTTCCCGCTTCAAGAAAAGGCTGGTAGAAAACAGGTGTCACTAATCACCATGCAATCTGGGATCTCCAGCTGGAGGTAGAGACATCCCCAACCAGCTGTTTTCTCCTCTGATTAAAAATTCCTTCATATTAAACTACTAACCTTTTGCTCTTATACACACACACATTCTATATTTTCTGTGCGTACGTTGCGGGGGCTTGGGGAAATGAATGGATTAGCAGTATCTTACCTCTGAGTCGGTAAGTTAATTAAAGAGTGTGTATATAAAATGGAATAATGAATTATTTAGCTGATAACAAACATGATATAAAATTCCATTTATTGGATAGTCAATTCAATTTTATTAGTTTTAGAGTTATATAAATTATTTTTAACAGAATGCAAAAAATATTTCATATTTGCAGATTTATTTTTAATATGGTACATTTATTGTTCTGCAACCTTGTATCCTTTTTTTATACTTTGTGGAATGTTTTAAGTATTTGATTGAAGAATGATGCAGTTTGATTAAGAAGGAAATTATGCAGCTTCTACATCAGGAACACATGAAAGCCTGAATGATCCCTGTATTTTACCTCCTCTTTCTTTTCCAGCGTGGCACTGTCTCTAACCTTTTAACAATGTGTCCTTTTTCAAAGGTAATTAATTACACCAGATCACTCTTAACTAGGGATCAATTTGGTAAATACAAATAGCAGTAGACAAACCCTTATTTGCATGCCTCTTCAAAAGGGAACAACTGTATAAGCTATATACAATAACCTTGAAATCAAACCTTAGAGAAAAAAATAAGCCTTTCTGAGTAAGAGAGTTCAGATTAGGCTCAGCTCTGTTTCTCTCATTTCTCCTTTCAATTTGATGAGCATTTATAACTCCTCGCATGCAGGATGACCATACATTCCAGTTTGCCTACAGGAGTCCCAGTTTAAGCGAGCTGTCTTGCCATCCTGTTGTGTGATTATTCTTTTTCAGCCTCACAAGTGTCCTGGCTTGGAAAATATATTATATGGTTCTTTACCATATGGCATATAACCATTCCACAAATTGGTTATCCCAGATAAGTGTAAAATAAGAATTTTTTTTGCCATTACTTGCCAATTTAATTATTATATACAGTCTTTTTTCTCTGATCTAGACTTTTGGTGTTATTTCTTCTTACCTAAACGAGTAATACTCTTAAGAGATTGGCAGAAAGGCAAAGTCCTGTGGTCTTCTGAAAATGCAAATGTTATTTGGTTAAAATTGTGACTTTGCAAAATGCAATAAATAGTCAACATGTCTTGATAGAACATTTAATTTAGAATATTGACTGGCTGAGTTTTGACCTTGAGAATATTTAACTTTTTAAGGCTCCATTTCCTTTTCTATAATGTGAGAATAAAAAGGTTTTCTGAAAATGTGTAAGAATTGAGGTATCGTATTTCAGGTACCCAGGTCAGTGTGTGATAGACAGTCTGTATAGAAAATATGGTAGTGATCATAAACGTTTTTTATCTAATAAAATCATGAGACATTTATGGGAATCAATAGAGAAAAACAGTATCTTTTTCATTTTCAGAAGACATTCTCCAAACCAAGTAGAGTTCAACCTAAGTTGAACTTCATAATATGGAGGAGTCCTTATTTGATTCTGAGAATAGTATTCATTCAGGCATTTAAAAATATGGATTTTTAAAGCATTTAGACAATTAGAACTAATGATGGAACAGAAATTCTAAAACCTCTTTTAAAACTATTTTATGCAATTGCCTTTGTTTATGATGAATCTGAACAATTTTAGGATGAACAACATGTTGCAAGAATAATATTATACAGTGACTTAAAAATAAAGATTTTTGATTTGTCAACTAACAAATTTATGTAAAAAATAGGATACAATGTACCTTTGTATAAATCAAATATTTATCCAATAAAATGAAGCAATAACATGTTCTTTAATTATTTCTGTTCTTTTCCACAATGAGAATCTACCTTTTTTTTTTTTTTTTTTTTTTATCATGAGCGAACTGTTTTTGAGAAGCAAGTAACATTGAAAATATACTCAGTATTTACATGGACGATCAAAACTAACTGCAAACAACCATCTTTTGGTCGGATTATAAATTGTATCCTAATTTTGGAATTAAAAATGAGGTTCATGACAGAGGAACATTTTCTCAGTTTTTAATCAGAATATATACTTCACGTTCTTACCTATGATTCGAAAAAGTTGTTTATTCTCGGAACTTGAACATTCATAACAGCCTCTTATTGATGCTTATTTTTTTTTTTTTTTTTTTTTTTTTGAGGCGGAGTCTTGCTCTGTGGCCCAGGCTGGAGTGAGCGGCGCCATCTTGGCTCCCTGCAAGCTCCGCCCCCCGGGTTCCCGCCATTCTCCTGCCTCCGCCTCCCGAGGAGCTGGGGCCACAGGCGCCGCCACCTCGCCCGGCTAGTTTTTGTATTTTTAGTAGAGACGGGGTTTCACCGTGTTAGCCAGGATGGTCTCGATCTCCTGACCTCATCATCCGCCCGCCTCGGCCTCCCAAAGTGCTGGGATTACAGGCGTGAGCCACCGCGCCCGGCCTTATTTTCGTTTATATTTCAACGATGACAAAGTGTAACATTTCCCCAACCTATTTCGTTTGTATTGTAAAGAGCATTGTTAATGATGCCTGCTTGAAATCCTTTATGTTACAATTTACAATATAAATTGGTAAATTAAGCTAATAAAATTCAGTTTAATTAAAAGTTAATTCAAAAGTTAGTAGGCATTTCCATAGCAGCTAACTATCTTAGTCTTTGTTAAACAAAGGCAATAGCATGTAAAAATTAATTTCCTTAGAAGACAATTGAAAATACTATCTTTAATGCATGAATATTCTTAACATCAATCATGCACTAAAAGGTTTTGTCAGACCTGTTGATTTCAAGAGTTATTACAAAGTAGACAAGTTGAAAGCATTTGTCTAAGGATGCCAACTACCCATTCCACCTACTTCTCCGGAATGTTGTGAGGCTCAAAGTGAAATAATGTATGCAAAATTAAATGATAAAGTGATATGTGTAAAGTTTATTTAGTCAATTAATATTGATATTGAATGGCTACCTTGTGCCAGCCAATACCTCAGGCACTTAGTAGCCGACTACAACTACTTCTAGCTGTCCATTATTTATTTCAACTCTTCATATCAGATAAATATCTGTATTTATATCTATTCACCTATCTATATTCCAGACTGAATTGTTAACATTAATTACTTATTCAATTCTCCTTTTAAAAAACATTTTCTTTTTTTTTTTTTTTTTTTACACGTTTCTTCAAGACTTGACTTACGTTCTTTCAATTAATTATAAAAACCAACACAAAGGTCTCTACTACAGCTTTGAAAGCTCACTGGAACCTCATTGTGCATTCATACTTTGCTGATTTTAGTGGTTATAGGGATCACCTGGGGATCTGGCTAGACTGTGGAATCTTATTCAGCGGGACCCCAGATTCTGCATTTCTAACAAGCTCCAAACTGCTGCCATTGCTGCTGCTTAGCCAACACAGCTTGAATCGCAAGGCTCTGTGGTATTGAGCCTGTGGATCAGAGCCGCGTTTGCTCTTGTTATATTATTGTCCTCCATCCCGTTTATTTTTGACAGACAGTCTTCTTATAAATAATTAAATTCTTGAGATATAAACAAAATCCTGCATATTTATTCCAACTTTAACGTATTCCTTGGCCGGGAAATTTTAACAGCAAAGATTCTTCGTTTTATACTTTATCTAGAAAACTCTCACATTAATTAGCCAACTCACATACAGTAAAATCAGAAGACTAATTGATGAAAGTTTTGTGTGTTCCGTCCTTTGAGAATTAGAATGTAGAATCTAGTCTCCCTGTTGCTTTCTCTGTCTTGATTACTGTATGTAAATGCAAATACTGAATGACTGAAACACAACCCAGAACACGTCATGACTAAGTTAAATTAAGTCAACACCGGATTTCAATCCAATTTCATTTATGTTTCATGTAAGCATTGTATTGAGCATCCATAGTTTGTTTGAACATGCTTCCTTTCTGCTCCATATTCTATGGTAACTTTATGCAGTTTTGACTACTTTAAAATATTTTAATTATACTGTATTTATTGTTTGAAAATATTTTCACAGATTTTTTGTAATACTAATGTTTACTTTCCAATTGTTTCATGAGTTACAGTATTAATATTAAATGATCATTTATACAAACTCTTGACCATGATTAAAACATTATTCAATTGCCTGACAATCTTCCAGGCTCATCTTTTACTACCACTTATATATCTTAGGCTATAGCTTTATCAAGTTTAATTCAGTATTTTTGTTCATGTTTCCTGCCTTCTCAAATGCTTTCCGAATGACATTGTCTTCTGTAAGGGAGAGGTCTGGCCACCTGTCTATCAGAACTCCCTCCCAGATGCCTCTCTAACCTTGAACTTTTCCAACTACCCCTTTAACCCCCTATGCAGTAAAGTCTTTCCACAGCCCACCCTATACATACTTCTGTTACAGCACACTTAGCAATACTATTTCCAACTCCATGCTTATATATTTTGCCTTTCTTGATAGACTTGTGGCAAGTTTTTATTTTCTTTTTTAAATTTTCATATTTATAGATTTATGGGATACAAAAGTGCAGATTTATCACATGCATATATTGTGCAGTGGTGAAGCCTGGGCTGTTACTGCACCCTTCACCCCAATAGTGAACATGGTGCCCAAAAGGCAATTTTTCAACCCTCGTCCCTCTCAGACCCTCCCACCCTCTGCAGTTTCTAATGTCTATTGTTCCACTCTGTATGTCCATGTGTATGTCTATTTTCTTTAATAGTCGTAATCTCAGTATCTTGATTCAGGGTTTTCATACATCAGTGCTCAATTTTATTTTGTTGAATTTTTTATTAAATAATAGGCAACTAAATTTTAAATATGAAATACATCTTTTTTATTTTTAAGTCAATTATAGTTCCAGCATGAGAACTACATACCTGGCTGTCAAGGAAAACATGGGAAAAACTTTTTGTTAAGCTTCTTAGTAGAAGGGTCAGAATTTAGTGGGGTACCCCAGACTGAACCCAGAGTGTCGTGGGTTTTGAAGAGCTGCAAATTCTTTGATACTCCTACCATTGAGATGTGGGGTTTCTGTCTCCTCCCATTGAATCTGGGCAGGATCGTGAGTGCTTTGACCAATAAAGGATGATGGAAATGATGCTGAATGACTTCCAATGCTACTTCATAAAAGGTCCTATAGCTACCACCTGGTTCTCTTGGCACACTCACTCTGGAGGGAGCCATATACAATGAGACCTTCCTGTTGGAGAGGCCATCTGTAAGTGCTCCACTTGAAAGCCCAGCTGAGCTCCCAACCAAGAGCCAGTGTGCGCTGCCTGCCAGGTTAGTAAATCATTGCGGATGTCCAGTTCAGCTAAAATTTCAGTTGGGTGCAGCCAGCATCAGCTGACGTCTGATTACTAGCGTGTGAGACATTCCAGATGCAAACTATTTAGCCAAGTTCTGCCCCGACTCCTGACCTACAAAATGGGAAGAAAAATAAAAGGATTGCTCTGAGGCACCCACTTTTGGAGTAATTTATTACATATCAGTCGTAACTGGAATCAACCCAGAGTCATGATTAGGACTCAGATCCTAACTGTATTTGCATGCTTCTAGGAAACCTACTCTTCCTTTTTAGATCTGTTAATCATTTGGTAATTATTAACAGTAATAACTTACATTTTCAAAATACTTCTATCTACTTAGTCACATTTCTAAATTCACAAATAGAATAGCTGTCATTGTTATTGTGCCTGAAACCATGGCCTGAAGTCTCAGAATTAGGCTTCCACAGCATAAGTACTTGAACCCAAGACTTACTATGCATTCTGTGTAAGTCAACGAAACCTCCAACCTAAAAGTTTGCATACACCCCTACGTCTGACCCACTTCACCTACAATGAGAATTATCTATTAAATTCTCAATATGATCTGGCTCTTTGATTTCCAGACCATATAATCCTTTGATAATAATAATTCCTTTCTATTTCAATCTATGGATGTAATGGAGGAAGTAATAATGTAAACAAGGCCAGCTAGCAGCTTTTAAAAATGGAGTGTTGCTGTAAAGTGTGAATAAGCAAATGGCAGAAAGGAAAGTTAAGCAATGACTTGCTTGAGAAATGAAAAGACAAGCAATTATTCAGATGGGAACGTCATATAAAATATGTGAGCAAGATAAAGCAGTAACATATTTCTGAATTGTTATTTTTATAATGAGAAACGCAATGCTTAACACACATTTTCCTACTGTGGACAGTGTGCTATCCCAAACCCCTAAGTTGTGAGGATTTTACTGGTACTCTCAATGGATCTTTTCCTTAACAACGAAGTGGGAGGTGGAGTGCTAATTTCTAAATAGGCGAAGCTCTTATTGGGATAAATGGATAATGGAACAATAGCTAACGATTTACCATAAATCACTGTTAAGATTTGCCATTGCTGTCTGGTGGGTAATTGAATACTCTGAGGACAGATATAGGACTATGGAACTGTAGACTGTGTATCTTGACTCCAATATTGACTTGCTGAATGACAACAGAAAAGCAAGTTAGCTTACATGGGTTGAGAAATGGAAGGATTTCTACAAGGTGAAAGAATAATTCACTTTACATTGTTTATAAAGTTTATAAGGAGATTAATACATTAATACATCGACAAAAACGAATTACTTAAAAATGATAAATATAGGAAAACAGATTAACTGAATGTCAAGCAGAAGTGCTTAAAAACACCTAAAATAGTTGCATCACTAGATTGCTTTCAGCTAGCTTGTCTCCTTTGTATTAACCGTTCTCAATCAGCAGCTATGACAAAAGCCTTTTGGTATGTGATTGAAGTTCAGAATATACATGCACTAAGCATGCTATTTTCAATTATCATCTAAGAATGGATGACTTTTACAATTTATTGCCTTTGTTGTTTAAAACAACTGAAATATTTCACTTTTACATAAATACTTATAAAAGTTTGTAGATGAGAGGGGTTAGCCTGTCAGGGTTCATAAAATAATTAATAAGCAATTAATTTGTCTACTTATATCTCTTCTTGTTCCAAGAATGATTTAAAGGAGGCATCATGTACATTGTAATTTACAATATATGAATGGCATAGATAAGTAAAATATTGAACATTGTGTTTAAGAAAATAAAAATGGAAAAAAAAATTCTTTCAATGATAAAGAATAAATATATTCTGTATCTTTTTCTCTTCCGTGTACTACTTTGGACCATTTAGCCCAGAACAACCTCCATAAAGAAAAGTGCATACAAAAGTTGATTTTCAAAAGGATTTTTGTAGAGTGTAACGCTGTACTCTTTTTTATTAAACTTTTTTTTGCTTTATTTTTTAAATAATGTATCATATTGGCATATTGTATAGTGAATACAGGAGAAACACATTGCTTAGATATTTTAGCTCCCATTTCAATATGTGTATGAATCCATTTATATATGCAGAAAGCCACTGACATGCTCACATCATCAAAAACATAAATTTTAATTCTAAATCACTATTTTGTGGACATTAACTTTTGATGAATGTGGGATCTACTTTTTTGAAGTTTCATTGAAAATAAGCGAAAAGGAACAGCATTTTTTGGAAGTAATCATCTACTTAATTGACACATTACTATAATATTACATTTGTTTTTAGCCAATTGGCACTGATACAACAGGCATTGATAACTTCTTGTATAAACCCAGAAAGTCCTTTACAAAATATCAGTGTATGTTCTATGATAAAATATAAAAGAACATATTAATCAAATGTTTGAGAACGTTTATGTGATTTTTTAACTGTGGTAATTTAACCTTAGTAATTTAATATAGTAATCTTCACTGTGACCGCCTCAGAGTTCCTCAGACTTGTTTTACACAGTGCACACTTTTTTACAGACCTTTATGAGGTCAGTTTTCTGCTGAACACAGTTTAGAATAATTTGCTCCAGGCAGCATTTTCTGATGTAAATAATCTCATCCTTCCATCCTGTCACTGCCAAATAAATCCCATCGCCTTTTCTCAAAGACTCTCGAGTTTTGCCATCTTGATTTTCTCTCATGACATATAATGAAGTTGAAACGAATTTTTAATCACTTATTTGTTCTACAAGTATGTATTAGATGAAAAGTAACCTGAAATTTTAGCATGTTTTGTTGGTAATTGGCAGAGAAACATATTAGAAAACTATATACTGTATAGTAGATTGTAAAAATCACTTTCCATTTGAGATGAAAAGTGTTTTAAATAAAGAATAAACATTTAATATAATCAAAATGTAATATAACACATAAGTATAACATGTAAAACCTTAGTTTAAATTAACAATTACGTTAAATTTTAGGGTAGTTAACAGAATCATATAATTCTAGGTAGTTTTAAAGTGTAATTACAGTTCACTGCCATTTTTAAAAAGGATTTCTTTGAAATGATTTCAGTGCACAGCAAAGCACAGATATACATAATTATTTTTTCATTGGCTAAACAAATTTATATATCTTGGTCAGATGAAGAAAGTTGCATATTTAATGTCCCTTTATATACTTGAAGATTGTTGAACAAAAGTACAATCTTTTTTATTATTATTATACTTTAAGTTCTAGGGTACATGTGCACAACGTGCAGGTTTGTGCATCCTTTGTAGGGACATGGACGCAGCTGGAAACTGTCATTCTCAGCAAACTATCACAAGAACAGAAAAGTACAATCTTTTTAATTTAAATCTTAAGCTTATTCCTTTTTAAAATTTTTGTGGATTAAATGGGAAAATACCAACAAAAACACACATAGATTAGAAACATAATAGATTTTTTTCCCCAACTAAATATGATTTTTCATCCTTGGCCCTGTAGACTGCTACATGGTGACACGTAGCAACCATAAAAGTTTCCTTGACTGGCCCAGTTGTTCTTTGTTTGGCAGATGCTCAAAGTATAGTAAGATCTGGCTACACTTGTTAAAATGTAAATGAAAAATGAATATATATATAGAACAACAGTTGTTAGTATTTAATACACATTCAGATTATTTGGGAATCTTGTTAAAATTCAGATTTGATTAAGTAGATCTAGAGTGGGGTCAGAGAGTCTGTATTTGTAAATCCCAGATGATGATGATGATGATGAAGATGATGATGATGATGATGATGATGATACTCCAAAGCCCATGCTTTGCGTAGTGAAAACAGAGAAGCAGGTTGACTTATCTCGGCCGGCTGTACAACTCAGGGCTCTATCAGTGATCTGCATTGACCTATTCTGTAAATGTTATGTAGATTGTTTATTTGTAAATCATAATTCAGAGCAAAGGCCAAAATAACTATTGTCATAAGACAAAATATGAAACCAAAAGACAACGGTCATTTCATTTTAGTCAGCAATCACTTACGGTTAGGCTTGTGATCTACTTTGAAATTTGCTTTGTATTCTTCAACATGTGGACTTCACAACGAGCTGTCCGTCTAAAATTACTTTCTTGTCTCTTGCCATGTAGTCCAGGCTCTGCTAAAATTCACCCCTGATGTTTCACTGTACAGACAGGGAAGTAAATTATTCTCCCCTACTGTCTATTGCAGGTACATGTTCTTTCATTTAAAGTTGTCTGCCTTTAAAAAAGGCCTGCTTGATAACTTATTCTTGCTCATCTCTTCCATGGTTCAGTTCAGTGTGTGGATACCTGTCATTGTGTTCTGTATTCCTGCAGTCTCTCTTAAATGACTATTTTCCGTTCTTGAATAATTACTGGAAGCTTCCAAGAAAAAATATTACCATTGCCAATATATATTTTTCACTTAGTGTCAACTATGTTTATCTATTCACAATTAATTTTAATACAATATTATTATCCAAGTATAGCAGGGCCTTTTTTAATGACCATTGTGTAATATTTTAATTCACTGCTTCTGACTGAACACTATTCTGAAAAATAAATGTCAGGCATAATTTGATAACAAAATATTTGCAGATTTTGTGAAGTTGGTGGTTTTAAGTAGATATAAAATTTGATTGGCTTAGGATTGTAAACTATGGTTAAATTATAACTCCACTTGTCTAGCTGTGCTTATAGTCTCTCTTCTCTGTCCTTTTTTCATCATAGTTTCTCACTGAAAATACTCACTTATTAAATATACTGATGGAAAATACAACCACTCATCATAGTGGTGCCCTTTTTTTCTAGATAATCATAATTAATCAATTACAACTTTATGAGAGCGAAACACCTGGCACACTTCCATAAACAAATAGATTTCCTGTGGTTTTAAGAACAGCTGAGGTTATTTCAGGGTCAGGGTGATCTGTGAGTAAAGCTCTTTTCACAGTTTGACTTCCCCCACATGCCTGTTTCTCATAAATATGCACCCTTACACCCAACATACATGTATGTATTTACTTATTCAGCAAGCACATGTTGCGAAGGCTACAGAGAAACAAGGAATGTAAAGGAGAGAGAGAAGAATTGAACTTAAAAACATATGCGTATTGAAAACATTGACTTTTTAAAAATAGATTTCTCAAAGGACCATAGTCTAAACAAAGAACATGAAAAGTGGAAGTTTTATGAGTAAGAAAGATACAGCTCAATGCTTCCAACTGAGGTGATTTTATCCTACAAGTTAGTGGCGGCCATCAGTGTTGGATCCAAGGCACTGATGAAGCAGGATGCTCTGATCCTTCCGTCAGCTGCTCTTCCAGACCTACTTTCTCACCTTTGACTACACGTTTGTGGAAGAATCTACCGGTATGTCTTCACATTTGAGAGGGAAATATACTAAATTTATGATACTGAGATGTTTTCTACCTTTGCATATCTATATATTTTTACCTCACCTTCATTAAATGCAGTTTTCTTTTAAAAGCCAGGGTTCGTGACAGTTGCTACCCAATATTCAAAAGACTGTGCTGTTAAGTACAGTGGCTACTACCCATATGTACAACTTGAGATGTGCTATTAGTTTGAAACATAACCAGATTTTCAGGACTGAGGACACAAAAAAAGAGTACAAAACATGCCACCAATGATCTTCTTACATTGATTACGTGCTGAAATGGTATTCTGACTACATTGGGGTTAAGCAAGACCTATTGTTAAAATTAATTTACTTGTTCTTTTCTGTCCTTTTAAATATGGCTACTAGAAACTTAAAATTACATCTGTGACTCACGTGATATTTATTTTGAACAGCACTACTCTAAGGGTTTGGTTTGGGTTTTCTTCCTATGTTTTAAATTCTGTAATCATAATATTATTTTCTCATTTTGATGTCTTTATTTCTTTTTTTTTTTTTTTTTTTTTTTTTTGAGGCGGAGTCTCGCTCTGTCGCCCAGGCTGGAGTGCAGTGGCCGGATCTCAGCTCACTGCAAGCTCCGCCTCCCGGGTTCACGCCATTCTCCTGCCTCAGCCTCCCGAGGAGCTGGGACCACAGGCGCCGCCACCTCGCCCGGCTAGTTTTTTGTATTTTTTAGTAGAGACGGGGTTTCACTGTGTTAGCCAGGATGGTCTCGATCTCCTGACCTCGTGATCCACCCGCCTCGGCCTCCCAAGATGTCTTTATTTCTAATCAGTCAGAATCTTAAAACAACTCCTCAAAAATCTGACCTAAAAAAACTGAAAAGACTGGTCTTTTGCCCCAAACCATATATTTAAGTCAAACTTAAAGCTAATATCTACTCTTTTAAAGTATTTGAGTATCATAAACTGTTAAATTTAAGTAATTGAGTTTTCATGACTCGTGTTACACAGTAATCAATAATATTATGCAAAATAAAAATACGATTTTTATAAATATTTTAAAATTTGCTTTTAGTTTAAAACTCAGGGGAAAATACTATAAAAATAAATCTAGACTAATGAGGAAACATCTACTGTTTTTGAAAGTTAAGGAATTTAACTACGTATTTCATAGCTTATGCATTTTCAATTGTTTATAAAATGCTTGGCATAAAATACTGAGTACTATACTTTCGCTTAAATTTTTTTAATTCTACTTTTAAAATTACAGTATGGAAATGTTGAAGGTACAAATATTATTGTTGCTACCAACATAATAATGCACGTACTAATCAAAATAGCATGAAGGTTTTTCCCAACATTATTTAGTAAACGACAGGAATCAGAACCTGGCAAGTCTGTGCTGAGGCTTTTCAGGGCTGTTGAGTGTTTGGGATGGCAAAAGAGCCCTACAGCATGTGGGCTTTGTTTGCAAAATAGTTCTGGTCTATGAATTTAGATTATATTTTTAGTCCATGATTTCAGATTATATTTTTAAGGGTTTCTTGTATTTAACTTACAATATTGTTCTCTAGAATCATAGTGGTATCTAGGAGATACTTTGTAGAAAAACGGGGTGCTTTCTCAATATTTTTTTTAAAAATTAGTCACTAAATACTCATGAACAGTAAGAAGAAAAAATATATACAAATTTATATGTATATATATGCATCTATGTGTATTTATATGCACAGACACATATATATATCTTTTAAAAACATCTACTAGGTAAAATTTTCCATGATTATTGCTCGTCTTTCCCTACCCCTGACATTATACCTTGGGTTTTTTATTCTTATTTTTTAATTTGAAAATCCATGTCAAGAAATGGAACTGGATTTTTCTATACATTTTAATTTTTATTCAGATTTATTTTAAGTTTACTTTGTTATTACTGGATCCATTGAGCTAGCAAAGCAGTGAAGTGAGCATACGTGGCCATTGCACTGCAATTTACTGCCTTTTAAGGGGTGCTGTAATCATTATGTCATGGTCATTTGCCAGAGTGGACTATTACTAAATCATGTGGATGATTCGTACCAGCTCCAGAGGATTCAATCGTTTTCCGTTTTCATTAGTGGGAATCTGTGTCCTTCACAATCAATGATTTATATTTAAGTCAACAACTGAAACAAAGAAATTTGAATTAGAGCAGTAATGGAATGAGGGTGAAATTTTTCTGTGTGCACCTTCTGTTTCATCATAGTGTGTTAAAATCTTTGGCATAGATGGAAATTCTAAAGTACTATGACGGCAGTCTTCAATTCTGATAAAAAGCATTATAAATAGTATAACCAACGTAAAGTTAAAGGCAAAACAAGATTTCAAAGAAAACACAAATGGTAAGAAGTCACACATGTCCTTGAGAGACGTGCATTGTTTCCATGTAAAGGGAAGTGCAATCTAATGAATGAATTGTCATAGTCAAAACCTCTTAATAATAAAATGCAGCATTTAGTCACAACAGGATTAAATCTGTCATGAAGATTTCTTTTGTTGTAAGGTGACTGTTTATTTTTTTCTTTAAAAAGTTTAAAGTCATATTATAATAATGAACGGATATATTTATTCTGCTTTTTTCCATGAGAAATTAAATTGTGACTTCATGAAGGATATTTTTTTCTTGAAAACGTCTAAGACGGGTCAATCAGTCATATTCGACAGATATGTTTTATTCTTTCCTCACATACGTTAGCGTTGATTTGTGCCTAATGACAAGAATTCCATATATATGTGTGTGTGTGTGTGAGTGTGTGTGTGTTACCTTTCTGCCTGGGTCTTTACTGCTTCTTCATTAACGTATGTCATTCTTGAGTCATTATTTGGATCTCATTATTTGTGAAGAGCTTCAAAATTAAGGGTCTCAGTTTTTTACAAGATTTTTTTTTTTTTTTTTTTTTTTTTTTTTTTACTTTTGCAGCACAGTAAAACATCTGTGAAATAAATTTCAATACATTCTCAAAGAGAGAGACTAATATATCTAATAAAACATACCTCACCAGAGGAAGTGAGAAAGAATCTTATATTCCTATATCATATATAGTCACATTTTTAGACCACTGAGATCAAATTTGGACCCTCTGATTAGACAGAGATATCTTACGAGCAATCAAAAAAGAATGGGAAAAATCCTTGCATAATGACCGTGGGAAGAATACAAAGAAACTGGATTTATCTTTTCTCTAAAAAAGTCAGAGGAGGGGACCATAATAACATGACCCATAAATTACCATTTGAGGAACTGCAGCTGTGAAATTTGCTCCACTGGATATTTGTTATGGGAAGTATGGATAAATATTGATGTTTTTTCCTAGACTGGTACAAATATGCTCCTTTTAAGAAGCAAGTGGATGATGATGTTATTTCTGTGGGGCTTCAAGTCCTTGAATAATTGAGCAAGCAGTAAATATGTTCAGATGCTAAACCATAAACACAATTAAGATTATCTCTTCTTTGAAATGAATGTACCTTCATCCAATGAGTATGTTAAATGAATTATACTGTAATTCTGGAGTTCATGAGTTGATTGTGTATTTCTAATGTATTTTGTGAATCATTAAAAATACCAAGCTAACTCTGAAACTCTAATTTGCAAGATATGATTCTCTGGTCCTGGCATAACAACAAATTTATTGTATTTTCTGCATTTACATGCAAAAATGATTTTATAATCATAGAATATCAGACTTGGGGAAAGATCCCATCTGGTAACTTTCTTCTTATTTGATTGAAAGAAAGGTCAGTCTTTATAGAAATAATTTCATAACTTAGTCTAATTCATAGTAAATCTTACTTTAAATCTTTCTATTTTCTGGTGAATCATGTTGTTAAAAGGAAAAACCTGATAGAAAGCATGATTTGTATTAATTCCCTTAAATTAGTGAATGTTGCTCCTCGAACAGGCAAGCTATAAAACTGCCAGAGATCTTCAGTTGGTGAGGATAAGGGCAAGAAGATGGAAGATCAAGACTAGAGACAAATAGGAAGCACCCTCTATCTAGTTTATGGGCTGTAATTATTGTCATTTGAAAGAAATCTGTTTTTAAAAAGCAGTATTTTCTGTGGCTGTTTGAATTTCTTATTTTTTGCCTTCAATTAGAAATGGGAGAAGCCTGGAACTTAGAATATCCTCTTCTTTTCTCCTGAGAGGTAGTAATTGTAAACATTGTTTCATCTATTATGGGTCAAAGACTTTAAAAATAGTGGAAAATAGTTTGGATGCAAAGCTGGCATGAAGGCTCAAAATACACAAGAGAATGTGATCCATCCGAAGGAGTTTTGGGATTAATTGGATGTGCTTTGGTCTAGCTTCATGATCGAGATTAAATTTATACAACAAATGCAATTGATATAAAAATGTATACAGTAAAGCTACAAAATGACCAAATATTTTCCAAAAACTTATTTTTCTAAAATGAAGGAAAATTTTAAGTCTTATTATTTCTATTAGATTAGAAAATGTATTTATCCATCTCTTTATATAGCTACACATGTAGTCCTAGTGGATACCTCACTGCTTAACCCCTACGTACAGGAAAGTAGAAATGTTTTCATTGTTTTGACAGGCTTATTGTTCCGCATCTTCAAGTTATATAATTACCTGCTTATAAAGTCTACAAGAAAGAAAAATTATTTATTTTAAAACCTTTCAAAAGTATTTCCTCTTAATTTGTATAATACAACATATAAATTATGAATAAACATTGAAGCTTTGAATTTTGAAGAAAATATTAGGTATTAGTTTATTTATAAGATATTTACATGATTGACAAAAAATTACTGGACAGAAATAAACTTCAGTTGAAATCTAAAAATTACTTTTATCTACTTCATTCTTTTCCTGCTAAATCATGGAAACTTGCTGCACTTAGCAATGAATAACTTGGTTTTATCACAGTTGCACAAAAAATACCAAATACAAAACTTATTAAGGTCATAGGTTCGTTTCTTTAGAATCAATTCCATTTAATTCTATCCATAGCATTAACATCTTTTCAGAAGGAAATATCAATGAAAATTATTGATCTTTTGACAAAATCTATGTCATGGAGTACAGGTTATTTAATTGTTCACTCTTATTAAATAAGCCTTCAAATTGTATTATGTAGCTCAGGAATTTAAACCTAAGTGATATCTAAAATCGGAATAAAATTTTTAGTTATCACTATAGCATATGAAGTGGGAAAAAGTATGTAGCACCTAAACACCAAAAAACAAGAATATAGTGTGTATTGCCTATTTATGAATTTAAAAGGATGCACTCTCCATGTCTGTAACCTACTTTTCCCTACTGTCACAGCGCACAATGTCACAGCCCACAGTGTCACAGCCCACAATGTCACAGCCCACAATGTCACAGCCCACAGTGTCACAGCCCACAGTGTCACAGCGCACAGTGTCACAGCCCACAGTGTCACAACCCAGTGTCACAGCCCACAGTGTCACAGCCCACAGTGTCACAACCCACAGTGTCACAGCGCACAGTGTCACAGCCCACAGTGTCACAGCCCACAGTGTCACAACCCACAGTGTCACAGCGCACAGTGTCACAGCGCACAGTGTCACAACCCACAGTGTCACAGCCCACAGTGTCACAGCGCAGTGTCACAGCCCACAAGTGCACAGTGTCACAGCCCACAGTGTCACAGCCCACAGTGTCACAA
Source organism: Rhinopithecus roxellana (assembly GCF_007565055.1). Lineage (NCBI taxonomy): Eukaryota > Metazoa > Chordata > Mammalia > Primates > Cercopithecidae > Rhinopithecus > Rhinopithecus roxellana. The sequence goes on from NC_044549.1 coordinate 1,133,909, forward strand.
CCCACAGTGTCACAGCCCACAGTGTCACAGCCCAGTGTCACAGCCCACAGTGTCACAGCCCACAGTGTCACAGCGCAGTGTCACAACCCACAGTGTCACAGCGCACAGTGTCACAACCCACAGTGTCACAGCGCACAGTGTCACAGCGCACAGTGTCACAGCCCACAGTGTCACAGCCCACAGTGTCACAGCGCACAGTGTCACAGCCCAGTGTCACAGCGCACAGTGTCACAGCGCACAGTGTCACAGCCCACAGTGTCACAGCCCACAGTGTCACAACCCAGTGTCACAGCCCACGTCACAACCCACAGTGTCACAGCCCACAGCGTCACAGCGCACAGCGTCACAGCGCACAGCGTCACAGCCCACAGCGTCACAGCCCACAGCGTCACAGCCCACAGTGTCACAGCGCACAGTGTCACAGCGCACAGTGTCACAGCCCACAGTGTCACAGCCCACAGTGTCACAGCCCAGTGTCACAGCCCAGTGTCACAGCCCACAGTGTCACAGCCCACAGTGTCACAGCGCACAGTGTCATAGCGCACAGTGTCACAGCGCACAGTGTCACAGCGCACAGTGTCACAGCCCACAGTGTCACAACCCACAGTGTCACAGCCCACAGTGTCACAGCCCAGTGTCACAGCCCACAGTGTCACAGCCCAGTGTCACAACCCAGTGTCACAGCCCACAATGTCACAGCCCACAGTGTCACAGCCCACAGTGTCACAGCGCTCAGTGTCACAGCCCACAGTGTCACAGCCCACAATGTCACAGCGCACAGTGTCACAACCCACAGTGTCACAGCGCACAGTGTCACAGCCCACAGTGTCACAACCCAGTGTCACAGCCCACAATGTCACAGCCCACAGTGTCACAGCCCACAGTGTCACAGCGCTCAGTGTCACAGCCCACAGTGTCACAGCCCACAGTGTCACAGCGCACAGTGTCACAACCCACAGTGTCACAGCGCACAGTGTCACAGCCCACAGTGTCACAACCCACAGTGTCACAGCGCAGTGTCACAGCACACAGTGTCACAGCGCACAGTGTCACAGCCCACAGTGTCACAGCGCACAGTGTCACAGCCCACAGTGTCACAACCCACAGTGTCACAGCCCACAGTGTCACAACCCAGTGTCACAGCCCACAATGTCACAGCCCACAGTGTCACAGCCCACAGTGTCACAGCGCTCAGTGTCACAGCCCACAGTGTCACAGCCCACAATGTCACAGCGCACAGTGTCACAACCCACAGTGTCACAGCGCACAGTGTCACAGCCCACAGTGTCACAACCCAGTGTCACAGCCCACAATGTCACAGCCCACAGTGTCACAGCCCACAGTGTCACAGCGCTCAGTGTCACAGCCCACAGTGTCACAGCCCACAATGTCACAGCGCACAGTGTCACAACCCACAGTGTCACAGCGCACAGTGTCACAGCCCACAGTGTCACAACCCACAGTGTCACAGCGCAGTGTCACAGCACACAGTGTCACAGCGCACAGTGTCACAGCCCACAGTGTCACAGCGCACAGTGTCACAGCGCTCAGTGTCACAGCCCACAGTGTCACAGCCCACAATGTCACAGCGCACAGTGTCACAACCCAGTGTCACAGCGCACAGTGTCACAGCCCACAGTGTCACAACCCACAGTGTCACAGCGCAGTGTCACAGCACACAGTGTCACAGCGCACAGTGTCACAGCCCACAGTGTCACAGCCCACAGTGTCACAGCGCTCAGTGTCACAGCCCACAGTGTCACAGCCCACAGTGTCACAGCGCACAGTGTCACAACCCACAGTGTCACAGCGCACAGTGTCACAGCCCACAGTGTCACAACCCAGTGTCACAGCCCACAATGTCACAGCCCACAGTGTCACAGCCCACAGTGTCACAGCGCTCAGTGTCACAGCCCACAGTGTCACAGCCCACAATGTCACAGCGCACAGTGTCACAACCCACAGTGTCACAGCGCACAGTGTCACAGCCCACAGTGTCACAACCCAGTGTCACAGCCCACAATGTCACAGCCCACAGTGTCACAGCCCACAGTGTCACAGCGCTCAGTGTCACAGCCCACAGTGTCACAGCCCACAATGTCACAGCGCACAGTGTCACAACCCACAGTGTCACAGCGCACAGTGTCACAGCCCACAGTGTCACAACCCACAGTGTCACAGCGCAGTGTCACAGCCCACAGTGTCACAGCGCACAGTGTCACAGCCCACAGTGTCACAGCGCAGTGTCACAGCCCACAGTGTCACAGCGCACAGTGTCACAGCCCACAGTGTCACAGCCCACAGTGTCACAGCCCACAATGTCACAGCGCAGTGTCACAGCCCACAGTGTCACAGCGCACAGTGTCACAGCGCACAATGTCACAGCCCACAGTGTCACAGCCCACAGTGTCACAGCGCACAATGTCACTGTCTTTTCTGCACGTTCGACCTCAGTTTCTGTATCATTCATGTAATTCAATTTAATACTCATCTAAAGCCCTCGGTAACTTCTTTCTCTATTCAGAAGAATATTATTATGCCTTAAAAGAATATGCATTTGGAGATTCTAACCAAAGCAATGGATCATCTCCTCAGAGGAAAACATGCACATTAGCACACACACAGTCAACGTTTTGGACTCTACAGAGTTAAAAACTATCTTAGGAACTTTTCATCATTAAAGCCGTAATAATTCAAATAATACCTGATGCTGATAACTGATTGACTTTTTAAAATTCAATGGCAGTAAAAACATATGTGTGAAGCATTTGTCTGATGTTTTTGTTTTTTAAATTTCTTAAATGAGAACTAAAATTTATGTATTGCTGGTAAAAACTGTGTTTAGCTCATATAAATAAGTATTGTTTTGATCATTAAGCCAACTAAAAGGAAGATGGGTACACATCACAAAAATTTAAAGTAGACAAAGGAAATATTCTTGATACCCACTAGAAAAAGTTCTGGGTACTTCATGCCCTTTAAGGGCAGATACAGATATGCCATTACACTTTTTCATAGCTCAGTCCCCACGTGGATCAATGATCCACACCACAGTGATGATGATGCTTTCCACACAGTGAATACACAGTAAATATTATTTACTAACCAGAAGACACCATACAATAAATTATTAGTAGGTGACATCTTTAATGGAGCACATGTAGCAGAGATACACATCTCAAAGAGGCTAATACTAAATTTGGCTACTCCCAACATTTCCAGTCACCCTAGTTAAACTTTCATTTTCAGTGGCAAATTCTAATAGTATCATAAAATTATAATATGAGGGGAAGATTCCTAATGCCTTTTGCCAGCTGCATTTTCCCTGTGGATTTAAATATCTTGTTGATATATTGCAAGGTAACAATTTTGCAGTTAACTCATGTTGGGAGTATCTTGTTAAAAGTGAGTAACGTATTCAGTGGTAGAGATCCACACTAGCATTCCTTTGGTTCTGCAATATAATCCTTAATGTGAAATGAAGTTTGATTGTTTTAACTACAAAATATAAAGGAGCCTGCACTACATCAAGACCTTTAATGGAAACTAATGGAATTTTTGGCATAAAATAGTAGAATTAATTAGATCCAGCATTGCACACTGTTTAACTGCTAGCCTGCCATTTTACACTGATTTGAAGTCATACATACTTAACAAAAGACATGGGTTGATTGCACAAAGGAGTTGAACACTCTTTTCACATTTGCTGTGTAAGTTATTATCCACTGTGAAAAGATTATTGACTTTTTTTAAGGAGATATTATGGAGAGAAATGATTGCTACCAGGATGACTGGTAGAATTATGTATGAGATAAGTAATAACTCTAATTTCTCATCTGCTGAATAAATGGCTTTAATTTTAAAATACTAGTTAGTGCATATGAGATTTCTGCTGAATTGAGCAGAATTATCAAAGCTGGCTTTGAAATGTAATGGACACTGAAAGCAAAGCCTAAAACCTTTTTTCTATACCTTTGTCTTTCAGTAGTTATTTGTCCTACATTGTTAGTGATGTTCCTTATATCTTATTTCTTCCTTAAGTTTGATCTAAAACTTGCATGTGCTTTACTCTGGATTTATACTAATAGGCTATAGAAAACACCCGTGCCTCTGGTTCTTGTATAAGAAATTGATCATACTTATTGAGAGTTGATGACAGTTCAGTTAGTCTGGAGAAAAGATCAGTTACATTTGGTAATACTCAGTTAAAAGCCTAAAGGCTTCTTGTGTATTTTTTCTATAATATATTCTTCCCATTATTGTGATTTTCTGTAACTGAGTACCTCAACTTTGCCTCATCATTATAAATATCTGAAAAGCTTGTTATAAAACAAGTTTCCACAGGCCCATCTAATGGAGAATCACAATTCTAGGATGTGTGCATGTATTTCCCTACATATACCTACCTCCCTTGCACCCAGGCAGGCTTAAGATATGCAGTGAGTTCTGGCCAACGGTCCATGAGGAGAGGTGGTGTGTAGTGTCAGGATGTGACCATTAAGAAAGAAGTGGTAAGCCTCCCCTCCTTCATTCTTCTCTTGTTCTGTTGTAGAGACATTGGAGGCCATATGTCCCTGATTGTATGTGTATCAGATGGATAAAAAGGGTCACTTCACATAAATGTGGTGGTCATTAATGCTATTACAATGTATAAATATTACAATGTATAGGCAATCTCTCTTTGCATGTTCTGATATGCAGATTTCAGTTACCACAGTTTAATTCAATAAATAGCACAAGTCCTCCAATATCACAGTTCAATCCCCATCACCATTATCTGTGAGTAATTGCGTAAAGAATGAACTCAATGCTAGCTCTTTGGTCCACAAATCAGTAATTAAATAATACATGTGCATCATGATCAGTGACCAGTTACTTCTACGAAAGCCTGTCAAATTGTCACTGCATACATACTATTTAGTCCTCACACAACCAGCAACAGCATCACATGTGTTCGTGTTAACTCCTTATCTCCCAGTGGTAATCTGTGGCATTTGCAAAAATAGATAATCAGTAGAAAGAATTGACCAACAAAAGATGAAAGTGCAGTAAATAAATGAAAACAGATAACACTGGAAGTGATTAATTAAATGTAAATGGATGTACAGAAGAAATAATCTACTCCCATAATGTTGACACTGCTGCCATTCCAGAGACCCCAGATATGCAGCTAGATGACTTAGTAAAGGTGAACTTATCAACATAAATTAGGAAACTATTGTGACAAAAAGGATGAAGATGTCCCAGAGGAAGTGCCGTGGCAAAATACTTGATATTAAAGAAATTCTCAGAGATATTTCACGACATTGAAAATGTCAAGGATATAATGTTGGGAGCTGATTCAAACTTAGAAAGGACTGTGACAATTCACCAAGGCATGGCAAAGATGCTTGCTCCATATCCTAAGTGATATGACAAGAAAACAAGCAGTATTCAAGCTAATCAAGTTCTTCTGTTTTTTTCAGAGAAATTCACCTCTTCAAATCTCAACGTTTCTAATATTTTAAATTACAGGTTTTTAAATGAAAATCATTTTATATTTCATTTTACATCTATAGCCAACAATAAAAGAACGTTTAATGTTTTGACTGAAATTTGTTAAGGTCACAGAGATATAATTTTTTCTATTGATATTAAGATTGCTTTTCACGGTTTCAGTTTGCAGTCATTTTTACATCCCTTACCTTAACATGCAAAATGAAGACTGCTTGTATTTGGTTAAGAATGGTTTGTTAACTGAATGAATAAATGGTAAAGTATCTGGTAGATAATTTTGATGGTAGTATCTTTGTGTACTTCTCAAATCATGTTATAGTCACCATCTACTCCAAGTTGAAGTTAGCGTTTTATAAAAGATAAACATGACTCCACTTAACATTTTCCACTTTGTAATAGTTCTCTGTTCTAGTTATAAGGTCCTCCTTTCATGTCCTCATGGTTATTATGTATCTTGTCACCTCATGTTCTTCCCTATGTTTTTTTCTGTCTCTCTCCACCTGCTTAATTCCTCCTTACCGTCAGATTTCAACTGAGGTCTCTTCCTCAATGAGCCTTCTGGATGTTTCTATGTCAACCCTCTCTTTTACAGCTCATACAGAATTTATCTTTCATTTACAACAGTTACTACAGTTACCATTTTTCACTTAGTAATTATTTTACTAATTTCTGTCTTAGCCACTCTAGGTTTCTTCATGGCAAGTTTCACGTCAAGTACAAAGCACATGCTCACTAACCTCTTGTTAATTTTAGAAAGTGAATGAATATGGAGGCAATGTTGCCTTCTTTTCAAAATATTTTGGTTTTCTTTATTCTAAGTAACTGGTAATTCTGAGTAATGTACTTTTAGCTTGCAAAGGAATCTTATGAGTCACATTGTCCAAATATCTGAATTATTTCTATCCAATTAATGATTATTATTTTTTTGGTTAGAACTGAGGAGTGCTTGCTTCTAATCAATATTTTTCTTATTAGCTTTTCTAATGGCTGAATTTAGATAATTGACTTCTAATTAAATATAGGGACACTTGAGGGGTATAAAATAAAAATATTTTATATTATATTTTATATGGAAATAGAAAATAGAAAAGTACCAAGAAAAATGCAGAAAGCACACAGAAAAGAGGTTGCACATAGAAAAGGCAAGAGATTAGTAATTATTTCTCTTAATTCTCAATACATTTGAAATTTTACACATTTCTTATTCATCCTTTAGAGAGAAATTTTCACACATTTGAAATTTTACACATTTCTTGTAACATTCATCCTTTAGACAGAAATTTTCCCAATTTACTTTGGTAGAAAATAATATTTTGAGAGTTTAACTAATTTGTTCAGGGCTAGTAAGTGATTTATAAAGGATTTGAACTCAGGACTGTCTGACTTCATAATCTCTACCTCTCATCCAGGCTGAATCCTAAGAAAAGACACCACAATGTTCAGTGTTATTCTGTGGTACCATGGAGGCATTTTCTTCATTGGCACATATTATTTTCTTCTATTCCTTTAAAAAGTATTGAAGTAAAATTTACATATAAAAAGTTGTACATATTTAATGTATACAAAGGAAGGAGTTTGAGGATAAGCATATACTCATGAAACCATCAATATCATCAATGCCAAAAACATACCCATTACCTCCCAAAGTTTCCTCCGGCCTTCTTTATTTTTATTATTGAAATTTATGTGAGTGTGTTACAAGAATGTAACATAAGATCTACCATCTTAGCAAATTTTAAGTTGGCAAAAAAGTATTAGCTTTAGGCACTGTGCTAGTAGTAGATCTCAATAACTTATTTATCTTGCATAACTGAAACTTTGCACCCCTTAAACATCAACTCTCATTTTTCCCTCCCCAAGCACCTGGCAATCACTATTCTACTATCTGCTTCTATGGGTTTGGCTATTTTAGATTCTACATGTAAGTGAAATCATATAATATTTGTCTTTCTGTGTCTGGCTTATTTCCCTTGGCATAATGTCCTCCGGGTTCATGAGATATGTTGTCACTGATGACAAAAATTTCTCTTTTTTAAGGCTAGTCAAGTGAAGCAGTGGAAGTAAAAATTTTCCTTTTTTAAGGCTGAGTAATGTTCTACTTTTATGTATTTACAACATTTTCTTTATCTCTTCATCTATCAATGGACGTTTAGGTTGTTTCTGTAGTTTGGCTATTTTAAATAATGCCACATGAACATGGAACTGCAGATATCTCTTAGAAATCCTGGTTTCATTTCCTTTGAATGTATATTTAGAAGTGAGATTGTTGGATCATATTGTAGTTCTATTTTTAATTCCTTGAAGAAACTCCATAGTATTTTCTATAATTGCTGTACCAATTTGTATTCTCACCAACACTGTACAGAGGATTCTTTTTCTTCATATTCTCATCAACACTATTTATCTTTGATTTTTAATAATAGCCATCTTAACAGGTATGTGGTGATACCTTATTGTTGTTTTGATTTGCATTTCTCTGATGATTAGTAATGTTGAGCATCTTTACATGTTGGGCATTTGTGTGGAGACAGTTCCTTTTTTTAGAGAGCTGTCTATTCATGTTTTTTGCGTATTTTTTAGTTGAGTTTTGTTGGTTTGGTTTGGTCTTACTTTGTTGTGATTCAATTTTATCAATCCCTTGAATATTTCAGATATTAACCCCTTATTAGATGTGTGGTTTACAATGTTTCTTCCCATGCTCTAGGTTGCTTTTTCATCTTGTTGATTGTTTTCTTTTGTGTGTAAAAGCTTTTTAGTTTGATGTCATCTTACTTGTTTAGGTTTGCTTTGGTTGTCTACGCTTTTGGTATCAGAACCAAAAAATAAAAATCATAGCCAAGACCAGGGTTGAGAAGGATTTTCCTTTTTCCTCTAAGAATTTTATGGTTTCAGATGTTATATTTTGTCTTTCATCCATTTTGAGTTGATTTTTGTGTATGCTGCAGTTTAAGGGTTCAATTTTATGTGTGTGCCTAAAATATCCAATTTTTCCAACACTATTTACTGAAGAGATTATCCTTTCCCCACGGCATATTCTCGTCAAAAATTAGCTGACCATATATGCATGGCTTTATTTCTGGAATTTCTATTCTGTTCCATTGTTCTATGTATGTTTCTATGCCAGTACCATACTGTTTTAATTACTATAGCTTTATAGTATTATTTGAAATCAGAAAGTGTAATGTTTTCAGCTTTGTTATTTTTTTTCAAGATTGCTTTGGTTATTCAGGGTCTTTCCATAGGAATTATAGGATGGTTTTAATATTTCTGAGAAAAAAGTGCTATTATAATTTTTAAAGGCATTGCTTTGAATTTATAAATCACTAGGTGTTATGAACATTTCAATAATATTAGTTCTTCCAATTCACAAATAAGAAATATTTTCCTATGTATTTGTGTCTTCTTCCATTTCTTTCATCAGTGTTTTATAGCTTTTCAAGAATAGCTCTATTCTCTTACCTCCTTGGTTAAATGTATTCCTAAGTATATTATTCCTTTTGACAATATTACAAATGGGAATGTTTTCTTATTTGTTTTTTAGACAGTTTGTTGTTAGTGTATAAAAATGCAACTGAAACTGTATGTTGGGTTTGTATTCCAAAACTTTACAAAATTTATTGATTCTCATTTATTTTTTGTGGAGTCTTTAGGGTTTTCTATATATACAATCAAGTTATATGCAAAAAGAGACAATTCTACTTCTTTCTTTCAAACTTGAATGTCTTTATTGTCTTCCCTTGACTAATTGCTCTGGCTAGAACTTCCAGTACTATGTTGTTTAGAAATGACAAGAGTGGGCATTCTTATCTTGTACATAATGTTAGAGAAATAGCTTTCTGCTTTTTGACTTTTATTATGTTGTATTTACATTTGATCTTATGTTGTAAATATCTTCTATAACTAATATGTCAAGAGTTTTAATCATAAAAATGTGTTGAATTTTGCCAAATGCTTTGTCTCCATTGGGATGATTATATGATTTTTATAATTTATTCTGTTCATGTAGTATATAACATTTATTGATTTGCATGTGTTAAATTATCCTTATATTTCAAAGATAAATCCTACTTGATCATAGTGAATGATTCTTTTAATGTGCTGTTGAATTTCCTTTGCTAAGATTTGGTTAAGGATTTTTGCATCTATGTACTTTTCTTCTAATGTTCTTTTGTGACTTTGGTATCAGGGTAATTCTCGCCTTATAAAATGAGTTTATAAATGTTTCTTCCTCTTCAAGTTTTTGGAAAGAGTTTGAGAAGAAATGGTATTAATTCTTTAATGTTTAGTAGCATTCATCCATGAAGCCACCTGATCATGGCTTGTTGTTGCTGTTGGGAGGTTTTTGATTACTGATTCAATCTACTTATATATTATTGCTCTGTTCAGACTTTTTATATTATCATGATTAAGTCTTAGTAGATTGTAAGTTTTTAGGATTCATTTCCCTTTTGATTTCTTCTTTAACCCATTGGTTGTTCAGAAGTATGTTGCTTAATTTTCACATATTTGTGAATTATCTGATTTTCTTCCTAGTATTGATTTCTAGTTTCATACCATTATGGTAGAAAAAATACTTGATATTTTAATCTTTCTAAATCAGTTAAGACTTCCTTTGTGACCTATCATCTGATCTACTCTGGAGAATTCTGTGTGAACATTCTATGTGGTGAATGTGTTTCCTACTGCTGTTTGATAAAAAAACTTTTATACATGTCTATTAGGTCTATTTGATTTTTAGCGTTAAGTCTGCTTCCTTATTGATTTTGTTTCTAGATAATCTTTGTTAAAAGTGGTATATTGAAATCCCCTACTGTTATTTTATTGCTATTTCCCTATTCAGTTGTGATAATATTTACTTTATATATCATGATGCTCCAATATTGAACGCACATATATTTATAATGGTAATGTCCATCCGATAAACTCATGACTTTGTTCTTTTGCAATAACTTTGTCTCATTTTACAGTTTTTGACTTAAAATCTACATCTCATATATATATATATATAAAAAACCAACTCTGCTCTGTTTCAGTTACAACTTGTGTAGAATATCTTTTTTCATCCATTTACTTTTAGATGATGTATGCTATGAAAGCTAGTGAGTCTTTTGTAGATCTTTTTTTTTTTTTATCATTTTGTCACTCTATATGTTTTGATTGAAAGATTTCATCCATTTGCATTTGAAGTAATTAGTAATTATAGATAGTTAAAGACTTACTCTTGCCATTTTGTTAGTTTTGGGGTTTTTCTTTTTTACGATTTTGTGGTGGCTTTTATTCTCCCTCTCTTGCTGTCCTTCTTGGTGATTTGATAAAATTTTTACTTGTATGTTTTGATTTATTTTTATCTTTTATTTATCTAATATATGTTTTACCTTTGTGATTTCCATGAGACTTATAAAAACTTAATAGTTAAAACAATCTATTCAGCCTGATAACAACTTAATTTTTGTTACATATTAAAACTCTGTATTTTCATTCCTGAACATACATTTTATGATATTGATGTAACAATTTACAGCTTTTTATATGGTGTATGCACTACATAATTGCTGTAGCCATAACTATATTGAATACTTTGCCTTTTAACTTTTATACTAGAGTTAAAATTAATTTGTACAACATCATTACACTACTATTCAGACTTTGACTATATTTTTCCCTTACCCATCATATGTTTTCATGTTGCTAATTAGCAACTCTTCATTTCATTTTTTGAAAATCAGGTCTAAAAGTGATGAAATCTCACAATATTTGTTTGTCTGGAAATGTCCTTATCATGCTTTCATTTCTGAAGAATAGCCTTGCCAAGTATAGTATTTTTGTTTGGTATTTTTTTTTTCCAGCACTTTCATTATGTCATCCAACATTCTCCTGCTCTGTAAGATTTGTGTTGAGAAATTCACTGATAGTCTTATGAAGATTCCCTTATACGTGATGAATTGCTTTTCTCTGGCTGCTTTCAAAATTCTCTTTGATTTTTGACAATGTTATTAGAATGTGTCTCATTAAAAGCCTCTATGTTCAACATATTGGGGCTATTTGTGCTTCAACGATCTGGATGTTCATTTCAATATCTAGATTTGGGGTGCTTTCTGTCATTATTTCTTAACATAAGTTTTGTCTTTGTCTTCCTCTGCTTCTTCTGGAACTTTTATAACGTGTACATTAGTTCACTTGATGGTGTTTCATACATATCATCAGATTTCTTTACTCTTTTTCATTCTTTTATCTTTTTATTCCACTAATTGGATCATTTCAAATTATCTGTCTTTGAGTTCACTGACTCTTTTTTCTACATAATTAAAAACGCTGTTGTAGCTCTCTTTTGAAGTTTTCAGTTTGAACATTGTATTCTTCAGCTGAGCTTCTTTCAGACCATTATTTCAAATTTGTTGTCAGGAAATTCATAGATCTCCATTTCAGTGAGCTCAGTCACTGGAGCTTTATTTTATTTTATGACAATATTATATTACCTTGATTGCTCATGTTCCTTGAATCCTTGCATTACCTTCTTCACATTTAAAAAACAACAATTGCCTTCTCTCGTTGTTACTGACTGGCTAGAGGAGAGAAAGACTTTCAACAGTCAACCTGGCTAGAGAGATTCTGGAGGTCTTATAGATCTTTACCATGAATACATCTGCTGCACTTCTCTTGTTTCTTCTTGGGGAGGATGTCTTGGGATTGTGTGTCTTCTTTTGATCCTGCAAAACCAGGCTTGGTGCTGAGACTCTCTCATTTATTTTCCCTAGGACAGTGCCCTAATGAGTTTAGGCTTGCATGCCTTCTAATACAGCAGAGTTAAGCTAGTTGCTGAGATCCACACCTGTTATTAAGATCCGCTCGATGTCCAAGAGAGCTCATATGTGTCATCTAGGGAGATATATTGAGTACCATGCATGGAGATGCATAGGGTGCCAGCCACAGGATAGTATATGGGATGCTCGGGGCATTCCTTGATAGGTTAGGAAGGTACACAAAAGAGTCATCCTGCAGGTTCGTGGGAAGACTTCTTGATGTAGTCCTCAAACCAGTTAGCAGGAATTGTGGCCAGCTGTTGAGATTCATGCTCTAGTTTCTGTTATTTTCTGACCTTTCTGTTCCTAGTTGTTACCAGATGATACAGCCATGTTGATTCCCTCAATGTCCTGGGTTGGGCAAGACAAACATGAGCCTTCTAGGTATTTCACTTTTTCCTCAATTTCCTCTGAATGAGAAATCTCTGTGACGCTGCTTATCTTACCTTCTTCAGTGTGTCCACTCTTGAATTTTTTGGACCACCAAATGCTGAAATCACTCAGTTGTACTTTGGGACCTCTTCAAAGTATTCTTATTTGTGGTTTGTTTCTATGGGGAAATGAGAGCTGGAACTTCCTATTTTGCCATTTTGCTGATGTCATTCCCACATATCTTTTTTTCTTTATCCTCTCTATCCTTGGTGATATGGGCTTCAATACGTTGTAAAACTCTCGATTACTAAGATTACAGATCTTCCATTACTAAGATTAAAGTCCTTCCATTACTTTCATCTCAACAGGAAACTTAAAGAAAGACAATTTTCATGGTCTGTTTACACATGACACTATCCATATTCATAATTTTCACTCCTCCGCCTTGTCACTGCCAGAAATGTCCAAGAGTGCCGACTAAGCCAGCCCTATCGACCTAGTTGCTTCATGTCAGCGAAAGTTAAATACAGATGTGTCACACTTTATCTAAAAAGATTGTTGGTCTTAATATTCAAATTAATTTGGATCTGCTACAATTGTTTCACAAATACTTAATATTTGTTCTAAGTTTTTATATTCATCAGAGTCAAGTACAGTGAGGATGCAGAGAAAGGGAAAGCCATCCAACTGAAGGTCAAATCAGTAAGTCCTAATCAAGTTCTTGATATAATATTTACCTTTTTAACCTTGCGCATGTATATCAATATATATCGGAGTTGGAAAACCCATATATCAAATGGATATAAGCTACTCTATTTATTTATCATTTTCTAGAGAACAAAATTTTCAAGGTTTTAATCGCCTGTATTCTCATACCTAATGTACATTTTCACAGTTTCTATTTCTGATCCCTTTAAACATAATGACTGAGAAATATTCTACCTTTATTTGATATACGAGAATACTGAATTGTCTGATTAATAAAATTTTAAATGAGACCTGTATTAGTCTGTTCTTGCACTGCTATAAAGATGTACCTGAGACTGGGTAATTTACATAGAAAAACGGAGGTTAATTGGCTTATGGTTCTGTGGGCTGTACAGGCTTCTGCTTCCGCATAGGTCTCAGAAACTTACAGTGATGGCAGAAGGTGAAGGGGAAGCAAACACATCTTACAAGGCAGTAGCAGGAGAAAGGGAGAGAAGGTGGAGGTGCTACACATTGAAAACAACCAGATCTTGTGAGAACTCTATCATGACACAGCATTGGGGGGATGGTGCTGAACAACTGGAAACCACTCCCATGATTCAATTACCTCCCACCAGGCTCCACCTCCAACACTGCGGATTACAATAAAATATGAGATTTGGGTTGGGACACAGAACTAAACCATATCAATGCCTTAGGTGAATGAGTAAGCAAATTTCTTTTGTCAAGGGCTGGATTGTAAAGATGTAGGTTTCGTGAGCTATAGGGTCTCTGTCACAAGTACTCAACTCTTTCGCTGTAGCATCAAAAGAGCTATATAAACTATGTAAATAATGAGATGTAGCAATATGCATTAGTCCATTCTCACACTGCTATAAAGAGCTACCTGGGCCGGGCGCTGTGGCTCACGCCTGTAATCCCAGCACTTTGGGAGGCCGAGGTGGGCGGATCACAAGGTCAGGAGATCGAGACCATGGTGAAACCCCGACTCTACTAAAAATGCAAAAAAATTAGCCGGGCGTGGTGGCGGCACCTGTGGTCCCAGCTCCTCGGGAGGCTGAGGCAGGAGAATGGCGGGAACCCGGGGGGCGGAGCTTGCAGGGAGCCAAGATGGCCCCGCTCACTCCAGCTTGGGAGACAGAGCGAGACTCCGTCTCAAAAAAAAAAAAAAAAAGAGCTGCCTGATAGATTTCTAAAGAAAATAGGTTTCATTGACTCCTAGTTCACAGGCTACACAGGATGCATGGCTGGGGAGGCCAGGAAATTTACAATCATAGCAGAAGATCGAATGAGAAACAAGCACATCTTCATATGGTGGCAGGAGAGAGAAAGAGCTAAGAGGGAAGTGCTACATATAAAATTTTACTTATGAACACTAAAATCTGAATTTTTATAATTTTCACATGTCACAACATGTGAAATTTGAATTTTTTCCAGTCATTAAATGTAAACACACCACACACCATACACACACACACACACACGAGTTTGTTAGCTTGTGGCCCAAAGACAAATGGCTGACTAGATTTGGTCCATGGGTCATAGTTGTTCCTACCTTAGTATTCTTACTTATTTTCACTAGAGGGTAAGTTTTAAATTTGTTTCTGAAGCTACCAAAAATCTTATGCAGAAAGAGATACCATATAACCTACAAATGCTAAAGGGAATGTGACTTTCTGCAATATAATTGTAAAATTATCTTTTGTTATCTATAAGTTCTCTATATGTATTTTATTCAATACATATTCAAAAATAACAAATGACATACACATTTCACTGTCTTGGAAGTGACCAAGTTGTTAGCTCATCTATCAGCCGTTAGTGATCAAGCTAGAGATTTGGCTAATATGTAAAATAAATATATTTTAAAAGGCCAAAATGTCAACAATTATCAAGGTATTTGGATCTATAGCAAGTACTAGGTTATAAGAACAATTAGTATGTATTTTTTATTTATGCTGTTAGCAAAATACTTTTACACATCATACATATCTTATTTGCTTTTACAACAACCCATCATGGTATCATTATTACCTATATATAGCAGAAACAGTACCTAAGCACTCAGGCAGCAGCTCTCGATTGCAATAAAAATAAATCTAATGTTGAGAATAACTTAGAATAAACTTGAGTCCAAATAGAAGACAGAATTAAACAAACAAGACTTTTTTTTCTTATCAATCTTCCCATCATATTTCCAAAAGATTCCAAATCTATTGTTAATAGAGCAGAAGGGAAGGAATAGAAAAAGAGAAGTGTTGGGGAGAAAGGAGATCCTATTTGATGAGTGAATAGAATACACCAGGCAAATAATAATATTAATAATAATAAATAGACTTTGGACAAAATGTGTGAGAAGAGGAAACAATATTTTTAGCAGTCTAACTCTACTTGACACAGCACATACTCTAATAAACTCCACTCTGCCTTCCTACCTTAAATGGTATTAAGTGCCATCTGTGCCTTACCTTCTTTACCCTTACTATGCCAACTATAGTGTTTATAGTTCTTTTTATCTCTCTAACCTATTGTAACTATTAACCAAGTAAGAAAACCTGGGCCTCACGGAAGTTAATGTGTGTAAGTTTATAATCTAATAAAAAGAATCAAGGACAGGACTTGGACCACATCAGACTCAACTGTCTTTTAATGTAGATATTGCCAAATTTGTATGACTTTTATGATAAGAAATTAGACTGTGAAATTACTTTTTAGCAGATTGACAGGAAAGTTATTACTTTAAATTATATCCATTTGAGGCATGGCTTTATAATAACCATAGAAATGATATGGAATATCTATACAGTAGAAATTTTTTATTATTCTTTATCTGACCCTCTTAAAGAGAATAATATCTATCATTGTGGATTCAAAGATGTCCACTAATATTTCCGTACATGGGCCTTTGATATAGCACAGTTCAGTAAGTCTTTTTTTCCTCTAGCAAGCCAGGGGATACTAAGAGGAAGTTTAACAGCGATAATCAAAAGAAACTTGGGGTTGAACACTGATCCTATTATAGCAAATGATTAGTTCAGGTGGACTTTTCTTGATGTCCAGTGACTGCTGGTAATCCTGAAATAATCAGGCAGCTGCTATCCAACAAGAAAATGTCAAGTGGAACACCTGGGTGTTAAACATTTATACATGCAGTGGAACACCTGGGTGTTAAACATTTATACATGCAGTGGAACACCTGGGTGTTAAACATTTATACATGCAGTGGAACACCTGGGTGTTAAACATTTATACATGCTTGCAGGCCACTTTTGATCTGTCTGCCCAACATGCCAGTGTCAGTGGCCTCACATAGGTTAGGAGGAAATCACCTCATTAGAACATAGCTAGAGTTTGCTTAGAGTCAAACGGCACAAATAATACTGTATCCTTCAGATGGAGGGCGGTTATTTTCCTGTGCACTGAACTCGCTAGTATTTTTGAGTAGCTCAGGTCCTCTATTGTCTGCGTGTCTATAAACTACTCTGTTCTCTTTACAAAAGAACATAGCAATGGCTTCGTTTTTCCAAGCAGAACAATACAAATTACTGTTTAATGGCCTAGGATGTCATTATACGAAAGGGCAGCCCGCACTGGTAACTCCAAATTACACTCGGAGTTCTTCAAGGAGTTAATGACTGGTGGCTACATACTGTATTCAGGGGTAATCAGCACCAGATAAGGTGGCATCCTGGCTTTCAGCATGTTGTGCAGACAGAAGTATGTTGTCTAATTGCCTTCCTTAACCTTCAATTTAGTTCTGTTTCCCTTCCTATTGTACTGCAGATGCAGTCATTAGTTTGCAAAGAGCTTGGGGAAAATGGACTCACAAGCCAACTCATTTTCTTTTTTCAAAGAAGCTTCCCAAGTCCATGAACTGCAGTGAGGGCCTTACTCAAATCAACGCAGAGTTTCCCTAGTTCATAAACTGTAGTGAGAGCCTTACTCAAATCAACGCAGAGTTTCCCAAGTTCATAAACTGTAGTGAGAGCCTTACTCAAATCAACGCAGAGTTTCCCAAGTTCGTAAACTGTAGTGAGAGCCTTACTCAAATCAACGCAGTTTCCCAAGTTCGTAAACTGTAGTGAGAGCCTCACTCAAATCAACGCAGAGTTTCCCAAGTTCATAAACTGTAGTGAGAGCCTTACTCAAATCAACGCAGAGTTTCCCAAGTTCGTAAACTGTAGTGACAGCCTCACTCAAATCAACGCAGAGTTTCCCAAGTTCGTAAACTGTAGTGACAGCCTCACTCAAATCAACGCAGAGTTTCCCAAGTTCGTAAACTGTAGTGAGAGCCTCACTCAAATCAACGCAGAGTTTCCCAAGTTCGTAAACTGTAGTGAGAGCCTCACTCAAATCAACGCAGTTTCCCAAGTTTGTAAACTGTAGTGAGAGCCTCACTCAAATCAACGCAGAGTTTCCCAAGTTCATAAACTGTAGTGAGAGCCTTACTCAAATCAACGCAGAGTTCATAACACAAACTGAAACTGGATTTTTCCATCCAATTTAGACGACAGCAAATTTGATTTAAGAAACATAATGTTAAGGAAAAGGAACGCCCTGTATTAAGTCAAGGGCTCACACACAAAAAGTAGCAACTCCATGGGGAACCTTTTGATTCTACCATAGCTCCGACATCATACAACTCTCCCAGTTCTATAATTTGGAAAGTGATTTTTAGAACACAGTCTATTTAGAATACAGTCTTAATTTGGCGACATAAAAACCATTTATCTCTATATTTTACATGATTATCATAAACAATGTGAAATTATTTTAAAGTTTATGATTGAACTTTTATTTTGGCAAGTAGTTATAAATTTTGGTTAAGAAAATCATTGTTGTACATGTTTGACTGGAATCAAGATTGGTCTCATACTGCGGAATCAATCAAACTTTCCACCCAGTCTGAAGATTAATTTATTCAGTCAAAATTGAAGGTGGCTCCTAACGAGACAGTTTCCTCTCCATCTCCTCAGTAACCTGGGGACATTCTTGGTAACTCGGATTTCCGAGCATGGTAGAAACTTTTAGCCAAACTTGAGCTTTTAGGACAATTATAGGAACTTGCCACCAAGCCAAAGGAATTGATGGAGTTGCAGAGTACGTTTTCAGAAGCCTTAATGGTTCGGAACAATACAATTTCAAACATGACTGCAACGGCATTGCCATTCCAGTAGTGCTAATTGAACTACAGATGCTTCTCCACCTACAATGGATTTACAATCTGATAAACTCATTGTTAAGTTGAAAATATCATAAATCAAAAATGTATTTAATACACCTAACCTGCCGAACAGTTTAGCCTAGCCTACTGAAACATGCTCAGAGCATCATGTTACCTTACAGGTGGGCAAAATTATCAAACACAAAGCTTACTTTTCAATAAAGTATCTACTGTATTGCATTTCCCAAATTACACATATATCACTATTTTAAAAGAAAATAACAACATAGTAAACAGTCACTCAAATAATAGAAAGAAAAACCAAAAAATGTTTATTACTAAATTGGAGCTATGTCTTAACTATACCTTAAAAATAAATGAAGATATATGACATTGGTTAAAAGTATGGGCCCTTGTGACGAATAGATCTGGGTTCTTTTCAGCCCTATCACTTATTACTTGTGTGATCTTAGACAAGTTATGTACATTTCTTTATTTTCTTCTTTAGTTAAATGGGAATGATAATAGTAGCTTCTACATAATAAAGTTGTTTTAGGATTACTTGAGATGAAGCAGGTAAAAGGCAAAGTAAAGGTTCAGCAAATGTTCTCTTCTGTTGTCATCATCATAGTCTTCAATAACCATTAAAATTATCTGAAGCACGTAAGAGGAAGAGGCTGCATTTTCATTCGTGTGATGAAGAAAATCTTCCCAGAAGTGTACTTTGCAGAATAGTTTGAATGACTTGGAACGTCAATTACAAGAAGGAATAAGCATAAGTAGAAAAGAACATGGAAAAAGTTGAGGAGAACTCAAAATAAATAGATGGACAGATAAGCTGTCTTGACTTTACATGTGGTGAGCCTCCAAGATGGCCCACAATTATCCCTGCCTTTTGCTATCCCCAGCCTTGCGTAATACTCTCTCATGTTGTACCAAAGGTAGCCTGTGTGATCAGCAGGCTGTGGCAGAAGAGATGGGTTATCACTTCTGAAACTGGGTTTTATAAGATATTTCTGCTTTCACGTCTCTCTTTCTCTCTCTCTCTCTCTCTGTGTTTTTCTCTTTTCTCTGTTTCTCACACATACACACACACACACAGTCACACCAACTAAAGTCTCCTGCCAATAGCCACAGGGGTGCTCTAATTAGGCTTCAGAGGCTGTAGCACTGGTTCTACAGCTTCATTGCTATCTCATGAGAGATGCTTAGCTGAACCACCCAACTAAGCTGCCCCCAAATTCCAGATCTTCAGAAAGTGAGATAATATCTGCTTTAAGCCGTTAAATTTGGGGTGCAATCAGTTCTCTATAGCCATGGATTCTGCATCCATGATTCAACCAACCGTGGATTGGTTGAATAGTCACACACACACACACACACCCACACCCACACACACACACACAAAAGATACAGCAATAAAAAATAGTACAAACTCTAAAAATGCAGTATAATAGCTATTTACATAGTACATTTTGTTAATTATCATAAGTAATCTAGAGGTAATTTAAAGTATATAGGAGGATATGCAAAGGTTATATGCAATTACTTTGGCATTTGCCAACATTTTGACTGTCACATTACTTATTTCATTGTGTCTAAAATATAATTCAAGCATTTGGAACTAGGAGACAATGTTGGTTTATTTAAAGACAAAAAGAAAAAACACTCTGGTAATGAGTAAGTTTTTCAACCAAAAAATGTTTTTAAGTTGTAGGATATGAATAGCTGAATTAGAGCTAGGTTCTAAAATGTGGCTCAATAATAAAATTAATTTAAATGCACAGCACTCTCATATGTCATAAAGTTCTTGAAAGTGTTAAGAGTTTGCAACATAGAAATATTTGAGGGCCGGGCGCGGTGGCTCAAGCCTGTAATCCCAGCACTTTGGGAGGCCAAGACGGGAGGATCACAAGGTCAGGAGATCGAGACCATCCTGGCTAATGCAGTGAAACCCCGTCTCTACTAAAAAATACCAAAAAAACTAGCTGGGCGAGGTGGTGGGCGCCTGTAGTCCCAGCTACTCGGGAGGCTGAGGCAGGAGAATGGCGTAAACCCGGGAGGCGGAGCTTGCAGTGAGCTGAGACCGGCCACTGCACTCCAGCCTGGGCGACAGAGTGAGACTCCGTCTCAAAAAAAAAAAAAAAAAAAAAAAAAAAAAAAATTTGAGAATGTATACTTAACTGTTTAAATTTTCTCAAATTACACTATATTGAATATTTCTATTTTGGGGACTTGAGCATCCCCAAATTTTGGTATCCTCGGGGGTCCTGGAACCAATCCCCTGCAGATACCAAGGGACAACTCTTATTTGTTTTCTGGGGCTAGAGGGTAGATAACTAATACTTTACAAGCTGTTATTTTAATGTGAAAATAGATCTTCAGAATCTATTTTCCTTTATCACCTCCATTGTCATTTTCTGGGGATTCCTTTTAATTATAAATAAAGGTAATTCTACTTCTTAAGAATAGAAAAAAAATCAGGAATATTACATATAAAGTTTGAAAAATTTTTTTTTGGAAAGTAGCTGTCACATTACCTATATCATTATGTCTACAATACAATTCAAGCATTTGGAACAAGGAGACAATATTGGTTTACTTAAAGACAAAAAACAAACAAACAAACAAACACAAAAAAATCCTCTGGTAAGAAATAAGTTTTTCAACTAAAACTTTTTTTTTAAGTTGTAGGATATGAATAGCTGAATTAGAGCTAGGTTGTAAAATGAGGCTCAATAATAAAATTAATTTAAATGCACAGCACTCTCATATGTCATAAAGTTTTCGAAAGTGTTAAGAGTTTGCAGCATACCTATATTTGAGAATGTATACTTAACTGTTTAAATTTTCTTAAATTATACTCTATTGAATATTTCTATTTTCACAGCAATATTTCAGAATTTTAAATGTATAAAGGCAATATAATAAGTATAAAAATAGAAACAAAAATGCAATTCCATCTTTCTAGTTCTCTAATTTCAGATGTTTTTGTATTTGTATTGCAAATTTTCCCATATATAGAAAAATCACATTCTGTAAGTCTGTATTTATAATATCGACATTAGTTTTTTAAATTAAAATAAGTTAGGATATAAGTAGCACATAGAAGGCAATTTTTAAAACTCTTTGAAAATATGAACTTAGCAAATATCTATTATTAATATTTTGTTCATTATCCTAGAAGCCTCTTTATTATCTCACCCTGATCATTTATAAGTGGGAATACGACATGCCAAAACCCAAGATCCACATTGCTAACAGGGAGAACCCGAACACCATTAGCTTTGGTCACATGGTTACTCTCTAGGTACCAGGTTTGTTGAAGAGGAAGTGGAAAACAATTGAGAACATCTTGATACAATTCTTACCATGACTTCAGAGAGAGTAGAGTGAGCTGATCTCAAGTGAAAGGATTCCAGGAAGTGAAAAATGTAGTGGGTACCAAACACAGGAAGCATTCTGCAGAAGTAAAACCATAATAGGGAATTCTTAATGAGTGCTCCTTTCTACCGCGTCACTCTCCTTTTTCCGTATCACCTATTTTGACTCCATTCCCTCACCTCTTATTCTCTCCAATCTGCCTTTTACTCTTACAAATTCACAGAAACATTCCAAGAAAGATGTAGTGTTCTAATTCTATCCAGAGATTTTATATACTGTAACATTTTGGTTTCAAATCTTTATCCTATTTGATTTTTTTTGAAGAGTTTGAGATCATTATCCATCTATTTTTTGCCTTCTTTAAAGTCTTTTTATTGACTTCCAGGATGTTCCTCGCTTCTGGTTCCACCTTTCCCTGGAATAGGACTCCTCTTTTGGTTCTAATGCCTTGAATCTTGAAATCTTTTAATGATGTTTGAACAGTGAAAAGTTTCAAATAAAATTTTTTATTAAAATTTGAAATGTGCAGAATTCATACCAGTACACCTTGAAAACTTGAATAAATGAGGAAAAAATTATGGAAACAATTTGAAGAACTTTAATGGGAACATATTTTGCCTTATATATTTACATTCTGGAAATTTTCAGTGTCACATTTAACACTAATAACTGACCCTAAACAAGCTATTCAGGGTAGGTTAAAGTCATATTTTTTTAAACTAAAGTTTATTCTAAATTTAGACACACTGGCATTTTATCCTTTGTTAATAATGATCTTCCAGCTAACCTAACAAGTCGAAATAATAAAGGTTATTAAACATTCATAGGATTCCTAATTTTAATAAGTTCTATAAATACACTATACATAAAGGTAATGTATCAAGGGTTTTGAAATTTGGGATAAAGCTGTATGGGTTATTTTCATTAAAATGGTTTTCTGTATCTGAACAATCTATGTTATTCATTTCTATATATCATGTTCTGATTGTGTTTTAAGCCATTTTTTGTTCTTACAGCCATCAGATTCATTAAAATTTGTTACAACTTTATTAAATACAGGTAGCAATATAAAATATACCCAGACTAAATCATTTGTGACAGTTCTGGTGTCGATCTATTTAAAATAAGGTAATGCCCTTGTGCCTTGTGCTAACTTAGTAGACTTTCATGAAAGTACTTTCACAAGCGTTTCTATTCTGGCTCATTAATCAATGTTGGTAAACCTCATCATTTTTGCTAAGACACAATTTTCTTATTTGTAAAATGGAAGTAATGACTACCTCACATAATTGTTTGTATTTTTTTAGTAGTCTGATACAAATATGCAGGCATACCTCAGAGATATTGCAGGTTCAGGTCCAGACCACCACTAGAAGCAAGTTGCAATAAAGCAAGTGACAATAATTTGTTGCTTTCTCAGTGTGTATAAAATTTATGTTATACTATACTGTAGACAATTAAGTATGCAATACCATTATGTCTAAAAATGTTAATACCTTAATAAAAATAATTTGTAGCTGAAAAATGCTAATTATCATCCGAGACTTCAGCAAGTCATAGGTCTTTTCACTGGTTGAAGGTCTTTCCTTGACACTGATGGCTGCTGACATCACGGTGGTAGTTGAAGGTTAGGGGAGCTGTGGCAATTTCTGAATATTAGGCCCACTGAAGCTTGCTGCATCAGTTGACTCTTCCTTTCACAAAATAATTTTCTGTAGCATGCAATGCTGATTAATAATAGCATTTTACCCACTGAAGAACTTCATTCAGAATTAGTTAAGACTCAAACCCTGCCACTATTTTATCAACTAATTTTATGTAGTATTCTAAATCCTTTGTTATCATTTTAACAGTGTTCACAGCATCTTCACCAGAAGTAGATTCCATCTCAAGAACACTCTCTTTGCTCATCCATAAGAAACAACTTCTCATTCATTAAAATTATGTAATGAGATTGCAGCACTTCAGTCACATTTTCAGGCACCACTTCCAACTCTAGTTCTCTTGCTATTTCCATGATATATGCAGTTGCTTCCTCCACTGCAGTCTTAAACCTCTCAAAGTCATCCATAAGGATTGCAATCAACTTTTTTCAACCTCACATTAATGTTGGTATTTTGACTTCCACTCATGAGTCACAAATATGCTTAATGGCATCTAGAAAGTTGAATACTTTTCAGAAGCTTTTCAATGTACTTTGTCCAGATACATCATAAAAATCACTATCTATGGCAGTTGTAGCTTTACTGAATGTATTTCTTAAATGATAATACTTCCAAGTTATACTACACTTTGATCCATGGGTTGCAGAATGGATATTGTGTTAACAGGCATGAAAACAGCATTAATTGTTTTATAAATCTCCATCAGAACTCTTGGGTGACCAGATGCACTATCAATGAGCAACAAGGTTTTGAAAGGAATCTTCTTTCTGAGCACTAGGTCTCAACAGTGAGCTTAAAATATTCAGTAAACTATGCTGTTTGTAGAGCACCGGCAGAGTAGATTTAGCATAATTCTCAAGAGCCCTAGGATTTTCAAAATTGTCAGTGAGCATTGGCTTCAATTTCAAATCACCAGGGCATCAGCTGCTAACAAGAGAGTCAACCAGTCCATCAAAGCCAGGCATTAACTTCTTTCTAGCTATGAGAGTCTTAGATGGTATCTTCTTCCAGTAGAAGGCTACCTAATCTACACTGAAAAATATGTTGTTTAGTGTAACCACTTTAATCAATTATCTTTGTCAGATCTGAAATCAAAACATCTACAACATATATACAAAAATATAAAGCAAGAAATTAAAATATACCACCAGAGAAAATCATTTTCACAGGAAGGAAAAAAAGGAAGGAAGAAAAGAAGGAAGAAAGAAAAAAGACCCAAAGGAAGGAAGGAAGGTAGGAAAGAAGGAAGGAAAGAGCCACAAAAACAATCAGAAAACTAATAAAATGACAATAGTAAGTTATTATCAATAAAAACATTAACTATAAATGGACTACAATATCCAATCAAAAGACACACAGTGGCTGAATGGTTAAAAAACAAGACCCAACAATCTGTTGCCTATAAAAACACACTTCACCTGTAGAGACAAATCTAGACTCTAAATAAAGAGATGGAAAAAGATATTCCATGCAAATGAAAACCAAAGAAAAGCAGATATATCTACACTTGTATCATACAAAATAGATTTCAAGGTAAAAACTATAAAAGGAATCAATGTCATTATATAATTATAAGGGGATAAATTCAGGAAGAGGATATAACAAGTATAAATATATATGCACCCAACTTTGGAGCACCCAGATATATAAAGCAAATATCTTCAGAGCTAAAGAGAGAGATAGATGTCAATACAGTAATAGCTGGAGACTTCAGCACTCTACTTTCAGAACTGGATGATGACAGATCATCCAGCTACAAATTCAACACAGAAACATTGGATCTAATCTGCACTATAGATCAAATGGACCTAATAGATATGTACAGAACATTTCATCCAATGGCTGCAAAATACACATTCTTCTCCTCAGCACATGGACCATTCTCAAGAACAGATCTTATGTTAGGCCACAAAACAAGTCTTACAAAATCAGAAAAACATGATATCAAATCAAGATTCTTCTCTGATCACAATGGAATAAAATTGGAAATCAATAACATGAAGAAACTACAAATATGTGGAAATTGAACAATATCCTCTTGAATGACTAGTGGGTCAATGAAGAAATTAAGAAAAAAATTTAAAAATTTCCTGACACAAATGACATGGAAACACAACATACCAAAACCTATGGCATGCAGCAAAAGCAGTACTAAGAGGAAAATTTAGAGCAATAAGCACCTATACAAAAAAGTAGAAAATCTTCAAATAAACAACCTAACATCTAAAGGAACTAGAAAAGCAAGAGCAAATCATACCCAAATACTAGAAGAAAAGAAAAAAAAAAAAAAGATCAGAGTAGAAAAAAATAAAATCAAAACAAAAAACATAATACGAAGCAAAACAAAAAAAAGTGACTTTTGAAAAGACAAAAGCAACAAACTTTTCGCTAGACTAAATAAGAAAAAATGAAAGAAGACTCAAATAAATAAAAATCAGAGACGAAAAGGGAGACATTAAAATTGATAATTCAGAAATCAAAAGGATCATTAGAGACTACTATGAGAAACTATATGGCAAAAAATAAATACAATTCCTAAAAGAAATGGATAAGTTCCTAGACACACACAATCTACCAAGATTCAACCATGAAGAAATGTAAAACCAAAACCTGAATCAACCAATAACAAATAACAATCAAAGCCATAATAAAAAGTCTTCCAGCAAAGAAAACTCAGGACTCTATGGTTTAAATGTTGAATTCTACCAACTATTTAAATAAGTATTAACACCAATCCTACCCAAACTATTCCAAAAATTAGAAGAGCAGGAAATTTTTCCAAATGCATTATACAAGGTCAACATTACCCTGACACCAAAAACAAAGACAAGAAAAGGAAGGAAGGAAGGAAGGAAGGAAGGAAGGAAGGAAGGAAGGGGAAGGGGAAGGGGAAGGGGAAGGGGAAGGGGAAGGGGAAGGGGAAGGGGAAGGGGAAGGGGAAGGGGAAGGGGAAGGGGAAGGGGAAGGGGAAGGGGAAGGGAAGAAAAAGAAAAGAAAGAAACAGAAATAGAGAGAAAGGAAAAGAAGAAAGAAGGAAGGAAGGAAAGAAAGAAAGAAAATAAATTAAAGATCAATATTTATGTTGAGCTTTTATGCAAAAATCCTCAACAAAACACTAGCAAACTGAATTCAACAACACACTAAAAAGATCATTCAGCATGATCAATAGGGATTCATCCCAGTGGTGCAAGGATAGTTCAACATATGCAAGTCAGTCAATGTAATACATCATTTGAACTGAATGAAGAACAAAAACCATATGATCCTTTCAATTGATGCTGAAAAAGCTTTGATAAAATTCAGTATCTCTTCATGATAAAAGCCCTAAAAAAAACTGGCTATAAGGCTAGGCGCAGTGACTCATGCCTGTAATCCCAACACTTTGGGATAAAAAGGTAGGTGATCACATGAGCCCAGGAGTTTGCCAAAAGCCTGGGCAGCATGGCAAACCCTGCCTCTATTTGAAAAATACAAAAAGTAGCTAGGCATGGTCGTGCACATCTGTAGTCCCAGCTGTTCAGCAAACTGAGGTGGGAGGATTGGTTGAGACTGGGAAGTTGAGACTTCAGGGAGTCATGATCATGCCACTACACTCCAGCCTGGGTGACAGAGTGATACCTTGTCTAAACAACAACAACAACAACAACAAAACTTTGGGAGGCCGAGGCAGGTGGATCACAAGGTCAGGAGATGGAGAGCATCCTGGCTAACAAGGTGAAACCCTGTCTCTAAGAAAAATACAAAAAATTAGCTGGACACCATGGCGGGCACCTGTAGTCCCAGCTACTAGGGAGGCTGAGGCAGGAGAATGGCATGAACCCGGGAGGCGGAGCTTGCAGTGAGCCGAAATCGTGCCACTGCACTCCAGCCTGGGTGACAGAGTAAGACTTCATCTAAAAAAAAATAAAAACAAAAAACAAACAAACAAAAACAACATATACTACAGACTCATAGCTGGTACCCTACTGAATGGGAAAAAAACTGAAAGCCTTTCCTCTAAGAACTTGAACAAGGCAAGGATGCCTACTCTCACCACTGTTATTCAAATAGTACTGGATGATCTAGCTAAAGCAATTCAACAAGGGAGAGAAAATGCATCCAAACTGCAAAGGAAAATGTCTAATTATCTTTGTTTGCAGTTGATATGTTCTTATATTTGAAAAAACCTGAAGACTTCACAGAAAGTATTAGAACTGAACAAAAAAAAAGTAAAGCGGCAGGATACAAAATTAACGTACAAAAATCAGTAACATTTTTATATGTTGACAGGGAATAATCTGAAAAAGAAATCAAGAAAGTAATCCCACTTACAATAGCTACAAAGAAAACAAAATACCTAGGAATAAAGCCAAAGAAATAAAAGATCTCTACAATGAAAAGTATAAAATATTGAGGCAAGAAATAGAAATGTTCACAAAAATGAAAGGATTTTTCATATCCATAGATTGGAAAAATCAATATTGTTAAAATGTTCATACTACCCAAAACTATCTACAGATTCAATATAATCTTTATCAAAATACCAAAATGCCAATCTTTACATTCTTCACAGAAACAGAAATAACAATCCCAAAATGTATATGAAACCATGAAGGACCCAGAATAGCCAAAGCTGTCTTGAGCAAAAAGAACAAAACTGGAGGAATCACATTATTTGACTTCAAATTATACTACAGAGCTATAGTAACCAAACCTGCATGGTGCTGGCATAAAAACAGACACAAAGACCAATGAAACAGAATAGAGAACCCAGAAATAAATCCGTACATCTAAAGTGAACTCATTTTTGACAAAAGTGTCAAGAACATACATTGGAGAAAGGACAGTTTATGCAATAAATGGTGCTGGAAATCTAGATATCCATATGCAGAAGAATGAACCTAGATGTCCATCTCTCACCATATACAAAAATCTAATCAAAATGAATTAAAGACTTAAATTTAAATCTCAAACTGTAAAACTACTAAAGGGAAACATTAGGAAAACTCTTCAGGACAATGGCCTAGGCAAAGATTTCTTGAGCAATACCCCACAAGCTCAGACAACGAAGGCAAAAATGGACAAATGGGATCACATCAAGTTAAATATCTTCTGCACAACAAAGGAAACAATCAACAAAGTGAAGAGACAACCCAGCGAATGAGAGAAAATATCTGGAAACTATCCATCTGACAAGGAATTAATAACCAGAATATATAAGGAGCTCAAACAACTCTAGAGGAAAAAAAAATCTAATAATCTGATTAAAAAAAAAAGGATCTGAATAGACAGTTCTCAAAAGAAGACATACAAATGGCAAACACATGTAGGAAAAGGTGCTCAACATTATTGATCATCAGAGAAATGTAAATTAAAACTACAGTGCACTACCATCTCACCCCAGCTAAAAAGGCTTATATCCAAAAGACACGCAATAACAAATGCTGGTGGGGATGTGCAGAAAGGGTAGCTCTCATACACTCTTGTCAGGCATTTAAATTAGTACAGCCACTGTGGAAAACAGTATGGGGGTTCCTCAAATATTAAAAATAGAACTACTATGTGATCCATAATCCCACTGCTAGGTATACACCCCACAAAAAGGAAATCAGTATATTGAAGAGATATCTGAACTCCCATATTTATTGTAGCACTATTCATAATAGCCACAATTTGGAATAAACCGAAGTGTACATCAACAGACAAATGAGTAAAAGAAAACATGGTACATATACACAATGGAGTGCTATTCAGCCATCAAATGGACTGAGATCCTGTCATTTGCAACAACATGTATAAAAATGGAGGGTATTACTAAGTGAAATAAACCAGGCACAGAAAGACAAACTTTGCATGTCCTCACTCATAACTGTGGGAGCTAAAAATAAAAACAACTGAACTCATGCAGATAGAGAGTAGCATGATGGTTACCACAGGCTGGGAAGGGTAGTGTGGGGGTGGGAAAGAAATGAAGATGGTCAGTGGGTAAAAGCATATAGTTATATACAAAGAATAAGATCTGGTATTTGATAGCACAACAGGATGACTACAGGCAGTAATAATTTGTTGTATACTTTAGAATAACTGAAGGAGTATAATTGGATTATTCAAAACACAAGTAAATAATAAATGCATGAGGTGATGGATGCCCCAGTTACCCTGATGTGATTATTAAACATTGTATGCCTGTATGCAGATATCTCAGGTACTCTATAAATATGTATATATGCTATGTATTCATAAAGTTTTTTAAAGAAAAGAATATTGTGCCAGATCTTTTATCGAGACCAGCAAAACTTTCTCTGTATCAGCAATGATGCAGTTTCGCTTTCTTATCACTTGCGTGTTCACTGGAGTAGCACTTTTAATTTCCTTCAAGAACTTTCCCTTTGCATTCACAACTTTGCCGCTTGGTGCAAGAGACCTAGCTTTCAGCCTGTCTCACTGTTGGCATGCCTTCTTCACTAATGTTAATCACTTTTAACTTCTGATGTAAAGTGAGCAACATGTGACTCCTTTTTTCACTTGAAGCCTTAGAGTCCTTTGTAGGGTTATTAATTAGTTTATTTCAATATTGTTTTGTCTCAGGAAATAGGGAGATCTGAGGAGAGAGAAAATAAGTACAACAGTAACATCAAAGACCACTGCTCACCAGCTCACCATAATAAACCAATAGTAATAAACTTTTGAATATTGTGGGAATTATCAAAATGTGACACAAAGGTACAAAGTGAGCACAAGCTGTTGGAACAATGGCACTGACAGGCTGACTCCATGCAGGGTTGCCACTAACCATCAATTTATACAAAAAGCGCGATATCTGCAGAGTGCCACCAAGTGAAGCACAATAAAATCAGATGTTCCTGTGTTATAGGAAATGATTATTCTGAATAAATGGTACGTTGTCTTGAAAATCTATTAGTTTAATTTACCATTCACAGTACCTGGCCTTCCAGCATATTGGAGATAATGGAGTCCTTAAAACCACTGTAAGATACCACCCTTCAGAGGCCGGGCGCGGTGGCTCACACCTGTAATCCCAGCACTTTGGGAGGCCGAGGCGGGCAGATCACGAGGTCAGGAGATCGAGACCATCCTGGCTAACACGGTGAAACCCCGTCTCTACTAAAAATACAAAAAACTAGCCGGGCGAGGTGGCGGCGCCTGTGGTCCCAGCTCCTCGGGAGGCGGAGGCGGGAGAATGGCGGGAACCCGGGGGGCGGAGCTTGCAGGAAGCCAAGATGGCGCCGCTCACCCCAGCCTGGGCGACAAAGGGAGACGCTGTCTCAGAAAAAAAAAAAAAAGAAATACCACCTTCAGAATAGTTTCTTTTGACTTCAAAATAATGGGGTTTGGCATAAGACAAATAACTTTAGTAATAACACAGACACTGTTTATCTTACTTTAGCTTAATAAATATTTAGCCATATGCAACATGAGTGAAGCCCAAGGACAAATTATATTTGTGGCCAGTAGAGAAGCAGAACTCAAAGTCTAGGGTTTATGGAAGGCTATCTAGATAGTTGTTTTCTTTATTGTCTGTGGAGAATAAACTTCAAGATCATGGATAGATACTTAAAATTTAGAGATCATTTTTGATCTCATTACATTAATAGAAAAGAGACAGGGCACAGAGTGTTTCGCTAAAAACAATTTTGATAAGACCTTGAAAGACACAACCAACTCAATAGTAAATATTAGTCATATTTGTATAATTTGTCTCCTACTTCATAAGAGACACCCATGGTAAAAATGGAGTTGTTCATTATTCTGCTTATTTTTGAGGAATTCAGAGGAGGCCATTAGGTTTTATTTAATGAACTTGAACATACTTTCTGGAGCAAAGGAGATTTCTCTGGATAGCAAAATATTCCTTTTCTCTTTCATTCTGCCTCACCTAAAAAGGAGGAGGAGGAGAAGAAGGAGGATACAGAAGAGAGGAGGAAGGAAGGAAGAAGGAAGGAAGGAAGGAAGGAAGGAAGGGAGGGAGGGAGGGAGGGGGAGGGAGGGAGGGAGGGAGGGAGGGAAGTAGGAAAAGAGAAAAGGAGAGAGGGAAGAAGAAAACACGCACAGACATGCACACATACAAACTTACCTTTCTATACTTTTCTCAAACTGTTTTATCAGTTTTATTCAGGATTACTCACTTGTTTATTTTTGCATGTTTTCAAATAAATTGTATATGTATGCAGGACCGTATCTTGTATTTATTAGTCTTTATACACTTGCCTCAAGTTGGACAACTAAAACAAATTTATTTAAGTGCTTTTAACAACTTTCAGGAAAAGTTAGGATGTCTAGAGGAAATATGACAAACAGAGAAGGTGGAATTACTTCTAGCTAAGTCATATAAGAGTATGATTCTTACTACTGACGAATGACACATTAAAGGGAGCTAAGACATGAAGCTATAGGAAAATGATGTGTTCACTTAAAATGCAGATTTTCTGTTCACACTTACATGGGTAGGCAGGCAGAGTGATGAACTAATATTTATGAGCTGCATTCGAGGCTTACGGAAATTTCATAGTCACTTTATTTATTCAGCAAATATTTACTGAGTTCCTATCTTGTGTGGCTGTAGAAGTGATCAAGAGTGATGGTCACATTCTCTTAGGGTGAGAATGAAAGTAAACAAATGAGAGAATGGTGAATGCCAAGGGGTTTGCTGGCTAAAAAGGGAGAGGACAACACAGCAGTGGGCCAGTGGGTTACTGGTTAGGGAGGGAAATCTTCTCTGAGAGATAGTTTGAGCTTAGACAAAAATCTCAGAAGAGACCATCTATGTGAAACCATGAAAGAAGGAACGTATTTTTGGTAGGGACAATTACAAGTATGAAACCTTTAGGCAGAATTGAACATGGTACAGCCAGAAGGAGTGTGATTCCTAGCAGTCTGTTTTCTAGCAATGATAGGCATGCAAACTGAGAAACAATGTCATAAACAAGAGGACTTACTACTATTTATACTAATAGTAGTAATGGGTAATAATTAGTGTGGACTTACTTTGTGCCACTGGGTCAAACTTTCTGCATAGACTGTATTCAAAGACAACAGTAGTATGATATTAAAGTTAAGGTTTTGAGAGCAGACAGCCCTTAACGCTGTTTCCTGCCAATTATTAGCTTCGCAAACACTAATAGATTTCCTAATATGTCTTCATCTTTTCTTCCCCTTGTTTAGACTGAGTATAATAATAGTGCCAACCTCCTATGACTGTTCTGAGAAATAAATAATAGCAGTTAACATTTATTGAATACTAACTATGGGCCAGTACTTTAACATGAATTCACTTAACCTGCCAGGTTAGTAAAGCTCATTAGGCCAGGGTCAGAACATATGCACCTCATGATAAGCACGCTATAAAACATTACCTGAATTCTTTCTATGTGTTCATAAGTAAAGTAATATAAGGAAAAACTTTGCAGCATTATAAGACTAGATTTATGTCCATTAAAATCAATGATGTTAAATGTTGTATTATGATGACCACCTTTTATATGATAATCCCAAAATATCATGAGCATTTTGAGTGTCAGAAATGTGTTTTAAACATTTTCAATACTCCATATCACAGTGTCTAAAGCATAGTAGGCTCAGGGTAAATGTTTGTTAAATGAATAAGTAAACATTAGAGTTTCTGTGGATAGAGTATTTAATTTTAACTGACTTCTTTTTCCTTTTCTTTTCTTGACTCTGTCAATATAAGTGCCTTTCCTTTGCACTTTCATTTTTGCTTTTTCTGCTCTACTTCATCTTTGATTATTTTTTCCAAGTACAAGTTCCACTTAATACTTCTACAACTGGGAATATCTACTTTTCTTTTAAAGCTTTGGGTTTTACTCCTTCCTTGAGTGCTTTCTTTCTATCATTTTGAATATAACCTGCCACCAAAACATCTTGAAAAGGAAGCTAGGCATCTTTTATTTTTACCATTGCTTTTATTTTGATTTTTTGTTCTAAAAATATATGTTCTTCCCATATATACACACACACACATGTATATATGTAGAAATATATATATTTCAACAAATGTGTTTATTTCATACTTTTGAGAAATTAGTTTTACCCAATTTTAGTAGTAACGTAGATCAGAAAAGCGATATAAAACTCTATTTTTTTGTTCATGAGCCTCTTAATTCTATTTGAATACTGTGTATGTGTGTGTGTGTGTGTGAATTTAAGTATATTCCAACCTACTGGCATTTATATATCAATAAGCAACCTTCACATCTTACAGATTGAACCTAAAAATTGGGCCTCATAGGTCAAACTTGGATCCTGCACATCTCCAAACATAGCCATCAGTGTCTTAAAGTCCCCTCTGTATTTATTTCCTTTTGACAGACCAGAGAAAGAGCCCCACTCCGTCCCTTGATGTGAAATCAATTTCCTTCTTTGTATTGAGGCTTCTCTTGTACTAAGATTACATCTAGTCTTCTTCCTCTAGCTGTCTGTGTTCTTAATGCATTGCATGGTTCTGCTTGAAGGTCTGCTTTCCCTATATCTGGGTGATTTTAATTAGTCTTTTGAAGTTTCTTTTGAAATTCTTTTCTTTCCCTTTTGATTATGTACTGTCTACAGTTCCCCTTATCTCAGTCTTTAGGTTAAATTCTTTTCTATATTATTGTTTCTTCTGGAAATTTAACTTCAGTTATCAGGGTGTTGGTCTGTTTATTTTCTGTGTGTGTGTGTGTGTCTGTGTGTGTGTGTCTGTGTGTGTGTGTGTGTGTGTCTGTGTGTGTGTGTGTGTGTCTGTGTGTGTGTCTGTGTGTGTGTGTGTGTGTGTCTGTGTGTGTGTGTCTGTGTGTGTGTGTGTGTGTCTGTGTGTGTCTGTGTGTGTGTGTGTGTGTGTGTGTGTGTGTGTGTGTCTGTGTGTGTGTGTGTGTGTGTGTGTGTGTCTGTGTGTGTGTGTGTCTGTGTGTTGTGTGTCTGTGTGTGTGTGTCTGTGTGTGTGTGTCTGTGTGTGTGTGTGTGTGTGTCTGTGTGTGTCTGTGCGTGTGTGTCTGTGTGTGTGTCTGTGTGTGTGTGTGTGTCTGTGTGTGTGTGTCTGTGTGTGTGTGTCTGTGTGTGTGTGTGTGTGTGTGTGTATTACCACACATACACATACACATACACACAAATACATTTTTCTCTTTTTGAAATTATTGTCCTGTTCCCTCTTGCACACCCAGCGGAACAGAAATACATCCTGATTACTGCACTATGACTCAAAATGTCTAGATGAGTAAATAAATGTTCTCTGAACACTGAGATAGATTCTATGACAATGAAGCCTACAAAAGAAATATTTTAGCAAACTCATTCTGGTCAAGTTTTTAAGGAAAGTGCATTGAAGTTTGTCTAAAGTGTTTGCCAAAAAAACATGAATAAAAATGAAACATTTTGGAAATGGTCACATCAAAAGCAACTGCATCTTCTGAAATAAAGCACTTCAACTTCTCAGAGATGCAATCCAAAATGATTGGCACACTCATCATTTAAAACTATGCAGTAGAATTCCCAACAGCATTTAATGAGGAGGAGCTTCGGTCTACATTAGAGAAATCCACAGTAGGTACCACCTCTACGAGTGGAATAATAAGCTTTTGTTTGTCACTTACTGCTGTAAGTTGCACTGTATAGATACAGATATACATATACATATCAGAGTATTCTCCCTATTTCCCATGATTAACTTCTGCATATGATGAGAACAGGGATCACTTCCTTTATAGTCTTCTTATCATATTTTGTACTCAAATTATGAGCTGCACAATCTCACTTGGAATTGAATCTTGACTTGTGATTTGTGGACAAGTTCTTATGATGGATTAATGAGAAATTAGATTAAAAAATTATGATCAATATAGGATTGATTCTATATTGATTGATTCTATGTTGATGTAGAATCAACACTACATTTCTCTCCAACAAAAGTTGGGGAAGAAGACTTAAAATTCTGCTTACAATGGAAATAGACTTCTTTATTTTAATTATTGCAATTTTAAAGTGTTAGTCTTATACATGGTATGTGTGAAATAGTTTTACATGCTGTCATTCAGAGAAACTAGAATAATACATCTGAATTCTATCAAATGGTTGTTTATGAAATTATTTCTTTTTCAATATGTCAATAATGGAATACTTTATAACAACCTGAACCTGCAGATTTTGCTTGAAAATGCAGTTCAGGACTCTGCAACAAATTAGTTTCCAGCTTCAGTATTTTCAGTTCCTACTGTGTTCACCCCTGAAATTAACCTATACAAATATCCCTTTATAAATGCTTATTTTCTATTTATGGCAGTTTTTAAGAACTCTTCATTTATTGGCAGACCAAGATGTAGAAGACCTCCTGCAGACATGTTCATTGTTAAGAACACCTGCTGGTGGATTTTATTAGCTGCCCACTTCAAAACTTATTAACTCATTAAAAATTGAATATTACCTCATCATCTTTTAGGTTCTAACTATTTTAAACTCTGACACCAATTTATTAGAGAAGTAAACTGAGTTCTTTGTGTGTTTATAGTCTTTTGAATAACATTACCATGAAGAATGTTAATATCAGGTTGTATACTGTCGGTCCTCTTGTAAAGGAGTATGCATAATGTTTTTAAAGTCTCTGTTATGGTTTAGAATAATACAGTGAAAGGGCATCAGTTATATGTCTTCTAAAGAGATGTTGACAGCTTTAAACAATATAATATATGAAAAATATTTAAATAAGTAGGCAGACAAATTATGATGAGGTTCTCATCACTGAAAACACTATTCCATAATTATTCATGCACAAAAACCTAGGACAATTAATGCCTAAAGGATTTATTATTATTTTACAGGTCATCAAGTTACTTGACAAAAAAATATGTAGGCGGTTAAGCTACCAAAGTCAAGATATTGAAAGCTACTGTCCATAGAAAATCAATACAATGTTAAGAGAAAATATATTTGAAAGTATAATCTGAATTATAATAAAGACAATGTATTTGAAGGAGACTTCAAAGGATACGTTGAATATATAATGTTACTTAGAGTTATTGTACAAAAGTACAATATCCAACTTTTTTTTCTATCCAAGGACATTTGTTGTGTTGTGCACTGGACTTACTCCAATAATGCACTGCAAATAACACAGGACCACTGTCCTTAACTAAATTGAAGATATAAATTGAACAATAAGTTAACATATGAGATTGGATATAACTTTATAGGTTCAATAGTAAGTAAGTGATACTAACAAGGGCTATGAATTTATTCAGCAAATATCTTTGAAGCACCTCCTCCCTCCTCTGTCCCAGGTATTATTCTAGGTGTTAGGAACACATTAGTGAATTAAATAAATATTTTTGTTTTCATGGACCTTACAAAGGAGAAGACAAAAAATAAGCAATGTAAATACAGAAAAGGTAAAATATATGGTATATTATTAGAGCAGGTCTTACTGACACTGTAGTAGAAAGAGATTACTGGGCTTTACAGAATTATCAGAATGATTAAAAAATGGGTTGAATCATTCTAATAAGAATGATTAAGAATGTCTAAGGGGCACAATGGACAGTGGCTCACATGTGGGTGTTAGAATCATACCTGCAGACAGCAGTAAATCGGTGACTGTGATGAGAGACGTTTCTATTAGAAAAGAGCAAGTGGGGCCGGGCGCGGTGGCTCACGCCTGTAATCCCAGCACTGTGGGAGGCCGAGGCAGGCGGATCACGAGGTCAGGAGATGGAGACCATCCTGGCTAACACGGTGAAACCCCGTCTCTACTAAAAAATACAAAAACTAGCCGGAGGTGGCGGCGCCTGTGGTCCCAGCTCCTCGGGAGGCGGAGGCGGGAGAATGGCGGGAACCCGGGGGGCGGAGCTTGCAGGGAGCCAAGATGGCGCCGCTCACTCCAGCCTGGGCCACAGAGCGAGACTCTGTCTCAAAAAAAAAAAAAAAGAAAAGAGCAAGTGATGAGATTGGATATAGAAGTTAAAGCACAAATAGCCAAGTATAGTCATTATATTTTCAGTGATTGGGAAATGAAAAAATTCATGCAACATGTGTGCTAGGAAAACAAATATGGAAATGATGGTACAGGAAGGCAAGTGTGTATTGGAAATACAGCACTAATCTTGTCACAAACTCCAGGTAGGATCTTGGCTCTCCCAGTTATCACCTCCTGAGAGTAGATAGTCTATGCATCAGAATTACAATTTGCTTGTTGAAAGTAAAATACTTCGTAATGAATTAACAAATAATAGAATATTTTATTAGTTTCCCATGGTGCTTAATAAATTATCTATACTTAGTGGTTTAAAATAATATTCATTTATCGCTGGATAGTTTCTGTGGATCAGTAATCCAAGCAGGACTTAGCTGGCCTTCTGCTCAGGATTTCACTACGCTGAAATTTTATCAGAGACTTGACTTGGGAAAAGTCTTCTTCAAGCTCCCTCAGGTTGTTGGCAGAATTCATAGCATTAT
This sequence comes from Rhinopithecus roxellana, assembly GCF_007565055.1. Lineage (NCBI taxonomy): Eukaryota > Metazoa > Chordata > Mammalia > Primates > Cercopithecidae > Rhinopithecus > Rhinopithecus roxellana. The sequence goes on from NC_044549.1 coordinate 1,171,930, forward strand.
GGTTATAGGACTGAGATCATCCTCTTTCCGGCTGTTGGCCAGTGGATGGGGTCTCTGTTTTTAGAGGCTGCCTGACTTCCACTGTTAGGTGGTGCTCCACATAGTCTTCTCACACGGTGGCAGCTTGCTTCTTCAAACCAATGAGGGAGAAAAGCCTCTCGTCTCTGTCTACAAAGACAGAGTCTTCTATAACATAGCATATTCAAAGATGTGATTATGACCTTTTAAATTTCCCTTGATTGGATCAAATCACCAGTTCCACCTGGATGCAAGAGGAAGAGACAGCACAAAGGTGCAACTTTAGGAGTCAGAAAATATTGGTATCACCTTGGGGACTCCCCACCATGAATGGGAAACTGAGTTTGTTGGTCACTCTTAGCAAAGACACCTTCCAACCTTATTTGTGGCTCATTTTAATGATTGTATTTTTGCTTATCATATTTCTGATTTTTTTAAAAAATTAAAGGAGGCATTCTTTTTAAATTACCTTACATCATTTTTAGAACAAAGGAAGGGAGAGAGGAAAACATTTTAAACAAGGGAAATTTTTCAATTATGGAAAGATGAGAAAATTAGTGGCAGAATACAAAATTGACACTAGAGAACAGGACACTTTTTGATATGTCAGAGAGAAGGTAAAAAAAACCTAGAATATGGAAAATACAATGGAAATAGGAAGAAAAGGTTTTATTTGAGAGATATTATTATGCAAAAATCAAAATAAAATATGAATTGCCAATTTATTTTGACTGGTAAGATTTAGAGTTCAAAATATAGGGAAATATAATGAGTTCTTGAGCCTAGGACATTAGAAGAATGGGGATATACATCACAGAAACAGGAAAGTCATGAAGGAAAAAAAAAAAAGCATGGAGAAAATGACCAGTGTTAATCATCAAATCACACCATATTGGAGAGTAGAGAAATGTACAAAGTTCTTGCAAATATCCGTGTCTAAAAACAAGGCAACCAATGTCCGAAGAAATTCAGCAACACGGAGGAAGGTCACACAATCAGTCAGAGGCACACCCAGTGCCCCAGCCCTAACTTTTCGATTATTTGTAGCATCAAATGACTTTTTTTTGGACCACAGTTGCTTTTCAATATTGAATTCTGGGTGAAAGAAGAATGTTTGATAGACATAAGTAATAAAGATATACAGATAAAATAGATGACATTTGGGAAGGTAGCTGCACTTGAGGAAAAGATTTAGGTGTCATTTGGATAGAAATAAAACATTTATCAGATTCGATCTCTAAGAGAAAAGAGTGGAAGGCACCAGCTAGGAGATAAACTTAGGCAGCATTCACATTTTGGAGGCAGGAGGAAGAAGGAACAGCTACTACACACACAATTTAAAGGGATTCAAGACTATTGAATATTATCATTTTGCTGAGTATTTAGCATGAAGGTTTTAGGTACAATATTTTATGCAACGCTACCCAAGAAATGGTGAAAAGCTAACCTGAAAAAAAAAATTACATAATTTAGCTTTTAAAATTCCATTTGTAAGTGTAGTAAGAGACTAGCATTTGAAATTAAGAAATGTATGAAGAAATAAAGCATTACTATTTGGAGAAGACAGATAATTCCTTCTAAGACTAAACTATTTAGTGACAGTATGTGAGATGAAGATAATTTGGTTGTTTATTAATAAGATGCAAGTTACTTGCCTAATGAACCATTTTAATCAGTGATCTATCAGTTAATCAGTGTTAATCAACGTTTCATTACTAAATAAGGACTTCATGATGAGCTGGACAAACTCATAGTGTTGCATGACTAAGAAGCAGACATCAATTTTTTCAAAATGATTTTTAATATTGGGGTCTATAATATTCAAAGTTTAGGAAAAGACTGTCTTTAGGTTAGCAGAAGCCGGTGCTAGAGAAGTCCAGCATTTGTGGTTGGGTGATTTTGAGATATAGAGTCCTTGGTGAATGTGCAGCTCTTCCAAGAACAAGGACCTGGAGAAAATGTCGGTATTGTTAACTCTAACTGAAAACACAGAATAGTCTCAGATAAATTATTATTTCATGTTTGTTCATTTTTCATTTTCTTACCAGTAAAATAATATTGCTTATGTCATACCTTAAAAGGATGAAATTCTAGAATGCTGAGATAAAATCAAACAGGTCTTGGGAAGCAATTGTTCAACTATTCTCTTTGCTCATCAGATGATGTCTGTAACATTAGATTTGGTTTTAAATGTCGTGTTTTAAGTGTCGTGGACTCTACATCTCATCCAGACTCCTGGTGACCAACTCACCCGTAACTACCAGTTTTGGTGAATCATCACCCTGTGGGCATTTTTAGCTCTGGGCCTTGTGTCCTCTGAGCTAGAAAACCAAAGCTCAATTTTTGTCACATCAGTAAAGGATTGGGAGACAGATTGTGCTGTAATTTCAAGACTTCATGCCAATATCTCATCTCCAGACTGCTTGTCTGGCTTTTTGCTTAATTACCTTTCTTTCCTTTTCCTTCCTTCCTCCCTCCCTCCCTCCCTCCCTCCCTCCCTCCCTCCCTCCCTCCCTCCCTCCCTTCCTTCCTTCCTTCCTTCCTTCCTTCCTTCCTTCCTTCCTTCCTGTTTCTCTTTCTTCTTTGTGCAATCTTGGCTCACTGTAACCTCCGCCTCCCGGGTTCAAGCGATTCTCCTGCCTCAGCCTCCCGAGTAGCTGGGACTATAGGCACGCGCCACCACGCCTAGTTAATTTTTGTATTTTTAGTACAGATGGGGTTTCACCATGTTGGCCAGCCAGGGTGGTCTCGATCTCTGGACCTCAAGATTCACCTGCCTCCAGCCTCCCAAAGTGCTAGGATTACAGGTGTGAGCCACTCTGCCCAGCCTCATTTTTTTGGTAAGGGAGCTGGATACAATTCCAAGTGATGTCCCTCCTAAATAGTTAAATTTTTTTTATGTTAAATGATTTGTAGCATTGTTTCTTATATTGAAACAAATTGATATAGTACAGGCTAAAAATTTTAAAAATTATACAAATTTTAAAGATAAAAACTATCTGGAAAAAAAATAACATGCTTGAAATAGGCCATTTCATGCCCAAAGACCATGAGTATTTGAGCATTGCAGCCCTTAGTTATCCGAGAGATTTCTCGATCTGGAAAGGATTTTAGGGGGATTTGAGTGAAACAGAAGTTTCTGCCTTAATTTAAAAAAAGGAAACTTGAACAACAAAACACTGTAACAGAAAAGAATTGGACATTGATGGTATTCTTCTGCCTTTCTGGATGACAATCAATTATTTATTATGATATATTTTTATCTTTCTCTCAGAAAATATTCAATTGCACACAGAAACAAAAAATACTAGTTCTCAAATAAAAATACTTATAATTAAAATAAGACAGTAGAGCTTTCTGAAATGTACTCATAAAATATTAATAGATAGCCTGTCAACACTTTTTAAACATAAGAAATGCAACTGTGAACGATGTAGAACAAAATTAGTAACAGAAGAAACTTTCTCACAAATATTGTTAATGGCATGATCAGAAATCCAATTAAATGTAATCTGTTTCCTGCAATAAAAGTGTCCTGGCACTGAAATATAATTTTATTTATTTATTTATTTATTTTAGCAAATCTCATCCATGACACGAATCAAAAAGACACTTGCTTAGGAGATTCCTCAAATAGCTGAATAAATAAATACATCTTATTGTTTGTACTGGCACACTTACTGAGCAAGCTTTAGAACTGGGAAGAATATTAAAACAATTTCTATCAGGAAATTCGAGTGAACATAGCACACAGACTCTTTTAAGTACAGTCATAGCTCATTAAGAAAATTCTGCCTGCAGCACCTCTCTCCAAGTGTATTTACATATGCAAGACTAAAATAATTATATTTTAAGATATTTTCCATGTTTAAATGACATTACTTTTTTGAAACTTTAAGCTTCATTGATCTTTAGCCAAAGAACCCACGAAGTACTACAAATTCACTAATCTGTAGCTAATATAAACCTGAGGCTTGGAACATTTTTATGAAGTTTTGGATTAGTTCCTTTCATCATCAGGTAATTTTGTCTATAATTGTTTTCCCCATCACTTTTGTCAAAACTTACTTAAAACTTTGCTTTAAAATACTGTTTTGTAGAAACAAGAATAATTTTCTCTCTTGTTAAAATATGCTGCCTTTATGCTTTAAGAAAGCTTAAAAATTATGTGACAAATGATGTAGTCTCTAATTTATGCTTTTTGAGTGATAGGAGGTAACTATTCCCAAATTTATGAAATTTTGTGATAAGCAAAAACATGTAAATATTCTAAATGATTCCTTACTCTACGTTAGAATAAAATAGTGCAGCATCTATCTCTGTTGTGTTCTATATCCGGTAACTCACAGGAGAAACTCACCTTGAAACATACATATATGGATTTTTTTCAGTCTCCCCTTTGTTGGCATTTTCTGTGCTGGAAATAATTGAAGATGAAAAAGAGAAATGCTTTAAGTTCTTGATGAGAAAGCTATTTGTACTGATTTTTAAACAGTGAACTGCAGTGTAAACATGTTTAAAAGATAAGTGAGAAACTGAGATTATTAATATAAAGCTTTAATATAATAATATAGCAGTCTTTTCAATAAGTAACTTTTAAATGATCACATGATAGAAACTTGATCAAAGTATAAGAAAGCCATTCCAAAAGGAATACATATGCCTGAGAAACAAAAATAATATTCAATCTCATTATAATCTGAACATATAAACATAAAATGACATCATAGTTTTCAAAACTAGATGGGCAAATTAAAAACAAAGTCTCCGTCTGGTTAGTGTGTAAGATAATGAGTGTTCCCAAGCAATGCTGATGAGAGTGAAAATACATTTAAATAAAAATATACTGACTGTTTCGACTGTGGGCACTGCAAAGGCTAGATGGATATGGTCATGGAGTAACTTAGGAATTCTAATTTGGTGTTCAGAGATGGTGCAGAGAAAGTATGGCAGAGGTAAGTGGATGAGGTTTAACTGAAACTAGGAGTTACAACTATCCCTTTTCTCTTTTCCACATCTTTTTTGTCTCCACTTTCCAAAAGGAACATAAACCTTAGCAGCTGTCACTGTAAAGAGCAAATATAGCGCATGCCAATCTATTCCATTCATTGGAAACATCAATTTCTGTGATAAGTTAAAATGAACCCCTATGGCTAATAGGAAGCAGCTAAACGTGGTTTGTGTAAAATTCTATTAGTTCAATTAGTCAGAACCATACAATACCTTAAAGGGTCAGTTTTTTGTTTTTTTTTTTTTTATTGTCATTGATCAATGAAATATTTATCATGCAAAAGCTACACTCAGCATGCCTTGATATATTTTAGAAAAAAACCCTACTGAGAGGTAGGTCTGTAAACCATGTCATGTAAGAAATATAAAGAAGAAACTTTAAACAATTCATCTGGTAGCTGTCTTCACAATACATTTATTTTACATTGTGCCAAAAAGAATAAGTAGAAATAACATGCAAGGATAATTTCTGGAAAACATATAAGTACCTTGTAATAAAGGAATTCACTATTTTCTCCTCCAGGCCAGCATGTATGGGGGGTGGGAGGGGAATTTATTTACAAAGAATCTACTAGTACCGAGGATTCCGATAAGAAACCAGCAATTCATGCATCCAAGGAGCTTACAGTCAGGCTTTCTCTGCAGTTATGAAGTTGAAACATGAATTGTTAGTAGAGTGGCTCTGAAATTAGAAGTTGTGGGCAGAAAATAAAAAAGGGCTACGTGTTAAATTCTGCCCTTTCAATAGCCAATCACCGATCCTATTGCCTGAGAATAAATGAGAAGAATTTTGGTGCCAAAAAAATTTAGTATCTAAATTTTTGTAAAGGATCTAGCTGGAATTCTTAATATAAAGTGTGTTAACAGACAAGAAAGAATGAGACAACAAATATCAAATTTTTTCTGGTAGGAAAGTAGATAACTTGAAAATCATCATCACATCTCTGTGGAATTTAGGTAAGTTATGGTACAGAGTCTTTGAGTCCAATCAGCTGAGCTATTTTAAACTTAAATGTGCACAAATACGTAAATGTTTGAAAACCTTCTCCCAGGCAATAGCAAGAAACACTGTCCAGAAACATTGAAAAAGAAAGTGTTAACAAAATCAACACCAAGAAACCACTTTGATTAAAAATGTTGCACCCAACTTAGGAGTGTTGTGTTTTAAACTGTTTTGTATCAGTTCCTAAAATTAGTCACATAATACCGTGTTCTTCTTTTTATCTTCTTTTTTTTTTTTTTCTTTTTCTATTTTAGACAGAATCATTCTTTAAGGGCTAGAGAAAATGGCCTATCTTCTGGGTAGTTAAATTACATGTCAAACATTTCAGAGCTTAGAAAGCAGCTAATGAGAGTATAATATTAAAATGTCAAACATGCACATACCATTTTCTTCCTCTTCCTGCCTCTGAAACCCACTGGTAACAACTATAATAATCTGTTTAGGCTTCGGTGCATTGTTCCCTTTCCTCACTCATATTTAGTAATTACTTTCTCCTCAAGGCTGTACTTTTCTAGAGAAAAGTAAATTTCCAAAGCAGTGTTCAGTTTGGAATTAAATTCTGCTTATATAACAGCAAAGACACATTAGGGGAGTGAATTCGACAGCTTGTAGCTTTTCTCATTTATTTCCAGCTCCACAAAGTGCCTTACAAAATATTCATGTATATTTTTCTGTGTTGAAGAAGGTTTTTTCTTAGAAAACTTTCTGACTGACTGACTGCCTGCCTGTGGGTAACAGCAGAGAAAAATTTTAAATTGCGTGATATGTGTTATCCTCTTTGCTACTCAAACAGGGAATGAGAAGGGAAAGGAAAAGATTTGGGTGAGCAAGTGCTGAGTAATTGAAAACAAGGTCTCTAATGCAGTGACAAGACGTTAATGTCAGAAGGCCACATGTGGATTGGAAATGTTATTATCAGTGACACTTGGAAGAAGAATGCGATATGAAGTAGTGTGTTTATAAAAACACATTCTTTCCAACTCTAGTTAATGTTCAAAGCGAATATACATGACAAGTTGTTAGGGCCATGCAGAATTCAATAGAACGAGTACAGAATTATCAACAAGAAATGCTCCATGAATAAGTAATAATCATCAAGAGAGCCAAAGTGCGTGATTCAGAGTGTAGCAGTGGCCGTAATTGCTTTGCTATTGTGTTTAAGTGCAAGGTCATTCTAACATATGAGATAGTTATGATATTAGTAACGCTTTTGATGTGATGTTTGTCATGCTCGAGTATGTGTGGCTTGCTCTAATGTCAACCATTAGCCTATTAAAAATAATTCAGAGCACTGTCTTCCACAACGGTTGTGGAAGACAGTGTGGTGATTCCTCAAGGATCTAGAACTAGAAATACCACTTGACCCAGCAATCCCATTACTGGGTGTATACCCAAAGGACTATAAATCATGCTGCCATAAAGACGCATGCACATGTATGTTTTTTGCGGTACTATTCACAATAGCAAAGACTTGGAACCAACCCAAATGCTCATCAATGTTAGACTGGATAAAAAAAATGTGGCACATATACACCATGGAATACTATGCTGCCATAAAAAAGAATGAGTTCATGTCATTTGCAGGGACATGGATGAAGCTGGAAACCATCATTCTCAGCAAACTAATCCAGGAACAGAAAACCAAACACCACATGTTCTCACTCATAAGTGGGAGTTGAACAATAGGAACATATGGACACAGGGAGGGGAACATCACACACCGGGGCCTGTGGGAGGCATTTGGGACAAGGGGAGGGATAGCACTAGGAGAAATACCTAATGTAGGGTTGATGGGTGCAGCAAACTGCCATGGCACATGTATACCTATGTAGCAAACCTGCACGTTCTGAGCATGTGTCCCATAACTTAAAGTATGATAAAAATTAAAACAATAATAATTTGGAGCTATTTCCAACACTTGGAGTCTCTGTGCACATAAACAAAGAGTGGGATGCGATATTATCCATTTATTAAGCTGGTAAGTATTATTTATGGTGTTGTAATGTGTACTATAAAGTTAGGTATTTTTGTATTTCTCAGAGCATCATTGGAATAATTGTATTTTTCATGCTAAAACAAACAGAGCTATGATTGCAAACCAGAGGAAGACAATTGGTAAAAAGTGATAAGGAAACATGGTCCAATATTGTTTATTTTTAAAATTTTTTTATTTCGATAGGTTTTTGGAGAAGAGGTGGTGTTTGGTTACATGAATAAGTTCTTTGGTGGTGATTTCTGAGATTTTGGTTCACCTATCACCCAAACAGTGTACACTGTACCCAATGTCTAGTCTCCTATCCCTCAATCCTCTTACACCCTTGCCCCGGAGTCCCCAAAGTCCATTGTATTATTCTGATGCCTTTTCATCCTCACAGTTTAGCTCCCACTTATGAGTGAAAACATACAATATTTGGTTTTCTATTCCTGAATTGCCTCACTTAGAATAATGGTCTCTAATTCCGTCCAGGTTGCTGCAGATGCCATTATTTCGTTGCCTTTTTTTTTTTTTCTTTTTTTTTTTTTTTGGCTGAGCAGTATTTCATGGTACAGATATACCACAATTTCTTTATTCACTCGTTAATTGATGGGCATTTCAGGTGGCTCCATGGTTTTGCAATTGCAAATTATGCTACTATAAACATGTGTGCAAGGATCTTTTTTGTAGCATGACTTATTTTCCTCTGGGTAGATACCCAGTAGTGGGATTGTTGGATCAAGTGGTAGTTCTATTTTTAGTTCTTTAAGGAATATCCACATTGTTTTCCATGGTGGTTGTACTAGTTTACATTTCTACCAGCGGTGTAAAAGTGTTTCCTTTTTACCACATCCACGCCAACATCTATTAGTTTGTGATTATGGCCATTCTTGCGGGAGTAAGGTGGTATCACATTGTGGTTTTGATTTGAATTTCTCTGATCATTAGTGATGTTGAGCATTTTTTCGTATCTTTGTTGGTCATTTGTGTATCTTGTTTTGAGAATTGTCTATTCCTGTCCTTATCCCACTTTTTGATGGGATTGTTTGTTTTATTTTCTTGATGTTTTGTGTGTGTGTGTGTGTGTTTTGTAGATTCTGGATATTAGTCCTTTGTTGGATGTATAGACTGTGAAGATTTTTCTCTGACTCTGTGAGTTGTCTGTTTACTCTGCTGATTGTGTCTATTGCTGTGCAGAAGCTTTTTAGTTTAATTAAGTCCCATTTATTTGTCTTTGTTTTTGTTGCATTTGCTTTTGAATTCTCGGTCATGAACTCTTTGCCTAAGTCAGTATTTAAAAGGGTTTTTCTGATGTTATCTTCTAAAATTTGTATAGTTTTAGATCTTAGATTTAAATTCTGAGAATCTAGTTTCATTCTTCTACATGTGACTTGCCAATTACCCCAGCACCGTTTGTTGAACAGGGTATCCTTTCCCCACTTTATGTCTTTGTTTGCTTTGTTAAAGATCAGTTGACTGTAAGTTTTGGGGTTTGTTTCTGGGTTCTCTACTCCATTCCATTGGCCCATGTGCCTGTTTTTATATCACTACCGTGCTGTTTTGGTAACTACGGCCTTGTAGTATTGTTTGAAGTCAGATAATGTGGTTCCTCCAGATTTGTTCTTTTTGCTTAGTCTTGCTTTGGCCATGTGGTCTCTGTTTTGGTTCCATGTGAATTGACTCTTCATCCTCAAACTGTCTATCTTAGATTTTCTCCCTTAGAACCCAGGATAATATGTAAAGACTTTCATTGATCTTAGGTATCCATTCATTCTTTTAACAAATATTTTTGACTGCCTGTTATGGGAAGGACACTGGAGATTTAGGGCACAATTAGATAAACACAGCCCAATACATAAACAAGTAAGAATGAATTACACAAAGTGGAGAGTGCTAGGAGCACGTAACAAGACACCTAACCTAATTATGGGTCAGAGAGGACATCCCTGTCCAAACGATATTTAACTTGAGATCTGAAGAATGAGAAGAGTTAGCAAAGGGAAGAGGGGAGTGGGGGTTAGGTAAATTAGGCCATGAACAAATCTGTTGTCTCCTTAGACACCTTCTAGACAAATATTGCCTCTCCAATCCCTTGTTAAGCTAAACCTTCTGTTAAGCTACTGGGCTTTGTCTGAAAATTAGGCTGCTTGACTCTAAGGGGTAGCAGGACTCTGAGTGCTGTCCTCTAAAGGGGAATTGGAGGCTCTGGACACTTTCTTCCTTGTCTGAAGACACTGAAACATCCCTAAAAAGTGTAACTTAAGGAAGGAAATAGAGAGCATGGTGGTGATCTCTGGGTCAATTAGAAAGCAACAAACATGGCAGGCATTTGTTGTTGGAGAGAGCCTTGTACGTTGGGATTGTTGTGAGTCTTTTTAAACCTCTAGGCTGGTCGATCAACCTGATCAACCTCCGTATTAGAGAAAATATTAATGTATACTAATTAACTGACCGTTGGTTTTATGAAGCATCCCATTTACAAAAACAGTAAAAGGAAATAATTCAGTATGCTTTGGGAAAAGAGACAGTTTATAGCATTCAGAACAAGATCAAACGCTCTGCTGTTGTACTGCAGCTTCAACTGGGACCTGTGTCATGTGAGTCTATGTTGGGAGAATGAGGATAAATACTGGTTTGGGTTCAATAAAAGTTTTAAACAAGTCAATCTCTATTCTGTCTGTCTGATGACTCTATTTTTCTGTGTGTTCTAATCAAAGACATAACTCACTTTCACTCAAACAAAATGCTCCACCAAGTAAATCATGAGTGACAGCCTGACTTGAGTTCAATCCTGGTTCAATATTGCCCTGCTAACATGTCGGTTATTGAAAAAGGCCTGTTAATTGATTTGTTCCATGTACACATTTTGATTCGCAGTGATTTGAAGCATCACAATTTCAAGTACAATTATATTCTGTCTAAATCACCACCTCTGGCCTTCTCAGTCACCCACCCTTTCTTTCATTGCCATGCAGATGAACACGCATGTTTCTTACCATCAAAGAGGATACAATTTATAAAATTCTTCCTTGCATAACTTTAGTTTCAATAGGAAATAATGTTCTACTTAAAGCAATATGAAATTTTTTTAAAATATAGAGGAGTCCACTACATATACAGTGGTGAAAACCACATTTGTTCTCCTATAAATTGTATTAGGTAGTTTTAATATAACACCTAGTCTTACCTTGTTAAGATTATATTTAATTTATAGCCATCCTGGTAGGGCCAATAAAGAGGAATGATAATGTTGTTGTATTTCAGTTTTCCTTTAAACATCAAAAAATGGAAAATTTTAGCCATGGCCAAATAAATTACACAAAATGATAGTAATGCTTTGTCTTGAATGAGTTTATATCAGGACATTCCAGTGGGTAATAGATAAAATTCCCTGCACTAATGTACTTTTAAGTGGGGATTTTTGAAGTGGATTGAAGTACGAGATTCTGGAAATATGCAGTTATTGTTTACAATATGTGGTAATGTGTAGATGATTCTGTATCTGCCTCATTATGAATCATTGCCACCAATAGTACTGTTGGAAATTATGCCATAATCATTCCAACTATTTAACAGTGTTGTTTTTTAATTTAGATTGTTTTTGACAATATACAGAGAATTTTCCAAGTTTTAAAAGCTGTAACAGAATATGTTGATGAAAATATATAAAGAGTAAATGATGTTTGACTTTAAAAAATCAACACTTGGAAGCTGGTGAAAATTTTAAGTTGAGCTCACAGAAATCAAACTGAAAGCATTCAATTGTTTATCTGAAGGTGTAATTGTATTAACATATTCTATCATAATTTTTAGCATTCAGGAAATAATCTCCTGTATATTGTCAAAACAATCCAAAAAATAAACACTACCATGTAATTAAACATAATGTGATTTCCATGTGCTAGTATTATTTTGTTTTGTTCTTGCATGTGGGACAGAATATATACACCTAGAATAAAAGTGACAATGTGGATTTAATTATTTAGTTAAGCACACGCCTTTTATCATTTCATCAAGCCTATGGATTTTATATTTCCTTTACATAGCTCAACAATGCAAATATTGGGTTTACAGATAAGAATTCAATTAGCATTTCAAAGAGGTCAAATTAATTCCCTCTCCGATAGTTGCTGTTATTTCAGGCTACAAAGTAAAACTCAATTCTGTAACAAAACAATTTTTTAAATCATGCCTATAAATTTATTCAGAGAGAAACAGCATTGGCCCTTTTTAACTGAATAGTTTTTTAACTAAAATCTTGAATCCCTTTTTATATTTCAATTTTCTTTAAAAGATTCTTATGAGGGACTTTAAAGTTAATGTTTGTGTACTTGGGACCTTGCCTGGCATATAACAAATGCCCCATAAACATAATAATAAATAATAAAATACCAAAATTAAAATGAGGCATTCTTTTCTTAGTATTGCTTGCATGATTCCAAAAATTATCACAAAATATCAGTAGCATCTCCAGGCAGAGGTACAACAGACATGTTCTGCTGTGAGTGCCATCAATGAAAACAGTAAAAACTGACTATAAATTGGTCTGCTTTTTAACATCACTGCTTTTTAATTATGACTTTTTAACAATGTCAGTGGTAAAACATTAGAGTCAACCTCTTTGACAGCCCTGCCCCCTCTGGTATGCCATTGCACAAAGTACTAATAAAGAGATCAATATTTGTTTAATTCTTAAATAATGAAACTCTAGTTTTATGTTTCCAAATTAGACATCCAATGCACTTATAAATAAATATTTGGTGGTTTGTATGAGATAAATACCAAAAAATCATTTTCCAAGCATATTTAAAGTCTTTATGACTAGCATCAGATGCTATTTACCAATAAATTAGAATTAAAAACTCAAGATTAATTGAATTCCCACTGGGTGCTATTTTGTAAAATAGTATTTATTACTTATTTAATGTCTGCCTTTTCCATTAGACTGTAAGATCCATGAAGACAGGGCAATGCCTACTTCATTTATTGATAAATTCCTGGTTCCTGGCACACAGTGCATATTGAGTACATTTTTCTTGAATGTCATGGTTAATTACTGATAAAGGTTAACCAAATTATTCCATAAATATAGACCTGCAATAAGCATAAACTTTTATTAATATGACAAAGAACTTATGAGTTTCATTTTTAGTTTATATGCTATTGCCACATAGAATGTAAAATATAAATTAATAATCATAATAATATGTCACATTTGTTGAGAATTTACTATTTCTAAACAATGTTCTATGTACTTTACATGTCTAAATTCATTTACTCTTCATACCTATTATTCCCAACTTACAGAAAATAATTGAAAATAATTATCATGATGAAGAGTCATTTTCATTGATGAGACTTTACAAATAATATAACAGGAGAACAGGACCACGTGTTATGCCAGGTACAAAGTGTGATAGATTACAGATTTAAAAGAAAGTAAGAAGTGTGGGCACGAAGGGGAAAAGAAGGGCCCTCACGCGTTTTCATGGATCCCTAAAGAAGATTAAGAAGGTTTCCGGTTCTTTTTACTTTTATTCTTCTTTACTTTTTAAATTTCTATATAATTCTTTTCTTTCCTCTATTTTTCCTCCAAAGTGCAATGGTATCATTTTTTAGAACAAATACAGGAAAAATGAGGTATTTTTCTTCTTATCATTCTGCACTGATCCTATAAAACTATGAGAAATGGTGATTATAAGGAAAATTACAAACTACAAAACCTAGGGCGTCTGAAAAACTTTACTTTTTGAGGTAGAATAAGAAGCTTTACCATTACTAGACCCATCTGTAAAAACATTCTCAGCACCTTCAATTGGTTTACATTTAATTATTTTAGGGAGAATCCAATTCGTTAATTTCAAAAACTGAAACAGCTTTGTTTTAGGAAAATGATTATCGAGAATACCCACAAAGTCAGCTAAATGGGTTTGCAAGTAGACTATTTATAAAAGTTTGTTGTATTTGTGCCTTCGTGAGAGGGACAATATTTTTTCCAGGATCATATCCATGTAATTTAACAATCCGAGTTCTCCCAATCCCTATCATAGTAGCGATTTGATCTAAATAAGGAGTTAAAGTCCATGAATTAGTATGTGGAAGAAAAAGCCACTCTACTAAGTCCTGTTCTTGGACAATAACACCAGTCGGTGAATGCTGAGTTGAAAAACTTAGCAAATCTAGAGTTTTCTCTGGATCTATTCTATTATTTGAGCTTTATGGACTTGCTTCTCAATTAGTTGTAACTCTGCCTCGGCCTCTGTTAATTGCCGAGGGCTAGTGTGACTAGGATTTCCTCTAAGGATAGAAAACAGATTACTCATGGCATAGGTAGGAATGCCTAGAGCAGGTCATATCCAATTAATGTCCCCTAGTAATTTTGAAAGTCATTTAATGTTTTTAGTTGATCCCTAGGTATGGTTACTTTCTGTGGCACAATGGTAGTGTCATTTACTAAGGTCCCTAAGTAGGAGTAAGGAGTAGTAGTTTGAATTTTGTCAGGAGCTGTAATTAAACCAGCATGAGAAATTGAATTTTGCAAGTGATCATAACATTGAAGTCATATTTCTCCAGTGGGGGCAGCACAAGGTATATCATCCATGTAGTGAACAATGTAACACTGTGAACATTTTTTATGAGTTGGTTCAATTGCTTGCCCCGCATATGTCTGGCAAATATTTGGACTCTCTAACATGCCCTGTGGCAACAGTTTCCAATGATAATGCTTAGCAGGCTGCAGGTTGTGTACTGCAGGAATTGTAAATGCAAACTGTTCACAGTCTTGCTCAGCTAAGGGGATAGTAAAGAAACAGTCTTTTAAATCTATGACTATTAAAGGCCAATTTTTTGGAATTATAGCAGGAGGAGGCAATCCTGGCTGCAATGCTCCCATGGGTTGTATAACTGAATTGATGGCTCTTAAGTCAGTTAACATTCTGATTTTTTCATTTACCTGAGTTAACATTTACCTGATTTTTTCTTAATTATGAAAACTGGTGAATTCCAAGGAGAAAATGTTGGAGCTATGTGTCCATTTTCTAAGTGATCAGCAACTAATTTCTCTAAAGCCTCCAGTTTTTCTTCACTTAGAGGCCATTGTTCTATCCAAATTGGCTTATCTGTTAACCATTTTAAAGGTATAGGTTCTGGAGGTTTAACAATGGCCACCATCAAAAATTATTTCCTAATCTTTGGTGGAAACTTTGTTTTTCCGCTTGAAGCGGTTCTTTCAAACCTTGAAATTTTTTTTTCTAGTCCCATACCAGGGACATACCCCATTTCATGCATCGTATGTTGACTTTGAGGGCGATATAATTCTTCTGGAATTAAAACTTGTGCTACCCACTGTTGTAATAAATCTCTTCCCCATAAAGCTATAGGTACAGAAGTTATAATTGGTTGAATAGTCCCAGGTCGTCCATGGGGCCCTTCACAATGCAAAATATAACTGCTCTGATTTACTTCAGTGGCTTTACCAACTCCAGCTATGTTAAATGGAGCCCGTTGAACTGGCCACGTGGACGGCCAGTGCCATAGAGAAATGACTAAAATGTCTGCTTCTGTATCTACCAAACCTTTAAATTTCTTTCCTTGAATAGTTATTTCACAGGTAGGACGTTTACAGTAATTTGATTTACCCAATAAGCTACTTTGCCTTGTTTATTTGTGCTTCCAAATTCTCCCCTTCGTTTAATTTCACTTTTTCCCATTCCCACATATGGCACAATCAGGAGCTGTGCTATGCGCTCTCCTGGCTCTGTGTTCCAGGGAACAGAAGTAGATATAACAATCTGAATTTCCCCATTGTAATCTGAATCAATGACTCCTGTATGTATTTGTACCCCTTTTAAATTTACACTAGACCTTCCTAAAAGTAATCCTATTGTCCTCGCTGGCAAGGGTTCACAGACTCCTGTTGGGACCTTTTGCAGGTGTTCCCCAGGCAGAAGGCTCACAGCTTTTGTGCAGCATAAATCTACTGCAGCACTACGGGCTGTGGCGGGGGACAGACATTGTACAGGGGTGAGGGAATGGCCTGAGCTGGAAATGTCCTTGTTTAGAATGGGACCCAGGATGGACCCCTCATTGCATTTCCTCAAATCGAGTTCCCATCTTTATCAAACTTAGAGTGACACTGATTAGTGCAATGTTTTCCTTTTTTACATTTTGGACGTATTTCAGCTGAACGGTTTTCTTTTTTCCCCTATCTGGCGGCCTGACTTGCTGATTTTTTCTACATTCTTTTTTAGTATGAAGAGCTTGTTTAAATTCTTTGAGTAATTTAAAAGAAAAAGTCTGAAATGTAGCTGTAATATTTCCCTGTCGATCTAGGGGGTGTATTCTAACAGGGAACTGCCAAGCCTCTAAATCACCCTCTTGTCTAGCTTGCTGAATTCCTGTCTGAATAGAATTAAGAGCCGTCACTCAAGGAACTGCTCGAACAGTCACTGGTGCAACTGCTTTTCACGCAGTGTCCTCTGGAAAAGAAAGATCTGGAGGATCTTTTTCTTCAAAATAGTAAGGAGGGCTCCTGATGTCCCCTAGTAATTTTGAAAGTCATTTAATGTTTTTAGTTGATCCCTACGTACGGTTACTTTCTGTGGCACAATGGTAGTGTCATTTACTAAGGTCCCTAAGTAGGAGTAAGGAGTAGTAGTCTGAATTTTGTCAGCAGCTATAATTAAACCAGCACAAGAAATTGAATTTTGCAAGTGATCGTAACATTGGAGTCATATTTCTCCAGCTGTGCAATAAGCACAGCTCCTGATCGTGCCGTCTGTGGGAATGGGAACAAGGGTAGAGGGTAGAGATGAAACTCTCCTTCCTTTGCCACTTTAGCTTTAGCTGGTAAATAAACATGCTCTGTAACCTCTTCTGTTACTTCGCTATACTCTTGTTTCTCCTCATTGTCAGTGTGAAAAAGTTCCAAGGTGAAACGAACCAGACCCCACCCCTGTCCCACTGTCACCCTGATGCTTCCGAGCTCCCCTTACTCACCAGGGGGATTGTTTTAAGAGTCCTCGGGTGTCCTCCAGCTAGTTTTCCATTCCAACCGTCACTGCGGGGACCCTTCGACCTGGATTTGAGCCCCCACGATGGACACCACTTGCCAAGACCAGCTCGGTTGGGGAGACCCTAACCCAGGGGTGCTAGAGGAATTAAAGACACGGGCCAGGTGTTCCTTGTCTTCATCCCCGTAAACCCACAATCTTCCAGCGCGGGCGTTAGGGCCATTATGAACATGTTACAGTGTTGCAGAGATTTGGTTTATGGCCAGATTTTGGGGGGCTTGCTCCCACCAAGCACGTATAGAGAGCAGTTACTACTTCCAAGGTTGAGACACAGTACCCAAGGAAGAAACCAACTTGGAAAAATTCCCACTTCCTGCCTCCTACCCTATCCCCCACCACTGAGATTCAGACTTTGCTGGAGAAGCTGTAGCTGTGGCCTCCGGATGGTATAGTTTGCTGAGATGAGGGAGGGCAGTGCTCCCAAGCATGAAGTCACCTGCTGGTCCCAATAAAACCTACCGGGAAATTTCCGGCTTAGGAGCTCATGAAACTTACTAGGAAGCTTCTCTACTTCTCAGGGAGTGCTGGTCAACTTGTGGTAAGGTGAGTACGACTCAGCGTCTCCTCTCCAATGGCAGTCATGCCCTAGGAGTAACAATTATAAATCACACCAGAACCTGGAAAAGAATACCTTCCTCCCCTAATGCCCTGCCGCCATACCCTCTGCCAACAAAGTGTAACAATCTGCCAGCTGGCAAAGGAGAGGTGTTTATGGGTCCAGCTTCAGTGTCATTAAGCAGGACAAGCAAGAATGGATTTGAGGCTGAAAGGCAATAAATTGATGACTGGCTCGCTGGACATGTTGTGAAATATTTCTGTAATGTGCTTGCTGTTTTATCACAATAAGTTTCCTCATTTTAAAACTGAATGAGATGAAAAAATATATAGATTTTCCCAATATAAACAAAAACTCCAAAAAATAATGTTGCTTTTAATTAATGGATAATATTCAATCTGCAAACTTGTCCTCGTATTTTCCCCAGTGTTTTAATAACCCTCAGCAAATTCCTCATCCTTACGTAAAGTAACTACAAAGAAAAATGGTGTCAATTGGTTTTAAACAAACTCCACTAACAGGAGTTTACCCTTTCATCATCTTAGCAAAAAAATGTGAAGATGCATTTTTTCCTCTATTTTCACACAAGGCAGTGTCTGTTTCGTAGGACTGCTTGTGACCATCTCCTCAATGACCCTGTCGTTATCAGTGTGAGGAGGGAGAATACGAAAACCAAAGCTGTACATGTGTTCCTGGAGCCATCTGGCTCCTTTGGAAGGTAATTTACTGACCTAAAAATACTCACATGCATATGGACGTCCCCCTCCCTTAACGTAACATATTCCTAAAACTGTTAACATTCGTTCCGTTGAGTTTACCAAAAAAGCATTTCTCTTGTGCATACTGTTCTTTTGTTAATATTCATATGTGGTATCTGAGGAAAAAAAGCAACTCACACATCCCAGGGCGCAGGAAAAATCTGCTGATGAGATTTTTTTTTTTTTCAAATCCAAAGCATTCTTTTAGGCACATTCAATCAGTGAGTTTGTATTTTTTTTAAGTGGCTGTAATAGTGTCATATTTTGAATTAGTAATTTAGAGTTTGATTCTAGACTAATTTTTGTATGCAGAGTTCTGAAAGGTCGATTTCCAGTAGGCTGTGATCATCTTTGACGTTCTGGCTGAGCGTAACCTGTCAGCACTGGAAATCTGAAATCTTCCAGCGCGAGCGTTGTAATGGCCATGTGGATAGGATAGTCTAAGGCACACACTGGGGCCTCATCCGTCATCATTCTGCTGTTTGGTTGAATAAGAATAAAGATGGTTTAAGGTTGTAGGTGCAATGCTGTCCATTGCTGCAGAGATGTGGTTGTAGGAGTCATATCATCTCAGAATTACCCTCCATTAGTCAGTGGATGAGTTTATTTATTATTGCATCGTAACACTTTTATGCTATGAAATGCTAATGGCAAGTGCGCAGGTAATGCCCATGCAGACTAGCTGAAGGGTCATCAGGTAATGGTGAGCTTGGGAGGTGCGGCCCCGTAACAAATGCATGCTACATAAGGCTAGAGGTATGCAGGGCCTCCCATCCTGAGTGTTCTAGTAGAAGCTGATTCCTGAATCTTAAGGCTAATGATATATGACACATTAAATACCTAGCACATCCCTGTATTCCAAAAATACGTTAGTTCTATAACAGTAAAATTGGTTTAAAAAGAAAACTATTGATTTTGTGCTCTTCTCCATAATTTTACCTGACTTGCTCATACCCTAAATTATAAAAATGAGGCTCTTTTACATTTTTAGCTTGTCAGAGTGTTTTCAAATAGCCCAGAAGTAAGAGCAAAGTAGAGAAACAGCTGTCCCTTGTTATTTTGTTTCCTGAATGCAAATAGTCTTAAATTGCTGTAAATGGAAAGGCTGGAATGAATTCAAACAGACTTTGTTTAAATACACTCAGGCTGATGTTTGTGTGTTGGGACCTTTGGAGGAGGGCAGCACTAGAAAATACTACACATTAACTTGTCGCACGTGACGATATATGGTTATGGCTTCCCTTTTGTTTGTTAGGTAGAGTTGCATTGGTATCGTTCAGAAATTTTGTGGCAGTAAATCACGAGATTTGGACTCAGATAGCTGAACGGCACCATTAAATCCTGAGGCATTTAGTGTAATTTTCAGTCTGACGACTCTTAGGAAAACTAAAGCTCTTTTGGACTTAATGTAATTAACTGAGTTCAGGCAGATGTTTCAGATTTTTATACTACATCAAGAAAGAAATGAATGAATATATCTAATCTCTTCACTTTCCTTCTGACTTCTGAACACTTACTATTTGAAAAGTTAGTAATGGCCAGAAGTAGGTGATTTGTTTGTTTTCTGTCCATAACCCATTAGGTTTAAGATAATCTCTATTCTCAAGATGTTCTTAAATAGAGTTGTATCCAATAGCTTTATTAAATATTTGAGATTCTAAAAATTGTCTAACAAATGTCTTCCTTCTCTGGGGAAACAGCAGTATAGACAGATTAAGAAAGTTGACAACATTACAGGGTTCAAGTTTCATGACATAGTCATAAAGAAGTTCCTGGTCTTCAGACTTGCAGTTTGGTGTTTTTATCATAAAACCATTTTCACAATTCAGTTCAGGGATTTTCTCCAGCTAGTGTACAACTTCCTCCAAATTTCATTATTGCAATATTACATAATATTTCAGATTATTTTCCTGTTTGACTCACCCACAAACTCATGGCCCAGCACTTAGTGTAGGAGCTTGGAAAAAAAAAAAAAGTCATTATGCTCTGCCTTTTGAAGTTGAAACGGCTGTGATTTTACTACCTCACAGATTACTTTAGGATTGTAAAGTTACATAACCAATGAAGCAGAAAGGAAGTCAAAGACTGGGGACCATTAAGAAATCAGACTTATTTATTGAAGAAAATAATAATAAACTGTGAGTTAAGGGTCATAACATAAAGAGTTGTAAACAGAAGATAAGAATCCATTTTTCTTTATCCCCAATATGGATCTGGACAGGAAAATAAAATAAAATTATGTCATTAGACATGGTCACAGACTATATTTAAGGCACCAGCCTACCTGCAATCTGGAGAGACCTGAGTTCATGTCTTGGCCTTGCTTTGTGCCTTTGGATAAATTTGTGAAACTTTGTGAGTCACAGTTTCTATTTCACTGTATGGTTATGAGGATTAAATTACATAAAGTCTCTACCTAGTACAAGAGTGGCATGTAGTAGGTGTTCAATAAATAATTCCTTTATAAACTTTATTTTATCTATATTTTAAGTATATATTAAATTTTAATCAGTTAATTGATTTAATAATATTTAATTCACATTACTCTCCCAACTAAACACACCCACCCTTAAACAAATATATGTATTATATGTATAATTATTTTTCACTTACTCTTAGCACAGACTTAATGCTCATTGTACAGTGTGGAAAGAGAATGAATACTCTGTAAAATTTGTCAGAGCACCAAAATTATTAGAGCATAAGCCTAAGGTATACATTAGTGAAAGTTACCAGCCACGCTTGAAAGTTCATTTATGGAGTCTTAGAGTCACTGTCCCATTATCAGGTCATAATTTTCTAGGCTCTTTTAAGCAATATAAAATATTCACTATCATAGTAAAAATCCATGTTCTGGGGACATCTTTTTTTTCATGTAACTGACATAAAATATATCTAAGCATACCTGGCCCCTTGATATTTTTCTTATCCTTTATGCCCTGTGTTGAGTCTGATCTTCGCTGGGTCCAATAACTTTCCAATCAACCTCACATGGCCATCTGTGTCAAAAGACAGATGTTTTTGTACCTCTTTTCACAGATAGAAAAAGAAAAAAAAAGATCTTTCCCTTTGAAAACTGTCTTTTCCTTTTGAGAACTCGCACTCTTTGCACACCTCCTTCTTGCCTTCTGGTCTATATCCATGATTCTTTCCTTAAACTGCCCTTTACAGCTCCGTGTCTTCCCTTTCTCTTTCCTCTAAGACGACATCTGAGTAGTTCCATTCCAATTAAAGACACACCTTGAACTCCACCTCCCCTAAGTCACCTGCTTTTTCTTCTTCAACCCCCCAAACTCACATAATCTATGCTCACAGTTTCTTCTTCCTCACCTTTAATTGGCAACGTAATCTAATCTGCTTTTACCTCAACCTAGTCTTAAAAATGTCCTGTCAAAATGCTGTTAATTGCTAAGCCCAGTCGTATCTTTTCATGTTTCATGTTAGTTGATCTCCTAGCAGCGTTGGATAACATCTCTTTCTTCTTTCTAGAAAATCCTCCCAATGTAGATGACAGGTTGATGGGTGCAGCAAACCACCATGGCACGTGTATACCTGTGTAACAAACCTGCACATTCTGCACAGGTACACCAGAACTGAAAGTGTAATTAAAAACAAAAACAAAACAGAAAATCCCCCCTTGCATTACACTGCCAGTATGTTTTCCTCATTCTCCTTCCTTATCTAATTCCATTCCAGGTTTCTACTCAGATTCTTCTCCCACCATCATCCCTTAAATGCTATCTCTTCTTTTCTTTTCTTTTCTTTTTTTTTCTTGAGACAGAGTTTCACTCTTGTTGCCCAGGCGGGAGTGCAATAGCACTATCTTGGCTCACTGCAACCTTTGCCTCCCAGGTTCAAGTGATTCTCCTGCCTCAACCTCCCAAGTAGCTGGGATTACAGGCATGCACCACCATGCCCAGCTAATTTTGTATTTTTAGTAGAAATGGGGTTTCACTATGTTGGCCAGGTTGGTTTCGAACCTCTGACCTCAGGTGATCCACCTGCCTCAGCCTCCCCAAGTGCTGGGATTACAGGCATGAGCCACCGTGCCCGGCCTAGATGCTATGCTTTTTAGGGCACCATCTTCAGCTCTCTTCTTCTGTCTAAACTCTGTTTTGAAACTACCTGCAATCATTCTCATCTTCATGTGTATTGAGGAATTCTAACAGATAATCGTTTCTCCTGGTCTGGCCTGTCTCCTGAAACCCCCGCCTAGATTTTACAGTGATTTCCAGAACACCCACAACCCAACTGTCCCCTCGTGCATGCTCTTCTTTCCTTATTGGCCTTCTTGATTATTACAAAAAAGTATCTGTGTATTCAGAACCTCAGCCATTGGAACAGACTTTTCTCCCTCATTCCACAATGACTAGCCTCCAGGTACTGCGGTATTACCTTAGAAATGTCTGCTACCTGTGTTTTCTGTATTCCATTTTAACAGATATTGTTAAACATTCCTTTGCATAAAGTTTTCCACTTTCTAGTTGTTCTTTTTGTTTTCCAGTACAGCTTTCATAATTTCAACAAAATACTCTTTCCAATGCATATATCTAATATCATCCCCTACTCAAAAACATTTGACTCTTAACTGTTTGCATAAAAAAAGATATTATTTTTAGTGTTTTCCACAATCAGGATTTTATCAAATGTCACATCCTCCAGGTAGTTCAAGTACTTTGAAGAATTTTCTCTCCTCTATGACTTTCCCCATGTTGTTTTATTTCTCCATGTATATATTTTACTTATACTTCAAAAATACTAATCAGAAGTCACCTAGGGGCTGGGCACGGTGGCTCATGCTTATAATCCCAGCACCTCAGGAGGCTGAGGCAGGAGAATCGCTTGAGACCCAGAGTTTGAGACGACCCTGGACAACAAAGCAATACCTCATTTCTAAAAGAAACTTTCTTTTAATTAGCAGGGTATGGTGGTATGTGCCTATAGTCCCAGCGATTCAGGAGGCTACAGTGGGAGGAAAGTTCGAGCCCAGAAGGTGTAGGCTCTAGAGCTATGTTCATGCCGCTGCACTCCAGCCTGGCTGCACAGTGAGACCCTGTTGTTAAAAAAATAATAAATTAATTAATAATAATAACAAATCAACTTGGCACATCACAATTAGAATGACAGCCATTATCTTACATTTATTCTTTTTCTCAGCATTTATCGCAGTTTGCCTAGTTCTTCTTCAATGGATTTTTGAGTCCAAGTACCATGTGCTCTATGCAAAATAACAGCCGGAGATACGTTGTGTATCTAGAAGCATCCTGAGTCAAAAATATCCCAATGGGTTAATACGATGTTTTGGGATTTTTGTTTTGTTTTTCTAATTAAAAGTTTTCTCTCCTTCTATTTAGGTATGTAATAAAATGAGTATTTTCAAATCAAAAATATGCAATTTTATAATCTGGTAAGTCCCATTATCTACTTAAAGAACTTTGAAAACACATTTACTGATTTGGTAAATCTCAAAGTCAGCCTTAGCACATAAACAACATGAATTATTGTTAAAAATCTGCTAGCCTATCTAAAGATGGGACTTGGTATAGGGTTATATTTTGAGGCATAAAATTACTTAAAGTGTGTCTTCTAAAGAGAAAAAAAAAATGAGGCCATGTTTTTCAGTTCCATTAAAATTATCTACAATAATAAATGTATCAGCTTTTCCTCATGACTCATTATAGGAGGCCAGTGCAGTCATTTGTGACTGGTTTCATATTTATACATTTGTATTATCTATTTTCTATCTTTTAATGTCTTCTCATAGTATTTTCCTAAAATAGCAAAACTAAGACAAACTATTGTTAGGATGCTTTGAGTTGTATACTTAATAGCAATCCCAACATAAATTATTTTAAACATTGTAGGATATTCATTAGATCACATACCTAAAAACGCAGAGATTCTTATTGGTACCATTAGCTGAACTTTGTGCTGAATGGGTCAACTTGGAACCAGCTTTGTGGCTGTGAAAACTATGTCCTGACTGGCTTAGGCTAGGTGCACTGGAATTTACCAGAACAGAAAAGAGTACTTACTTCTTTAGTCCAGTTAAAGCAGTGTATGAAATTTAGGGGGAAGGGCAAAATCAATCCCTTCCAAATTACATGATTGCTGTAAGTAGGGCAGTGTAAAATGGATAAAATGAATGTTGGGAAGACAAGTACAATAACTACCAATAAGATTAATTAATAACTTTGACTTCATTTAATGCTTTGACTCTGAAATTTTCTACATAAGAATGTGAAGAAATTTAACACAAATCAGTGAATTAATTAAAGTGCTTCCATGTTATATCCAAAGAAAGTAAAACTTATTGAACTAATTTTCAATTTAATGTATCTCTAAATAAGCATAGAATTTCAGAACTGTTGGATATTATGCCAGACTATTTCCTGCTCTCTGTTAAAATCAATATGAAATTATAGCACACTTATGAATTGCAAAGATTACAGAATTTATATAAGCCTTGGTCTTTGCCCTCAAGAAATTAACAACTTTGGTTGCGGGGACACATACCACCCAAACACATAAAACAATTGAGGAATGACAGCATTTAATGCATCATAAACTGCAGTTGAGGATAGAATCATGATATCAGATCAATGCTGCCTTGAGAAGGGGAGCTTTCACTGTTGACCGGAGTTCATGGAGGTAGGCTTCTAGAAATAGGTGGGCCTCTGAAAGAGGCCTAGAAAGAGGATGACCTCTGAAGGGTGGTATAATTTCGATAAGTAGAAAAAGATAGAAAATACATTCAAGGTCAAGAAAACAAGACAAGCAAGTACAAATAGTTGTAGAAGGCACGTACCAGTTGCATGCAAGGAGATCTGAGAGCTGGGGAGAAGTAAGTGACAAAGAACAGGGAAGATGGCCTCTTTGCAGAAATAAGTTCTTGTTCAGGACCGATGTTACAGAGCATTTTATAGTTAAGTTAGGATCAAGTTATACCTAAAATTCCAGTATGTGGGCATATTTTAGAAGTATATAAATTGAGCATGCATTATCAGAGGGAAAACGTGATCAAAGCAGTAGTCTTTTTATAACTAATCTGTCTTAGACTTATACAAGTCCAGGCACAGTGAAAACAAAGAGATAGGTTAAGGTTCAATTTTAGGGGGAAAAATTATATATATATATATAACATACAGTGTGACAGGAAAGAGTGAATACAAGAGCCTTGGCCAAAATCAGTTTCGAGGTCAAGAAGTGCAAATATGGGATTAGGATCTTTCAACTCTTACAAAATGTGGGACTTTGAACAAGTAATTTTACCTCTTGAGATTTCAGTTCCCTCATTTATAAATTAAAGGAGGGAGTTTCCAATGTCCCTTAGGCCTGGATATATAGTCTGCAGACAGTAAAAACTGTCAAAATTGTTTTATTCATTTTCAGGTTTTTCTTAGTTTGAAACATGTGGCAAACATTGGTGGCATCATGTGTAGCTCCCAAAATTGACTAGTAGGTAGCAATATATGATTACCACAAGGTGTCAGATATTTCAGCAAAAGTACAGCATTTTGAGAGAGATAAAAGTTTGTGGGATAGGATGCTCTCTCTGAGAATTTTCAAGAAATAAATTATTTAGAAGACAAAATGATATGAGGAAACAGAGTGAAGTCAGTAATTTTCACTTAGATCTTGATTGGAGTTGTAAGAATACTTCTAAGAGAGTTATTCACTAAATTTAGACATGCTGGTGGGAATGTATCAAATATGAACTAACGTAGAATGTTGTTATCTGTATCCCACAAGTGTGCCTAAATACTGTCTCCCAAACATTCTCTTTATGTCCTCTGTTTCTCAGTCCCATCCTGTTCTATCCTCTCGTAACTTCCCCTCTCATCTCTTTTATCTTCCTTCCTCCCTTGAAACTTGCAAGTGCACACACAGGCACAGTCATTCTCAAGTACACATGAAAGTTTCAAATCCACTTCTTTCAATCAGTTAAAATTAAATGAAATGCTTACTATGTTTTTGCACTGGGTGATTTGAGTTTTGGAAGATAATGACATTGCTCAGACTTTTTTCCTTCCTTCCCTCCTTCCCTCCCTCCCTCCCTCCCTCCCTCCCTCCCTCCCTCCCTCCCTTCCTTCCTCCCTCCCTCCCTCCCTTCCTTCCTTCTTAAGACAAGGTCTTACTGTGTCACCCAAGCTGGAGTAGAGTGGGACAATCGTAGCACCTGGGCTCGAGGGATCCTCCTGCCTCAGCTTCCCAAGTAGCTGGAACTATAGGTGCACACTACCATGCCCTGCTAATTACTTATTAATTTGCTTATTTATTTTTGAGATGGGGCACTCTGTTGCCTAGGCTGGAGTGCAGGGGCACCATCTTGGATCACTGGCTCACTGCAACCTCCTCCTCCTAGGTTTAAGCAATTCTCATGCCTCAGCCTCACAAGTAGCTGACATTACAGGCACATACCACTGTGCCTGGCTAAGGCTAATTTTTATATTTTTTGTAGAGATGGGTTTCAACATGTTGGCCAGGCTGGTCTCAAACTCTTGACCTCAAGTGATCTGCCTACCTCCCAAAGTACTGGAATTACAGGCATGAGCCATTGCATCTGGCCTAATTTTTAAATTTTTCTGTAGAAACATTGTCTTGCTCGTTGATCAGGCTGATCTCTAACCCCTGGCCTCAAATGATTCTCCAGCACGTCTGTATAGATATAGACATGTAATCATTTCATTGGCCAAAGCATTCCATTCTTTAAATTCTTGAGGCAACCCAATTGTTAAACATATATAACATATTGTTTACAGCACTTGCAGTTCTGTTTACAGAGTTCTTGTGGACCAAAGAGTGGAAAATAATTTTGAATATCTGTTAGAAAAATTCAGCTAAGTCTATGCTTTCATGATTTTACACAAGCAAAAGGAATTATATCTTATAAATATTAAGAAAAAATTTTAAACAGTTGTGAATATAGAATGAAAACTTTTTAGGATAAATACTCAACAAGCATATTATTAAGTTGATCACAAAAAAAGTCACATTCCCTTGCTAGTAAACTGTCCATATAATGTATCTCTTCTGATCTTTAAAACTGACTCAGAACAATAAATATTGGTAATTTTTATCATGAAAAATCTAAGACTTGAAAAGTTGCTTTTTAATATGGAAATATTGGTAAAGCTTAGAAGTTTTTAAAGTTACATTTTATATGACACATACAGTGTGTTATTTTTTAAATAAAGGGTAACCTTTGTGAATATACATGCACACATATGCACAAACACAATAATACATTATAAATCATAGGCAAAGACTAATAGATGTATACATACACAATCACAAACAATTTTTAATTGTTACAAAGGGATCGTTGATATGTATGTTAAGGTTGGTAAGAACCACTTTGAGTCTTAATTGTACTTTCTCCAGGTACCAAATAATTTGCATTTTACATATTAGTTTTCATTTATTCTAACCTATATTCAGTTCAGGGTTTTTCACATTATCAGTATTTTGTCAAGTGCATTGACATATTTTTCTAACATGGATCTCCAACTTTGTGGTACCTACTTTTATTCATTTAAACTGGTTTCTGAAAATTCATGGTTCCTAGAGAATAAATTACGTTTCATCTGGATTTTGCATTCTAAAAGCCAAGACCATGTATAAAGCACATATGAGATTTAACTTTTCAACTGTGAGTTCTTTTGAAACAGCGTGATTTGACGCTTTGGATTCTTGAATTTGGTACCAATGAGACCAAGCTGCTGAGAGCCGTATTTGGAACTAGGTCTGCCCCATCTGATAGATGGGTTGTAAGAACAATCTCTGTTGTATACTGTATTTTAATGATACCATATGAGGATTTGTTTTAAATTATGACTTCTATTTGATTACTATTTGTTTGAATAGAGGCTTAGTCATTCAGAATATTCTTTATGAACTAATTTGAAGCTGTTATTAATATATTATTATAAGCATATGAATGAACTGTAGAGCTGTGCTTTAGTTCTACCTGGTCTACTACTTGATGATTACTACTTCCTTAATATAGGACGTTCCTATCAATTGAAAAAATATTTGTGGAATTTTCCCACGTCAGATATTAAATTTATTCACAATGACTTGTTCAATTAAAAACAAATTTAAAAATCACCACCCATTTTTTTAACATGCTTAATTTTATTTCTGAGTGAACTCTTATCCTCTTAATTATTTTGATCATTACTTTTACAGTATGTGTTAATTTTTTTTTTCTTTTTTAGATTCTTGAATTTTAAAAAAGACTTTGGCCGGGCGCGGTGGCTCAAGCCTGTAATCCCAGCACTTTGGGAGGCCGAGACGGGCGGATCACGAGGTCAGGAGATCGAGACCATCCTGGCTAACATGGTGAAACCCCGTCTCTACTAAAAATACAAAAACTAGCCGGGCGAGGTGGCGGCGCCTGTGGTCCCAGCTCCTCGGGAGGCTGAGGCAGGAGAATGGCGGGAACCCGGGAGGCGGAGCTTGCAGTGAGCTGAGATCCGGCCACTGCACTCCAGTCCGGGCGACAGAGCCAGACTCCGCCTCAAAAAAAAAAAAAAAAAAAAAAAAAAAAAGACTTTGGAGGGCAGGGAAAATATGGAATTTGTTTTCAGTAGCTTCATTTTTTAAAACTCTTTGCTTCTATATTCCATATTCACTTTTACTTGATCCATATACTTTCTAATTTCCTTTAGAGAGTACAAATACTTTCTAATTTCTCTTTTGATTTTTATTTGACCTATAGATTTTTTAGAAGTATCTTATTTAATTTTTAACTATTTGGGAATGTTCCGGATATCTTTCTTTCATTGGTTTTTATCTTAACGCCATTATGGTCAGAAAAAATATTTCGTAAGTCCTCTATTTTAAATTTACTTAGATTTGCTTTATAACCCAGAATATGTTCTATTGCAATAAACATTCCTTATACACTTGAATTCTTCTGCTGTTGAAAGGAGTGTTCTGCAAATATCAATTAAGTCAATTTGGTTGATGATGTTACTTGCATCTTATATATCCTTATGGATTTTCTGTCAATATGCTCTATCAGTTACTTTTTATGAGTGTTAAAATACCTGACAAAAATTGTGAAATTACATATTATATTATATATTATGTTATATGAGAAAATGTCCTTTACCCATGTCATGAATTACCAAGTTAATATTATCATCTACATGTATTTGGTTTGGAAAGTGCATTTTTATTACAGCGTTTTCCTATAGATTCCCATGCTTTCATTTACATGTTGAAGCAATTTGATAGAACCAAGGACAAGTGAGTTTAAGAAGGTGGGCCCTATTTTAACACTAAATATTTCTATTGATAGCACAAACACTTTAGTTTTATAAAATACTTAAAGCATTACATAATGCACATACTAAAAACCATCCACTAATATGCTAACTGGCTTCAAATTAATCATTAAGGAATTTATACAAAAATGTAGCAATAAGAATCAACTACCTAAATAGACATTTAATTCATGTAAATTAAAATATTTATATGGAAAGCGTTGAGGTTTTTAAAATACTTCCTATCCCTTGAAGAGTTAAACCATTTAATATGGTGTTCTAATCATTTTACATAGTTTTTTTTTTTTTTTACTTTTTATGTTTAAAAAAAAAACCAAACATATAGAAAGTTTGCAGTAGTGCAATTAGCTCACATACAACCTTCTCTTGGATTCACAGTGTGACATTTTACTATGTTTGTTTTGGC
Organism: Rhinopithecus roxellana; assembly: GCF_007565055.1. Taxonomy (NCBI): domain Eukaryota; kingdom Metazoa; phylum Chordata; class Mammalia; order Primates; family Cercopithecidae; genus Rhinopithecus; species Rhinopithecus roxellana. The sequence continues at coordinate 1,202,021 of NC_044549.1, forward strand.
ATCCTCTATTTATATATATTATTAATATAATTGTGGTGGTGTTGACTCACTTGCCGCTTGCAAAGAGCAAATCTCCCCTACTCTAAATAATTCAAGTTTTATCTCTTAAGAACAAGTACAATATTGTTCATAACCACAGTATAGTTATGAAATTACAGGATATGTAATATTTGTGCTATGCTATCTAACATACAGTTCATATCTACATTTTGCTAATTGTCCTAATAATACCTCTTATGTCATTTGTTTTCATTTATGATCCACTGGAAGATAAAATTGAATTTAGTTGTCTTTTTTCTTAGTGTTGTTTAATTTGGAACATTTTCCCAACCTTTATGAGAAATCTTCTTAAAGCTAAAGAGGCAATACTCTATCATCTAATGAAATGTTTCATTATGCTAGACAATAGTCAAGAAATATCCTAGCAGCCATGAAGAAGAGTGATCTCGTGTCTTTTACGGGAACATGGATGGAGCCGGCGGCTATTATCTCGCCAAACTAACAAGGAACAGAAAACCGAATACCACATGTTCTCACTTGTAAGTGGAAGCTAAATGTTGAGAACTTAGGAACATAAAGAAGAAAACAACAGACACTGAGGTTTACTTAAGAGTGGACGGTGGGAGGAGGGAAAGGAGCAGAAAAGATAACTATTGGGTATTGGCCTTAATTCCTGGGTGATGGAATAATCTGTATAACAACCCCCCAGATATGAGTTTACCTGTGTAACAAACCTTCACATGTACCCCAGGACCTAAAATAAAGGCTTTAAAAAAAGAAATATTTTAGCAAAAATTCACTTTTTGGGTTTGGCATGAAAATGCCACATTTTTTTTCAAATTACAAACAAGTCTAGCATTGAGGTGGTCTGAAAAGGTTCTAGTAGGGGTCATTTAGAGTATTTGACCTTGAATCTGCCCTCATGTCTTATGAGCAGTCGGTCCTTTCAACTCCTCTCAAAATTACATCAGGTGGCCACATAAACTAAGCTATTGCATAGTTATTGGACCTAGCAACATTAAATCGCTGTATTTTTTAAAAATTGTCTTTGCTTATCTCCATTCATAAATTACAAATGACCTTATGGCATTATGTTATTCACTGTAAGGGCTCTGAACGCAGAATTCTTATTTTCAACTCCTACTCTACCCTTGCGGAATACTGAACAGGCTCTTCAAACTCATTAATAAATTTCAGTTTCTTCCTCGGTAAAATATGGTGGATAAACATGGTATCTTCCAAGAGGAATGCTGGGAGAATTCAATGAGTACATGACCTCCAATCCACATGACATTTGTAGACAATGACTTGTACTTTGTATTAGCTATTATCTGTTTATAAAACCACTGAACTGAAGTCATTTTTTAAAGATTTGTACATTCTGCTTTACTATGATAAAAAGTCACCACTTACACAATCTAGATGTTCTTTAAAATAAAACCCTTCACATTTACAAAGGCAAATGATATCATTAAAATTTAGAAATGGCAGAGCAAACAAAAGTAGTAACTCAAATTATTAGTTTCTAGAATAGAAAAAGAAAAAACGCCAAAGCAATAATTCTCCAAAAGCAAGAGGGAATTGAATCTTGAGCCACAAAATGCGAATTAAATGATAAAGATATTTTATGGGACAATAATAATCACTGTTGATATTCAGTGAAATAAAAGCCTTGGACACAGATACGACAGTTTAGAGTCTAGTTGGTGAAATAAGGCAGGTAGGAAAAGATAACTAACAAGTTATTGAGTTCATGAGGCTCAGGAACCTTATTTCACTTAATGTGATGTCCTCTGGTTCCATCCATGTTGTCCTTCATTCTGTTGATGTGACGTATCACGTTGATTGATTTGCATATGTTGAACCATCCTTGCATCCCAGACATGAATCCCATTTGATCAAGATAAATGATCTTTTTAGTGTATTGTTGAATTCAGTATGCTAGTATTTTGTTGAGGATTATTGTATAAATGCTTATCAGAGATATTGGCCTGTAGTTTTCTTCTTGTTTTGACATGTTTTGTCTGGTTATAGTAACAGGGTGATACTGGCATTGTATAATGAGTTCAGGAAAATTATTTCCTCTTCTGTTTTTCAAAATAGTTTGATTAGGATTGGTATTAGCTCTTCTTTAAATGTTTGGTAGAATTTAGCGCTGAAGTCAATTGGTCTGGTGCTTTTCTTTGCTGGAAGAGATTTCATTATGGCTTTAATCTCATTACCTGTTATTGGTCTATTCAGGTTTTTTATTTCTTCATGGATCAATCTTGGTAGATTATATGTATCTTGGACTTCATCCATTTCTTTTAGGTTTTCCAATTTATTGGCATATAGTTGCTCACAGGTGCCTCTACTGATCCTTTAAATTCCTGCTGTGTTGGTTGTAAAGTCCTCTATTTCATCTCTGATTTTGAGTCTTCTCTCTTTTTTCTTATTTTATTTAGTTTGCCTAAAGGTTGGTCAATTTTGTTTATTTTTTCAAATTTTGTTTATCTTTTCAAAACCCAACATTTTGTTTCATTTATCTTTTGTATTTTTTATTTCAATTTAATTTATTTCTTCTCTGATCTGTTTTATTTCTTTTTTTTCTGATTTTGGGTTTTGTTGCTCTTGCTTTTCTAGATCTTTAAGATAAATCATTAGAAAGGAGCTGATATTCTATAGGCAATTGTTCTCATCAAAAATTATGAAGTAAGAATATGTTATCATGCAGTTTCTCAATTGAAAGTAACCAAAATTCTTTGATTGAACTTTTGCTAAAATGAACAACAGAAAATATTGTAATTTTAGCCAAAGCTCAAAGAATCAAGGGGAAGTCAGAAGAAAAAAAAATACAGGATTTGGGGTGGAAATTGTGGGACAACACTCATAGTGAAACTGCTCTAGCTGGGACCCTCCCTTTGTTTGAAAACCCTCCAATTAAGAAAACAACCTCCAACTATTTCCTTCTGTTTTTATGATGCTCCAAGATTCTAGGTCTCTGAGGGGAACATCTGATGGTCCAACTATAAGCCAGATGTCCCCTTCCTATCTCTATCTGAGTGGTTAGTAGAAGGTTCTGATCTCTCCTGCTATTCTACTCTTGTAGATTTCCACAGTAGAAAGACTATACACAAGGAAGCAGAGATAATTCTCCAAACAGAAATAGGAATGTGACTAAGAAAAGAGGTCTCCAACATGCTAAAAACAGTAATTTAGATAACTAAAATCTTGTAGCCCTATGCAAGTGCCATTGGATTAGAAAGATTCTAGATAGAAACAGTTGTAGCCTTGTCGTAGCCCAGATATGTGGTGCTAACATTATGGACTTAAGGGTATATGTGGCCACAGAATCACTAACAGCTTCTGACTTCCATACATAGATTTCTAGCTCTCCACGTTCAACTGAACAGAATTCCTCTGTATTTGTCAGTGTCCTTAATATTTGGTCTTTATAACTTATAGATGCCAATACCACAAACATAAAGGGGGAAGAAAGAAGGAAAATATAGAATACTCAGTTGTAGAAGAAACGTGTGGTAAACTGGCCAGTGTTCAGTAATTTGTTTGGATGAGGGCTGGCAAATTGCGCCCCCAGCCCTTTTTTTGTTCCTGTGGAAGAACTTTAGCAATCCTGAAATCCTTATTCCTTTTACTGCACATGTAATAAATCTAATTTCATTAGGTTTAAAACTGCTAATAAAACATAAATGGTTAACTTTATTAAGGCACTGCTATTACTAGCATAGAACAGAGAGGACCACTGGTGTTTTGTTCATGCCACCTAATTCAACAAACATGAGAAAAGAGAGGAAGATGTATTAGCCACTTCTAAATCGTCAAGAAGGAAGGACATCTTTTCTACATAAATCTAAAAATATTCTCTTAAGGAGAATCAAAAGTACTATTTAGTGCAAATTTGCGTCTGGCAGCTAGCTGAAGCAGAAGTTGTCTATGTGCTGCAGCTGATGCCGATCAGACTCCAAGGCACAGTATGTACCAGCTGAAGTCTGTCAACAGGGAGACCAGCATAAGGGCAACCTGATAGTCAAAACAGGATAAAACCACAGTCTAAACAAGATGACATGAGCATTCGTGCAATTAACAGCATCAGCAAGAGGAAAGTTGTATTTGGAACATTCCACTAGAAATCCATAAAAGGCAGGATGCTTATTTTACCACAATCGCGTTATATGTGGCTAAATAGAATCAATGACGCGATGGAAAACATTGCAAAGACAATAGAGAAGGATCAAGGGAAAGCTGATGACAAAGTCGTAAGACTGAAAACATTATTACGGCTGTTCCTGTTGTAAGCAGAGCACACCCCAAATCCAATATGCGCTTACATTCTCATTCACGACTGCAGTCAGGGTATTGGCTGCCAATTTTGAGCCAGGCATTGTGCTGACTTTTCAGTAGTTATTATTTGGTTGAATTTTTAAACAAGTGTTCCTGGTCCACATTGTTAGTCCTGTGTCACAGATGACAAAGACACTGGGAACAGTTTTGAGTATCACTGTAGTGGAAAGACCAGGAACTGTGAGTTTAGACAAAGCTAAACTGGACTACCAGTTCGGCTGCTTATAAACCCTAGAGACTTTAGGTAAACAACACACATTTTCTGGATTTGATTGTTCTTATATGAAGTATAAGTTTCAGACACGTATGATTAAATGAGATTAGTTATTGCTTTTCACACAATGCTTGACATGAAGTAGGTATTCTAAAAATGCTAGAACCAATATTGTTATGCTGTTATGAGTTAAATCGTGAAAGGAGGTTTATAAAAAAAATTTTATTTATGTAATTTCACAACAGCTCAGATTATTAAGAGTACTAATATTTTAAGATAGAAATTTTAGGTTACTAACCAGGGCAGACACAGTGCTGAGGACTTTCCATACATTATGGAATTCATTATTATATTCATTTCATTATCCCAGCTTGACATGAATGAGTTATTATTCCTGCTTTTCTATTCAAGAAGCAGAGGCTCATGGCAGTTTTGATCACACAAGTAGTAATTTTATTACAAGGCTTCTCATTTTCAAATCTAATGATCATGCCACTATTTCAATCTTTTCACTGATTTTAAAATAACAAAAACAAATATCATTGTTTGGTAATAATCTACAAAGCAAATGGTGAGTCAGTCTTTATCCCATTTCCACTTGAGCTTTATACAAGTACCTTATAACTATGTTTATTTTTAAATTCCATCAGTCACAGCATTGGCTCACTATTTTGTCCTTAATGATATTTTGTTATATAATTTATATTATATTACTTAATATAATATAAACATAACAAATATATTTATTTGCTAAATGTAATATCATAGCATATAAAAATAAATATATGATGTGTATGTATGTATATATATATATGTATATATATAAATATATATATCTCTCTCTGATGCTGTTCAAAATCTGCTTCCAGAAGAAGGTTTGAGAGGGATCATATGACTCAAAATAAAATATTAGTGCATCTATATAGTGCATTCCACTGTTGGTATAGTAAATATCTTATGAGTATTAATGCGAAATTTAAAGAAGCACTATCTGTTGACAGGAATACGGGGCACTGGCCTGTGTGGCCGGTGCCATTTTCCTGAGCTCAGTTTTCCTTGGCTACTTATAGAAGAAGACATAATCATAAATCCTGCTACATTACATTATCTTCTTATTGAGTTATTTAGATTCGCATGAGTTTTACATCAAAACTTTGGCAGTACTTTCAAGATTTGGTGGAATATCCCTTCTCAGTGTCTTCTAGGACCTTGTTGCTACTCAGAGTGGAAGAATGGATATCACCTGGTGACTGAATAGAACTGCGCAATCTGGGGTCACTCACCAGAACTGCGGAATTCAGTTCTGCATTTTTACAAGATCCCCGGGGGATTTGTCTATTCATTAATGTTTTGTGACTGTTGTTCTAAAAACTACCAGGTTTAAAGCTATGATTTTGCTGGACACAACTCTCATGACTCATGAAGATAAAAGAAGATTTAGTTTACCCTGATCTTCTTGTAGCAAGAGGAGCTAAATTGCAAACAGAAAAGTTTAAAAAGCTGATATCCTTTTAGGTGCAGAAAATAAGGTGGGATTTTTAAGTTGTATCATTATTAAATATTTGAGTTCTAAATTTAATGTGTTTAGGTTATTTTAGTGAACTAGGTGATGTAAATCTCCCTAGAAGCATTCTGGTTCTTTGTTGCCAAGGGACGTTGGCATCTGTTTTTTTTTTTTTTATGATTGTTTGTTTCTCCAACACTTGCATATTTGAATAAATAACATGTTTATTTGGGGTTAAAATGCTTCATGCAGCATCATTTGCAATTGAGTAAATATGAGTTGGTTTTGATGCAACGGCCACAAATAATAGACTAGTCTATTGGGAATAAAATATGGTTTTCCAATCTTCCTGAACAGATTTCACATTACCAAGCAATCTTAATATAAATTCTCCTGGATCAGTGAGAATTTCGTGCCAGCAAATTTGAATATATAGAAAGATCTATGTATGTAGTAAGCCACATATGCAAATTAAACTACTTCATCAGGAGAAATGATTTCTCACTTCAAGGCTGTAGGTTTCAGATCCTGGAGCAGTATGTGAAAACCATGAATAGTATTTCAAGAAAAATGCTTAAATTATCTATTGTAACATTGTGTACTTGAGCCTCTATATTTACTTCAGTGATTGTTCTCTCCAAGCCTCACTTATACACTGGCCCCATCAAAGCTTAATTCCATAAATGTTGTGTTCAAAATCCAATTTAAGGGTTCTCTTTAAATATATTTTATGATTTCAAAGTTGTGTGTGTCCAGGAAAGCAGAAGTAGCCATAGATTTATATAGGATTCTATTTTGCTACGATAGCACTCAATCTAGAGGTTTGCCTTTTCTGTTCCTCCTTGTACCTAAGACTGAAGGAAGAATAAAAACCTAGGTCTTTATGAAATTGCAGAATAAAGATGCGCTTACTGCATTTGAAAATCAACAAAGTAGTAGTGACTTCAGGTGAGTAGAAACGAAGGATGAGGGCTGTTGTATAGCAAATTTTAAAATAATTCTAAAAAGCCAGGAAGGTCCTTTGAGAGATGCTTTTAGATAATACTCTAAACTATATTTAGCCTGGGCCTTATCTGCGTATTCTGTCTCATCAAATGCAATTGTAGTCATCATTTTGAAATGTAAAAGAATCAAACGTTTTACAGCCTACTAGAATCTAATAACCTTGGCCTAAAACAAAAGTTAAATCTCCAAATACCATGGTTAAAAAGGGTAACTTTTAGAAAGCAATTTTTAAATACTTCCCATTTATATTTTAGAAATTGTCTCATCAATTTTTGGTTAAGAAACAAAAAAAATTCAGATGCACTTTAATATCTTCTAATAGAGAATGTTATCTAAGACGTTTAAATTGGTAATCCTTCACAAATTCTGAAAGGAGAATAAAATACCTGTAATTTGAGAGACTGTTCTCACCTTTCTAAAAAATATTTTCAACAGCCATCATTAGGATAGTGATCTAAAATTCACTATATATTTTCATATAAACAATCCCAATTATTTGTATGTAATCAAACCGAGGATCTCTCTCTTTCCAACGTGACAGAGATATAGAAGGACTTACCCCAAGATCTCGACATTGCAAAGCATGCAACATGTATTCAATTTCAGGTCTCCTGTTCCAAATCCTTGGTCTCCACCACCACACTGTCCTCTCCTAATTCAAGTAACTACGTCTCTTGCTCCCTTTAAGCCTCTGCCAGTACGTTGTGTATCCATAGTTGATTTTTTCACCTTTTTCTCTGCAGTGCTTTATACTTTCTTCAACCGTGCTTAAGCATAGACACCATTTCTCTACTTTCATACTTTCTTTTTTAAAAAATCAACATGGTAACCTTCATTTATCCCTCTGGAATTTCATCATCATTCTGACAGCTTGTGAAAGTTCCTAAGGTTATATTAGATGCTCATTCTTTTCCTCTGAAGTTCTGGAGATGTCATTCTCCGCAACTGATCTGCAAAATTAGTGATCATGTTCCCAATTCAATCATCAAAGTCACTGATTAAAATGCTCAACAATGGGTCTGGAACCAATCGCTGTGGAACATTACTTATGTCACCAGAACTTGGCAATGGCCCATCGAATACAACTCATTCAATAATACCACAGCTCTGTGCTTTAACCTAGTGGTGGCTGAAACAAGACAATGTATCCCGACTTATTGATGACAGTTGGCACGCAGTACAGAACCCAAACCTTTATGAAATAAAACTGTATTGGACATAATACTTTTTCCTTGATTTGTCATTTCTGTCATTCTATCATAGATGCAATTGATCATAAAGGATGTATATTCCTTATTGGTAATTAACAAAGTAGTTATTCCTCTGTACTGGTAATTAACAGAGTAGTTATTAATCTTCTCTGCACATAAACTGGTCTTGAAAGAAATGCTTTACATAGATTATTTGTAGCTTGTTGCAATGAATATGATATTTGGCCCAAATTTTACTTTGCAAGTATTTCTACCATTTGTACTAATTGAATTAAATTCATAATGTGCATATGATAAACATGTCAACATATTTAAGAAACCTAAAAACCTGAAAGATGAATAGATTTTTTGTTTTCTTTTGTATCTCTGAATTACTATTTGAAGAATCAATACTTCGAATTACTATTAATGCGGATTGGTACATTGTTATTCTAATTACTCAATAACATTGTCTGGGCTAGAAGTGGTTTTTGGAAGACTTTTCTTCTTTTGTTTTTACTTATTTACTGGCTCTTCAGAGATTAAATAAGCTAAAATAACCTACATGCTTACACTCACAAACTATTTATGGTTTCTTATTTTTTTTCCAATCATTTTAACTGAGAAGTTAAAAATTGTATACATTTTCACTTATCAGCAAAGCAGCCGACTAAGGCAGTCAATCTATATTATACTCTCAGTGATCATCATAGGCTGCTTTTTGGCCAATACTGATCTGCTTCTATAATTCAGTTCAGAGTCTGGCTAACCTTGTGATTCACATCTTTCCTGGAACTTAATTAGATGATTGAACAACAATCAACTTATTCACTCTCAGTGGCCCCTCAAGAAGGAATTGTCAATAATAATTCTCCTTTACAGAAGCAAATTTAGGCTTGATTTAAAACCATTGGTCTACTTTGTTAAACGTGTCAAACACCCAGTGCCTACTTGGTTAATTTGCTACTGTCCAAGAGTTTTTTTTTTTTTTTTTTTTTTTTCTTTTCTCATGTATCAACCTTTTGATTAGAAGGTGAGGTGACATAGAACATACACTGTTCCTGTTAGGTTTTCAGAAGTGGGAAAAAAGTGAACATTTAAAAAAATCAATTTAAACACTATTCATCATGGTTTGAAGGGCATGACACAGTGCTGATCTTAGACCAGCTTTGAGGACGGGTTTATCAGGCCAGCTGGAAATAGTGTACCTTGTCTCTAGTTTATTTTGCTCCTTATGGAACTACATGTTATCAGCACCCAGGAATTATGAAGCTAAGTGAAATGTACAAGAGATTAATGGATAAATCAGAGTGGCAGACTGTTGAGAGAGAACTGGTAAGAACACCACATATTGTATTTGGAGATTGATCCTTTTCTCTGTAGAAAAATCATTCTTGAAATAAAAAAATTTTGTAAGAAACCTACTAGTGAACATAAAGAAGGAAGCCAGAAATTTAGATAATCTAAAAAGTCGTTGTCAGCTAAGAGAGCTATAGACCTTTCCCAGTGCACCTGGATGACCTCGACTTGGCATTGCTGAAAGGTGGCATTCTCTTTTCTCAGTATATTTTTCTTGCTATCTTCTTTTGATGATTTCTTTTAAGAAAAGATAATAAAATTATCTGTCCAGCTTGTGCAAAGCTTTTTCTAATACATGGTAAAATTATGGTGTAATAATAAAATTTTTTATTTCTTAGCAAGAATTTTAATTTATTCTGACATTATATTCTTTTTGGGTTTTTTTCTTACTGTTTCAATATTAAATATTTCTTTACTAATGGCATTAAGAAGAGATGACAAGACATATTTATAATTATTTTGTTGATAAAATAAAAATTAAAAACCTTTGGGTGATCCTGGAATTAAAGAAAAAAATGTTTAATTGCAGCACAAATCTCAGTCTGGAAACTACCAGGCTATGTCATTACTTCCTCATGCTATAGAACCAGTCATCGTGTAGAAAAAAACACCTCATCTATCTCTTTAATCCCTTTCTGTTCTAAGAACAATTGATTCATCTGATTCATCTTTTTTGTGCCAGAAACAATTGAGTCACCTAATTTTGACATATTGCATAGGTGAAGTACTTCTCTGAATAAATCTTATATTGAATTGATTACTTATGAGTTCTGGGATGCCTCATGGCCTTGGCTATTCAGTGGTATTCAGTGGATCTAACATCAGGGTAGGGGGTTGGCCAACTTGACTTGTAGCATTGTATCATGATTTTTTGATTTCAATACTCCTAGTATGATGGACTTAAGCCACTAACACTGTCTTTTCCCTTAGTTAGGAAGAGATGTGCACATCCGGCCAAGCAAGCAGAGCTGGTACGAGTTTCAGAAACCCACGGCTACCTCTGGATCTCTCTCTATAGATTTATCTTAGTCTGTTTAGGCTGCTCTAACAAAATACCATAAAATGGACGTTTATAAACAACATAAAATACTGCTCACAGCTCTGGAGGCTGGGTAAGATCAAGATGTGGCAGACCCTGTGTCTTGTGAGGACCCATGTCCTGATGTCACCTTCTTGCTGTGTCTTCACATGGGGAGAGAGAGAAGACGGGTCTCTAAGGCCTTTTTATAAGGGCGCTGATCCCATTTAAGAGGGCTCCACTCTCATGGTCTGTTCGTTTCCCAAAGGTCGTACCTCCCTAATAGGCTAACATTGGTGGTTAAATTTCAACCTACGAATGTTGGGGCAGACACAAACATTCGGTCCAGAGCACAATTATAGTTTTTATTAGAAGCATGCTATGTGCTTAAGAAAAATTCGCATTTGGTAACAAGGGATTAATAAGGGACTTAAAAGAATGAAAAGAATTCAATACAAATAAAATAAACAAAAGTTATAAAAAGTTTTTTAATTGTTACATCAAATAACATTTTTGCCCAAGTTTCACCCCATCTGTTTCCTAACTGGCTCTGAACCTAACGCAGTAGAATTTTGACAAAGATATTTACTGTTTTACTATGTTCTAGTGAGTAAAATTATACTACAATGTAGATAGTAAATATGCTCTGCAGACATGAATTTCCCAGCAGGAAAAGAACTTGGAAACCTGTTCTATAGTTAAGGAAAAAGCTTTTCTTGGGCATCATGTCTAATACACTTAGTGAGTATCCAGTAAATATATTGTGGATTGTGAAAGCGTGTGTCTTAGAATCTCATATTTGGAAAAAGTTTGGGAGATAAATGTTATAGTTTCCTTTGCAGAGCTACGTGTTATCCTGAACTCTGATTCCCTTTCATGACCCCATTGGAACTGCATGCTTCAGAACACTACTAATTTTGCAGCTAACTTTAAGTACATAGATGCCTAAGAGAAACAAAAGTCTTTAGACTCCTATCCTCAGATTTCAAAACCAAAAATGATTCCATCATAAGCTGTCTCCCAAATTATAAATACTAACACATTAAATTATAAATGTTAATTTTAAAATATCATAATGTATACATCATTTTTAAAGAATACTTGTAAAAATCTATTTCTGCTTTGACATGGCATAATTATGGTAACAAACAGTTCATCAGCATAATATTATAGTGAGAGTGATGAATTAATGTATGAACATTATTCGAAGCAGGCAGGGACACTCTGTTTATTGGTAAGAGTTGTAGGAGTAGTATAATACAAAAATATTATGTTTTTCCTTAGTCTGCCATCTTGACAAGATTATGGCAATAATTTAGAAATCACTTATTCTGTGCTAGCTCCTAGGATACAAGAATGTAAAAAGCTATTTCTAGGACAGGTGTTGTGGCTCACGCCTGTAATCCCAGCACTTTGGGAGGCCAAGGTGGGTGGATCACTTGAAGTCAGAAGTTCAAGACCATACTGGCCAACATGGTGAAATCCCATCTCTACTAAAAATACAAAAATTAGCCAGATGTGGTGGCACAGGCCTGTAGTCCCAGCTACTCAGGAGGCTGAGGCAGGAGAATCACTTGAACCTGAGAGGCAGAGGTTGCAGTGAGTCAATACCATGCCACTGCACTCCAGCCTGGTAACAGAAAAAAAGTTTTCTCTATCTTCGCAAGTTCTTAGTGCATTAAGATTTTATGACTAAAAAAAAATTAAAATAGCTACACTTAATCTTCTCTCTTAGACTATGTAACTTTCTTCCATTATATATATTCAATAAAATAAATATTAATTAAGCAATGACTATAGCTTAACCCTGTGCTGAGTACTTAGAACAGAAGCTAGGGATGCTGCATCAGTGTCCTGTGACCTTACCTCGTCCTTGGCCTCTGCTGACTCTTCTGCCAGGGAGCTTTGACTGATGGAAGCGGATAAATAAATACTCCAGCTCTCTCACTTGAAATGTTCTCCCAGTCTTCCGAACCGAGATATCTCTGAAGTGTGCATTTTAAACTGTATCGAAGAATTTTCCTCATGGGAATAAATTCTAGTGCCCACAGTACTGGGTTCAGTGACTCTCCTGATTGCTCCCTAGCCTTTCCTGTGTAATTCTCCTACCAATGATCTCTACACTTCCCAAATATACCAACCGTATTTGAATCCTGGCCTCAGGATCTGCTTTCAAGCAGTGACAAACCAAGGCACTAGAATAGGCTTTTAATTTCAAGAAGAGAATAGTAAGCAGAAATCAGGGGAAAAGTCTTGAGAACTGCCCGTTAAATTTTAGGATATTATGGCAAAAATGCTTTCCCGCGAATCAAGTCACCTAAGTTCTGGTCCTTCTTTCTTTACGAAGTGTCTCTGCCAAAGAACACTTTCCTGAACACAGTTTCTTATTGTAAAACAAGAGTTTCATCTCCAGAGTCCCTTCCAAAGCTAACTTAATAATTCTAAGGTTATAAATGCCTAGAATGTTAGCTTCCATAAGTGAATTGTAATAATTTCCAAAACGAAAGTTTGGGTATAGTAGATATTTCTTAAGAACCTGAGAATTTTTGTGCATGTGACTCATTAATTTATTCCAGAAAATTGGCTAAATATCTGGTCTGCATACAGCACTGTAGATCTACCTTGTCCAATAGGTAGCCAACAGCCCCATGTAGCTAATTTGAATTTTAATCAATTAAAATCAAATAAAGTTAAAAATGCAATTGTTCAACCTCACTGCCACAATTCAAGTGCTCCATAACCACATGTATCTAGTGGCTGTATTGGATAGAACAATCAGAACATATTCCCATCGTTGCAGAAAACGCTATAGGATAGCACTGCTCTGGATGATGTTAAATACTAAATCAGACAACTTGCCTTTAAGAGACAACACCTAAATATTTCAGTAAAATATTAACATGTGCTTGAATATAGTTAACATTAAGTGAATATTTCAACAGTATGCATTAAAGTCATTGAGATGTAAATTTTCAATGAAGACTTCCTGGTAGATAGGAAATCTGAGGGTTAGAAGAATAGGCTGTTACAGGCATTATAAGACAGGAATAGAGGCAGGGCAGGGAAGTTGTTTGCGGAGCATTAGACTTAATAGAAGGAGAGAAGAAAATCTACAGAGTAAAAACATAAAAAAGACAGTCACCCATGGTTTCCAGGATCCCTTAGAAAGAAAACCTGAGTTATGATCTCCAGCTATTACAATCAAATGAGTCAGTAAAATCATTATTGATAATGAGCAAGGACCTCCCTTTGTCCCTGCAGCGCGACACATTGGGAAACCTTGCTTAACTATCAGTGGACTTCTTCCCTCTAAAAACCGGAGAAAAGCATTTTAGTGAATGTTCTGATATCCAACATACTTGTTACAGATTATTCTTCCGCATCATCCCTTCTGAATATGGACTTTAGAGCTTTGCATATTTGCTTCTATGAATTAAAGGGAGAGTATATTTGTTCCCCAGATATTAAATAAAGTACTGAATCGAAGACCCTGAGTAATTTAAACCCTAGTTCCTGACCTCTTCACAGCAGAGGCTCTGCAGAGACTTCCATCTACCAAGGATCTCAGCATGCTCTAGCTGTGGAGTAATTCTGTTGATTTGCCTGAAGAAGTGTTCTTGAGATCATGATGTCATCTCAAGGGTAATGGATGCTTGAGAGTTGTTTGAATATTTAATTTGTCAGAAGAGGTCAAAGGAAAGAGATGTTATGCTACTTGTCAAGTATTTTAAGAGAGAAAATTAGAAGCTCAAACAAGCCCTTAAAAATAACTGATGGAAACTTCCAAATATAATACCCCCAATCTGAAATAATGGCAATATTGTGTTAAGAGTAGCATATTTATGGGGTGATTAAATATATTTCATTATTTTGTAGTTATTACAAAACTTACATTTGGAAATACATCTTTCATGCATTCTGCCTATTTGCTTGGCCGTTGGTGGTACAGTCACTATTATTTTAAAATAGTGTCATGATAGTTGTAAATATAATACTAACAAATCCGTATCTGCATACATAAAAGCATTATCAGGTGTCCCTTAGGAAAATACACATAATTGCTTCTAAACCACTTAGTTAATAAGGGATTGTATACATTCAAAAAGATAATATGTTAATGACTGCGCTTTAAGAGGATACTGTTTATGTTGGATTGGATGTATATTGTGATTTACATTTTAAAATCGTATCAGACCTCCTCATACATCTGAAAGTAGCATCAAGTAATTTTTTGATAAAGCACATACTTTCCATATTGTTACTATTTAACTCTTGGACTATAATAGACATTTCTTAATATTTCATTTCTTGTTGCCCCATAGCTAAGTTTTCTGTTTAAATTTCCGGTAATGATGAAAATGCTGCCATGATACAAACTAAGAACTAGTTGGTGAGATTCGCCACTTGGGACTCTAAAGGTATTACCTTCCAAGAGTTACTCAGCCTTATAAAGTAATCACAAATTTCAACCCAACACTTGGATTTATTTTAAAAATCTTGTTCTAAGTAATGACTGGAGTCTTTCTGTGTACATGTTTTGAGGTGGAGAATGAACAACACTTAGTTTCTACATTTGTCGTTATATGCTACCATAAAGGAACCATGGTTGGGATCCATGGATAGCCTTAGAGTGTGTGATAAGTAAGTTTCCTAAATTTATTGCAAATTTGTAGGTGTTTGCATGTATGCACTTTTGGGTGGAGATAACCTATTATGTTATCAAATACAAAAACCGTGGCATTGGCCTGCAATTTTAAAATACAGATGAAGTGTAGGCAATTTGATAAAACCTCCACATAACCAAAGACCGCCAGAACAGTCTCTAACTGTGTCTAGTGCCTCAACATTTCAATCTCTAAACATCGTCGTGTGTTCTCTCTCTGTACAAACTCAGATTTTCATAATATGGAATGCCTTTGGAACTGAATTATTTGTGATTAAAATTTTATTTTTTGTGTTTATTATCTGGTAGCTTCACATGATACAATACCTATGAAAATGCAAAACAATTTAGAAAAAAGAGTGTGCTGTGTTTTCACCCCAGGACCCTAACAGAAGAAATCATTGCTTTGAGTCTCTTTGCATTCTTCTGGAAAAATACATAGATAAATGGACAGCCAAAAGCATAAACTTTCTCTCTCTCTCTCTCTCTCTCTCTCTCTCTCTCTCTCTCTCTCGCTCTCGCTCTCGCTCGCTCTGTCTGCCTCTCTCTCTCTCATATCAAAATTATAGCATGTTATACCTAAAATTTTGTGCCCTGCTTTTTAAATTTAAAAATATACCTTAAAAATCAACCCTCATAAGTACCTTTAGAAATACTTCATTCTTTTAACATCTACAAATAATCCATTGTATGGATGAACCATGATTTATATAACCTGTCCCCTATTAATAGAAATTTAAATTGCTTTCAGTAATGTGTTGTTATAAAGTATGATGCAATGAATACATTGCGTACACATTGCAAGGTGAACTTGAATAGATTCGATTCCAAAAGTGGAATTACTGGCTTAAATGGTACCTGCATATTTAATATCCACAGATGTTAGCAAATAATCTTGCACAGACAACAGCAATTTACACTTCCACCAACAATGAATGAATGTGATTGTGCAAACTTTTGAGAACTCAGCATTTACTTTGGTTTTTCAATAAAACCCAGTGGGTTGGGGATATATTCGGTGAATCTTTTAGTTTAACTTGTTAGAATATTTGAGAAACAGTAACTTATGACTTCTTGTTTCAGATTTCTGAAAATTTCTTCAAATGCCTCATTTTGTAGAAAATGCGATACCAAATATTTAGTTAAAATATTTTGGTTGTTGAGTATAATGACAGTTCAAATTTTTATTGGCCTAACAGTTCTATTACTATATTGATCAATTAGTTATCATAGAAATGTTTATTATTAAATATGTATTTATTTAAATCATAAACTAAAAGAGAAAAAAGTTTCTACGCATACTTAAAAGAGTAGTTAAAAGATAATAGTCATTGTTGGAGCCTAGAAGGTAAGCCAAAAAATATCTGAACCAAAAGAACCAAATTGTGTATGAGAGAATAATCAAATATTCAATGTGTGGTTTTGTTGCTTCTGTGAGTCCTTCCCTTGTCTATAAATAAAATTGCTGAACTTCTCCAGGAAATTTTATGTTTTTGTAGCATTCCAACCCTGGTAGTAATCAGGAGGCACTAAAAATGCTCGTGAAAACCGTATTCCACAAATTAAGTAAAATTCACACATGGCTAAATAACTAACCTAACAGCCTAGACAAGCATTTTATATGGTTTCCCATTACTAAGCCTTCAGAACAAACTGATTGAAGTAGTTTGTTATCATCCATTTAAATTATAACCTCAAATTTAATCAAAATCTTTTCTTTAGGGCAAAATAGTCCACTGTGTGTGGATGTTTCTGTAATTGATGTTCGAGGAGTAGGGCAGACATTTTACATATCACCTAGACTGTTAATGAATATCTTTACACATGGCTTTACCACAACAAGGTGATGGATGTTTGATGTCTGTCCTCCATAACCTATAGGAGGGGCTGCTGCTAGTGGATACTGAGTTCAAATTTCAGACCTTTGCAATCTGCGTGTATAAAACAAATGTTTTCACAATATACAAGAAATAGTTATCTTTTGATAAGATTGCATAATTTCAAGATCAGCATCCATCTGGTGTATATATTTTTTCTTTTAGCTTATGTTAATGGCTTTATTTGGCAACTTAATGTTTTCCTTTTTCCTTCTAACAGCAGGTGAAAGAATTCATAAATCTGCCATGAACATTTGCCAATGAATATTCATATCTGAGATGTCTGATTGCAGCAGTTTGACATTTTTATTTAATTTCCATCAAGAATAAGAAATGCTTTGTTTCTTAATTCATAATGCATTCTAATTGGTTTCTGCACATTATACCACTGCTTAAGTTATTGTAATTGTCAGTATCAAACAACTAATTTATAAAATAAGAATATTCGGTAAGAGCCAGAAAAAAAATATGACTAAGAATTAATCTCACAAACTCATTGAAAACAGTATATCTTTGTTTTTATTGCATAATTTGTGAAAGGCATTGCCCACACTGAGCATTTCCATTCCTTATGCCGAATATATGGAACTGGCTCCATGGTATGTGCTGGTATCCCCTGTTGCATGAGCTAATCAGGTCTCTGTTGGCTGTTGGCACAGAAGCCCCATGAGCAGATAACATAAGCTTGATGGGATATATTTTCAGTATATCATGGTTATATGAACAAGAAGATATAATTGGTTCAACTGGAGTCAACACAGGCTTAGTGCAATTTTAGTGAATATTTGAGACTGTCAAAAGTCAAAGGAGTCACAGCAGCAAAAATAATTTTGCATTAATTACAACCTGCCTTTAGATTGATCCTTTACCACATCCTTCTTTGTTAAATAAATGTTATTGTGTATATTTACATATGTATACAGCATGATGTTTTAAGACACATATATGTAAAATGATCACTACAGTGAAACAAATGGACATACCCATCATCTCACACAGTTACCCATTCCCTCCAGTCCTGCCTGGGGCAGGAGCAGCTATAATCTACTCATCTAGCAAAAATTCCCAATGCAATACATTATTATTCACTACAGTCTTCATGTCGTACGTTTGATCTTTGGCCTTCTTTATCTACCCTGCCCCTACACTTTCTTAAATTACGTGTATGTAAGAATCTTCCAGAAAGCTTACAAAAATACAGATTCCTGGGCAGCGTCCCCAGAGAACCTCATTCCATGTATTTGGGTTGGGGCCCAATAATTTTCATTTCCAACAGGTTCTCAGGTGATGATGATGGTGCTTTACCACACTATATTTAAGTAATGTATAATATATACATAGGCTTGTATAATATATACAAAAATCTAGATAAAGATACAGTTCAGTTAATCATAAACAAGCCTGTATTGGCAGACAGATTGCAAGAATTATACTGTGGGGGGAGGCTGGGATTTAGAACAACATGTACATTTAATAATCCAACACAGCAAGTGCTTTCTCTAATTCTAGTTCTAAATATTGCGCTTGCATATGGCATGTATTATATGCAAGGAGTTAAAACCTAAACACAAATGTATGTTTTTTAATCCTCTTATGAAAAAGAATCTGCATTCCCCAGTTCCTTTTTGTAATTGAAATGCTAAATGTAATGTAACAGTAAATTAATGCATTTCTGTTTTTAATTACCTATAAATAACATACTGAAGAAAAATATCTAACAGATTAGAAGACAAAATTGTGGAAATTAGAGGACACTTTCCTAGCCTATTATTGAACTCAACGTATTTATTTTTAGTCACAATTTGTGACATACCAATTTGTGTGTTTTTTCAAAGTGGGCACATATTTTCTTCACTACCCAAAACAATTTTGACGGCCCGTTGGGTTTCAGCACTGACCATGAACACATTTTTGCTGTGATGGTGATGGTGGTGGTTCTTTTTAAGAAATCAAAGCTTCCTAACTTGTTTTCTCTACTTTACACGCATCCCCTTCCAAGCATATTCAACTTTGCTGCCAGGCATCTTTCTAAGACACTAATATGATCATGCAACTCATTATCTTAATTAAAATATTTTAACAGCTTCTCGCGGCTTTGAGCATAAAATGAGCATTTCTTAGCCTTACTCTCAAGGTCATAATTTGACCCCAGACTACCTCTTTAGCTTTATAGCTGGGCCTTTTACTCCAGCTGTAAAAACCAAGTTAGGGTTCCTTAAAAATGCCATGTATTCTCAAGTTCCTGATTCCCTAGTCCTAAAATATCTTTATTCCTATCTTCCCCAATTAATTCCTTTTTACCCTTCAAGACTTTCCTCATTCTTCCACTTCTTTTGGAAAATTTTCCTTGTGGCCCCCATTCCCTAGATCCCCATTATACCTCTGGTACACTTCTAGCCTAGCACTCACTAATGCTGTTCAATGCCTCCCGGTAAGTTGCAAGATCCCCAGGACAGGACGGGAGGACGGGCCATTATTATTTATGTTTATCACAGTGCCAACATATAACAGACACTCGGTAAATAGTTTTTTTTTTTTTTTTTTTTTTTTTTTTTTTTTTTTTTTTTTTGAGGTAGAGCCTTGCTCTGTCACCCAGGCTGGAGTGATCTTGGCTCACTGCAACCTCCACCTCCCAGGTTCAAGCAATTCTTGTTCCTCAACCTCCAAAGTGGCTGGGACTACAAGGCACCTGCCACCACACCTGTCTAATTTTTTTGTATTTTTAGTAGAACCAGGATTTCTTCCTGTTGCCCAGGGTGATCTCAAACTCCTGAGCTCAGGCGATCTGCCCGCCTCGGCTTCTCAAAGTGCTAGGATTACAAGCGTGAGCCACCACACCCAGTCAGTAAATAGCTTTTAAACAATTAATTTACTAACCATGTCATGAGTAATGAGAAGTAAGACTCGATATCTAAAGCCAAATAGTAAAGGGCCTGCCCAGTCAGACAGAGAAGTTTGATTTTTCACCTGTTAATAGAGAACTGTTGTGGTGTTTTGAATGTGAAAATGATACAATGCAAACATTTAGGAAATTATTTAGGAAAACCAAGACAATGTATTGAAGCTGTCAGCACTATAGGTCAGGTGCAGGGTAAGGAAGACCCACATTTGTGTGGAACCAATGTTGGCAGAGCAGTGAGAGATGCTGAACCCAGGGTTTGATGATTACAAAATATCTGTCCTGGAAGATAAAAACCACCATGGCAGTGCTGTTGGACATAGAGTGATGAGAAGTAGAGATGTTTGTTACACGGAAGATGGCAGGATTCTTTTTCGGATTGTTCAGATAGAGGAAAATGGAAAGTAAAGAAAATCTGTAAGTACTTAAATATAGGAGTCCACCCTGTAAATGAGGTTCTGGGATCCAAATTGTGAATATGGGCGTCACTTGCATAAACATGAGAGTTGATTTCATGAGTGCTGAACATCCATTTTGTCAGAGGGAGAGCAAAAGGAGAAGTCAAGGGTGAAAGTGACAGAGAATAAAAAAAATGATACGCTGTCAAAAATAGACATGACTGTCAAGAGAGGAATAGTCAATTTTATCAATGCAAGGACTGTTCAAATTTTTCATGTATTTGATGCAATTATTTTTAGTCACAAATTTTACATATTCTGAAATTTTAGACACATGTGAAAGTAAAACGTCTTTGTGAACAGCTCACATAGGATGGCTTGGAGATGGGGTTGCTAAAGGTTTTCTATGGTTCTGCTCTGGGCTTACACGCAGGTAACCCAATCCATTTGGAGCAGGTGCACCAGGGCCTCTGATGATTCTAGCCTCTCCAGAACTCAACTTCTTCCCATATCTCTATTTCCTCCCCTTCCCTAATCCCTCTGGCTTTCCCTTTCTGTTGTCACGTCTTCCTTTCTGCCTCTCCCATTACATTATATCTCTCAGCAGAGCCCCACCATGGGGGACCCTGAGGATGTGGTGAGACCACATGGGGAAAGCAGAAAGTTTCCCATCACTGAACTGAAACTTCCTCAGCCACAACCTCCTGCAGCTTCTTTTCCCACCCAGCTGGTGGTGGCCACACATCTTCTTGCTATTCTGCTGGCTGGTGTATGGCAGTTAACCATTCTCTCTCTAGCAGAGTCATGTTCCTCTAGGCCATGTCCTTTGCTCTTGATGCTGTCTTGCTGTTTAAAATTAAAGATGACTCATTGGAACATGAAGGAAACCAGATGTGACATCTGTGGCAGGTCCACCTCTCAGCGCCACTGAGATATTTAGACCCACGTATTGTTTGTCACTTCTTGTTGCTGGCCTTATTTTCAATTGCACAAGATATTTGATGATTTCCACAATAATTACCTATCTTTGTGTAATCATTTGTATTATAAAATGGTTTCATGTACATCATTTCGTTCAATTCTTAAGTCATTGATCCAAAGACACTTATTCTAATTTTGCGAAGGAGGTGACAGAGTGGCTGAGTGATTTATCCAAAAGGATGTTGGGTAGATGTGGCAGAGTTGGCCAGTGCCTGATGCTGTTCCCACTCTACCCCCGACGGCTTTCCGTTTATTCATGTTTCCTCTAGTAACGATAAATTCATGGAGCACATTCTTTCCTCAACGGCCTTTTTATTTCAACTTTTGGCCAGAAAACAAAATGTTTTAGTAGGGCATTTCACAAATAAGAAAATTGAGATATCAAAATTCCAAAAGAGATGAGTTCCCTCAGCTAATTTGTAACAGAGCTAATAGTAGAAGACAGGCTTCATGACAGTTATCTCAAAACTATTTTTAAACCAGATGTTCTCCTTTGGGTTCTTTTTTTTTTTTTTTTAATTGTTTGTGTCTCAGAAAATACTTGAGTCCATTGTTTTCAGGTTTTCTTTATTTTGCACTAACTTCTACTAAAATGTAAGGACATTTACCATCCTCTGCTTCAGGCTAATCCTGCCACACGACCTATCCTTGTCATTGTCTGCCAACCTTCCTTGCAACCTAACCCATGTGTTTTCCATTTTCCTCCTACATTTTGTAACAGTCCATCTACTGACCTCTTTACTACATACAATCAAACTTAAGTCTCCAGGATTTAACAACAAACAAAAAACTCATTTGTCCCTAGATGCTTCTCGTAATCTCTTGCCTTTTCTTCACAGATCAACAATATGCCTTTTCTCACCATTTTTTGATTCCCCCTTCACTTTTAAAAAATTGCACTTATTTGTGTGTGTGTGTGTGTAGGAGAGTGTGTGTGTGTGTGTGTAGGGGTGTGTGTGTAGGTGTGTGTGTAGGGGTGCGTGTGTGTGTGTAGGTGTGTAGGTGTGTGTGTAGGAGTGTGTATGTGTGTAGGGGGTGTGTGTAGGAGTGTGTGTGTGTAGGGGTGTGTGTGTAGGTGTGTGTGTAGGGGTGCGCGTGTGTGTGTAGGTGTGTAGGTGTGTGTGTAGGAGTGTGTATGTGTGTAGGGGGTGTGTGTGTGTGTAGGGGTGTGTGTAGGGGGTGTGTGTGTAGGGGTGTGTGTGTGGGGGTGTGTGTAGGGGTGTGTGTAGGGGTGTGTGTAGGTGTATGTGTAGGGGTGTGTGTAGGTGTGTAGCGGTGTGTGTAGGGGTGTGTGGGTGTGTGTAGGGGTGTGTGGTGTGTGTAGTGGTGTAGGTGTGTGTAGGGGTGTGTGTAGGGGTGTATGTGTGTAGGTGTGTGTGTAGGGGTGTGTGTAGGGGTGTGTGTAGGGGTGTGTGTATAGGTGTGTGTGTATGTAGGGGTGTGTGTGTAGGGGTGTGTGTGTGTAGGGGGTGTGTGTATAGGTGTGTGTGTATGTAGGGGTGTGTGTGTAGGGGTGTGTGTGGGTGTGTGTAGGTGTGTGTATAGGTGTGTGTAGGTGTGTGTGTATAGGGGTGTGTGTGTGTAGGTGTGTGAGTGTAGGTGTGGTGTGTGTGTATAGGTGTGTGTGTGTGTAGGGGTGTGTGTAGGTGTGTGTGTGTAGGTGTGTGTGTGTGTGTGTAGGTGTGTGTTTGATGAAAGGAAAGCATGAGCTTTCTCTTCAGCCTGTTCAGGCCATCCTTATCAAACTTTAGCCCATTCCGCTAAGACGACTCTCAGCCAGCTCACCAGTGACCTCCAAAATTTCAATCCAGTCAGTTCCATCAAGCCCTCTTCCCATAACGTCTCTGCAACCTCAGTAATAGCCAATAATGCCACCACTTTGAAATTCTGTCCCTTTCTCTAACATGACACTATTCTGAGTTTCTTCAAAAGCCTTGAACTCCTCCATTTATCTTGAGGAAGTTGAGTATAAGAGGGAAGGGCAAGGGCACGGGAACTCATGTTGGGCAAATTGTTTAACTTCTGTGCCTATTTCCTTTAAAATGAAAATAAGAGTGGTGCCTACCTGGTAAGTCCTAATTACTAAGTCTCAGGTATTATCTTACTGGGTTGTTTTGAGGATTAGAGGTGTAAACATATATAAAGCACTTATGACAATGCCTAACACATAGTAATTCTTAGTAAAATATTCTAATGCTACTATTTTTGCTGCTGCAACCACCACTATTACTACTCTTCCTCCCACTCCTCCTCTCTTCTTTTACCCACAATCTAGAAATGGGTGCTTCCTAGAGTTCTGTTCTTTGCTCTTATCTCCTCTGAGTTCCCTCCAGGCCATCATGTCTACTGTCAAGTTTTCAAATCACCACATATATTTTTATATTTCTCAAATCTTCATTTCCAACCCCTCACTTGAATTCTAGAGAGGTATATATAACTACCTACTGAACAACTCTTCTTTGATATCAGGCTGGTATCCTAAAGTCAAAGTTTATGAATCTAACATCAATAGCTTTCCTCAAAACATGATTTTTAATTCATGTCTTATTAAGGTTGGTGACTTCGCATTCAGTAATCATCCTAGACGGTAGTCACAGCCTGCTTTTCCCCTGGCTTTTATTTTTAATTGACTGCTGTGTCATAAGAAAGATGTTTTGCTGCAAGTAACAGAGACCGCAAGTCAAATGGCTTAACACGATCATTTATTTTATTTAATATTTTCTCAGAGGCTTCTGCAGTCCTCTGCTCTTCTTTTCTGAAATGGAGCCCTCAAGAACAAAGAGAACTCCAATCATCTCTTCTATAAGTTCTGGCAATAGTTCAAAAGTTCAAAGGAACAGTGGAAGGAAAGAAAGAAGGAAGGAAGGAAAGATGGAAGGGAGGGAGGGACATGCCCTCTCTCTTCAAGGTAGAAAGGACTCCCTAAAGCTTCTACACAATGTACTTTCTCTTACTTCTTACTACCCAGAAAGTACTTACATGGTTACATGTAACTGCAGTGAAGGCTGGAAAATAACTTCATTCTGAATGACTTTATCCTCATCTATAAATTGTAGGTGGAGAGAAGATTTTCCTTACCCCTGTGAGGGTTCCTGGCTAGGTCTACAAGGCAAATTAACAGATACATTAGCATGAGAAAAGCTCTCAGATTTTTAAAAGCGTGTTTTATGTCACACAAGAGCTTTCTTAAGGACATAAGAATCCAAAGAAATGGTTAAATTTGTGAGTTTTTATGCAAGGTTTAATGAAGAAGTAGACAGTCTTGAAGAAATAGGACTGCACAAAGGGGATATGATCTAATGTTAAAACACTGAAGGAAACCTGCTAAAGCCTGTGTGTTCAGATTCTTCTCTGTGTCCCTGTGTCTTCAGAGGTAAGGAGATTCCTTTTCTTCAAGTATAGGAGAGCACTTCTCAAATGAAGGTCTTACGACTTGCTTCCAGGGAGAAGGGTTGGGGAATCTGAGACTGACCTTCTTTTTCTGCTTTTTTCTCAAATGCCAAGGTGTCATATTTTGGGGTAGTATGTCCTGAACCCTTTCAAAATCAATATAGATCAAAACAGTGACATTTTAGGGGATTTAATTAGTGGTCTCTAGTATCTATTACCTTGTCAATTACAGATTTATCAACTTCACATCTCTTTGCTCTCTCCATTGCCCTTACAACTGCCTGAGTTTAATGTATCATCATCCCAGAAAGCAAATGCAAAGAAATTTGGTCTCAGCATTGCTGATAAAGTCAGCTTTCCAGACACACACTTAATCATCAACGTATCAGCTAAAAATCCTTCCTTGAACCTTTCATGCTGTAACTTCTATATTTCTTATTATAAAGGGCAAATATTGCCCTCTGCAATACAGATTGAACCTCCTTACATAACCTTACCTCCCAAGAGTCTGTGACTTGTCTTCTAGCCACACGAAATTCTTTGCATTTCTGGAAGTTGTTGATTTATTTGTTCTGTGTGTTTGTACATGCTGTTTCTTTTGTGTAAAATATTATTTCACTCCATTAATCTGTTGAGTATCTACATGTCCTTCAAGATTCAGATAAGATGGTACTCTCCTGTTAAGTTGTTGTTTGTTGATTTTTTAAAAATCAGATTGTTGGGAAGTCGAGGCTACAGTGAGATGTGATTACGTCACTGCACTCCAGCCTGGATGACAGAGTGAGACCCTGTCTCCAAAAAAAAAAAAAACCCAAATCAGTTCTATTGCACCTTCCTACTCTCATAGAACATTGTATCTTACATACATAATAGATTCTAGTGTAGTATTTATTTTGTTGTCTTGTAAGTAAAATTTGATTTATCTGTCTTCTCTCTTAGACTGTGAATTCCATGGGAATGTGTGGTGCATCTTAGTACTGATATGCCAAAATAGTAGATTCTCAATAAATGTTTACTGAATTGCTTGCCATATGAAATTAAATATATAACATGTATATTAATTATTACGAGAATGCGTGACTATAAAGACAATAACTACTCCCTACCAGTTACTGCCTCAAGCAATAAAAATGAGAAAATTTATCTTAATCTAAATTTAAAGCATGTAATTTAAACATTTTCCTAAATAATTGCCTTTTGTTGAAGCTTAATACAGATTTTTGTTCTTTAAATAAAGACAATCCTGATGAGACATAAGGAATTCCACTGTCATGAAATATAAACTTTTCTAATAAATACAGGGTGTAACATTTCCAGGTGAATGAGCATTTCCTAGGAGCTCCGTGTAGTTCTCTGGTAGAGTAATCTACTACGTATCATTCTACTGAACTGAACAAGGTCCTTCTCCAGAACTGGTTCTCTCATTTCGTAGGATCTGGGCCACAGATTTTAAAAATCACAAATGATTAACATATATCTGGGAACTTTATCACTCACAGGGTATTTTTATTTGATGGTTCTCCTGTGAGTTTACAAACCTGACTATTGTTTTTACACGATTGAGAATATTTTGCTTGGTTTATATTTTCAGTAAAGTATTTCTCACTATATGCAAGAAAGTAGATTGAATAATTTCTCACTTCAATTCATCTTGCTCTGGAATACTAGTTAAGCTACCAATCTTCCTTCGCTTTATCTTGATGAATAGAAAAATTATTCCACTGACATCACAGAACTAATCATGAGAATCCCATCGTTTCTGCATTTCATATCCCATGTTCGTTTTTTTCTCATCCATTATGTCTCTAGGGTAGAATTGCCAGAAACTCAAGTTGACATCATAGCATTTCTTGCTCCCAGCATGTGCCTTTATTTTGACATTCATCAAAAATTCTGTCACCGTATGTCTGTAGGTACATAAAGGTCTTTAGGTATGAGCATCAATTTGCCATAAATAAAGAAGCAGTTTAGCTATCCCATGATAGCAATTTATGTTTAAATTAGACATCTGCGGCACAAAAATAATGTTTTGTTGTCTAACAATTAGATTATCAGAAGGTATGTATATATGGGCATATAAACAACTAAAATCAATAATGATCTCAACTTCAGACAAACTATTTTCCATCTAAGTTGTAAAAGCTCGCTAAGAATAGATTTGTACTAAAATAATTAAAAATGGCAAATGACAAAATGTGGGACTAGTCATTGCAGTTTTTTGAAGGTCAAAGCAAATTTTAATAATGCACAATATAATACTTGCCTAACAGATTTAGCATAGCTAAATTGAAAGCTCTGTCAGCATGGCAGAAAATCGGAATTTAAATTATTGAGCAATGACACTGTCATTAAACATGTCCAGCCTCAAGTTCATTTTCCCTAGAGACATCTCACAGAACATTCTAGTTCCATGCTGTGTATTTCTTTTCTTTCTAAAAAAAAAAATCCAAAAATGTGTGTGAGCATGTAATCCACACCATTGCTTCTCAAATTATCATTGGTGAAGCATTATGTTTTTGTTTGTGATTTTACTTTTCATTTGCATTCTGTTGTGGCCCACTACTTTTGTAAAATACAAAAAGAATGAATTACTAGAAAAATAAAATGAAAAGACCAAGTTACACAGATTTAAATGATCAATTCTTAACATCATTATTAGATTCAAGTGCATCAAATAACTGTCCTATCGCTATCAAGGCTTGCTGTCAAGTTCTGTATTTAATGTTTTGCACACTGGTAACAAGCAGTTTGTGGACTAGCACTGGTCCACAGACCACACTTGGAGCAGTACTGCTTTACATCATCACTAGTGCAGAAGGCATTCTGGTGTATCCACACTCTGAGTCACGCTAATATGTTCTACCACAGTCTAGATTGACTTAGAAGTATGGATCACCAAGTTCATAACCAGATTTGTTACACTGACCTCACCATTTATTCCAGATTGCCAAATGAAGGTCATTGATATAAATGTCACTGATATTTGTCAGCCTGATCCATTGTAGCGAAACACAATTTTGTTTAATTACAGGTATTGAATGAAATTTTCAAAGCTGTAAGGAATATCCTGCTCTACCCACCAAAATTATCTTAAAAGGAGCTGATAAAAT
Organism: Rhinopithecus roxellana; assembly: GCF_007565055.1. Classification (NCBI taxonomy): domain Eukaryota; kingdom Metazoa; phylum Chordata; class Mammalia; order Primates; family Cercopithecidae; genus Rhinopithecus; species Rhinopithecus roxellana. The sequence goes on from NC_044549.1 coordinate 1,229,970, forward strand.
CAATTTATTGTACAAATGCTATATTACATTTTGAATTAAGAGGTATTTTATTCCTGAAGGTAGAATTTTAGGATCAATTATAGCTACCTTGTGTTTTAGTAGGTACTTCAGCATGATTATATTAATTTAGACATAAAAATCGAGCTACTTCTGCAGGAGTTTAAGTATGAGAGAGCTTTTCAATAGGCTCCTTATTTTAAGCCTTACCAACCAAATTACAGTGTAATTGCTTTTATTTGATCTTTTCCTATCTAAAAACTGCCTTGAGGGTGCATTTAATTTTATCAAAGAAAGAGAAGTTCATGAGTTTTTTCAAAGAACTTCCAGATTCAAAGTGGGAAAGAATGTTCTATGTATTTTTACAACTCCGTATGGACAAGTAACTTAAACTGCTTTAACATAAAAGGAAAAAAAAGAAAACAGAATATGTACCTGTCCAATAAAATTATTTAACTTCATATTTTTAAGGTAAACATAATCTTTGGAAGAACGCTATTTGTGTTTGCCATGGTTCTGTTATTATCAATCACATAAAATGTTTACATTAATCCTTCATCTACTTGTTAAAATGTTATTTTGTATTTATTTTTCCTCTAGGTTTATTTCATCATCATCATCATCATCATTACTTGAAAATATTTTTTAACTGTATACCAAGTAGTTGGTTTTGTTAATTTACATTAAACTAAAATTAATCCATTTGGGAACTAATAATGATAAATTCAGCACTCTCCAAGACTCCAGCCCTTGAGGAATACTCATGACTGTCTCTTTGTGAGTTAATCTGTCTCATCTGTATTACTTCTATACACTTAGTTCTCAAAAAGTTTGAAATCCCAAATCAGCATACCAACTCTTGTTCTATGAAACTGGCAGTTTATTTTATTATTTTCTTTTTAGCAAACAAGAAACAAATGAAAAACGAGGATGACTGTTTATACATAATCAGGTTGAATAAGAGAAGAGTAGGATAATTTGCATAATCCACACTCGCTGTAAGTAGAAACACCTGCACATCTCAACTGCTACCTCCCAGTCCCCTGGGATTTTCTCAAGGGCCTCATCTTACTCATTTAATGAACTATATGTTAATTGTTCAGCCATTTCTAGTGACAGAGTGAAGCCACTAAGTGACTTAGAACACACAGTGAACCATCTTACAACCTAACAGTAGCTACATTTTCACTCAAAAGCATGACCACAACTTATTTTTAAGCGAGGAAAAGGGGAGGACATTGGTTCAATTCAACAGACATGTATTATGTGTTTACATGTTGGGAGAGTATTAACACAAGCCTAGATTACTGTTATTTTTTAAGACAGGAGGAAATAACATATAATGGACTATCGGCTTGAACTTTGTTCTCCAGGAAGTCTTGTTCAGTGAAAAACTTGTCATTTGGGCTGTCATAAAGCATTCATTTATTATTTTAGTAAGGAATATAGGTTAATGAGCACTTATACATTATATGCCAGTCTCAGTCTAGGGCTATTGAGGAATGTACACTCAGGGATCATTTTCAAGATGAAACCATTTTATAAAATGTTTATGTATGTTGTAGGATGTAGTGCTTTAATTTTACTTGTTTTGCCTTTTGTTTTGTTTTGTTTTAATTCCCAGAGTTTGGATTTAAGAAAAACATAGTCCATAGAAATGTAAACCTTAAAAGGCCATTATTACTAAAGCTCAATTTGGGGACACTTTTCTTTAACACTGCTCAACACGAGAGAAATGCAACCATGATGAACTTGCCCAGATTCTTTTAATAGAAAATGTTGGCATCAATTTCCAATGGAATGCATTTGCAGTTTCATTCTTGCACTTAAACTGTTTCAAATTAGAAAGATTTTTCTAAAAATAAAAGAAATATTTCTTTGGGACAAAGCGCTCGTTGATTCTCTCCTCGAAAACCATTGCATTTTGTTGGAGAAATTGAGCTCATTGCATGAGCCTTGGGAAAGGGAAAGGGAAAAGTGCTTTCCATAAGAGAGAACATTGTTTTCTTTATGGAGTTTTCGATGTGGCAGCAGGGTTACCAGTAATACTTGAGGCAAATGATCAAAATATCAGGTATGCATTTCATGCCAAGGATTCTGTTTGTTGCACCCTCCAAAGATGAATGCTTTCTCATGGCACCAAGGACTTAGCATTATTGGATCCCCTTCCCTCCCCTCGAGATACAAAATAATTTTCTTCACCGTAAATCATCAGACAACATTCATTTGGCTCCATTTTAGGAGTATCCTTTGCATGTGATAGTATACATTTTTATAGGCAATGGGCATCTATTTTCAGGCATAGTAAATACATACATATTTCAATTTTGTAAGTTACAATTAATTTCCTTTACCCAACCTGGATATTTCTCAGCAACCTCCCTAATTTCTGATTTTTTGTTTTCTTCCTGAAACACCTATAGTTATTCTTGAATTTCAGGTGACAAATATATAATCTGTCTACCCAGTGACTATGCTCTTTTAAATAATTTTTTCTCTTTCTCTCAAATTCCACTTCTTTCTTTTCATAGTATATTTGTATTGATTCATTGCTCCTGAATGAACAAGAATTGACCACAAATTCTCTCTTTGGGGACAGAGCTCTCACTATCAAAACACACTTGTTACATTCATTAATACATTAAAATTTAGACAAACACTTATTTTTAGACAATAAATCACAGCGTTCTATATTTAAAATAATACAAATTGCATGGGTAATGCAATCTTATCAAACTGGATCTAAGTTGCCTCTGTTGCTAAAATAACTAAGTCGAATATATGTATCTCAGCTAAAAATCTCAATAAGGAATATGAGTATCACATTATGTTTTACAACAATAAGTGGATTAACAATAACAAAAGAGGAATGAAGGGAAAGTATCCAGTCTTTAAATGTCATATTGTACTTACGAAACATCTAAAATCACTCAATGATTTTTAAACATAGAGTTAATAGGAACTCAAAAAAAAAAAGCATATATCAGATGAATAACATGTATTGTGCTAGTGTGTATTTTTTCTCTTTGGTGTATCACCAAATAATATTAGGAGCAGTTATCTGTATCGGTAATATTATGATTGCATGAATTTTTTTTTTTTTTTTTTTTTTTTTTGAGACGGAGTCTCGTTCTGTCGCCCAGGCTGGAGTGCAGTGGCCGGATCTCAGCTCACTGCAAGCTCTGCCCCCCAGGTTCCCGCCATTCTCCTGCCTCCGCCTCCCGAGGAGCTGGAACCACAGGCGCCGCCACCTCGCCCGGCTAGTTTTTTGTATTTTTTAGTAGAGACGGGGTTTCACCGTGTTACCCAGGATGGTCTCGATCTCCTGAACTCGTGATCCACCAAAGTGCTGGGATTACAGGCTTGAGCCACCGCGCCCGGCCTGCATGAAAATTTTAAACTGCAACCTGCAAAACTTTGTTCAGAATAGATAACTAGATATGCCTCTGCCACCAAAAAAGGAGTCAAGAAAATGAGATAATAACACTTATTAAACATCATTCTGTGCATGTTTTTTTCTATTCCTAGGTGCTCCACATTTCTTAACTCATTTAATCCTCACCAAACCCTAAGAACTAGACACAATTATGCTTATTCTATAAATGAAGAAACTGAGGCACAGATTGCTCAGGGACCTTGCTGAAGGTGACATAAGTGGTAGAATTTAGAATTTGAAACTGAGTAGTCCTAACCATTGGGTACACTACATCTCAGTGAAAATGTAGATCTGCAAACTTGCATTGCTAAGAACTTAACATATTTTTGCAACAAATGGACACGTATATTTGTTGAATATTGTATGTGCCTAGTAGAAATTGATTTTTTATTTATTTTATTATTATTTTTTTTTGAGACGGAGTCTGGCTGTGTGGCCCAGGCTGGAGTGAGCGGCGCCATCTTGGCTCCCTGCAAGCTCCGCCCCCCCGGGTTCCCGCCATTCTCCTGCCTCAGCCTCCCCAGGAGCTGGGACCACAGGCGACGCCACCACGCCCGGCTAGTTTTTTGTATTTTTAGTAGAGACGGGGTTTCACCATGTAAGGCAGGAGGGTCTCGATCTCCTGACCTCGTGATCCGCCGGTCTCGGCCTCCCAAAGTGCTGGGATTACAGGCGTGAGCCACCGCGCCTGGCTGATCTTTTTTTAGTATTGGAAATTTCTCACCATTGAAATTGGGAATATCAAGATTTTAAAATCCTTGAACATAATTTATTCCATTTCCTGCATTTATATTGAAAAAAGTAGAGTCTCTTCATAATCAAAATTGCCACTTGTTTGGTCTATTTATGTCTTTAGACCATACACTGAGAGCAAAGACATGCAGTAAGGTTTTGGAGAATTGTTTCAGTTTGGATGGTTCTAGTTCAGAGGGGTCTTTTAACAATTTTTATTCTCATCCTCCCACTCAGTCTTCATGCCCAATGCCAAATAGTTATGACACACCCAAGACTTCCTCCCAATTAACTTATCATACTCTCAAAGGAATAAAATACCCCAAATGACATAATCCACCCAATTTCCTAGGACCTGTTGCATTAGAGTGAAACTGGAGAAACTGACCAGCAGGAGAGACACGGTATAAAGGCTTCCAACATCCCTAAGCAGTATGGATTTCTACTAGAATTTGCAAATTTTTGCAACTTTGGCAGTGCTGTGAGTTGAACAGATGTTTGAGTTGTAATACTCCCAGAGACAAACTGCTATGTGGCCTTGTGCAAATAAATGATTGACCTCTTTAGCTATATCTCCAAGAAACTTGCAGTTATTTACAAACCTGGCTTTCATCAGAATCACTTGGGGGCATTATTTAAAATCATAAATTCACACTCCAGCTCTAGAGCCTACTACAATAAATATTATGTGGGCCTCTGGAATCTCTACTTTTATAAGTTCCCCCAATTTTTTCTGTTTAGCCAACATACAGACTATTATTCAAAAACATGTGTTCAGATGATCTTCCAGTTTTGTAGTAAGCACATTTCCATGAGATGTGTGAGGATTATCTCTGGCTATGGATCCAGAGGATCGCTCTGCTAGATTTCAGTTTCTCACTCGACTATGAACACCTAGAGAACATGTTCATGCAAATGGTTACCCAGAGTCCAGGAGAGAGTATGACATTTGGTAAAAATTTAATAAAGCTTCAGCTTCATTATGATCCAGATTCCTTCCCCTACATCTGTTCATATTCTCCAATTACCTGCCTTTCTGATTGGAGTTCCTTTTTATTTTCTTTTTTGGTGAAGTAGTAAATTTATGTTGGCAAGTAAACAACGAAACATTAAAAAAACTCTGCCAATTGCTTCCTTGCCTACCCACATTGAGAAACAACTTTGGTTTATAAAATATATTTAATTAGTTTTCATTTTATTAAGTATTGGAATTATGGAGTTATCTCAGGGAATTTTGCTAGAGTAGACACAAAATACATAGACATTTTTATATAACAGATTTACACCATCAAGCTATTTAGCCCTCTGCCAATAGAGACAACCAACAACAATGATGGCATGAAATTACTCAATAGTTCTTGGACTTGAAATGATATATAACTTAGTGACTATATTTTGGTTTTGTGTCATGCAGTGATTTGCTCTTGTCAGACACAAGGAATGTTTTCTTAAGTGATTTCATCATCACTTGCTGTTTCAAATTCCTTAAATAACCATGTATTTTAGTTTTTAACACCTCTGCACTTTGTGAAGATTCATCTAAGTGAATCCAGAAGTTTGTCTTTGAAAAATACCTCCTCAGCTAAACTTCCAATCAACCACTGAGTCACTTAAGGACATTATTAGTAGAATTTATAAAGAAAACACATTTTTTCAGGGAAATTAACTAAATTGACTGGGAGCTGTGACACATGTCTATGATTGTTACCTATTATCTGGAGATTTGTGACTGTGAATGGCAGTCAGCTTGTTTCATGGAGACCCACTGGCTGGCTAGCTTGACAACAGCAGATCTGAAAGAGTCTCGTAGTCACCAGCTCTTGCTTACATTCGAGCTAGGCTGACCATAGATATAATTAGCCTTGAAGGACTGTGGCTGCAGATGGCCGTAGGGATGCAAATCTGGCGGAAATAATGACAAGGCTGCAACTCAGCAGTAAGTCTTCGTATTTTTTTAAATCTTCTTTCGTTCTTCTTTTTTCATGAAAGCTCTAAACTTGGAAAATTATAACACCTGGAGATTTGTCATAAATGTCACTGAAATGTTAATGAAGGCACCCACCAAGGATAACAACTTTGGATTTTGTTTTATTCTACAAAGATGATCTCTCTTAAATTTTAGGCACATCACCCCAAAATAGTTATTATCCATTGAACAGTAAACTGTGCCCAATGAAAGTATTCCTGTGAATTTCTTTTTCTGATTTATCTTGATGACCAGAAGCCAAAGTATTCTTGGTAGAAACATTAAAAATATGACTAAAATAAATATTTGTATCATGACCTGAAAAATTAATTACTAAACCAAATCAGTCTTGCTTTAGAAAAATATCAGAAATACAGAAAACATAATGAAACCACAAATTACCCATAACCCTAACACTCAGAAATGTTTTCTGTTGTTTCTTTGTAATTATATTTTTATACATTTAAAATCTTTTTTTCCATATTAGGCTTTGGAAGTTGAGAAGCTCCGTATATCAGAAAGAGAGATATAAAGTGCTCAAGAAATATATTATTTAAATTCTCATATTTTCAAATATTTTATTACATTCCAAAGAGTGTAGAATTGTAGACTTCTTTGTTAGCTGTGAAACTTAAAATCAATAAAGCCACAAACTGTATAAGCTTTGGTGAGAAAGCAACTCTATGGCATCAGGATAATTTTTTCTATGTTTTCTATAAATTTTAAATATGAATGAAGTGCATTTTTAACATGATTTGTCTAAGGTTTTGAATTACATATATTTCTGCTTCTGTAAAATAAATATATTTATTATTAAGACTTTCTACATCCTTTATTTTGTTGCTTTCTTTGGCATCTGTCAAGTATTTTATATTTATGTAAACCAGCGTCATCAATGTGGCTAGTGAGGAAAAAAAAACCACATTATTTCAAAGTGAGCAGTAGCAACATGAAGATCTTAAATGTACTTAGATACTGGCAATTTTACAAATGTTACTTAAAAGTGGTGTCCTGTTCAAAACATTCAGATGATATATTAATATTTTAAATATATTTTACAAAAATACAAAACAAGTCTTATATTTCTAACTCTTAACTTGACTAAAAAATAGCCAGGAACTTCTTATTCTTCAGAAGAATAATGTTAAACCAAGATTACTTTTAGTGCACATTAAACATTACAAAGGTTAATAAATGTCACATTACAATGGATCTGTCAATATTTAAGCCTCTTCTAAGGCAAAGTTCATGTGCTCTAGGGCAAGGAAAAAAGCTTCATAAATATTTTAATTATTTCAGAACCAGAAAAAAGGGTGCATTGGAAGACTTGTAAACCATAGAAATTATTTTATTTTTAAATATAGCATCCAGAATCCACACACATTCCTAAGAACATTCAGCATTTGAGAAACTCCTTCTACTATCAGCAAACAAAACGTTTTGTTTAAATTTACAACATCTTATATAAAACATTCTTTAAATTATGGAATGAAATAAATAATTTGCTTTCCAGAAACTTGTGGCATTTCTCACTTACACAGATGGGTCTTGTACTGCCAGTTGCATTTCTTAAGGAAATTAGTGGTAATAGTAGTAGTAGTAGTAGTAGTAGTAGTAGTAGTAGTAGTAGTAGTAGTAGTATGAAATGAGGGTCTTACTGTTTTGCCCAGGATAGTCTCAAACTCCAGGGCTCAAAGGATTCTCCTGCTTCAGCCTCCCAAGTAGCTGGGATTACAGGCCCTCTCTACCCTGCCCAGCAAACGATAGTAGCATCAACACAACTTTGCCCTGAAAGCTCTCATGAAATTTGCTCATTTGACAGAAGAGCAGCTGATGCTTGATGCTTAGAAAAGAGGTTCTCTTTCCGTTCCTTATTTCCTATAGCCAGAGGCATATTATGTATTCTTGAAGTTTACCACCCAGAAAGACAAGGCCTTGGTGTCCTCCGAATTTGATTATTGACCCTTGAGGCCTTGAAATAGAAAATGGCACTAGCCAAGATAAACAGAATGGAGAAAGAACCAAACAGAAGCATAACAGAAGTAGCCTAAAGAATGTAAATTTCCTCCAGTTCCCCAAGTTAAGAGGGAGCAGGTTAGTGGGCCAGCCACAGTTGATTGACTAAAGAGATAAGTCACCCTGGGAATTTGAGGAAAGGAATTTAAGTGCCATTAGGTTAAACAAAGCCTTTAGCTTAAACACTTTATGTAAAAGTTGGTTGTTTGTTTTCAGACCAATAAAAAAAAAAAAAAAAAGGAGCTTTGACTTCCAAGAACCATTAACTCTGTTTTTGTCAGCCCATACTTCATCTCACCCATTAAGAATCTTCCAAAGTCAAACAGGGGACAAGTTTTTCATCTTCAAGCTGCCTCAGGTTTCTTGACCTTTTTTCCCTTTCAATTCATTATTCATTATTGCCCCAAAATTTCCCTGAGAAAATCTAAGGGTGCTCTTGCTTTCTTCTTAACCTACATAAAATTCCAGGGGTTCAGCTGACATGGTTTTGTTTTAAATTACAAAGTGTCAAAATGACAGGGTACTTAGATTCTGATTCTCCAGCCAGCAGAGGGGCCATGATGCCTGCACTTCTACCACAGCTCAGCACAGAAGTTCGTATCAAAGACTCAGGGGTGAGGAGGAAATGATGGTCAGTCGAAAGAGCATTTTAAATGTACCTATAGTTCCTTAAATTAAGCAACTAAAATTAAATTCAAATATAGACAGAAGATGAAATGGAAAGCCTTAAAGGGGCATGGAATTAGTAAAGAAAATTTGAGAGATGATCATTTAATTTCTTCACAGTTGATGCAAAAAGAGGGTGCCTGACCCAGACAGGCCAAGTGACTTCCTCAGGTGACACAGTTAATCAGTGACAGAGCCTAGACAGGAACAGACCACCTGACCCAGTGGGAACACAAGGTTGAGATATGACATACGTAACATAATTCATTCTGTCTGTGATTTTATGGTTCAATGTTTTAACATGAGAACCTTTTCCTTGCCATTATGGTTTGCAGGTGTCCCCTCCAAAGTTGATGTGTTGAATGAAACTAATGGCCAAAAGAGGTGGGGCCTTGAAAAAGTGATTAGGCCATGATGGCTCCTCCCTCATAAATGGGATTAAGGTCCTTATAAAAAAGGCTTCATGGAGTGTTCAACCCTCTTCACCCCTTCCATCCCTTCTGCCACGTGAGGATATAGCATTCCCCACTTCAGGAGGATGCAGCGACAGGGCACCCGTCTTGGAGGCAGCAGCGTTCACCAGAAAACCAAATGTGCCCGTGCCTTGATCTTGAGCTTCCCAGCCCCAGAACTGTGAGAAATACGTTTCTGTTCTTTGTAAATTCCAGTCTGAGTGTTTTGCTATAGCAGCACAAAGGGACTAAGACAATTGCTGTGCATAGCGTATTAGATTCCTATGGCTGCTATAACAAATTATCACAAACTTAGTGGTTTAAGACCATATAATTGATCATGTGAGAGTTCTGGAGGTCAGAAGTACCAAATGGGCTTTATGGTGTCAACAAAGTGGCATTCCTCTTGGAGATCCTGAGGAGATCTGAAACTTGCCTTTTCCAGCCTCCAGAGGCCACCTGCTTCCTTTGGCTGATAGCCACTTTACTCTGACCTCTATCATACTTCCTTTCTGGATTCAGACCCTTTTGCCTCCATCTTTTTTTTTTTTTTTTTTTGATACAGAGTCTCACTCTGTTGCCTGGACTGGAATGCAGTGGTGCCATCTCGGCTCAGTGCAACCTCCGCTTCCCAGATTCAAGTGATTCTCCACTTCCACCTCCCAAGTAGCTGGGATTACAGGCACGTGCTACCACATCTGGCTAATTTTTATCTTTTTAGTAGAGATGGGTTATCACCATGTTGACCAGGCTGGTCTTGAACTCCTGACCTTAGGTGATCTGCCTGCTTTGGCCTCCTAAAGTGCCAGAATTACAGGCGTCAGCTACCACACCTAGCCTTGCCTCCTTCTTATAAAGACCCTATGATTACATTGGTCCCACCAAGAAATTACAGCATAATCCCCCCATCTCCAAGATTTTTAACTTAATCATATATGCAAAGTCCCTTTGTCATGCCAAAGTAACATAGTCACAACCTTGGGCGATTAGGCTACGGACATCTTCTGGGTACCATTATTTTGTACACTATACCTAGTATTGAACCAAACACCAAATTGGACATAAGAAGCATGAATTTGAGAAGAATCTCTTTCTCCATGGTTTTGCTGTTCAAGTATTAACTTATCATAGGAAAACATTTTGACCATATTATTGCATGCACTAAGAGTAATGGAAGTTTTATAAAAATATGCTCGGTTACCAAGTGCACTTGTTCCAATTATTAGACACATAAGAAGTCATATGTAACTCTTCTTTGTAGTTGCTTTATTATATAAAGAGTATCCTAAGGGTGGGCATGGTGGCTCATACCTGTAATCCCAGCACTTTATGAGGCTGAGGCAGACAGATCACCTGAGATCATCAGTTTAAAACCAGCCTGGCTAACATGATAAAACCTGGTCTCTACTAAAAATATAAAAATTAGCCAGGTATGGTGGTGCATGCCTTTAATCCCAACTACTTGGGAGGCTGAGGCAGGAGAATTGC